>NC_081414.1:346039130-346711630 GCF_030272615.1 Cryptomeria japonica
CTTCAGAACATTAATCTGAATGTTTTTTGTGTTTGCATCGGTATGTATGGGAGCCTGATGCTCTATATAGCTTATGTATAAAACCGTTTGAGGTGGATGTTGTTGATCGGATCTACTACTGGTTCTCTTTCTGAAGTGGCCAACTGATACGCCTAGGACCCAAATACAATAGTAATAACATATGGACCCAACCAATTTGATTCAAACTTTCCCTGATGTTCTTTGTTGGGTTGGTTATGAGGATTTTCTTGAAGAACAAGATCACCTACCTCAAATGTATGAGGTCTAACCCGATGATTATAGCTTCTGCTCATGCGTTGCTGATAAGCTTTGAGGTGATTTTATGTAGCTTGTCATTTCTCATCAAGTAGCATTAAGTCTTGAAGTCGTGATACTCTGTATGCTTCATCATCGATGAGATTGTGCAAGGAAACCCATAGAGTGGTATTTCAACCTCGATAGGTAAGATAGCTTCTGCACCATAGACTAGTGAGTAGGGAGTTGCGCCTGTAGGGGTTCGAATGCTAGTCCGATACACCCATAGTGTTGGATTCAATTGAATGTGCCAATCATGACCGAAATCATTGACTGTCTTCTTGAGGATTCTTAATATGTTCTTGTTTGATGCTTCAGCCTGACCATTGCCTTGTGGGTAATAGGGAGTGGAAAAGTGGTGTTGGATGTGAAATTTCTCACAGAGTTCACGGACATCCTGATTCTTGAATGGAAGTTCGTTATCTATGATGATGGACATGGGTACACCATACTGGAAGATGATGTAATTAAGGATGAATAAGGCGATCTGCTTGCCGGTGACTTGGGTAAGTGGAACAACTTCGATCCAATTTGTGAAGTATTCAGGGGCAATAATAATGAATTTATGGTCGTTGGATGAAGATGGATGGATTTTACCCACAAGGTCAAGGCCCCATTGACAAAAAGGCCATGGTGTTGTGATTGGTTGCAATTCCTATGCTAGTGCATGTATCAGATCTCCATGAACTTGGCATTTCTTGCATTTTCAGACAAAGTAATAGGAATCTTTTTCCATGGATGGCCAACAGTATCCAATGCGCAGGAGTTTCTTGGCTAGTGAGGGACCGCTTGCATGAGTTCCACAAATTCCTTCATGTACCTCTTCCAAGGCCTTTGTTATCTCATCATGTTCCAGACATCAAAGGAGAGTACCATCAAGACTACATCGGTATAGGGTTTCAGTAATAATGGTATATCGAGCGGTTTGACGAATGAAAGTTTTACGTTGGTTATTTGATTGGTTAAGAGGAAGTGTGTGATCGTGGAGGTAGGTGTAGAATTCATCATACCATGAGGTTTCAGAACCAACAAGGCGACATATCATCTCAGATTCAAGGATATCATAAGCGGGGATCCAAATTTGTTTGACCAAGAACTCGTAGCATGTTGAATTCTATGGAAGATCTAGGACAGATGCGATGGTATCCATAGCATCAGCAGCTTGATTCTGATATCTAGGTATCTGCTCAAAGGTGATAGTAGTGAATGATGTTTTTAATTTGTCCACCATTTGTTTGTATGACATGAGTTTGTCATCCTTGGTCTGATATTCATCTGTTGCTTGTTGAATGACCAGCTGGGAGTCCCCATATACTTGTAGTTCTTGTAACTTCCATTGTATGGCTAGCCTGAGTCCTATGATCAAAGCCTCATATTCAACTATGTTGTTTGTGCATAGAAATGTGAGTCTGTAAGACTTCAGGATGATGTCACCTTGAGGTGTGATAAACAGAATGCCTGCCCTGAGCCATGTCTAGTGTATGAACCATCAAAGTATAGTTTCCATGGTTGTGCTACTGTGATCATGAATATCTCTTCATCTAGAAAATTGGAAATGAGAGGATGAACGCCTATGAGGGGTGCATCAGCCAACTGATCTGCAATGACTTGTCCTTTAATAGCCTTACGGACCACATACTCGATGTCAAATTCACTTAGAATCATCACCCATTTGGCCAAGCAGCCTATCAATGCTGCTTTGTTGAGTAAGTACTTGAGTGGATCAATATTTGCAATGAGTTGTGCTTTATGTGTCAATAGATAGTGTCTCATCTTAGTGGATGCCAATATTACTGCTAGGAAAGATCGCTCAATAGGTGTGTAATTGAGTTCATAGCCAACCAGTGTGTGATAGATGTAGTAAACAACACACTCTTTCCCTTCTGCATTGTGTTGTGCCAATAGTATACCTAATGCTATACTTGTTGCTGAAATATAGAGTAATAGAGGTCTTCTCGGATCTAGTGGGATCAGTAATGGTGTATTCATGAGATAATCTTTAAGCATCTGGAATGCCTGCTGACTTCTGACATCCCACTAAAAGTAGATGTTTTTGTGTAACAGATATGTAAAAGGATGACACTTATCTGCCAGTTGTGCAATGAAT
Organism: Cryptomeria japonica; assembly: GCF_030272615.1. Taxonomy (NCBI): domain Eukaryota; kingdom Viridiplantae; phylum Streptophyta; class Pinopsida; order Cupressales; family Cupressaceae; genus Cryptomeria; species Cryptomeria japonica. The sequence continues at coordinate 346,041,553 of NC_081414.1, forward strand.
CTTCAGATTGATTGTAGCCACCCTTGTAGTGTCCTTAGTTGGCTGATGTTCTTTGGTGGTGGCATATCCATGATTGCCTTGACCTTTGCGGGGTTGACCTCAATGCCTCTGCTGGAGACAATGTATCCTAGAAGCTTTCCCTGAGGTCACTCTAAAGACACATTTCTTTGGGTTGATTCGAACATGATATTGTTCCAGTCTGTCAAAGATTTTCTCTAATATTTCCAGATGACCTTCTCTTGTTAGTGATTTTGCCAATAAGTCATCAACATAATCTTCCATTATGGTATGCATCATGTCATGGAAGATGGTAGTCATTGCTCGTTGATAGGTCACTCCTGCATTCTTTAGACCAAAAGACATTACATTCCAATAGTATGTTCCCCATGGACATGTGAAGGTCGTCTTATGTTGATCCTCTGGTGCGATCTTTATCTGACTGTATCCTGAAAAGCCATCCATGAGTGAAAGCATGGAATGTCCTGCTATTAGGTTCACTATTATGTCAATGTTTGGTAGGGGGAAGTCATCTTTAGGACATGCTTTGTTCAAATCTCTGAAGTCAGTACAGATATGGATGTCCCCATTTGGTTTGCCGAAAGACACAATATTAGATATCCAATCTGCATAATCAATTGGTCTAATAAAGCCTACATCTAGGAGTTTCTTGAGTTCTGCCTTGACTAATACCACAATCTGAGGATGCATCTTGTGAAGTTTCTGCTTGATAGGTTTGGCTCCTTTTGCTACGGTGAGGTGGTGCATGACTAAATCCGGATCAAGACCAGGCATGTCTATGTATGACCATGCGAAGTTGATCTGACATTTCTGGAAGAACTCTACAAACTTAGGTTGTTCCTCTGGAGTTAAGAGAGATGCCAGATGTATGTGGTGAGGTGTTTTAGGAGTCCCCACGTTGTATTCTTTTGTCTCCTCAATGAGAATTGTTGATCTTTCCTGCTATGTAATAGAGGGGAGAATGTCAAACCTTTCATCCTCAGGCACCTCAGAGAGGTTTTCACCATTAGATACACTCTTTATTTTTACTTTTGCAGGATCAAATAGTGCCACAGTGTGGTTTTCACTGGAAGAACAATGTTTTATTGTTATATTTTGTAGCTAAAAGATTTGGCATCCGACCCGAAGTATGTTGTGCTATTAAGTTGAATGGTGAATCCAGCTTTGTGATCCCCGCTTGGTATGTTATCCCATAGTTCCAAAAAGTCAATGATCATCTCATCATTTTGGAAATGGTCAAGACATGGGGGATTAGGTTGGTTCCATTCAATGAGTTTAGGATGGATAATGGGCATTACCTCATCGATTAGGTTAAGTTCATTAGATGTATCAACGAGGGTTAAGACGTTGTGGTGAAGGTCATTGATGATACTCTCCCTGTCAGAATCAGGTGTAGGATGTGACATAGGGTCTGTGGAAGAAGTTTCCAGTTTAGGAACCCAAGAGGTCTTTATCTATGCTTCTCCATAAACAAGGATTTCTTTGTGGAGTGGAGGTGGTGATGTGTCTTCCTCATCTAAACTATTAAGCTGAATGGAATCAAATTCCCACTCATGTGAGTTGATCTCTAAGTCGCTTTCCCGTAGCCAGTTACTGTACCATAATGGGATATTCTTTGAGTTAAACACTACAGGTGTGATTGGTTGATGTACCTTTGTAGATGAAATGATTGGTGCTATGGGAAGAATTATGGGGATCAACGAATCCGATACAGGGAGTATTGGTAGTGTTGACTCTATTGCTTCTGCTGGAATTTTCGGTGTCATAGATACTGCTATGGGTTCTGATACAGTTGTTGTTGCTAATGGAGCCATTGATGTTATTGCTATTACTGATGGGATTGCTGGTTTGATTGGTGGGATGATGGGTATTGTGGATGTTACTACTGGGATTTTTAGCCTCAATGGGGCAATTGCTATGGTGCATGGTGCTGCTTTTATAATCAAAGGTGACCTCTTTGTAATAGGCTAATATAGTGGTTTGTTGGGTTTCCCTTTGAATCTAAGCTTAGGAAGGATCTCCTTTTGAAATCCTAGGCCAGTGTTATCTTTGGGCTTTAATTCTGGCTGTAGCGATTCATGTTATCCTTGCTTGCAAGGTCCCAAAGCACTCTGACCATCATAACTCATTCTTTGCATAATGAGAATGCCTTTTCCATACTGATCTGTGGGAAGCTTACCGTGTGGAATATCAGTGGTGATGGGATCTTTATAGATCCATCCTACTAAGTCCTCATCTCTGGTCTCTTCTTCTTGACTCTTTCCAAGGATGAATGGCATCAAAGTACATGCCGGCTTGATCAGTGGCATTTGAAGTAACCGTTGAAGTTTGCCATGTGTTTGAGGAGAAGTGGGCATTTTTCCAACACAAAAGAGTTGGCTGAGATTGTATTCCCCAGGACCTTCCTCTGCTATTTTCATCTTGAGCTTCTCTTGCTTGGGTACAGTGGTGTTTGAACTGGAAAGAGAGACAGGATTTACGTATGATGTGGATGAGATAGCTTTTTTATTGTTGGGAATGGTAATCTTTGGTTGATGACTTATATTATGACAATATGCAAAGGGGCTTGCATCGCCCAGGATTGTGATTTCTACACCATTATGCGGGAACTTGATACACTGATGGTAGGTGGATAGAACGGATTGCATGGCATGTATCCAAGGTCTTCATAATAATAAATTGTATGGCAGAGGAAGGTCCAGAACTTGACAGGTGATGTGTTTCACCACAAGGCCCACTCGAATTGGTAGCACCACAACTCCTTTGGATGAATGCTTTACATCATCATAGGCTTTGATATCTATCTTCTTGCAGGGATCTACTGATTCAATTGCATATCCCAAAGTTGTGACTAATTGTAGAGTACAAATATTCAGGCCTGCTCCATTATCAATCAAGACTCACTTAATCCTATGTTGGTTGATAAACCCTTCAATGTGGAGTGAGGCGTTATGAGGTTGCTAGAAGGAGGAGTTGTCACTTTCAGAAAAAGTGAGATAAGGTGATGACCTTAGATTTCCAACCATAGCTTGGAACTGATCTGTATTTAGGTTTGTAGGGACTGACGCCTCTTGGAGAGCTTGATCTAAGATTGTTTTATGGGATGGAGATAGGCGCAATAGATCTAAGATAGATATCAGTGCGGGTGTTTTGTCTAACTGTTCCACAAGGTTATACTACTTTGAGATAGAAGGGGTGCCTTGTGGAGCTTCTTTTATGGTAATCTTGCAACGACGTGTAACAACATTGCAAGTGGAGCTGGGATTTTTTATGGTTATAGTTGCAATCTGTTCATTGGCATCATATAGGTGATTCACAATGTAATTATATGCAGCTTGCGTATAATTGGTGGTATCTGTGTTTCTTGCTGAAGTGGAAGGACCCCTTTGATCTTGTGATGGAAGTGGATTTTTAAACATGAGATGATCATTGTTTGTTGTCTTTGGGTCATGTCCTTTGATTTCAATTTCACCTCGGTCAATAAGATCCTGAATAAGATCTTTCAATCTATGACAATTGCTTGTCTTATGTCATTTTCCTCGATGGAAATCACAATGTTCAATATCCCTCCACCATGAAGGCTTGACTTGAGGTTCATAATTTGATGTTTTGGGCAAGGTCACCAAATTTTGAGAAACTAACTAACGTAACACTATTTCAATGAGTTTCCCTAAGGGAGTGTATGTTCATTCCATTTTAAAATTTTGTTGACGTTGTCTGGGTTCCTCTTGAGATGTGTTATGGCCTTGATTTGGAGGAGCAACTGTGTTATTCCTGGGTGGGTCCTATCCTGCAAATTGAACCACAAGTTGTGCACTTTTGATAGTTCTTGCATCCTCAACTCAATCGTTGATGACATTTTTGTTTTTGTTCCAGAAGTTAGGCTTGTCACTATTGAAGTGTGGGCGAGGGCCATCTTTTGGCTCATTATATATCTTGATAAGCCCTTTTTTGATGAGAGCCCGCTCATATTTTAAGCCTTTGGTGATCATGTCATTGAAAGAGTTTGTGTCTTTTACATCTAGGTGAAATTCCATTTCATCATTTAAGTTGGAAATAAATATTTCCACAAGTTCTTGTTCAGGTAACTGAAGAGAACATCTGCTAGGCATTTGACACCATCATTGCAGAAAGACTGAAAATAGCTCACCTGGTTTTTGTTTAGTGTTACATAGATCAGCCATTGTGATATCACGTTCAATGTTGTGTGAGTAATGTGCCAGGAACTTCTGGACTAGCTCTTCGAAGGTCCTAATGCCACTTGGTAATCAAGAAAACCATGATGTGGTTGTTCCTCCCAAGCTTTGGGGAAAAAGTCGCATTAGGTATGTGTCCTCGTATGCCACTTCGTGGCAAGCTGAATGGAATTCTCTAACATGATCATGAGGATCTCCTTTTCCTCTATACTTTTCAAACATGGGTGTTTCAAACCCTCATAGAAAAGGTGGCATATGAAGATTCCTATCAAAGGCATAGGGACAAATGTCATTAAGTGAAAATTGATTGGTTTTTACACCACTATGAAGTTGTTGGGTGAGATTCTCGACTTGTTTCTGCAACATGTCTATTTCATTTGGAGGAGGAGGTGGTGGGGGATTACCTTGATGAAGGTTGTATATGATATGTTCTCAACCTCTTTCATCCTCATTATGACTTTGGTGTTCTGATGCTTGTCTTAGTTGTGCAACATCAAAGTCAGAGGGTAGTTTAGCCCCCTCTTGAGAAAGTTTTAAAAAGTGAGCATCTGCATTGCTCTTGAGTATTTCATCAAAATGTATATTAAAGAGAGGGTTGTGTTGTGCCCTTTCTATTGCCACAAGAGTAGGAGTACTTGGGTTGTCATCATTTACGTTTCCTCCAAGGTCTTCTTAGAGTTCATTGATATTTTCCTCCGCTTCCTCTTCAATTTCTTGTTGTCTAGACCTAGACCTGGTATGAGGCATTTTGTTTATAAGTTTTTGTTGAAGTTTGATAAAAATGATGATGAGTTGGTGATGGAATGTGTAGCGTCCTAAAATTGCGACACTTGGAATTTCGACTGCATTTCGGTCTTCATGATGGCGATGCAACACGCAACCTGAAAGGAGACCCCAAAACTTGCTCACGACACTGAAAACTGCATTTTTCAAGCACCATTGGCCTGAACCTCCTTGCACCCCGCTGTCCCGGAGGTGGGACCAGAGCGCCCAGCGCCCTAGTCCCTCCCAGCGCCCTGGTCCTCAAGGACCATGGCACCCAGCGCCCTGGTCCTCCAGGACCATGGCGCCCAGTGCCCTGGTCCCTGGGTCCTATTTTGGGCCCGGTTTCCTAAGTGATATCGGGTCTTTTTTATTGCAATTTGGAAATATACTTCCCTGGTCGGCCTAAGGTCGGTAAAATCAGTCTATCAGCCCTAATTGACAAGTATATAAACTACATTTTTCTCTCTCATTTGAAAGATATGAGGAGAAGACATACATGACGGAAAAAGCGTGGAAACTATACTCAAGCATTCAAGCATTCAAGCAATTGATCATTCCAAGTCTCCATTCAAGGCTAAGTGTTGCATTCAAGTCAAGGATTCAACCATTGAAGAGGAGATCACTTATTACATGCTACATACTACAACATACAACATCTAAACCTTTGCACATAAGGATACAAACATCCTTAGAACAAGGTATTAGTACTTGTTTTACATTACAGTCATTTACATTTACAGCACTTGCTCATTTCTTGGTTAATTCCAAAACCGGGGTTTGACCTAAAGGCAAACCCCTAATCCCTAACCCCCCAATCGTCTTCGCTTTTCTGTGTGTAGGTTGCAGGTACGCGGCTGAGATTGAAGATTTGGAATCCTTGTGCAGAGACGAACAGATCCCCCTTCGTTTCACGGATTTTTCGGAGGACCGTGGCGCCGGGCGCCATCGTCCTGACAACTTTTTCTCAAATTTGCAGGACAGCGTCGTATCAACATTCTACTGCTAATTCCAGGTCCGCAGCTTCATCCTATAGCCTAAACTCAGTTTATAAGCGAATCTTTATGACTTTCTATGCATCCTTAGCTTAATTTCCTTAATCAACATTCTTTACAAAAGAGGGTAGCTTTGCTTTCCAAACCCTTGAAATTCATTTAGCATCCAATCTTACATTGTGTGGGATTGAATCTTATGAGTTTCAACCCCTCTTTTGAATGTAAATTCTTCCTCCTAAGTGAAAACCCATCGAATCCTAGCGAACCTCCCTTCTCTCTCCTCGGAGTTAGAAGAGGGGAGACCAACTAGGGTTCGACCGCGATTTTCCGCTTTACATTTTGGTGAACCCGATGTGAACATCCTTTCTGATTATTCATGATTAGATCTGAAAATTGATTCCTTGATTACATTTCCATGTTTGATCTTTTGCAAAATTTTAGAGGTGATTGCATAAAAACCCTAAATTTTCTTTTTTTGAACATTGAACTTGTGAAATGTTTAATTATTAATGCTTGCTTCAGATCTGCTTTTCTATTATAAATTATCAATTCATATCTGTACTTTAATTTTGAAAATTAAGTGGTTAAATGTCAAAACCCTAATTTTTGAAACCCTCTTAATTCAACCTTTGTTTGACAATTTGACCGATCAAAACATCTCCAAATCAGCTATAACTTTGGATTCTGTAATAAAATCACAATATCTTGCATCCCTGAAAATTTGGAAAAAAGTTGCGAGGACCGTGTTGCACTCCGAGCGCCATCGTCCCCGACATTTTTTCCAAAATTTCGGGAGTGAGATCTTGTTGTATTTTCCTGCTAAAATCCAGAATTTTGGCTGATTTTGTCAGTTATAACACTTTCAAAATTACAGTCAAAGTTGGTCTTGTGATTGCTTGGTTTAAGGCTCCTAATCATTCAAAAATTGTTGAAATTGAAATTTTGTGTCAAAATTGTGTTCTTACTGTCCTAAATCTGAAAATTGTGTTTGCATTCATTCAAAATTTCAGTGCTTTATTCAAATTCTTGCATTTTTGTGACTTTTGAAATTAAGTGCTTAGTTACAACAACTTTGATTTCCGCTTTCAAAATTGAATTTTGCGTGAAATTGAATCAATTTTTAAATTTCAAAACTTGCACTGCTTTTGACATTCCCTCTAAAATCATAAAATTCAAAATTTTAGTTTCCCTCTCTTTTTCAAAATTCAAATTTTGCATTTTTCGACAATCTTGATAGGGTTCAATTTTGAGATTGCAACTTTAATTTGGCCTATCTACAGATCGTAAAATCACTCAATTTTTTCAGATTAGCTCTAAAATCATCATACCTTTCATCCTTGCAAATTTCGAAAAAAGTTGCAAGGACCGTGTTGCACTCCGAGCGCCACGGTCCCGGACATTTTTTCCAAAATTTCGGGAGACTGTCGTGATTGCATTTAATAGCTTAAATCTGGAAGATTGGCTGGTTTTACTGAAAATTGCTACCTCTAAGATCAAAATCTTTTCTCTCTCTCTAGTGCATGAGTTTTACAACAACAAGCCCTACTTACACTATTCCCGTTAGAAGAAGCCGTAGAATTAAGTCCTTCCGAGGTTTAACTACCGAGGAGATGGAACCTAATTTGAGTAGTCTTTTTAACGAGGACATGGGTAATTCCTCTAATCCTCCGAATGATGAAGAAGCTCTCCATGAAGTTTCCGTTGAACAACTTTCCAAATTGGATAACCAATTTGACGATTTTCACCAATGGATGTCTCATGAGTATCCCGATAGTCAAGCTCTTCCTTTAATTGAGGGTCTAAAACGCATGCTTCAAAGTGATAAGAATGGAATTGATATTTTGCGTGGTATTTCACACATTGTGAATTCGAACGTGATGCCTATGAAGAGTTGTGTTGAATCTTTAGGTTATACACAGCCTCCTACACAAGTCAATCATTCTATTCCTTTGACCACTTCTATTGCTAGTATACCTACCTTTACATCAAACATCATGGCTACCTCTATACAAGACATTCCTCCTGTGATCACTAGTCATGGGGGCAATCCTCCTTCTTCAATTAACCCTATTCCTTCATTCAATCTGACTTCTTCATTCATTCCTTCAATGAGTGTTCCTATTACATCTTCACAAATGAACATGACGCAAGGGGGCAATTCATTTAACCATTCCATTCCTCCTTGTAGTGTTCCTCCTATCCAATCATCCCCTATGGTTGACTATCATAGAGTCCCACCACCTTACTCTTTACCTTCTTTCAATAACATCACACCTCCATCTCAATCTAACACACCTAATATGAACTCTTCGACTGAAGCTACCATTAATAATCTTGCACAAACTGTCTCTTCTTTACAGCAACAAATTGCCTCTATGAATCAATCTAAGTTTAGTGTGCCCACATTTGATGTTGCGAGTCCACTTTCTCTTGACATTGTTCGAGCTATTCCTCCTAAACATGTTGAAATCCCGCATTTGGAGCTTTATAATGGTAAAGGAGATCCTCTAACACATGTTAAGACTTTTCAAACAATATGTACTGATTTTGCTTATGACCAAAGGTTGCTTGCAAAACTATTCACCAGAACATTAAGAGACAAAGCCCTACAATGGTATTGCTCGTTGCCTTCTTATTCTATTACTTCTTTCGAACAACTTGCAAATGCTTTCATTCAACAATTTCAAAATAATATAAGTCCTAAAGTTACTTTGATTGATTTAATGCATTGTAAACAAGGTGTTAAAGAAAAAGTGACTGATTTCATTGGTAGATATAAGCATTTGTATGCTCAAATTTCTTTTCCAGTGCCTGATAATGATATTCAAAGAATCTTTATTTCTAATTTGCAAAAAGATATTCGAGACAAACTTCTGTTTTCTGAGTTTACTTCTTTCCAACAGTTGTGTGCCACTCTTCACAATTATCAACTGACTGTGAGTCAAATGGAACAATCACATCCTATGGCTCCGAGTGATAAGGGTGATAGCAGTCAACAACCATTTGGGAAGTTTAAACCGAACAGAGATTCCATCAAATTTAATGAAAACATCATCAACAACAATGTGAATGCAGCATCAGGTGTGCCTCCTATTTCTAAATTTTTCAGGAAAGAAAGAAAGTATACTCCTTTGAATGAATCATTGCATAGTATTATGAATAAGTTATTGGAACAAAATGTGCTTACTCTTCCTCCTATATGACAAATTGATCCTACAAAGATTACTTCACCTTATTTTGATCACAAATCTTTTTGTCACTTTCATCGTCAGCCTGGGCATGATACTGAAAAATGTTTTTCTTTAAAGGGTAAAATTCAAGATTTGATTGATAATAATACTATTTCTGTTTCTGGAGTAAATGATAAAGGCAACACATCTGTAGCTCCTCCTAACCAAAATCTTCAGTTTTTACTGATCCATTACCTTCTCATACCTCTCATACCTCTAATGCGATTGAGGCTAATGATTCCTCTTTCTCATCTGATGGTCTTGTGTCTATGACTCCGAATGTGATTAACTTTGTAGAGCAGAAAGAAATCCCTAAAGAACCTTCCATCACATTTGATTCTAGTGAAACCATTAGAGCACCTAATGGTCCTTTATACGTAGTTGCAAAAGTCAAAAATACACCTTGCCGTGGAGTGCTTATTGATCCTTCGTGCATGGTTAATGTTATTACTGAAGAATTTCTTTTTACTTTGCAATTGAATCAAGTGATCTATGACAAAACAGATGTGATTGTGAAACTATTTGATGCATTTTCTTCTCCTACAATTGGTTCTATTACATTGCCTATTGAGGTCCATAATAAATCTCTTGATGTGAACTTTGCTATTATTCCATCTTCCAAACAATTTTGTGTGAAGCTTGGCTATCCTTGGCTATCTTCCATGAAAGCTATTGCTTCTCCTATTCATAAGTGTTTGAAATTTCCCCATAATGGTGAAGTTGTTACTGTCAATCATAGTCTCTTTAAACCAGCTGAAAGAACCTCTAGTGTTCCTATTGATTACTTTTGGCCCAAACAATTCCAATCTCTTCCTCCACGAAGTGATCATCTTTTTAAATCTTATCAAAAGTGGAAAACAGATATGATCCTATCTCTAAGTGAACCTAGAACACCTAAACTTGACATTCCTATCATTCTTGAGAAGGAAATTCTTCCTTTGAAAGACAAAACTAATGTCTTTCCTCAAAAAGATTCCCAACCCGTCCCCATGGATGTGACTATGTCTATGCCTAATAAATCTTCTAAAAGTAGACCTATACCTCCTTGTCATGATGGACTTGGTCTTCTTCCTAAACCAAGAATTCCTCCTTTATATGGAGCAGTTCCTCCTCCATCCTTTTATAGAGAGAAGAGACCTTCTTCTTCTCCTATTATCCAGCCTAAGAGACCACAACCTAAACACCCAAGTGATAAGGATGAGAACATTCCTCCTCCTCTATCTTCTACACTTCCTACTAAGACTAGACGTAATCATTCTGCACGGGAACGCCGACGAAAGCGTCGTCTTAGGGCTCAAGCAGCTGCTTCTCAAACTTTACAATCTCCAAAAACACCTTCAACAAGCATTTTTTCTCCTCAGCCGGATATTGAGCCTAAATCTCCTAAACATAAGATGCATGATGGTCTTGATCCTGTGCGAGTTAAAGATCCTATTTTTATAAATCTTGATGATGATATAGATGAAAATGTTATTCATGATGAAAATGTTACTCCTCTTGCTTCTGATAGCGAATATGAACTTGTTGATTTTGATAACCATTTATCTAATGAATTTTCTAAAGCACTTATCCTAGCTCCTAGACAAGAACAATGTGGCTTGGAACATGAACATAGCCCTTGTTTGGATCTTGTGATAGCTCCATCTACTGTGTTGGATGTTCCTCCTCTAGCGTGTTCCCTGCCTTCCCGAAACATTGATCAGCAAGATCGAGGGGTAGATGACGTGCTAGACTAGTTACATTAGCATAGCAGATTCTCTCCCCCTCCCTTTTGTTACTTCTTCTATATGTTATTCTCATTCTTCTATTTGTTGTCCTTAGTGTTGTCTACTTGAGGATGATGCAAAGCATTGAGATCTCTTTGGTCTCTCTCATGTTGACTCAAAAGACACATGTGTTCCCTTCTTCTAGGTGACCTTCCTTGATTGGGGAATGAAGAACAATTATGCATACATCCATATGATATATACATGACTTATCATATAGCATACTGACCCCGAGGAAAGCGAAGTCACCTCATGCTTTGTGTTTTGTGTCTATTATCCTTGGGTTTATCTCACACTTGGGGGCTAAATCTTTGTGATAACGTGCTCCTTTTCCTTTCTCATTTCTTATGTGTATCACTACGTTAAAACAATCACCCCCGTTGAGGCGTGTGCGATTGCTTTAACGTAGGGGGGCATACACCCTGTCTATCCTTTCAAAGATACTTGAAAATTTCTTGGCAAACTTAGCTTTGTCTTGAAGATTTTTGGTATTTCTTTTGCATGACTCATAGTGAGGGAACCTTACTACTGACAGTCATGGTTCTCCCTCGTGATCTTCCCTTTTACTTTGTCAATCGAAGTCGTAAGATCCTTAGTCCACTGGGGGCTTGGTGTGTCTTGCCTCCTTGACGTGGTGAAAGTCTTTCAACGTTGTTTCCTTGTACTTTACCGGAAGTATGAGCATACATACTCCCGCTAAAGTGGGGGCTAAATGTAGCGTCCTAAAATTGTGACACTTGCAATTTCGACTGCATTTCGGTCTTCACGATGGCGACGCAACACGCAACCTGAATGGAGACCCCAAAACTTGCTCACGACACTGAAAACTGCATTTTTCAAGCACCATTGGCCTGAACCTCCTTGCACCCCGTTGTCCCAGAGGTGGGACCAGAGCGCCCAGCGCCCTGGTCCCTCAGGACCAGGGCGCCCTGGTCCCTGGGTCCTATATTGGGCCCGGTTTCCTAAGTGATATCGGGTCTTTTTGATTGCAATTTGGAAATATACTTCCCTGGTCGGCCTAAGGTTGGGAAAATCAGTCTATCAGCCCTAATTGACAAGTATATAAACTACATTTTTCTCTCTCATTTGAAAGATATGAGGAGAAGACATACATGACGGAAAAAGCATGGAAACTATACTCAAGCATTCAAGCATTCAAGCAATTGATCATTCCAAGTCTCCATTCAAGGCTAAGTGTTGCATTCAAGTCAAGGATTCAACCATTGAAGAGGAGATCACTTATTACATGCTACATACTACAACATACAACATCTAAACCTTTGCACATAAGGATACAAACATCCTTAGAACAAGGTATTAGTACTTGTTTTACATTACAGTCATTTACATTTACAGCACTTGCTCATTTCTTGGTTAATTCCAAAACCAGGGTTTGACCTAAAGGCAAACCCCTAATCCCTAACCCCCCAATCATCTTTGCTTTTCTGTGTGTAGGTTGCAGGTACGCGGCTGAGATTGAAGATTTGGAATCCTTGTGCAGAGACGAACAGATCCCCCTTCGTTTCGCGGATTTTTCGGAGGACCGTGGCGCTGGGCGCCATCGTCCCGACAACTTTTTCTCAAATTTGCAGGACAGCTTCGTATCGACATTCTACTACTAATTCCAGGTCCGCAGCTTCATCCTATAACCTAAACTCAGTTTATACACGAATCTTTATGACTTTCTATGCATCCTTAGCTTAATTTCCTTAATCAACATTCTTTACAAAAGAGGGTAGCTTTGCTTTCCAAACCCTTGAAATTCATTTAGCATCCAATCTTACATTGTGTGGGATTGAATCTTATGAGTTTCAACCCCTCTTTTGAATGTAAAGTCTTCCTCCTAAGTGAAAACCCATCGAATCCTAGCGAACCTCCCTTCTCTCTCCTCAGAGTTAGAAGAGGGGAGACCAACTAGGGTTCGACCGCGATTTTCCGCTTTACAGAATGAAAGATTGATGTTTGGCAAAGTGCTTTGCATACAGATCTCTAGCACTAAAGGTAGATGGTACCAAAGTTCTTTATTGAATTTCTTGTTGTGTTTGATTGACAAAGTTTGATGTGATAAGGTTTAGAGAGATCTGAGATGTGTTACAGACTCAACTACCTAGTATTGAGAGGATGCACTCATAGACTAGTTTTAACTTGCGTAGAAATGCCTCTTAGGATGAGTTTATCCTAGATGTAGAGACACTCTAAAAAGTGATGTGTTTGTGTTTGTTTCAAGCAATATCGAAATAGAACTTAGGACAAAAACCTTTTGATGTTTTGAGAGTTGGAAAGGATTTGATGAGATATGAGTGTGATAATGGATGAAATGTTAACTTCAATAAAAGCTTTGTGTCACATATGGGACAAATTCTTCCTCTTCTCTTTCAGGAGTTGGTGGTTCTTCCTAAGCTATGTTATATGTGATGCAAATATCTAGAAAGAAGTCAGGATTGATCTTGCCTCCTTTGTTTTTGTGATAACTCAAAGCTCGATATTGTGTAAAAGCTCTACGGTTTAATGACTCTGGATCAAATTCGTTGGATTTCCCTTGAAGGTAAAGACGCATGTGACGTAAGAAGGCTCTATGAGAGACAAAGATTTGTCTATTAAGATAGAAGAATTTCCTCCTTTTGATAAAATCCTTTGAGTTCAATGGTCTTCTCTTCAAGTTGATGTTTTGATGAAGATTCTTCTTTCTCAAGATGTGAAGAATGGTCATATAGTTTGATACTTTGATTATTGCTCTTTTTTTTTTCATCTTTTGTGTTTTTGAAAATATTGATGTTGGATGAATACTTGTTTTGGATCTTGGATTTTTTATGGTGTTTCTTTGACAAGAAAACAAAGCAAGCACACAAACACAAGAATGTTGCCTTAAAAGGCACAAGTAAGTATGGGTCTAGATCAACCCGATCTTTTAAAAATTTTAAGACCCTTTCCTTCAAATGTATTTTAGGTGTTTCCCAAAGCCTGAAGTCGACTCAATTTGAAATTGGTCTTTGACTAAAATAAAAACACTTCAAACACTCTTTATCCCTAAGGTCAAATGGCCAGTTGTGATAATTTTAGCCCACATCTTAATATTTCTTCGACTTTGGTACTACATACCTTATGAATCCCGTCATAGCAGGTAAGGATGTGATATACTAAGTCTTGCATGAGCATAACAAATAGATGATCCCTATGATGGGGGAGTCACCACTTTCATCAAGCCACTAGTGACTTTTCAAAAAGCTATGTTTCTACTCAAGGAAACATGTATGGTGAGTATCTTGGGAGCAAAACCATCTATGCTCTTCACTAAATTTATCACAAATATCCTCAATCAATAGAATGGGTGGGCTTCTACTTAAAGGTGTTTAGTAATTTTTGATGTCTTTGGACATAATTTCATTCTACAGTGACTCACTTAAGAGCCTTGTAACTTGTGGTGGGGCCCATTTGTCCTTTCAGCAAGTTACACTGTAGGAACAACTATACCCAAGGCTACAGCTTTCTCTCTCACCTGATTTCTATAGCAGCTCGAAGGATTTACCACATGAGGTTGTTCCCAAGAGTGATGTGTCTCTTGGCAGGCCTCTCTTAAAAATATAAAAATTGAGTGTTACTAACACTTTTCTCTTGCACCTAGGACCACGAAAGCCAAGGGAGAGGATAGTGTGTGTTAGAAGTAGGACCACTCGACCAACTCTTTTGCACAAGTGTGCCAAACAAAATACACTTGTTCTTTTTAACTTGTCATTGCAATGATGTTCTATCTAATTGGAGATGTTGCTCCAACAACCATGATGTTCTTTTTAACTTCAAAGGCAATATGTTTGAGTAAACTAGGAATTTGAAATCCTGGTCAACTTAATAAAAAGCACGTATGCATGAAGTAACTCATTTTTGCAAAATGAGACAAATTGATTGTTCTTTTTACTTGCACAAAATCAAAATGTTGATTGTGAATTTTTAAGTCTGGATTGATGCAAGGAAATCAAATTTGTGTTGTTGATTTTAAGCACCAAAAGGAAAATGAATCCTAATCTTGCAATGAAAGCAAATTTGAAGTTGTTGTTCTTTTTACCTTGCAATAAAGAAAGATGAATTTCCTTTTAAGCACCAAAAACAAGTTTGAGGTTCATTTTATGCACTCCAAAATAAAATGTGAGGTTGTACAAGAAGGGAGAGTGGATTCTTTTTAACCAACTTTTGTTGAAAGAAAGTAAAAAAAGAAACTTAAAGCCTCTAAACTAACTCCTTCCCTTGCACAAAAAAGATTAGAACCTACACACAGTTAGTGATCAAATGTTAGTGTGGGCTTACACAAGCCTAAATTTTGATTTTGGTTACAAATTTTGACAATCCCGATCCTGAAATGCCCTGAAATTTGACTAAGTCTGAAATTTGGAGGATCTTCCAAAAACTAGATTTTGCATTACAACTCCTAGAGGTCTGAAACCCCTCTCAAACATCCTGACAATATATATGGTCACTTATACTTAAATGTTATATTCCATATATATTCTGCCTCCCAAAAGCCTAAGAAAAAAAATTTATCGGTTAAAAGGTCTTTTTTTACAATGTTCTGTTACAATAGTGCTACTCTGTGTAAAAACAGAAGCACTACTTAACACAAACGCGCGAAAGTATACACAAAATTGCTAAAAGAAAAGATTTTTACAGCAATACAAAAATCCTAATACAGAAACACAAGCGCTAACTAATGAACAAAAGCATCGTACTACTAGAAAAAGTTCTAATTCTTGGACAATAGTGTTGTTGTAAGAACAAAAGTGCTAGAATACCAAAAGCAATAGCGCTAAAGCGTGAACAAAAGCGCCAAAGTGCGATCTGTGTGTCAAGCTAAACAGTCAAAAAGTTAGTTTTGATAAAATAAAAATGTTGTTACTTGTTGGACTCACGTCGGGTTCACCAAATGATGCTCTGCAAAATGGACAAGTGTTAGATTAAAGCTTGTAGTCCTATAACACACAAAAGCACAAGAAACCATTAGTGTTAATCAACCAAAAACTAATCTAAGTAGGCATATCAAAAGAGACACTAAAAACATGATAAAATATTTAACTATGGAAGTAAATACAACAAGGCATCTCCAAATGCCTTTTAACATGCTCTTAGCTCCTTCTCCTTTGTTCCTCTCCTCTCCAAGTTCCAAATTAGTGTAGCTCTCAACAACTTTTTGCACTATGGATGCTTATGGAGGTTCAAGATTGTAGATGATTAACTATGCTATGCAAGTGTAAAATAAGTCAAATATGAGATGCTATGAAATGAACTAAGATTTCTTTTTAGTCCAAAATGATAGTATATTAATGATTTTATGCTAAAATGCTCTCTAGAAATGCCTATAGATTAAATGCATACAAGTTTTCAGGATCAGAATTATGAAGAAATGGGCTCTATTTATAGGAAAAATGGAGCAATGGATGGTTGAGATTGAGTAATCTCAACAAGGGTCAGGATTGAATGATATTCAATCCATGTGATGGCTTTCAACCCAATCCCAAGATGACAAGTGTCAATGTGAGATAGGTTGAGAGGAGAGGGAATAAGCATTAAATCCTTGACATGACCTGAGAGTTAACTTGGGACTTAAGGTCAAGGTTGGGTTGAGTGAATAAATTCTTTATTCAAAGAATAAAGCTTTTATCCAATGGATAAACTCTTGTGCAAAGGTTAAAGGGCTAACCATGGTCAAAGTAATAAATGTTTGAGGAGACACATGAGTCATATGAGGGTTGAGTTAGGGGTTAACCATAAATGGTCATGTAAGAGCCATAAGTGGTTTGGAAGACTTTAGAGGTTAAATTGTTGAACACACAAAGCATTAAATATTTTTCAAAGACTTTGAAGTCTTTGAGAAGTGACTCCAAGTTTATTAGGAATGTGACAATAATTAGTGGATGGATTAGGAAGGGTTTAGAAGATACTAGAAGGGGGTTTAGGAGTGCAAGTGGATTTGGTGGGTGAGGGAAAATAGGATTTTAATTAAAATAAAATTAATTTATTTCAACTTGTGGTTGCAAGTTGCATTTGTAGGAAAATGCAAGTTGGGGAATTTATGATTTAAATAAATGTTTTATATTAATTTATTTAAAAGAGGAAAGAGGATTAAATTGAATAAATAGTATTTATTCATTTAATTGATTTGTGATTTTGGTTGAATTAATTAATTAAAATAAATTGAATAATTTATTTAATTAATAGGAGAATGTTTGAAGATGAATTAATTAAATATTAATTTAATTAACTGATAGCTAGTGGGTTTTTAATCAAATAAATAGCAAATATTTATTTAAATAAAATAGACAGATTTATGTGACTACAGAGACAATCGGTCTATGAGTTGGAAGTGGTTAACACTCAATCAGTATCGATGTTCCAGCCAGTTTCACAGATTGTGTGATGAGTTATCACCGATCACGATGAGTTATCTCTAGCCGACATTTTTGGCGATGATTTGTGATGTGTTATGGAAGATTGTCGAGATTCACTGAACCTAGGAAATTGTGTTGAGGTTCTTGAGCCAACATGAAATCTAATGTCTATAAAAAGACATTGTGATGAGTTATTTTGATATGCAAGATACAAGTGATGTTATGAGTTAGAGTTGATGCAATTTATTGAAGGAATTGTAGAGTATGTCGGTGATGTAGTATTTAGTGAGAAGAAAAGGATCTATACAAGCAGAATGTGCTATTCCTAGATCATACCACCCGTTGTTTTCTAATCACTACAACAGTTAAATCCCCTAATAGAGTAAGCTCTAACAAGCTTCATTGTAGAAATCCTCTAACAAGTTGATTCATTAACTTGGATCTAAATCCTCCACTGAGGTTACCTTTAACCAGGTATAGCTCCTAATAGGGCTTTGGGATCTTTAATAGGATTCGCTCCTAATAGAGCACTTTGTAGACCTTAACCAGTCAGTTACGTATTTCTGCAAATAGTTAACTTGTGAGTCCCATCTCATCATGGTTTTTCCTAGTTGGGTTTTTCACGTATAAACACTTGTGTTATGATGAATGTTTTACTTGTTGTGACTGCTTTTATAACAATTTGGATTGCATGAAAAATCTTACGTAAACTGGTTAATTGTTTTTACCGATCTGGGTTTATAGTGTTATTGTTTTTGCTATCACTAATTCACCCCCCTCTCAGTGCTAATAAGTATATCAGTCTACTACATCAGTAGGATACTCATAGGGTATGAACTTAACTACACTCCCATAGGATGAGCATGTTTAGTAGTGATCTTTGCCTCTCAAAAGCTTAGACACTATATGTTGAGTCACAAAGTTCAACTCATTGCATCCTTTGATCCACTTAAGTACCTTTTGAGCATATCAACACTAATGAGAAGATTGGCCAAATGGGACATGATCTTTGTTTTCATGTCTAAAATAATTAGGGTAGATAAAGCTAATTAGACTAAAAGGAAAATCACAGATTCCTTAACTAATATAGAAAATCCTAAACATAAATCAATAAAATAGATGCAAATCAAATGATCAAACTATATAAAACTCCCTATTTTGCATCATGGCTTCCATTGTCCTTCTCCAAAATTGTGTTGTGTGGTGGTTCTTAGATATTGCATTGGGATTCCTGTATAGATTAGACACAATAGTTTCGAAGATTGTGATTATTTTTAATTGAGAAATGAGCTTTCTTTTATATATTTTTTAGTGAGATGGTGTGAGAAATGGAATTGGAGTGTTGATTGATAGTTAACTTATTTTGATTGATCAGGTAAGTGGATTGATTGTGAAGAGGGGAAAATGAGCAAATGTAGAATTGATGGTTAGTATTCAAATAAAGAATTTAAACATATAATAAATCACTTATTCCTTGCTATCTTGCCTTCTCCTTTGGATTAGACCTTTGGTGAAGTGAAGAATGCGCCCCTTCCTCACTTGATCAGATGAGTCCTTGATTGGTGCATGGATTGCTCTCCTTTTCTCAACAAGAGGGATTGGGTTTGATAGAATTTGATAGGATTTGGATTGGAAGATTGAAGGAAGAAGATAGAACAGAAATGGGCAGCATGAGAATGTTATGGAGGAAGTGGATCCTTTTGTGAGGAAATGATCCTCCCATTTATAGATTGGAGGTGGCCAATGAAAGGCCAAGATTGATTTCCTTATGGAGGGTTGAGATTGATTTAAGATGGAAGGAATAGATCAAGGGTGCCTTGAGAAAATAAATGGGAATAGAAAATTCCTTGAGAAGAGGGGGGAAAGAAAATTTGAATTTCAAAATGAGGAATTAAAAATTTCAAAATAAGGTTGCATTGAGGGATTCAAAGAAATTTGAATTTCTTTGAGAGGCTCAATGTTGATGTGACATGAGCAGGAATTTAAAATTGGAGAAATAATGATAAGCATAATTATGAGAGATTCTAGAAGGATTAATAAGGTTGAGTGGGATTTGGAAAAAGTGATTTGTATGAATCACATGAATAGGTTAATTAACTAAAATTAATTAATTGAGTGGTTTTAGAGGAAATAATTATTAGAGGGGACTTTAGAAGAATAGGAGAATAATTAATTAATTTGATAAATTAATTAATAGTGACAAGATTAATTAAATTGGATTTGATTAACACTGAGAGGATAACACAATTAAGTCAATTAATTATGTTGACAAGCTTAAATTAATAAAATATTAATTTTAGGTGTCTGCAAATTGATCTATTAACTTAATTGTTTGGATAGTTGATTAAATTGATGGATTTGTTAGAAAAAGGTGATTGAGAGTGAAAGGGGGAGATTGGAGAGTTAACTGAGTTAATTGATTAGTTAACTAATTTGATTGATCAGTTAAGATTTTCAACATGTGTTGTAGGATTTTGATTTGAAATTCATTTTCATTTTAATTTAAATTTGAAATTTGATTTTTGAATGATGAAATTGAAATGCACATTTAATTGAAATTTGGGAATTTGGAATTAGATGAAATTAGTTGAAATTCGAATTTTGGGGAATTGGAAGAATAAATTAATTAATTAAATAATTTAAATGAAATTATTTAATCATTAGAAATGGGATTAATTAAATAATAAAGATTATTTAATTAAGGAATAAATCAAAATTAATTAAATAATTAATATTTAAGAAATCTTAAATGAGTAAATGATGAAGAAGATAGAAATTGAATAATTAGCAATGTTTGAAAGTGATGATTGGATTAATTAGCTTAATTAAATAAATAAAGAATTATTTAACTAATGGGACGATGAATTAGTACATGATCGACGAGACATTTTTAGGTGTCTACATTTGCCCCTCTTTGATACAATGTCAAGATGATGTTGTTTCAAAGAAAACGAAATTTTTCTGCCCCAGTGACGCTTAGGGTGTAAATATGCCCCCTTGGAAAATTGGTCAAAAAAATTATGGAACTGAGACCAATTTAACGATACCATGCTAGTGAGAAATGTGTTAAGTTTCACGTGATTTTGAGTTCATTTGTCTGCCCTACAAGTGCATTGAAGTTCAGGGGGACCACGACCGTTAGAGTGGTAAAAACCCTAATTTTGAACTATAAATAAAAAATTTACCCTCTCATTTGATCGTTTGTATTCTTTTGAGTTCATCAAGTTTCCTTTGATTTTTGAGCTTTCCTTCATCTTTTCGAGCATCATGGCCGGCTATAGATAATGACAACACTTGTTAGATCGAGTGCATTCCTACTAGAGACTGTTGAACACTGGAGGCATGGTACATCTTTTGAAAATTTAATTTATTTTGTCCTATTTTTGTCCAATTTTTGAAATTTTGTCAGAGCAAATTTTTCTTTATTCAATTCGCAATCGATGTTCAATGTATGCGCATTCACTTTTATTAGTTCACATTTGCTTTAAATGATGCGCATTCGATTAAGTAGCTCGCAATCATTTATTGTAACGTGCAATCGATACTATTAATTCACATTTGCTTTAAATGTTGTGCAATCGATATTATTGATGTGCATTCGCTTGTAATGATTCGCATTGGTATTTATTAATTCACAATTGATTTAAATGATTCATATTCATTGAATATGTTAATTTTTTAACATGTGTGATTTGATATTTGTCATGCAAATATTTTATGTGACTTTTTTCTTGTTTTCGATTGCAGCAAAACCCCAGTGTGGTGGTTTGTAGATAGACGAGGCCTGATGGTCTTGATCTCTGATCTGAGTTGATTGCAGAGGATATTGATTTGATTAGATATGTTGGGTTGTACCATGTACTACATTTTCCTGAGGTTATGGCCAACAAGGCCATGATCACCGCCTTGGTTGAGCGATGGCATTTTGGGACTTGTTGATTCCATCTTCTTATTGGTGAGGCATCCATCACTTTAGAGGATGTTTGCCGTATCTTGCATATTTCGATCCATGGTGCCAGAGTCGCATACAAGCGCATAATAGGTATTGGTGGGAATTGTGAGCTATGAGAGTGCACAAAGAAGGACCTTCAAATGAGGGGTCGTTATGAGATCCCTTGGGAGCACATGGATTACAATGATCTTATGATAGTGTTATGCAGCATAGTAGCAAGTCCTCTGATACCAGATAGGAGGACTCATGGATTCCCAATTGGTTGGAGTTCCACAATATGATTGTGCACAAACGTGTATTTGCGTGGGGTCCATGTCTGCTTGCGACATTGTACTATCAAATGCATGGGATCATGTATTTGAGACAGAGATCCATTGGTCATGGTGTCACTTTGATTCAAGCCTAGGCTTGGGAGCACATTGCCATTGCTTGGCCAACTGTTCATGTAGATCTGGGTGAACTCACAATACTGGTTCCCACTTTTTGACCAACTTTGACACTTAGATGAACATTTTGCAAAAAACCTTCACTTTCCGACACCTATAACTTTTAAATCGTTAAGAATTTGAAGATGATATAAACTAGTGATTTGTAACATCCTTTTTGTAGATTCTAAATATATTTTTTTCAAATTTTTTTAATAAAATTTTATTGATTTTTCCATCTCCCTCAAAAGTAGTTTTTTATAGGAAACAACATTTTTTAAGAGTGATGTGCATCCCGAAATGTATAAATTTTTTTCTATAAATGATAAAAACTTATCTCTTTTAAATTTTGGTTTGTAACATCAATACCCAGGGCATGCAGTTGGTTTGATAGTGATATGTTGAATATTTTTTATTTTATTAAGTTTTGAAGTCCGACTAATTATAATTTAGATATAGGTGTACGTTTGAACACATAACTTGCTCTATATATATCAAAATTGATTTTTATTTTTTTTGTTAGAAAGAAGACATCAATACCTAGGGCATAGATATTTTTCAGAATTTTTTTGAATTAGTTTTCTATTTTTCCCAATGCATTGAACAAAGAAGTTCATGTTCGGTGAAAAACCTACATTCATAAAAAATAAAATAAAAATATATTAATAAACTTAAATATATTAAAAATTATACTATTTGGAAAGCTTATAATAAGGACTAAATCCTCAAGAAAATAAAACTTCTAAATGAATTCATTTGACCCCTCAAAAGCTAATGTAAAGTTGGTTTTTTATCAGCATTTGATAGATGCAAAGGAGAATCCATTGCAAGTATGATTTAGAAGTAGAAAGGTTCTATCCAAGAAATTTTGATCTAAGAGCCTTTGATCTAACTCTCTTGAATTAATTACTTCAAATGGGACCTCTTAAAGCTTAAATAATTATATTTTCCAAAAAATGTATGATTTCAGCAAAAATCAGGATGTACCAAAAAGTGGGAACCAGCTTTGTGAGTTCACCCATCTCAAGGGTGAGAAACCTTATGCTTACATATATACTCTAGGGATCAGACATAGGGGTTCCACGAACACCTTATACTAGAGGCATCAACTTGATATCTTACAAAATTTCACTTGGAGACCTTATCTTGGTTGCCTCGATTGGGCGGATGATGGTCAACATTTAACCATATATAGGAAGCAGAGGTATCTTATTGGTTGTGCCTTGGATAGCTAGTGGATTATTGATATATATCTCCTAGGATGAGTACTTCGATAGTTTGGGGAGGTACAGTGCATACCGAATGTTACAACATACTTTTCTCAAGTTACTCGAGAGGTTGGTGATTGGGGGGCTTGTATACAAGCTCATATTGTTGTTGTTGAGTTTAATTTGCTTTGCGTCATTCAATGGGGTTCAGGAAACTGGGGTAGCAGATCTAAGGACTTCTCCTCAGTATGATGCTTGGTGGGTTTAGCAGGTCTGTGCCTTTGACTAATCCAATAGTTTTGATCTCGCCGCAACAAATTTGACATCGAAAGCCGCAGGGAGGGAAATTAGGAGGTACAGGAGAAGGACAAGATGGAGGAGGAGGTGGGAGGAGAGATATCAATGTAGTATGAGAGGAGGGAGAGATGGATGAGGAGGATGAGGATGAGGGAGAGGTGGGAGATGAGGAGATAGACATTGGTGGAGACACCGAGTCCAACAGTGAGGGTGATAGAAATGATTCTTCTTCAGGATCATCTAGCAATGGAGGGGGTAATGATGATGAGGAGGAGATATTTGAGGAGGACATTGACATGCCAAAGCTTGGGGATGTTCCTATTACAGAGGTAGGCAGGGATGGCGGTCAGGGTGAGGTAGGTGATGATGATGATGATCCTCAGGTTTTGAGAGCACAAATCTAGAGTTTGGAGGATTCCTTAGCTAGAGAGATACATGTGCAAAGGGATGATGATGTTGTACATGTCCTTAGAGAATCGGTTTGGAGCTTAGAGGATGCTCTTTCTAGGGTGCGACAGAGACAGAGTGAGGATAGGGACCTATTTTAAAGGGATTATGCAGCATGAGATATAGAGAGGGATCAAATTTCTATTGAGAGAGATCAAGCTATTGCAGATAGGGATCATCTCTAGAGAGAGAGGGATGATGTAGTATAGAGAGAATAGTTGGTTATGGATGCCTATGATCAACAGTTTGGTTGAGGGACGGATGCACAGAAACAGACGTATAGACTCTTCTATGCAGTGTGTTGTTCTAAAAAATGAGCAAACCAAGTTCACCTACAATTTATCTATGAAATAGCCAACTTCATACAATGAAGAACTTCAGGACTTGGACAACATAACAAGGATTTGAATCCTTCTACTCTTCACGCTCAGCAAAAATTAGGTGGGTGTACCTTTGATGCATTGACTCAGACCCATTACACACATATGGCAGCATCAACAATAAGTAGATGAATATCAAAAGCCTTAACAACTAGGAGGTTACTGCAGATGGGCTAGATCTTCATTGACATCTCAACTAATTTGAAGCATGAGATAGGTGGAACAAACTAAAACTACAAACATAAAACTAAAAGGATATTTGATTTTTAAAAATAAATCTCTGAGAATCCCCAGAATCTGCAAGACCAGTGCCTTATCCAAGGGCATAGATTCATACATCAAACTGCAAATGAAAAACCTCTACTGCAAGTCCATCTTCATATTAAAATATTCCTAAATTAATGCCTTGCATAAATGCATTACTCAGCTCATCCACAAAATCATCAGATCTTGAATACATATTCCATTATTTATGATTGATTACAAAATTTAAATTCTTCCTTGAAGAATACCCACAAACAATCACAACAATCTCCTTGAGATGACAAATTCCAGCCTCCTTGAGGATTTAATTTGTAACAAAGAAATATATATCTAGAGACAAGTTTGTGTGAATTTATACATGACTTACATACATATAAACCTACAACTAGAAACACCTACAACAAGAAGATATACTCCATTACTTGAAAGAAGACACTAGAATATACAAACTCTCAAAGAAAAACTCAGAGCTGGAAACACAAAATATGGATCTCTACTAACAAAAATTATGGAACCCTTACAAAATGAGAAGAGATAAGAATAAGAAGGAAGAGAGAAGAATTTCAGATTTCATCTCTAACAATGACCACTGTCCCAAACCTTTATGCATTAACTGCTCACACACTTGGCCTGCAAAAAATCTTCTCTAACAAACTCAAAATTTTCTAAAATCCTGAGGAAACTTCTCTTGAGATATTTGATGTGTTCTACAACTAATTGCAAAAAAGGACTCCTTGTTTTGAGAGCTTTCCAACGATATAAAACACTTGCATATTCGGGCAAAAAATAACTCGCCAACCCTTAACCTCTCGGATGCAACCAGACACAACCAGTCATTTAAATTTTTTAATTTTCTGCTATAGCCAGGACTATATATCTAATTTTGACCTTTTGCCTTGATCCTCCTTCTTCTCTCTGCCATGTGGCACCCCCTGATTGGCTCTGAGGTCTCTGTCTTGCCACCTCAGCACGACCTGGACTCACTGCCGGAATGAAGCTCTTCTTTGTCATTGGGTCACGAGGGATATGCCAACGATCGGTTTCCCATCGCGACCTAGTGACCACCGTTGGATCTTCTTCGGATCTGCTCGCTCACGAGGTCTCTAGATTTTTGGGTGTTAGCATGTTATGCTAGTGAGTTGGAGACTGAGTTTAAGTCATGAGGTCTTGAATTGGTTTTTTCCGCTCACCCCTTTTATCAGGCCCACCATGTGTCAGCCTCCGATTCGCGTTTGGATTCATCTGGGTGCCACCTTAACCGCCAT
This sequence comes from Cryptomeria japonica, assembly GCF_030272615.1. Classification (NCBI taxonomy): domain Eukaryota; kingdom Viridiplantae; phylum Streptophyta; class Pinopsida; order Cupressales; family Cupressaceae; genus Cryptomeria; species Cryptomeria japonica. The sequence continues at coordinate 346,067,132 of NC_081414.1, forward strand.
GTCAACCTAGGCCGTACCTTCCACTTCTTTGTCACTGAGCTGCAATGGTTATTAATCAAGCTATTTTGGATTGCGGATAAACGACCACCGTTGATGTTCCTTGGACTTGCTCACCCTTTAATCACTTTAACCTACTCCCCTACGTCACGTATCACTTCTTGATTTGTCCACGCATCCGGCTGGCCACCACCTAACCTGCCACGTGACTACCACTTCATCTTCATTGGACCCACCACAGCCTGGGCCCACCTTGTCGCCAAGGGTGCTCATTTTGGGCACTTCACAACCATGGTACAACGACAACCATTGATAGTCCTAGAATTTTACTCCATGGTTGATCTTCCTCGGATCTATTGTTGGATCTTCTCGATTTGCATGACTCTTAGCCTCTTCTCGCCAGCTTGTCGCAAAATTTGGGTTGCTTCGAGATACGCGCATGTGCGGGGTCCACTGATGCTAAGCCTCCACTTGCCAAAAGCCCTTAAGCTTTTAACACTTGATATGTGTGTGAATTTTTATTTAAATGCGATAATCTCCCTCTGCACTGTCAATGTGGGATAAATGCTTCTTTATGCCTGGCGACTGAAATTGCTTGGAAAGTTCTAAAACCCTTACGCCTGCCAAGATGAATTTGCTTGGAAGTTTTTAAAGTCTTCACCTCATGCAAGGGAGGATGTTGGCTTCATTTCACCCTTCTTTGAAATGGGCCTCTCAAATTGACTCAAATTTTATGAGTCCCAACACAGTGCAGGAGGCTTTGTATTATAGACAGACCTATGAGAGAGTCGTTCCTAAGGGTCAGAGGGAGCCTAGCTATCGAGCCTATAGATCACAGAGTAGATCTAGAACAAGTACAAGTCAGAGGACTAGCAGCGGAGGAGTAATGGGTCTACCTCGGGCACCATCGGGACATACTGAAGCAGGGTCTAGTGGATAGGATCCACCTGCTAATAGGGGAAGTGTTGGTTGAGACACTATTTGAGGGTGTTATTTGATCCTTTGAGCATGTGATATGATTGTATTTTGACACATTAATATTTTCTAGATATATATGAGATGTGGTTTTGGCGGTGATTTATATGCTTTGTGTTATTCCTATGATGCATGACTCTATATGATGTTGGCTATATGATTATGTGACATATGTATGCAACTAAAGAGAGTACTTAAATGCTATTTAATGCATAATGCAACTTATGATGAATCTAAATGAATGAATGCAATGCTTTAATAATTTTACATGATGATGCAACTATAATGAATCTAAACGAGTGAATGCAATGATTTAATGATTTTACATAATGATGTAACTATAATGAATCTACATGATAATGCAATTTTAATGAAATATGCACTTAACATGAGTTGTATGAACTACCTTAATTATGAACTACATGGTAATGCGACTATGAATGAACAATATGACATTGCAATGAGTGCAACTAAATGGTTATGATTTTTTTTTGGTTGGAATATGCTAGAATATTTGTATTTTCTTCGTGACTCGATTAAGAAGAAATGTTAGTAAGCATGAGGAATTAGAGAGAGAATTGATGAAAGAATATGTTAGATGAGAGATTGATCATTGAGATAAAATCAGCTTGATGAGGTGAAACAAATGAAAAGATATGATTGATGAAGATTGACAATATTTTATGTATTTATTCATGGTGTGATATATATTCATCACCGAGCCTTATTATGCAACAATGAAGTTGTGTACATCATGGTATGAAGAACCAAGATGTAAAGATATCTCATTGAAAAAAAGAAACATGTAGCACAGAAGGATTAAACCCTCCATTCTGGAAATGATGCTAGGAGTCGAGGTATATGCAGCGTTCAGAAAGTGAACACACTTATCACAAACAACCATAACACCACTGCCCCAGAACTTCATTGGTTCACACCACAAACAACAAACAAATAAAAAATCATGTTCATCATAGACTCTTTAGTCACTTTTGGACATCCTTGAGTACCATAAAAACATGACGTATCACCAATTGATAAAAGATAAAGACTAACTAGAATAAAATTAAGAAGCCATACTAATATATACCTTTGCTTTGATTGTTTGATGTGATGGTTGATAATGTTTGATCTTAGAAAGTGTGGACCCCATTTAAGACGGACCTGTCTAGTTTCGAATGTATCCATCTCTGTTTAAGACATGATAATGATCACTTTGTTGGCATTATGTGAATCGGTATGAGGACATAATGACATTGTATGTTGTCATTGATGTCAATATGCTGAAGAAGTGAGAACCGGCATATGAGAGAACCAGTAGAACACTATGAACCATGAACCGACATTCGTGCCAAAGTGAAGTGGTGTGTTTGTTCATGATGAACCGGCATATAGTTATGTGAACTAGCTCATGGAAGTATTGTATGACTACCGGTTGGTAGTCTCAACTTCACGGTTTCCTGTTTAAGTACTTCAACAAAGTGTGGCTCAACTGGTGACTTTGTGTGATGAGTTAGCATGGTAACAAAGAACAGATCGTGTTGCCATGTAAGCCTTGTGCACGTGAAGGATCTTGCATGAAGGAGATTATTCCTATCTACCTTGGGAATGTGAGAAGTCTATAAAATGGTGATAATGTGTGATGGGTTATCAGTCGCCATAAAATCGATGGAAATGGATGATGGAGAATGTCTTGAGATTAGATCAAGAACTGCTGCATTTAATGCAGTGTGCTCAATAGTCGGGATTGAACCATTTGAATTCCTTAACCTAATAGGTTTAGGGTTTAGGGTTTATGCTACCAACCCATCTATTTTCCTATAAGGTCGATGTTGTGTCTCTTTTTGAGGTTGTTGGCAAAAGTTGTGTGTGTGTGTCCAAGAGAAGGGATACATGATTCTTGCCATACCCAAAGGAGAGAAGTGATACCTGCAGAGTGTAAGTGCAGAAGGTGAAGAGGAGCTTGAGCATATCTGCATTGGCATTGAGTGTTGTTACCAGATCATTGTAATACCTATTGATCTCTAACCACCTCAACAGTTGGAAAATTCCTTAATAGGGTAGCCTTGACCAGCTCGCTGTAAATCCTTTAACGAGGTACTTCAAAGCTATTGAGTTTGAAATACTTTAGCTATTAAGTTCTTGAAATCCTCTAACAAGGTAACCTTTAACTGGGTTTAACCCTTAACCAGGTATTCTAGCCATCCCTTAGCCAAGTGATCCCTAACAGGATCAGTTCCTAGTAGAACCTATTGTAATGTCTCTAACCGGACAAGGCTCCTAATAGAGCGGACTTCTAAAGAGTTCAAAAATAGCTTGTGGGTATTCATCCCCACCATGGTTTTTCCTAGTTGGGTTTCCATGTGAAAAATATGTGTGTCATGTGTGATGCTTTCCTATTGTCTGTCAAGCATATGATGGTTCTGTGTTTTATGTCTATCAATAAAACATGTTGAACTAGCTATTATTATGATCTGATGATAGATTACCTGTTTATGCATAAGGGTGAAATGGTAGTGTAGTCTTGAGTTGAGTGAAAAGCTAAGTGAGTAACTGGTTAATGTTTTTCTTAGTCATTCTTAGCTTTACCGGTTGCACTCTGTTTCAAACCGGTGTCACTGTTTGCCAGTCATTTGAAGTGTCTACTATCAAACAGGTTTGGGACTGTATTTTTGTCTGCACTGATTCACCGCCCCCCTCAGTACCAGGTTAGTACTATCCATTCACCATTGAGTTATCAGTTGGTATCAGAGCTTCCTCCAGGTCCTCTGTGCTATAACCTTAACCGCTTGAGGTAAAGATCCCAGTCTAATGATGAAGAGGTAAGGTCCAAAGTTTAACAGAGAAAATTCCAGTATATGGAAAGACAAAATAAAGATATACATCAGAAGCATGGGTGCTCAACATTGGAGCTATGTTGAGACTACCTATGTTGCTCCTACCAGTACCCTTACCGATGACCAAAAGAGAGAGATGCAGGAGAATGGGAAAGTCATGGAAGCCCTAATTAGTAGTTTATCTGACATTGAGTTTATTGATGTTCAGGATAAGGTAATTCCCAAAGAGGTATGGGATACTCTTGAAAATATCTATGGCAGTGATGAGCATGTAAAAAAGGCTAAGGAAGAAAGCCTTAGAGGGAAGTTTGAAGATATGTGGATGGTTGAAGGTGAGACCATTCAACAAAATGGAATAAGAATAAAAATAGTTGTTGGAGATATCAAGAGTGCAGGTGGTAAAATATAAGATTCCACTGTGGTAAGAAAAGTCCTGAGATCCCTATTGTTGGTCTATGCAATAAGGGTTGCTACTATTCAGGGGCTAAGATCAATAGACAAGACTAAGGTATCCCTAGACTCCATCATTGCAAAGTTGAAAGCCTATGAGCTAAATACTTTCGATGGCAGTGTTCAAAAGACTGAATTGGCTTTTAAAGCTTCTGCAGTACCATCCAGAAAAGGAAAAGAAGCTAGCACTAGTGGTGAACCAAGACAGGGAAGAGAAATGGATGATGAGGAGATTCTGATGGCATTTGAAGCTCTCCTTTCTAGGAAACTTCCTAAAGGAACCGGAAAATACAGAGGTAAGATACCTTTGAAATGCTTTTCTTGTAACTAGATAGGACATATTGTTGTAAACTGTCCTAATGGCGACAACAAGGACAAACCAAAAAGGTTCAAGAAATTCAAAGGAGGAAACTGGAGAAACTCTTTTGTGGCAGTTGATGAAGAAAATGAAGATATTGTGTTTAATGCTATCAAGGAAGATGTGTCAGACAAGAAGGCTCTTTTCTCTCAGTTTGATAATTCCAATGAGTGGATCATTGATAGTGGTTGTTCTCACCATATGACTGGTGACCAGAGCAATTTTCTATCCTTGGAGGAGTATGATGGTGGTGTGGTTCACTTTGGCAATGATACACCATGCATAGTCAAAGGCAGAGGGTCCATCTCCCTGAATGGAAAGAGTAGTGCTAACAATGTGTATTGGGTTGATGGTCTTAGACACAACCTTCTGAGTGTTGCCTAGTTGAATGACAGTGACCTCACTCTGGAATTCAAGAATGGAGTTTACAGAATCAAAGGAAAGAATGGTGAATTGGTGGCCACCAGCATGCAGACCAAAGGTAACCTATTTCAGCTGAATGCAAATATAAGTACATGTCTTATGGCTAAATTTGATGATAGTTGGATATGGCATAGGAGACTCTGTCATGTAAACTTTGATAACAGTGTGAAGGCTAGTAAGATCAAGGCAGTTAGAGGGTTGTCGGTGCTAAGCAAACCGGATAATACCTTGTGCAGAGAGTGTCAATTGGGGAAAATGTCTTCCTCAACCTTTAAAGGTAAATCTTTCACTGCTGACAACTTGCTTGACCTTGTGCATACTGATTTGGGTGGTCCTATGAAAACTAGAAGTGTGCAAGGTGATAGGTACTTCATGATTCTCACTAATGACTGCTCAAGAATGATGTGGGTCACATTCTTGAAAGACAAGTCTGAAGCCTTTGTAAAGTTCAAAGCTTTCAAAGCATTAGTGGAGAAGGAAAGTGGTAAAAGGATCAAGTGCCTGAGAACTGATCAAGGAGGGGAATTCACTTATGGTGAATTCAACAAGTGTTGTGAAGAACATGGCATCAAGAGGCAATTGTCTTCCCTCAGAATCCACAACAGAATGGCCTACCAAAGAGGAATAACCGGACTATGGTTGAAGCAACTAGAACCATGTTGATTCAAGGAAAGGTAGCTCATACCTTTTGGAGAGAAGTGGTGAGCACTGCAGTCTACACAATGAACCGGGTACTCATCAAGAAAGGTAAGGATAAAAATCTTTATGAGTATTGGACCCGTAAGACACCTATGGTTGGCTACTTTAAAGTGTTTGGTAGTAAATGTTACATCAAGAGGAGTGAACACCAGAGAAAATTTGATGTGAAATATGATGAGGGAATATTCCTAGGATATTCCACCAAGAGCAAAGCTCTCAAGTGTTTCAACAATAGGACTCAGAGAATTATGGAAAGCATCAATGTAAGAGTTGATGAAACCTCTGAGAAAACTGAAGAAACCGGCAGTGAGCAAGCGGTAAATGAACTAGTTGCAACCTTCTGGGAACTGGTTGACAGCCAATCGAGTACTAGTAACAATGTTTCTACACCAACAAATGTAGATGCTGATACTAATGGAGATGAGGATGAAGAAGAAAAGCAAGAGGAATCTATCAAGACCATTCCTCGGTATGTCAAGCTGAATCATGATCCTAAGCAGATCATAGGAGATAAGGATGCAGGAATCCTTACAAGAAGAAAGGTCAGAGAAAACTCATGTATGATCTCTGAATTTGAGCCTAAATCATTCAAAGAGGCACATAAGGATGAAGACTAGATCAAGGCAATGGAAGAGGAACTTGACCAGATAGAGAAAAATGGTACATGGTCTTTGGTACCCAGACCGGAGCACAAAAATGTCATTGGTACTAAATGAGTTTTCAGAAATAAGCTGAATGAGGATGGCATAGTGATTAGGAACAAAGACAGATTAGTGTGCAAAGGATATGCTCAAGAAGAAGGAGAAGACTATGGAGAAACCTTTTCTCCCGTAGCCAGATTGGAAGGAGTCTGTATGCTTCTTGCATATGCAGCTTTTAAAGGTTTCAAAGTATATCAAATGGATGTAAAATTTGCATTCCTAAATGGTGTACTTGAAGAGGAGGTGTATATTGAGCAACCAGATGGGTTTTCCACATCTGAAGATAGTAACATGGTATGTAGGCTACATAAAGCCTTATATGGACTAAAGCAGGCACCTAGAGCATGGTATGAACATCTGCATTCTCATCTTGTGAAGATTGGATTTGAGAGAACAAGTGAAGATAGTAATATCTACTTGAAGTCTGAAGGAGATTAGATCCTGATCTGTGAGGTATTTGTTGATGACATTATCTTTGGTGGAGATGACAAGATGAGTCATGACTTTGCAAATAAGATGAAGAAAGAATTTGAAATGTCACTCATAGGGGAGATTAAATTCTTCATTAGATTGCAGATCCAGCAGATGAAGGATGAAATCTTTATCACTCAATCCTTTTTATGTCAAAGAAGTGTTGAAGACCTTTGGCATGGAAGATAGCAAACTGGTTGGTACTCCGATGGTGACCGGTTATAAACTATCTAAAGAAGATGACTCAGAATTGGTTGATGAGAAGGAACATCGATCAATGATTGGTAAGTTGCATAATGTAGTTTATAGTAGACCGAATATTGCACATACAGTTGGCATTACTGCAAGATTCTAGAAAAGCCCAAGAGAATCTCACTTGGTTGCAGTCAAGCAGATTCTTAGGTATTTGAAGGGAACTGTTGACTATGGATTATGGTATCCTTATAGCAAGGATTTCAACTTGAAAGTATACATAGATGTTGATTGGGCAGGCAATATAGATGACCGAAAAAGCACAACAGGTGGTGCATTCTTTCTCAGTGGTAGACTGGTCTCATGGATGAGTAAGAAGCAAATTTGTATCTCTCAGTTTACAGTGAAAGTAGATTATGTTTCAGCTTTCATGAACTGCACTCAGACAATTTGGATGAAGCATGTATTAAATGGCTTCAAAGTTCCTGTATCTGAACTGGTAAGTATATTTTGTGACAATACTAGTGTAATTAATATCTCCAAGAATCTGGTTTTACATTATAGAACCAAGCACTTTGAGCTTAAGTATCATTTCTTGAGGGAAAAGGTTCGGAACAAAGAGATTGCACTGGAACATGTTTCCATTCAGGAGCAATTAGCAGACATATTCACCAAGCCTCTCCCAAAGGCTACATTTATGTACTTAAGAGGTGAACTAGGGGTGTTGCCCCTTCAGGAGGTAAACTAAAGGTATATGCTCCACATCAGTCAGGTATTGCATAGTCAATTTTTTCTTCAGGATTGATGTGTTGAAGGATGCTACTCCTCAGGGGGAGCAGCATAATAGAACAGGGAAGCTTGTGCCTCCACTTTGGCATTGTTGTCAAAGGGGGAGAATATGTGAAGCAAAGAAGATATCTTTGTTTATTGCCATCAATGCCAAAGGGGGAAATTGTTAGCATTATGTGAACCGGTATGAGGACACAATGACATTGTATGTTGTCATTGATGTCAATATGTTGAAGAAGTGAGAACCGGCATATGAGAGAACTGGTAGAAAACTATGAACTGTGAACTGGCATTTGTGCCAAAGTGAAGCGGTGTGTTCATTCATGATGAACCAGGATATAGTTATGTGAACTGGCTCATGGAAGTATTGTATGACTACCGGTTGGTAGTCTCAACTTCAGGGTTTCTGGTTTAAGTACTTCAACAAAGTGTGGCTCAATCGGTGACTTTGTGTGATGAGTTAGCATGGTAACAAAGAATAGATCATGTTGCCACGTAATCCTTGTGTGTGTGAAGGATCTTGCATGAAGGAGATTGTTCCTATCTACCTCGAGAATGTGAGAAGTCTGTAAAACGGTGATAACGTGTGATGGGTTATCAGCCGCCATAAAATCGGTGGAAATGGACGATGGAGAATGTCTTGAGATTGGATCAAGAACTGCTGCATTTAATGCAGTGTGCTCAATGGTCAGGATTGAACCATTTGAATTCCTTAACCTAACAGGTTTAGGGTTTAGGGTTTATGCTACCGACCCATCTATTTTCCTATAAGGTCAATGTTGTGTCTCTTTCTAAGGTCGTTGGCAAAAGTTGTGTGTGTGTATCCAAGAGAAGGGATACGTGATTCTTGCCAGACTCAAAGGAGAGAAGTGATACCCGCAGAGTGTAAGTGCAGAAGGTGAAGAGGACCTCAAGCGGATCTGCATTGGCATTTAGTGTTTTTACCAGATCATTGTAATACCTGTTGATCTCTAACCACCTTAACAGTTGGAAAAATCCTTAACAAGGTAGCCTTAACCGGCTTGCTGTAAAACCTTTAATAGGGTAATTCAAAGCTATTGAGTTCGAAATCCTTTAGCTATTGAGTTCTTGAAATCCTCTAACAAGATAACCTTTAATAGGGTTTAACCTTTAACTGGGTATTTTAGCCATCCCTTAACTGGGTGATCCCTAACAAGATCGGTTCCTAGCAGAACCTATTATAATGTCTCTAACTAGACAAGGCTCCTAACAAAGCGGACTTCTAAAGAATTCAAAAATAGCTTGTGGGTATTCATCCCCACCGTGGTTTTTCCCAGTTGGGTTTCCATGTGAAAAATATGTGTGTCATGTGTGATGCTTTTATCTTGTGATGCTTTCCTATTGTCTGTCAAGCATATGATGGTTCTGTGTTTTATGCCTGTCAATAAAACATGTTGAACTAGTTGTTATTATGATCTGATGATAGATTACCTGTTTATGCAAAAGGGTGAAATGGTAGTGTATTCTTGAGTTGAGTGAAAAGCTAAGTGACTAACTAGTTAATGCTTGTTTCAGTCATTCTTAGCTTTATCGATTGCACTCTGTTTCAAACCGGTGTCACTGTTTGCCAGTCATTTGAAGTGTCTGCTGTCAAATAGGTTTAGGACTATATTTTTGTCTGCACTGATTCACCCCCCCCCTCTCTCAGTACCAGGTTAGTACTATCCGTTCATCATTGATTTATCACACTTGATATGGATATTGATTTGATTGATAAGACAACTTGGTCAGTTTGATTGCAAATGTTTGATAAGGTAGTGATATCCTTTGCTGACATCGTGCGAAGCATTTGCTAGATATCTGCTAGGGTATTTGTTTCTTACAAGACATTTTATTGCAATTTTTTTGAATTTATTGATTTTGTGATGTTATTTGGATTTTGTGGATGTCATTTGAATGTTTTTGGTTGATTTTTTCAGTATCCTATCTCGATGTTTTTGGTTGATTTTGTCGTGTTTTCTGATTTTTTAAGTTTTTCAGGATTTTTGCAATGTTTTGATTTTTTATGTTTTGCAAATGTTTTTTGTATTTTTTATTTTTTCATTTTTAGGATTTTTGGTTTTTCGATGTTTTTGTGCTTTTTGTTTTTTTTGAATGTTTTTGTGCTTTTTGGTTTTTTTGAATGTTTTTGTGCCTTTTGGTTTTTTGATGTTTTTGTGCTTTTTGGTTTTTTGGATTTTGGGGATGTCATTTGAATGTTTTTGGTTGATTTTTCAGTATCGTATCTAGATGTTTTTGGTTGATTTTGTCGTGTTTTTTGATTTTTTAAGTTTTTCAAGATTTTTGCAATGTTTTGATTTTTTATGTTTTGCAAATGTTTTTGTATTTTTGGTTTTTTAATTTTTAGGATTTTTGGTTTTTCGATGTTTTTGTGCTTTTTGTTTTTTTTTAATGTTTTTGTGCTTTTTGGTTTTTTGATGTTTTTGTGCTTTTTGGTTTTTTGATGTTTTTGGGTTTTTTTCATGACTTTTTCTGATTCGCAGGATTTTTCTCGAGATTTTATATGATTTTTAAGATTTTCTCAGTTATTCCCCTAGTATGCAAACCTGTTATGATATGATGACCAACAAAATGCTTATGGATACAATAAAATTTTCAATATGAATGCCTATGTAGTATGCGAAATGTAAGTGTGTTTTCCTATTTGAATAAGGATAATTGTGTTTGTTAATCACATGTAGTACACCAATGGAATTGTGGGTGCAAAACCTTTCTAAGAGAAGCAGTCATTCAATTCTAAAGAACCCTCAAACCAATCAAATTAACATACTTAGTGACTAGGATTTGTAAATGGAGATACAAAAAACTTCCCCACCAATGCTTGAAACTTTGGTCTTCTTTTGCCCATGTGTGTGCAATAGAGTTAATTTTGACACTTGTGTTCATTAAAGATCCTTGGTATCCTATACGACTAGATATGTGGGTTATTTTAACTTCAAAAGCATCCTAGATAGAGCCTCGTTGCCAGCAAGCTTTAAGGGCTCCAACGAGGTTATACATTAATCTCTCGAATATTGATCCATTGCTAGTAGGTGTCCATAGCCTTGATGGAGTTACTCACATGTTCCCATAGCCACACTTTATTGCACTTGTATGCATGATATTTCAGTTATATCATTTTGCTATTTTGCCTTGATGATGTGATTAAGCATAGCTATTTTTCTCTTTTTCTCTCTTTTTATTTTTATTCTTTGCCTTGGCTTGTAAGTAATGAAACTCACTTGGGTGTGATAATTACTGTATATGCTGAAAATGGATACAACAATAATGAAAGACTAAATGAATTCAACCACAAAACCCTAGCCTAACAACAACAAAGATCCACCATAACATATGAAGATTACCTAAGATAATGCAAATCAAATGAAATCACAAAGATGATACCATCACATGTCCAATAGGGTTTGAATCTCCATTCTTCCTATCTCCATTGATCTTGCTTGATATATTTGCTCTCAGATTTTATGTGCACAAAAGCTCAACAAAGAACGGAAATGTGGTTGCAAGTAGGCTTGATCGCATATGAAAGTTCGAAAGCGTAGTGTAGTCAAGTAATCAACGGGGATTGATAATGAAGGAAGCATCTCCTTATATAGAAGACACCATATGAAATGGAGGGATAAGATTGAGAGGTGTAAAAGATAAATTGGTCGGCTATGATTAGAGGGTAGGTAGAGAAAATAAGAAAATAATGAAAGGGTAGGTAGTGTAGGAATTAAGAGATGAATGACATGTGTCATGGGTAGAAAAGGTTAATGAATTAATTAAATAACTAAAGATTTAATTAATTAATAGAAGAAGTGGGATCAATTAAATAAATAAAAGTATTTATTTAATTTAGAAAAAGGATAATTTAAATAAATAAATGTATTTATTTAAATGAGAAATAAGGCTAGAAGAGGGTAAATGAATTAATTAAATAAATAAAGATTCATTTCATTAATAGAAGAATTAGGCTAAATTAATTAAATAAATAAAATCTTTATTTAATTAGACTGGACAATTTTAGGTGTCTACATTTTGCCCCTCTTTGAGACAATGCAGCTTGTTGCGTTGTTTCAAAGAAGATAATATGAACTCATACAAAGTTGCCCCAAGATGGGAATGATATGCCCCCTTGAGAGATTGGATGAAACTAAAAAAAAAGCAGACAATCTCTTGATAAGAAATAAATAGTAGAATGGATTGACCGGATAAAGTGACAGAGTCACGGGATAAAGAAGACTGACTCGGGCAGCGAGGGATAGGGCTAGAGCTAGGGTAGTCTATAAGATAAACCATGAGGGGAAAACATCTTCATTGTCATCCACACATCCAAGAGATCAGAGTGTAGAGAGAGAATAGAGTAGCAGCAGTCAGCAGCGATGGCATTGGTTCACAGATTCGATTATGTTCGCCGATTTCAGAGGCCAGTAGAGGTAGAGATTGGATGAAACTGAAAAAAAAGCAAACAATCTCTTGATAAGAAATAAAAAGTAGAATGGATTGACCGGATAGAGTGACAGAGTCACGGGATAAAGAAGACTGACTCGAGCAGCGAGGGATAGGGCTAGAGCTAGGGCAGTCTATAAGATAAACCACGAGGGGAAAACATCTTCATTGTCATCCACACATCCAAGAGATCAGAGTGCAGAGAGAGAATAGAGCAGCAGCAGTCAGCAACGATGGCATTGGTTCACAGATTCGATCGCGTTTGCCGATTTCAGAGGCCAACAGAGGCAGGAGAGCTGTTAATTACCGCAAAACCTCCTTGTACTTTGTTGCAATAAATGTTGTCATTAATGCATCTTAGGTAGGGTAATAAATGCGCATTTAGGTAATGTCAAAAAATAGCAAAAATGTCAAGGCGCGTCTGCGTTGGTGCTAGGCACATCTAGGTTGGCTAGGCGCATTTGTGCCGAAAAAGGCATCTATGCCAAATGCGAGCATGTCTGTGTTGTGCAAGTGCGTTTGTGCTATGTGGGCACGTCTGGGCAGAGCATAGGTACATCTGTGTATTTCAGGTGCTTATATACATAGTAGGTGCATTTGTGCAATATGTAAGTGCATTTATGTCATGAAGGCGTGTTTATGACTTCAAGGTCGAATCGGCAATTCTGTGATGAACATACGTTGTCGATTGGATATGCTGCTAAGAAGATTCACTCAAGCAGGTCCTCTAGGGAAGACTAGGATAGATCAAGGCACTTTGTGATGAACAATGAGTACCATGACATAGTACTTTGTGATGAACAGGGAGTACTAATATGAGCAGCACTTTGTGATGAATAGGGAGTGCAAATATGAGCAGCACTTTGTGATGAATAGGGAGTGCAAAACACGTAGTAATTTGTGATGTGATAACTCAATGATGAACCACTAGTATTGAACCGGTACTGAGAGGGGAGGGTGAATCAGTACAAACACAAATACAATCCAAAACTGGTTTGACAGCAAATACTCCAAATGACTGATAAATAGAGATACCGGTAAAATAGAGTGCAACCGGTAACATCTAGTATAGCTCAATCAGTCATGAACCGGTCACTCAATAAGCTTTTCTCTTAGCTCAATACCACATTATCATAATATTCACATGCATGAACTAGTACAATTAACCATCAAATCTTCACAATAGTGGGTTCAATATGTTTTATAGACAAGCATAAAACATAGAACCTTCATGTGCTTAACAGATAAAACAGAGCATCACAAGACAAGAGCATTACACATGACACACATATTTTTCACGTGGAAACCCAACTGGGAAAAACCACGATGGGGATGAATACCCACAAGCTGCTTTTTGAACTCATTAGAAGTTTACTCTGTTAGGAGCCTTGTTTGGTTAAGAAAATTACAATAGGTTCTGGTAGGAACCGATCCTGTTAAGGATCACCCGGTTAAGGGTTAAACCCTGTAGGGTCACCTTGTTAGAGGATTTTAAGAACTCAATAGCTGAAAGGATCTCCTAAGCTTCTCTAGCTTCTCAGAACTCATTAGCCTCGAGTTACCCGGTTAAGGGATTTGAAACAAGCCAGTTAAGACCACCCAATCTAAGGGATTTTAAATCAAGCCAGTTAAGGCTACCCTGTTAGGGGATTTTACAACTCTTGAAGTGGTTAGAGATCAACAAGAATTACAATGATCTATTAATAGCACTTAATGCTAATGTAGATCTGTTTAGGCTCCTCTTTTCCTTCTTCACATTCACTTTGCAGGTATCTCTTCTCTCCTTTGGTCTGGCAAGAATCACATATCACTTTCCTTGGATACACACTCACAACTTTGCCAACAAACTCAGATAGAAACCCAATAATGACCTTATAGGAATCATACAGGTCGGTAGCAAAAACCCTAAACCCTAAAACTATTAGGTTGAGCAATTCAAATAGTTTGATCCTGACCATTGAATCATACTGCATTAAATGCACCAGTCTTGAATCGATCTCAAGACATTCTCCATCATCCATTATCCACCATTTTCATGGCAGCTGATAACCCATCACGCATTATCACCATTTGATAGATTTCGCACATTCCCAAGGTAGATAGGAATAGTCATCTTTATGCAAGATCCTTCACGCACAGAGAGCTTACATGGCAACACGATCTATCCTCCGTCATACTGCTAGCTTATCATACAAAGATCACCGATTGAGTCACACAGACTTGAAGTACTCCAACCAGAAACCCCAAAGTGGAAGTTGCCTACCAACCGATAGTCATACAGTGCTTCCATGTGTCGATTCCCATAACTACATGCCGGTTCACCTTGAACAAATGTGTCACTTCACTTTGTCATATATCAGTTCACACATATGTCGGTCCCTCTTTCTTCACTTATCACATGTGTCGGTTCACACTATGTCTCATATTGACATCAATGACAACATACAATATCATTATGTCTTCATGCCGGTTCACATAATGCCAACAATCTCCCCCTTTGGCATTGATGGTAATATACAAAAGATATCTTATTTGCTTCACATCTTCTCCCCCTTTGACAACAATGCCAAAGTGGAGGTACAATCATCACTATCTCATCATGTTGCTCCCCCTGAGGAGTAGCATCCATAAACACACCAATCAGCCAAAGATTTGTCTTTTTAGTACCTGACTGATGTGGAACACTCACTTTTAGTTCACCTCCTAAAGGGGCAAGACCCCTAATTCACCTCTCAAATGCGCAAAAGTTGTCTTTGGGAGAGGCTTGGTGAATATGTCTGCTAACTGCTCCTTACTGGACACATGCTCCAGTGCAATCTCTTTATTCTGAACCTTTTCCCTCAAGAAATGATAAAGCTCAAAATGCTTGGTTCTAGAATGTAAAAACAGATTCTTTGATATATTGATAGCACTTGTGTTATCACAGAATATACTTACCAGTTTAGATACAGGGATCTTGAAGCCTTCCAGTACATGCTTCATCCAGATTGTCTGAGTGCAGTTCATGAAAGTTGCAACATACTCCACTTCTATTGTAGACTGAGAGATGCAACTCTTCTTTTTACTCATCCATGAGACCAAACTACCACCGAGAAAGAATGCACCATCGATTGTGCTCTTCCAGTCATCCACATTACCGGCCCAATCAGCATCTGTGAATACTTTCAGATTGAAATTATTGTTGTATGGGTACCACAATCCATAGTCAATTGTTCCTTTTAGATACCTAAGAATCCGCTTGACTGCACTCAAGTGAGATTCTCTTGGACTCTTCTGGAACCTTGCAGTGATGCCAACTGCATGTGAAATATCCGGTCTACTATGCACTACATAATGCAACTTACCAATCATTGACCAGTATTCCTTCTCATCAACCAGTGTGGAACCATCCTCCTTTGTCAATTTGCAACCGGTCACCATCGGTGTACCAACCGGTTTGCTATCTTCCATGCCAAAAGTCTTCAACACCTCTTTGACATATTTGGACTGAGTGATGAAGATTCCATCTTTCATCTGCTGGATCTGCAGTCCAATGAAGAACTTAATCTCCCCTATGAGTGACATCTCAAACTCTTTCTTCATCTCATCAGCAAACTCATGACTCATCTTGTCATCTCCTCCAAAGATAATGTCATCAACAAAAACTTCATAGATCAGAATCTGATCTTCTTCAGACTTCAAGTAGATATTGCTATCTTCACTTGTTCTCTCAAATCCAATCTTCACAAGATGGGAATGTAGGTGCTCATACCATGCCCTAGGTGCTTGCTTTAGACCTTATAATTCTTTATGTAGCCTACATACCATGTCACTGTCTTCAGATAGGGTAAACCCATCTGGTTGCTCAATATATACCTCCTCTTCAAGTACACCATTTAGGAATGCAGATTTTACATCCATTTGATATACCTTGAATCTCTTAAAAGCTGCAAATGCAAGAAGCATATGAACTCCTTCCAATCTGGCTATAGGAGCAAAAGTTTTCCCATAGTCTTCACCTTCTTCTTGAGCATATCCTTTGCATACCAGTTTGGTTGTCTCTTGATGCCAAATTATTCACAATACTTGTTGAATTCACTGGAAGTGAATTCCCCTCCTTGATCAGTTCTAAGACATTTGATCCTTTTACCACTTTCCTTCTCCACTAATACTCTAAAAGCTTTGAATTTCCCAAAATCTTCAGACTTGTCTTTCAAGAATGTGACCCACATCATTCTTGAGCAGTCATCAGTGAGAATCATGAAGTACCTATCACCTTGCACAATTCTAGTTTTCATAGGACCACATAAATCAGTATGCACAAGATCAAGCAAGTTGTCAATAGTAAAATATTTACCTTTAAAGGTTGAGGAAGACATTTTCCCCAATTGACATTCTCTACACAAGGTATTATCTTGTTTGCTCAACACCGGCAAGCCTCTAATTACCTTGATCTTACTAGCCTTCACAATGTTATCAAAGTTCACATGGCAGAACCTCCTATGCCATATCCAGCTATCATCAAGCTTAGCCATAAGACATGTACTTATATTTGCATTCAGATGAAATAGGTTACCTTTAGTCTGCATGTTGGTGGCTACCAATTTACCATCTTTACCTTTGATTCTGCAAACTCCATTCTTGAATTGCAAAGTGAGACCACTATCATTTAGCTGGGCAACACATAGAAGGTTGTGTCTGAGACCGTCAACCCAATACACATTGTCAGCACTACTCTTTCCATTCAAGGAGATGGACCCTCTACCCTTGACCATGCATGGTGCATCATTGCCAAAGCGAACCACACCACCATCATACTCTTCTAAGGATAGAAACTTGCTCCAGTCACCAGTCATATGGTGAGAACAGCCACTGTCAATGATCCATTCATTGGAATCATCAAACCAGGAGACAAGAGCCTTCTTGTCTGCCACATCTTCCTTTACAACAATAAACACAATGTCTTCATTCTCTTCATCTTCTAATTCCTGATCTGTGACACCTTCATCAACTGCCACAAAACAATTTCTCTAATTTCCTCCTTTGAATTTCTTGAACCTTTCCAGTTTATCCTTGTTGTCACTATTAGGACAGTTCATAGCAATATGTCCTATCCGGTTATAGGAGAAATATTTCAAAGGAAGCTTACCTTTGTATTTACCGTTCCCTTTTGGAAATCTCCTGGCAAGAAGAGCTTCAAATTCCATTAGAAACTCTTCATCCTTCATTTCTCTGCTCTGATTAGGTTCCCCACTAGTGCTAGCCTCTTTTCCTTTTCTGGATGGTATAGCAGAAGCTTTAAAGGTTGATTCTATCTTTTGAACACTACCATCAAAACTATTCAGCTCATAGGCTGTCAACTTGGCTATGATGGAGTCCAAGGATGCCTTAGACTTGTCTATTGATCTCAGCTCCTGAATAGCAGCAACCCTTATTGCATAGACCGGCAGCAGGGATCTCTGGACTTTACTTACCACAGTGGAATCTTCTATTTTACCATCTGCACTCTTTATTTCTCCAACAACTATTTTGATTCTTATTCCATACTGCTGAATGGTCTCTCCTTCAACCATCCTCATGTCTTCAAACTTTCCTCTCAAGCTCTCTTCCTTAGCCTGTTTTACATGCTCATCACCACCATAGATATTTTCAAGAGCATCCCATACTTCTTTAGGATTTGCCTTGTCTTGAACATCAATAAACTCAATGTCAGATAGACTACTGATAAGGGCTTCCATGACTTGCCCATTTTCTTGTATCTCTCTCTTTTGGTCATTGGTTAGAGTACCGGTAGGAACAACATATACATTTTCAACATAACTCCAGTGTTGAACACCCATGCTTTTGATGAATATCTTCATCCTGTCTTTCCATATACCAAAGTTTTCCCTGTTGAACTTTGGACCTTCCCTCTTCATCATTTGGCTAGGATCTTTTTCTCAAGAGGTTAAGCTTACAACACAGAGGACCTGGAGCGCTTTGATACCAATTGATAACTCAATGATGAACCACTAGTATTGAACCAGTACTAAGAGGGGGGGGTGAATCAGTACAAACACAAATATAGTCCAAAACTGGTTTGACAACAAATACTCCAAATGATGATAAACAGAGATACTGGTAAAACAGAGTGCAACCGGTACCATCCAGTATAGCTCAATCAGTCATGAACCGGTCACTCAATAAGCTTTTCTCTTAGCTCAATACCACATTATCATAATATTCACATGCATGAACTAGTAGAATTAACCATCAAATCTTCACAAGAGTGAGTTCAATATGTTTTATAGATAGGCATAAAACATACAACCTTCATGTGCTTAACAGATAAAATAGAGCATCACAAGACAAGAGCATTACACATGACACACATATTTTTCACGTGGAAACCCAATTGGGAAAAACCACAGTGGGGATGAATACCCACAAGTTGCTTTTTGAACTCTTTAGAAGTCCGCTCTATTAGGAGCCTTGTCCGGTTAAGAATATTACAATAGGTTTTGGTAGGAACTGATCCTATTAAGGATCACCCAGTTAAGGGATACCCGATTAAGGGTTAAACCCGGTAGGGTCACCTTGTTAGAGGATTTTAAGAACTCAATAACTGAAAGGATCTCCTAAGCTTCTCTAGCTTCTCAGAACTCATTATCCTCGAGTTACCTGGTTAAGGGATTTGAAACAAGCCGGTTAAGACCACCCAATTTAAGGGATTTTGAATCAAGCTAGTTAAGGCTACCCTGTTAGGGGATTTTACAACTGTTGAAGTGGTTAGAGATGAACAGGAATTACAATGATCTGTTAACAGCACTTAATGCTAATTCAAATCCATTTAGGCTCCTCTTTTCCTTCTGTACATTCACTTTGCAGCTATCTCTTCTCTCTTTTGGTCTGGCAAGAATCACGTATCACTTTCCTTGGATACACACTCACAACTTTTCCAACAAACTCAGATAGAAACCCAACATCAACCTTATAGGAATCATACTGGTCGATAGCAAAAACCCTAAACCCTAAACCTGTTAGGTTGAGCAATTCAAACGGTTTGATCCTGACCGTTGAATCATACTGCATTAAATGCACCAGTCTTGAGCCGATCTCAAGACATTCTCCATTGTCCATTATCCACCATTTTCATGGCAGCTAATAACCCATCACGTGTTATCACCATTTGATAGACTTCACACATTCCCGAGGTAGATAGGAATAGTCATCTTTATGCAAGATCCTTCACGCACACAGAGCTTACATGGCAACACGATCTATCCTCCATCATATTGCTAGCTTATCATACAAAGATCACCGATTGAGTCACACAGACTTGAGGTACTCCAACCGGAAACCCCGAAGTGGAAGCTGCCTACCAATCGGTAGTCATACAGTGCTTCCATGTGCCAGTTCCCATAACTACATGCCAGTTCACCTTGAACAAATGTGTCACTTCACTTTGGCATATACCGGTTCACACATATGTCGGTTCCTCTTTCTTCACTTATCACATGTGCCGGTTCACACTATGTCTCATATTGACATCAATGACAACATACAATATCATTATGTCTTCATGTCAATTCACATAATGCCAACATGATGAACAAGGAGTACCACTAGGATAAATAGAAACACTTTGTGATGAACAGTGAGTGTCACTAGAATAGAAGCAACACTTTGTGATGAATAGTGAGTGTCACTAGAATAGAAGCAACAATTTGTGATGAACAGTGTGTGTCATTAGAATAGAGTATCATAAGCACTTAGGATAATAAGCAGCATTTTGTGATGAATAGTGAATGCCACTATGACTGATATGATTGATTTGCTTGACTGCAGAAGTATCTACCTATGCTAGAGTCACGGGAGAGATTCCCATCAACTCAAAGGTTACGACCAGAGTTGACCTTTTAGGATAGAGCAGCGATTGAGGTTATGGGTTTGAGATTTATTTTGTATGTGCCTGAGCTCCGGGCGAACATGGGTTTGCTGACTGCACTTATTGAGAGATGGAGACATGCACATTCCATTTGTCGATGGGTGAGATGACAGTCACCTTAGAGGATGTCTACAAGATTTTGAGGATATCGATCGATGGGGCGTTGATACCCTATGATCGAGATGGAGATAGGGAGGCCCTAAGATGAGTGTTCCAGGATCTGGGATTGGAGATGAGGGTAGGACATGTCGTGTGGGATACCATGACAGCAACAGGATTGGCACTACCAGCGGTGCTAGGAAGAGTGATCAGTGGATTTCTGTGTCCAAATAGGGTGACATGAGGATTAGTTGTGGGCTGGGGGAGCACATTGGAGACACTAGTGACACAGCATACTAGATATGCCTGGGGACCGTGCGTGCTAGCGCATTTCTATTATGAGCTCCATCAGTTTGTATACCATGGATCCGTAGGATTGTGTTGCGGAGTTACATTATTACAGGTATGGGCATATGAGCATCTGTCGGTGACATGACCAATACATTTCAGAGGCAGGGATCATGAATGCAGTTTTGTTCACTTGTATGATATGATTACATCACAGCCATGGATTGGCAGGTTGGAGTATTGGTGCCGAATCATCGATGAGATTGACACTATGGTATGAAGACCATACCGAGAGTGCGAGGAGTGGGAGGATGACATAGTTGAGCTGCCATATACTTTTAGGAGTAGGTATCTAATTGGGCGGATGCCCTATGTACTAGAGAGGAAGTTGGTAGATAGAGTATGCAGGCAGTTCGACAAGATCCAGCAGATGCCACGAGGTTCTGAGATGTATGCTCGGACAGTGAGAGATCAGGCACACTTTGGGCCATTGTTATCATATGATCAGGTCATGATGCAGCTGGTAGAGATGACTCCTTTGCCATGGGATATGTGGCCAGAGATCGAGGATGCAGGGATGGATGTAGAGTATACTGCATATTGGGCTGAGCATCCATTTTCACAGTTGACAGATCTAGGAGAGCTGATAGATGGAAATGGCAGAGGGGATGATGATGATGGAGATGGCAGAGGTAGAGGCTAATGGAGGAGATGAGGTGCAGTAGGAGAGAGGAGGGTGGTTCCATGGAGAGAGGGTGGAGAGGAGAGACAGGCTCAAGTGGTGAGAGGCCGAGGTGGATTGTCATTACAGGTGCCAGCAACATAGGGTCCTAGACAGGTGTAGGGAAACATACATGGACGAGGACAGGGGCAGAGGCAGCCACAGGTATAGGGATAGGGGAAGCCACAGGAGCAGCCATAGGTACAGGCGGCGGAGGAGGAGGTGGATGAGCTACTAGAGTTGAGGGAGATCTACTAGGGATAGGTAGATGAGATCTAGGATCTCGAGCGGGAGAGGGATCAACTCAGGAGATAGCTTAGGGACACTGAGTGGGAGAGAGATCAGGCTATCCAGCGCTATACTGAGGCTAAGACAACACTGAGGGCTAGGAGGCAGGCGATAGAGGACACAGGGGCCAGATACGCCCATGTTCTGTGGGCAGGGGAGGAGATAGGTTACTGGCGAGACCTATAGTATGGGACACTGCCACTAGATCAGTGGGCTAGGAGCTTTTGCAGACCATCGCAGACAATGACAACCACTGGAGGGAGTCAGCGGAGACAGGTATTCTAGCGGCGGGGTTATGGGTCCTCCACCACCACCAGATAGGGGGGTAGGAGAGATGATCCTGGGGTGGGTCCTTCCAGGGCTCAGACTTCATCTAGGCTAGGTAACTCTGAGGGAGGGAGTTCATCATAGCCTTAGAGGGCTCCTTATGTATCAGTTTTGTACCATTTGTGTATGATGATGTAGACACCTTTGGGTGATTGTAGCCATATGATTTTGACATCATTGTATCATGACACTTATGATTTTATGTATATATGAGATGATTCTTTGTGGCAACTTATATGCATGTGTACCTATGTGATGAGATGTTTCATGATGTATGTTTCTGTGATGATTATGTTATGGATGCAAATATGTATATGATGCAATGCAATATTTTTGTTCTTTTATGTTTTTAATATGTTATGCCAATGCAAATGTGAATGTATGAAATGCAAATGAATATGATAATGCAAATGACTATTTACATGATGAAAATGTAAAATGAGCTAATACGTGTTGTGTGCAGGATGTGATGCAATTGTGATATCTATATGTATGTATGTATGTATGAAATGCTTATATGTGGTAATGCAGGTGCAACTACATGAAATGCAAATGTTTTTGGCGTGTCATTATACTCAGTCATGTGATAGCAGGCTACATAATACTCAAGAAGGACTATGGAGGTCAATCAAGAAAGGAGGATGGAAGCTAGAAGATATGAAAGTGAAAGAGCTTCTTGTGCGTTATCATCATAAAGCTTTATTATGGCAAATAGGTTATGACAATCGAGGCATATGTTTGACCTAGAAAGTCATTGTACCTGTTTGCATGGAGATTAGACAGTTGCAAACAAGGAATGCCCCAGTTCATACTAGACTCACAGTGTCCTCATATCCTTGGACAAATCATAGCATTACTAAGAGACAATCCACAGACAACAATGAAAAATAGGTGATGATACCCCATCCTCACCTTTCTAGTCAAAGACATCCTAGAGATAGAATATCTAGTAAGAGACATCCTGGAAAAGCTAAAAGACACACCACCAAAAAATAAAAATAAAAAGAAAACCAAGACTCGACACCAACATCCACTTTAGTCCTCAAGTTTAGTATCTCTTGTCACTTGTATAATTCTATTTAATTGTGGTCACAATGTTTACTGTCACAAAAAGGATAGATAGCACTAAACCATAATGTTGTCTGAGTCTATTGAAGATTTGATTTGTTGAAGCCCATTGTTGTTGATGTGTCTCATCTGAAACTGACTGAATCCATTAAACTAATACTTTATTGCAAAGAAGACGGAACTTTATTGCGGATTGGTGATGCAAGTGCTGCTTTATTGCAGATTGTGTGCGGATAGAATGAAGAAAACTGGAAGAAACTGTACTCCTCGAAACATGTGATGCTCTCAGTTCCACACCCATTACTAGACGTAGGATTTTCCTTAGCCACAAATAGGAGCTGATTTATTATGGATGGAAAGGGATGAAAAAGAATGTTTATTATGAATGGTGAACCAATCTTGGGTAGATCAATAACAAGCCATGATGGGAATGGGTAAATTTATTATGGATGGATAGGTTGTGAGTGTGTGCAAAGTGAAAGGATGAGATGGAATCCTGAAGGAGGGAGGAGCAATGTCTCTACACATGGTGCCGGTGACCCTGTTTTCACCATGGTACTTGCCCAGGGCGCCACCAAAGTGGTTTTCACCATTGGAAGAAATGTTTTTCTTTACTTTTTTGAATTTTTCATTTTTTTTGCATCACAAGGCACCTATTTGCCAGGTTTTCACCAAGTAACGATTTTTTATGTTTATGATTTTTTTGTCTTTTTGAATTTTTTGAATTTTTTTGTATTTTTAAATTAGGATACTCTGAAGAGCTATGTGTAAAACCTGCAAAGGTGCATGTTGTTGATAGGATCCTCCAAAGGTTCACCCTCTGTGGTTGAGAGCTGATATGCACTAGATCCATATGTTGTTGTGATGATGTAAGGACCAAGCCAGTTTGGTTCAAACTTGCCCTTCTTCTCTCTGTCTTGTTGATTTTTAGGATTTTCTCTAAGAACCAAATCACCTACCTCAAATGTGCGAGGCTTCACTTTATGATTGTAGCTGCGACTCATTTGTTGTTGATAAGCCTTGAGATGATTAAAAGCAATTTGTCTTCGTTCATCCAATAGTTCAAGTTCTTGTAAGCGAGAGACCCTATAAGTCTTCATCACTAATAATGTTTTGCAAAGAGACTCATAAAGAGGGTAACTCGACCACAATAGGAAAGATAGCTTCAGCACCGTATACAAGTGAATAGGGTGTAGCTCCTATAGGTGTGCGGACGCTTGTGCGGTAAGCCCAAAGTGCAGGATTAAGTTGGATATGCCAATTGCGGCTAGCGTCATCGACCATATTTTTTAGGATTTTAAGGATTGTTTTATTAGACGCCTCAGCTTGACCGTTACCTTGGGGATAATAAGGTGTGGAAAAATGATGGGTAATATGGAAGTGGTCACAGAGTTCATGAACATCCTGATTTTTTAAGGGACGCCCATTATCGGTGATGATTTCCTCTACCAACATAGATGATTTTTCTTCATATGATGCTGAGAGAATGTTGATCCTTCCATCTTCAGGTGCCTCAGAGAGGTTTTTGCCCTCAGATACGTCCTTTGTTTTTACTTTTTTGGGGTCAGACAATGCCACCGGGTGGTTTACACCATAAGACCCTTGATTTGTTTTTATTTTTATATTTTTGCGACTGGAAGGCCTGACACCCTCACCAAAGTATGCTACGATGTTCAGTTCTATAGTGTATCTTGCTTTATGGTCCCCAGGGGGTAGATCATCTCATATGCCTAGATAATCAATAAAGGCTTCATCATTTTGGAATGTGTCGAACTATGCAGGTCCTTCATGGTCCCAGTCAATAAGTTGGTGGTGAACTAGGGGAAGGCCTTTGATGTCTTTGAAGTTAAAGGAGCTAAGAGTGAAAGTGCAGTTATACTCAGGTATGTCGAGGTAGTTATCGAGGTCATCGTTGGCACTCTCCTCATCTGTCTCGATCGTGAATGAATCCAAATTATCATCACTAGTAGTGCATTCTGGGACAAGTGTCCTCATTCTATGTGATTTCGACCTAGTACCTAGAGGCAAGGACTGTGTGGGATCCTCCAAGGTTGTTTCTTGACCAACTTTGAATTTTCTAAAAAAATCCTCTTCTTTTGTGGTTTCACCTGGTTCTCTGAATGTCTTGGTGAGTTCATAGTCACTGGAGGATTTGTCTGAATCTCATTCCCATTCATTGGAATCTATGTAATAGCAATTCTCTTGTTGAATTTTGGCAGCCTTGATTTGTAATGTCTCTTCTGCTTTTTGAGTATTTCCTGGGAAGACATGAAACCAAGTCCTTTTGAGCATTCCCTTTTAAATGTCAATTCTGGTTGTAAAGGTTCAATGATGCCTTCCTTTCTTAAGCCAAGAGGACTTTTGCCATCATACCCAAATTTTTGTAGGATCTTGAATCCTTTGCCATATTTCTCACATGGTATGCTAATGCGATCTTGTGTATCACTTTCAAGGTCTTTGTAAAGCATTTTGTAAAAGTCTTCTTCTTCCACTTCACCCCACTTTTGGAAGATAGTAGGATCCCATTTCAATGTAATGATGGATATTTGTTTAGAAGGATGTGATCGTCCATATTCTTTTGGTGAACTCGTGACTTGTTGTAAGCACATGGTTTGATTCAAAGTGTATTCACCCATGCATTTGTCCTGATATTTCCCTTTAAGCTCACTTTGTTTTGATGTGGAAGGTTTTAATGATTCAGGATCAATGTATGCAGAAGAAGAGACAGCTTCTCTATTACTTGGAATGATTGTCTCAAGTTATTGCAGTATATGAATGGATTAGGATCACCATTAACTGTTATTTCAACTCCATTGTGAGGAAACTTAATGCATTGGTGATATGTAGATGGAACTGCCCTCATTTCATGAATCCAAGGACGTCCTAATAATATATTGTATGTGAGATCCAAGTCTAGGACTTGACAAACCACATCTTTTGTAATCGGCCCAACTTTGAGACACAAGATGACTGTGCCTATGGTTGAACGCTCTTCATCATCATATGCTTTGATGGTAATTTTGTTTGTAGAATTTACAGCCTTGTCAGAATACCCCAATTGTTTAATAGTGCTCAATGTACAAATGTTCAAACCTACTCCTTTGTCTATCAAGACTCATTTTATTCAATGTTTGTGTATGAAGGCTTCAATATGTAATAGTGTATTATGTGGTTGGCTCACGGAGACATCATCGGCTTCTGTGAATGTAAGAGACTATGGAATGGAAAGGTATCCCACCATGGCTTGAAACTGGTCCACGTTTAGATCACTAGGGACAACAATGTCTCTCAAGATTTTTTCAAGAATGGCTTTATAAGCGGGGGATATGCGCAAGAGCTCAAGGATTGAGATAAGTGCAGGTGTCTTCCCCAACTATTCTACAAGGTCATACTCAGGCTTAGTTGATGAGGAAGTAGTCTTTTTAGCTGGAGCACCTTGCAAAGTGAGTTTACCTCGGTGAGTTGTAACATTACATTCAGAGGTAGGTTCGGAAGAAGATCCAATGCCTTTTAGGACAATCTTGGGTCTTTGGGCAGAATTCTCAAGTGTTTTGTCCTTGATGATAATGGTAGAGACATAATTATCCATCGAAATGTGATTGACAGTTGAATCATAGTTATAAGATGCTTTGGTATAGTTGATTTGGTCATCTGTGGCTTTAGCTTTTCCCTTGTCATGTTTTGGGAATGGTTCCTTAAACATTTCATGTTCTTGATTGGATGAGTGTCCTTCAATCTCAATGTCACCTCTATCAATGAGATCTTGTATGATGTTCTTCAGTTGATGGCAATTTCCTATTTTATGTCCCTTGCTTTTATGAAATTCACAATACTCATCATCATTCCACCAATTTGGTTTGACCTTTGGCTCATATGGAGGCAAATTTGGAATTGTTATTATTTTGTTTACCACTAGCTTTTTGAAAACTGACTCAAGTGGTTCTCCCAATGGGGTGTACTTCCTTCGTGATTTGGAATTTGTTTGAGTATTCACTTGATTGTTTGTGGAGCTTGATCCAGAAAAAATGATTTTGGGTCGCATTGTATTGGCATCCACAACACCATCATTGACTATGTTCTTGTTTTTGTTCCAAAATCTTGGCTTATCTTTTCCTTTAAAGTCATATTTGTTTTCTTTGAATATCTTAATTACTCCTTGCTCAATTAGGACCCTTTCTGTTGCTAATCCTTTTTCCATGATGTCCTTGAAGGTGGACAAACAATCTTTTCTTAGGTCATAACCAATGTCTTTGTTAACATTCTGAGTGAACATCTCTACCATTTGTTTTTGTGGAATTTCACAAGAGCATCTGCTGGCTATATTTCTCCATCTTTGCAAAAATGATGAAAAAGATTCTATATCCTTTTGCTTGGTGTTGCACAAAGTAGTGACTGATATGTATGTCTCTATGTTGTATGAGAAATGTTGGATTAATGCCTCTGCTAAGTCATCCCATGACTTAATACCAGGTGGAAGTTGGCAGAACCATTCCATAGCTTGATCAACTAAGCTTTGTGGGAATAATCTCATCAAATGTGTCTCTTTTGCTGCTACCTCAATGCAGGCTGTGAAAAACTATCTTATGTGTGCCTTAGGATCCCTTTTCCTCTGTACTTATCAAAATTAGGTGTCACGAAATATGTAGGAAAAGGAGGCATTGGAATGCTATTGTCAAATGGATAGGGACATATGTCTCTCATTGTGTAAGTTGGCTTTGATGTATTTATGTCCTCCATTTTCTTTTGTAAGTCCTTGATTTGTTGTTCCAAATTATTCTTAGGTGGAGACCGACTTCTTGGACCATACCCCATGCCTGAACCAATGTGTGGAGGAGAATGTTGCATATATGGATGATATTTATCATACACATGTTCATATAGAGGAGGTCTATAGTGATGTTGCGTATATGGACCACTTGGTATAGAGTCATGTTGAGGAATGGAATATCTGCTTTGTCCATGTATACCATACTCTATAGGAATGTCATGAGTTTGTTCTAGTGTGTTGCCCCCAAATTTCATGCGGGGTTTCCTTCTGTCCAAATTTTGAGCATTACTTTGAATATCTAATTGCTTTGGTGGTTCATCCTTAGCATTGGTGTGTGTTTGAGCATATTTTTCTTCATAAGACTTCCATAATGGTCTACGAAGGTGAGTATCATATGCTTGACCATGTGTGTATGGGACCTCAGGTTTTTGAAACAAAGATGGTGGTGACTCAGGCACAAGCTATGGTCCTCTATTGCCTCCACTATTAGGCCTCCTTTGATCCATGTTGAGGTGAGGTTGTTGCAAAGGTTGATTTTCCATTATTTGAGACATGTCAAAATCATGAGGCATCTTGGCTTCACTTTGTGCCATCATTTGTAAGAAATATTGTCTATCTCTCCTCATTATTTCATCAACCAATCGATTGAAATGGGGATCCATAATGAAGTCTTTCACTTCTGCTGAATGTACAGAAAAGTTGTCCATATTGTCATTGTGTGTATCATTGTTGTTTATAGTGTCCATGTTCTCAACATTTGGAATGTTTCTATAGGCATCCATGTCAGGTAATGTAGTATGATCAGAATTGAAAAAGATATCATTGTCATACTCATAGGAACTCATGTTTGCGGACTCTTGAGCCTCTTTAGCCTCTCTCCTAGATTTTTGGGAATGGGTTTCAACCATGAACTAGGTATTGACCAAGATGTGTGAGACTAGATGAAAATGGAAAGAGTATGGAAGACCAAGAGTTGCATGGAATGAAAATGATTCTGAAGTGTACTTGCAATGTCCAAAGTGTCAGACCAAGTATGTATGTAGTACAGTAGGTGTGGCTTCCAAAGAGATGATAGTTTCTCTTGATGAGGTAGGTTGACCTTGACTCTAAGTAAGACCAAATGAGACCCAAAGGTGATAGACCTTGATGAGGGACCACTTAGCAAAATGTTGTTGTATGCAGTGTGTTGAAAAAGTATGATGAGGACAAGCAAGTGACCTTTTGACTCAAGTTTAGACAAATGTAAATGTAATGGAAGATGTAAAGCAATGATGGACTTTGTGAGACCCAAGGATAGGTTGAATGCTAGATGAAAACCCAGAGAGATACCTAGGAAGCTCAATAAGTCTGAAACTGACTGTTCTTGTTTGCTGAATGGTAAAAGATTTTCAATTATGAACATAGACGTGCCTGTATACTTCACAGATGCACTTAAATGAGACAGATGCTACTCTGTGAGACACAGACGCATTTCTGAGATGTTATAAATACAAAGCTACTCAAAGACACAGATGCGTTTCTGCCCTTCACAGACACAGTTATATGACACAGACGCGGTTTTGTCAGACACAGACGCGTTTCTGGAGATTTTCTGCAATTTTTCCAATGTGTGAAGTTGTTTGTTGTGACCAAATCTGAATGTTTGACTGCTTTTCATGACAAGAGGACACAGTGCTAATGAAGACTCAATGTTTGCAAGTGTTTAGACTCAAAATGACTCAAAGAAAAGTGTTTTGTTTGATGTAAAATTGTTTTGCATACACTTGAAGACACAAAAGACACAATGTTTTGCTGTTTGGTCTTGAATGTTTGATTGTTCAAAATAAGACAAGAACAATTTTTATGGTTGGCCAGGACAATAGTTGTCGATCCCACATGGAGTTTCCCCCAAGGCTACGCTATTCAGAGTAGATACTTAGATGCTTGACCCCACTGGCTCCACCCTCGGCACTCACTTCTCAGGGCAGCCAAGCATCAGTCCCCACAAAAACTCCCCATGGCAAACTTTGTATCTCTACTAAGAACCGTATGTGTGTGGGCCGCTACCAGAGGTCTAACCTCCTACCCCAACAACTAGAAGGATTTTAGCTTCTAAAACAAAAAGGTGCTAGTAAGGGCATCCGCTCGTGTGGCCATACATGTAACACTTTCAGCTCTATAAATACAGAAGGCTCCCAGCCGGTAGGGGTTATGCCCTACAAATGATCAAATAAATTTGATCAAATGGGTTTATGGGGAGACATAGTGTCGGTATGAACTAACCAGCACACGTTATCCATAGTTTTCACCATGAATACAGTTGTTTATAGTGGTTCAGAAGAGGTGGGTTTTCTTCGCTACCACTTGGGTCGTTCTCTCCTCACTAGTAGTCCTAATGACCACATGAGGAGATAGGCCCTATAAAGATTAAACAAAAAGAGCCTATTGCCCAAGACACAAAAGACAATGGTTTAATTTTAATGTACCAATTGAAGTGTTTGCTAGTCTATGAAAACAAGGCACACAATAAAGATCAAAAACCCCTTTCCGAGGTCCTGCAACAAAGATTTGTTAGTAGTTTGGATTGTTTCAAATGATTACCCCTTCCTGCAAACACACAAGTTAGGTAAATTTTAGATCCAAAAGACCTTGTGAAATAGGGGCCTTCGATAAAACGATTTTGCTTTCAAGACAAGCTGCACCAATTTCATTAGCTAGATCTAAAAATGTTAGCTCAATATAACCAGATCTGAAATCCAAATGTCAAAAATTCAAATCAAAGAAACTGAAATGCAACAAAGATGAACACAGACGTGACTAATAGCGACACAAATGCTATATAAACATGCAAACGCACCTAGATCCATCGCAAACGCACCTCCTGAACACAGACGTGGCCCACCAACACAGACGCGTCTGGACGCCTCATAGACACGGTTATAGAACACAAACGTGTTTCCTAGAATCTGCAAAATAAAAAAATGTCGAGGTCACAGACGCGATTCTAGATATCACAGACGCGGCAGAAAATCAAAAATGTCAAAACGTTGTCGAAAATGTCAGATCTGCAACTTCAAAACACAAAATCTGCAACAAAAGATGTTAAATGCAAAAGGGACAAGGGTCCCACCGGGCATGCCAAAATGTATACGGTGAAAATGGATACAACAATAATGAAAGACTAAATGAATTCAACCACAAAACCCTAGCCTAACAACAACAAAGATCCACCATAACATATGAAGATTACCTTAGACAATGCAAATCAAATGAAATCACAAACATTATACCATCATATGTCCAATAGGGTTTGAATCTCCATTCTTCCTATCTCCATTGATCTTGCTTGATATATTTTCTCTCAGATTTTATGTGCACGAGAGCTCAACAAAGAACGGAAATGTGGTTGCAAGTAGGCTTGATCGCATATGAAAGTTTAAAAGCGTAGTGTAGTCAAGTAATCATTGGGGGTTGATAATGAAGGAAGCATCTCCTTATATAGAAGACACTATATGAAATGGAGGGATAAGATTGAGAGGTGTAAAAGATAAATGGCTGGCTATGATTAGAGGGTAGGTAGTGAAAATAAGAAAATAATGAAAGGGTAGGTAGTGTAGGAATTAAGAGATGAATGGCATGTGTCATGGGTAGAAAAGGTTAATGAATTAATTAAATAAATAAAGATTTAATTAATTAATAGAAGTGGGATCAATTAAATAAATAAAAGTATTTATTTAATTTAGAAAAAGGATAATTTAAATAAATAAATGTATTTATTTAAATGAGAAATAAGGCTAGAAGAGGGTAAATGAATTAATTAAATAAATAAAGATTCATTTAATTAATAGAAGAATTAGGGTAAAGTAGTTAAATAAATAAAATATTTATTTAATTAGACTGGACAATTTTAGGTGTCTACAATTACAGCGCCATTGAAGCAGAATTTTAGATTTTTCACTATTTATATGATCCGCTAGGTGTATAGAATGAATTAGAGCAAATGATTAATGTGCAAGATATATCATTTGATAGACTTTGGGTTAACAAGGCGCAAATAGTGAAATCTCTACCCAACCATAGACAAAGCATCATCATAGTGTGATGTTAAAAATGAATGACCTCGGGATCTAAAGAATTTCATGTTCGAATATCTAAGAAATGAGATGACCCTCGCTTCTCTTGAATGCAACAAGTGATTAATTTGGCCAATTACCTTGTTTTATTGATGCAACTATATGAGAATACAGTGATGATATGCAACTATATGTTGTGCAATTTTGAAATATAGATATGCGATGCAATGCAGTGTAGAAATATGCAAATGCAGTACTAAAATTAAAATGAACCCATCCATTAGATTAATATCTTCTTAGGTGCATGGTATTCATAGGGTCGGGGAATGGATCTCCCTCCATTGTGGTTAAACTATAGCCTCCACTGACAACAACCCTTGTTACCATGAAAGGTCCCAACCAGTTAGGTTCAAATTTCCCTGGTCGTTCCCGTTCTGCCAGGTTTCTTTGATTCTCTTTAAGGACAAGATCTCCTAGTTCAAAGCAATGTGGTCTCACTATTTTGTTAAGCTTCTTCTCATTCTGTTTTGATAACCTTCTAAGTGATTTAGAGAAATTTGTCTTTTTTTCGTCCAATAGTTCCAATTCTTGCAGTCTTGCAACTCTATAGTTTTCTTCTAATATGATATTTTTTAGAGAGACTCTTAGTGATGTCAATTCTACCTCAATAGGTAAAATAGCTTCTATACCATATACTAAAGAATAAGGTGTAGCTCCTGTAACTGTGCATACACCTATTCTATAAGCTCAAAGAGAGGGATTGAGATGGATGTGACAATCTCATCCTGCTTCATTGACAACTTTCTTCATAATTTTCAGGATCGTTTTATTAGTATCCTTTGCTTGACCAGTGCTTTGTGGGTAATAAGGAGTTTCAAAGCGCCGTTGAATGTAGAACTTCTCACAAATTTCACTCAATTCTTGGTTTTTGAATGATCATCTATTATCCGTCACAATGCACATTGGGACTCCATATCTACAGATAATGTAATTCAAAATTATTTTTTCTATCTATTTGCTTGTAGTGTAAGTCATAAGGATTTCCTCAACCCACTTAGTAAAATATTCATTGGCAATAAGAATGAACTTGTGCCCATTAGAGGAGGTAGGGTTGATTTTCCCTACTAGATCAAGTCCCCACTATGAGAATGACCATGGATTAGGGTTGAAGGTCTTGTGCAGGTATGTGAATTAGATCTCCATGTATTTGGCACTGTCTGCATTTCTATACATATTTATAGGTATCCTTCTCCATCATTGGTTGGTTGTATGTTGTTCTCAACAGTTTCTTGGCTAGTGTTGGACCACTGACATGAGCGCCACAAATCCCATCATGAACTTCTTTTAGTGCTTGTTGTGTCTCTTCAGAATTGAGACATCTAAGCAGGGTAGTATCCAAGCTTCTTTTGTACAAAGTGTCTGCAATTAGTGTGTATCTAGATGCCTAACATATGAGAGTCTTTCTTTGATTTGAGGAAAGGCTAGGAGGCATATATTAATCATGTAGATATGCATAAAATTCTTGATACCTTGGGGATTCGGGTCCCACTATTACACAGACATATTTAGAAGAAAGTATTTTATATGATGGCACCATCAACTGCTCTACTATGAACTAAAACTAAGTTCCATTATTGGGCATATCAAGAAGAGATCCCATAGTGGCCATTGTGTCAGTTGCTTTGTTCTGTACTCTGGGGATCTGCTCAAAAGTTACATTGGAGAAATGTTGCTTGAGTTCTTCTACCAACTCCTTGCAAGGTGTGAGCTTGTCATACTTGGTGGTATAATCATCATTCACTTGGTTGATGAAGAGTTGGGAATCGCCATATACTTGTAGTTCCTTGATCTTTCATTGTACAGCAGTCTGAAGTTCTATGACTAGGGCTTCATACTCAACTATATTATTAGTACATGAGAAGATTAGTTTGAATGATTTGGGAATAGATTCACCTTGAGGGGTGATAAATAGGATTCCTTCTCTTGCACCATGATTGGTATGTGACCCATCAAAGTATAGTTTCCAACTGCTAGATGTTGTGATTGTGAAAACTGACTCATTAGGAAAGGATAGTTTCCAACTGCTAGATGTTGTGATTGTGAAAATTGACTCATTAGGAAAGTCTATCAAAATAGGATTCTTGTCTTGTACAGGTGCCTCTGCTAATTGATCGGCTACTATCTGGCCTTTGATAACTTTTTTGTCCATGTATTGAATGTCAAATTGACTCAATATCATGACCCATTTGGACAACCTTCTAGTTAATGTTGCTTTTCTTAAAAGGTACTTGAGAGGATTGAAGCATGCCATAAGCTAAACTTTATGAATCAACATGTAGTGTCTAAGCTTTTGGGATACAAAGATCACTACCAAGCATGATCGTTTAATGGAAGTATAGTTAAGCTCATATCCTATGAGTGTTCTGCTAATATAGTATATAGCTTTGTCTTTACCTTTCTCATCATGTTGTGCCAACAAAGCTCCCAAAGATGAGTTTTTTTATATATATATATTATAATATAGGCCTCTGATGGATTGGTGGCACTAAGACTAGTGTGGTCAGCAAATATTCTTTTAAAGATTGAAATGCCTATCGGCATTTCTCATACCATTTGAATGTTATACCTTTCTTTAAAAGGTGTTGGAATGGGTGGCACTTATTTGCCAATTGTGCTATGAAGCACCTTATGGATTGTAGTCTCCCTTATATACTTCTCAATTACTTGAGTATGGTTGGTGGTGGCATTTCCAAGATGGATTTCACCTTTGCAGGATCTACCTCAATGCCTCTGTTTGATACAATGAATCCTAGAAGATTTCCAGTTGTTACACCAAGCGCACACTTTTTTGGGTTAAGCCTTACCTTATATGTTGGAAATATGTTGAATTTGGTTAAGTGTTGTCATTGATGTCAATACTGTATCCCAGTTGGAGACTATCCCGGTTGGACCT
The DNA here is from genome assembly GCF_030272615.1 of Cryptomeria japonica. Lineage (NCBI taxonomy): Eukaryota > Viridiplantae > Streptophyta > Pinopsida > Cupressales > Cupressaceae > Cryptomeria > Cryptomeria japonica. The sequence continues at coordinate 346,101,946 of NC_081414.1, forward strand.
ATCCCGGTTAGTCTTGGTGATCATCTTAGTTTTGGCTATGATTATGATTCGATATGATCAGATCTCTAGAATAAGTTTTGGATCCTTACTCTAGAAGATTATATTCTTTCTATATTCTATTGGTTCATGATTTGGTGCTTTGGGTGTTATCTCTTTTGGTATTTACCGATACCAGCTAGCTTCTAGCTTTCCCGGTTAACTTTACTGGTAAGTGATATTTGTTGTTTTGGTCAAATGATCTTGGTCCGACTTATGGAATTGGTTTATATCATATTGAATGTGCTTCTTGATCAAATTCCAAGTGTTTGGTGACTTTTCATTGGCTAGCATGTTGTTATGGTGGTCCAATTTGGATCCAATTAGACTTTCTGTGTTACTTCACTAAGAGTTTCTACCGGCTGGTGAAGCGTATTGGATTTTGGTCTTAGCGGAATCTCCCATGGATGGAATTATTTGGTTACTTGATTTAGGTCCATGCTATGTAATGTAAATAATAATATTGGTCCGGTGATACCATGTAATGTAAAAAGTTTTATTAAGGGTTTATGGGTTTAGGGTTTAGCCGACCTTGTCAATAAGGTTGATGATCTGTATTTATAGGTGACTTATTCATGTAATTTGGATATAGATGGGATGGATGGTTATGTATGCATTATCAGAGGAAGGTTTATGTCCAAACAAGTGATATATCATTTGATGAAGGTTTTTGTATTGTAGGGAAGACCTCTGTGCTTAATTGGAACTGTATCAAGCATTAGGAGATGCTACTTTCACAGTTCATTCTTTCCGGATTGTAGTCTGATGTTTTTTTAAGTCAGTGAGACTTCTTTTTGTGATGAGAAGTGCGCTCTAGGCTATTTTCCTTTTTAGAATTGCAGACCACATTGTAATTGTTCACAATACTACTATAGAGTATTCATCTGATTGTGGGTAGGGTTTCCCACCATGGTTTTTCCCTTTACCAAGTTTTCCACGTCAAAATATTGGTGTTGTGTGTATTGATCTTTCATGTTATATTCTTCATTGTGTTGGTTCCTTTATGCTCTGGTTTAATGGTTTTGATATGCATAAAGTTCAAATTTATGATGGTAAACTGATTCACCCCCCCCTCTCTCTTTACTCCTGGCATCAAATTTGTTTAGCAATTTGTAATAGAGAAAGGTCCTCTCTGTAGAAGCTTAACCACTTGAGGAGATCTGATGGCAACTACATCTAGTTCTACATTCAATCCCTATCGGAAGGAGAGTCTCAGATTTGATGGTACAAATTACAAAATATGGAAGGAGCGATTGAAGATTCATCTCAGATGTCTTGGAACTAAAGTTGGGGAGATAGTGGAGAAAGAGTATATACCTCATGATCCTAATTTTGGAACACCAACACCTGTTGATGAACAAAAGAAGGCTGAAAATGATGTCAGAGCTAAAGAAGCATTGTTAAGTGCCCTATCTGATGAAAAGCTATTGAATGTCATAGAGTTGGAGAATGCAAAGCTGATCTAGACAAAGCTTGAAATTGTTTGTGAAGGTGACCAGGCTGTGAAAATTGCAAAACTTGAAGGTTTCTGGGTAAGGTATGAAACTTTGAAGATGGAAGAAGATGAGAAGATAAGTTCTTTCATGGACAAAGTAAATGAGATTGTTATGGGAATCAAATCCTGTAGTGGATCAATTAGTGAGGATAAGATAGTGTCAAAGGTCCTTAGATTTCTACCTCCAGCTTATAAGATGAAGGCTACTGCAATCAACAAACACCAGACAATGTCAATTACCCTTGTTACCAAAGATACACTGCTTGGGAAATTGACTGCTTTTGAGCTTGAGGAACTTGGAGATCAGAGTGCTACTAAAACTGAGACTACGTTTAGAGCATCTGCCTTTGGTAAGCAAAACATAGATTGGAAAGAGATGTATGCTAAAGATATGGAGGACATTGAAAGAGAAGAAAGATAACTTGAAGAGATGGAAGCCCTGATTGCTAGAAGAATTCCTAAAGGACTAGTTGGAAGTAAGTATGAAGGAGAAGTCCCTTTTAAATGTTTTTCATGCAATAAAAATAGTCATTTTTCTTCTAGATGCCCTGAAAGACCTATAGGAATCATGAAAGATTTGTGAAGAGTTATAAGTGTGATTCGGATTATCAAAACAAACCTAGATTCAGAAGGAATAAGGATAAATCATGCTATTATGCTAGTGATGATGATTTTGGTATTACTGATGATGATGATGATGATGATGATGATGATGATGATGATGATGATGATGATGATGATGATGATGATGATGATGATGATGATGAACCTATGAATGGAACCTGTCATGGAGTTGCCTTTGGTAAGGACTGGGTTTTATTTGCTATCAAGGATGATTCTCTGGAAACTATCATTGAAGCAACTCATACTAACGAAAAGGATTTAGCTGCTAAAATTGAAGAACAAGATGAATGGGTTATATATAGTGGATGCTCACATCACATGACTGGTGACAAGAGAAAATTTCTATCACCACAAGAATTTGATGTGGATTAGTCAGATTTGGAGACAAGGCATGTAGGATAAAATGCAAGGGAACAATATCATTGGATGGTAAGACTAACACTGATAATGTTTATTATGTTGAAGGCTTAAAGAATAATCTTTTAAGTGTAGATTAGATGGTGGATAAAATATTTCATTTACAATTAAAGGATGGAAAATTTAAGATCATCAATAGATCTAGATTGGAAATAACTTCTGGAACTCAGACCAATGGAAACATCTTTCATTTTAACTCCAATGAGAAAGCTTGCTTGATTACTCAGATTGATGAAAGCTAGTTATGGCATAAGAGGATGTGTAATGTAAATTTTCATTGCATAGTGAAGATTAGTTCAACTCAGGCTGTCAGAGATTTGCCCAAAATTGTCAAACCTCATTATCTGGTATGTAGAGAATGGCAAATGGGTAAGCAAGTCAAAACTTCTTTTAGAAGCATACATGATAAATCTAATGAAACTCTTGAACTTATTCATATTGATCTGTGTGGACCAGCAAGGACTAAAATTTTTCAAGGTGATATATACTTTATGTTACTTATTGATGATTATTCTAGAATGATGTGGGTAGCATTTTTGAAAGAAAAAATTGAAGCTTTTGAGAAATTCAAAATCTTTAAAGCTATGGTTGAGACTAAGATAGGACTAAAGATAAAGTGTTTGAGATCAGATCAAGGCAGTGAGTTTACATCTGGTGACTTCAAAAAAATTTGTGAGAAGAATGGAATCAAAAGACAACTTTCTACACCTAGGACTCCACAGTAGAATTGATTGGTGGAAAGGAAGAACAAAACCATATTGGATGCGACAAGGACTATGATGACATAAGTTAAATTGTCTGATATTTATTGGAGGGAAGCTGTTAATATAACTGTATACACTTTCAACATAGTACACATAAAAGGTGATATCAGTAAGACTCCTTATGAATTATTGTTTGGTCATACTCCTACTATCAGATATTTTAGAATTTTTGGAAGTAAATGTTACATTAGAAGAGATGATGCATTGGGAAAATTTGATCCTATAGGTGATAAAGGAATATTTTGGGGTTATTCTACCAAGAGAAAAGCATTTAGATGTTATAAAAAAGATTGAATAGGATAACAAAGAGCATAAATGTCAAGGTGGATGAACATGGCAGTAATTAGATCATATCATATGACTGTGGATCAGAAGATGAATTTATCAGACCTGAACCGGTAATGCATGAAACTGCTCAGAACAGTGAACTTGTCACTCTGGTAACATCAGAAAACTCAACTATGATAGAGAAACAACAGAAAGAGTCAGTAAATCAAGAAAATTCAAAGACTCCCAGGTATGTGAAACTAAATCATTCTGAAGATCATATAATTGGGGATTATTGCAAGGTGTCTGCCCTTGGTTTCCTTGTGTTGTGCACTCCAGTGATTGGGTTTATGACATGGCTTAACTACCTCCTATGGATTATATTGGTTTCATGGCTTAGCAAGAAACAATCATGTACTTCATTATTTACTATTGAAGTAAAATATGTAGCTGTTGCTACCAATTGTACTCATATTTTATGGATGAAACAAATGTTAAAAGATATAAGGGTAAGTTATGATGAGTCTATTGTTATTCACTGTGATAATACTGCTACTATTGATATGTCAAAGAATCCGGTATTTCATTCCAAAACAAAACACATTTCTATAAGGTACAATTTCTTGAAGGAAAAGGTGAAAGCAAAGAAAGTCAGATTGGTTTATGTGCCTACTAAGGAGCAAATCGTAGATATTCTAACTAAACCATTACCTAGAGATACTTTTGAATATCTCGGAGATCAATTGGGGGTTACCAACCCTCTAGAAGAGACTTAGAGATGCATGAATGCATCAATCCAGTAAGCTTATCAGATATTTTCTTTGATCCGGGTTTGTTGATGATGCTACTACTCAGGGGGAGTAGTCCACTATTTAGTTGAGTATTTTCTATATGGTATTTTTCCTTTGTCATTGATGTCAAAGGGGGAGAGGTGGTATTCATGTGAAAATCAGTCATATGTTTGGGGGAGATTGTTGGCATTCCTTGGCACTTGGATGTTTTTCACATTCAGTGTTGCCATCAATGCTAAAGGGGGATATTGTTGGAAATATGTTGGATTTGGTTAAGTGTTATCATTGATGTCAACATTGTATCCTGATTGGAGACTATCCCCTTTGGACCTATCTCGGTTAGTCTTGGTGATCATCTTGGTTTTGGCTATGATTCTGATCTGGTATGATCAGATCTCTGGAATTGGGTTTTGGATCCTTACTCTGGATGGTTGTAGGCTTGCTATATTCTATTGGTTCATGATTTTGTGCTTTGGCTATTATTGCTTTTGGTATTGACTGGTACTGGCTAGCTTCTAGCTTTCCCGGATAGCTTTACCGGTAAGTGATATTTGGTGTTTTGGTCAAACGATCTTGGTTCGGCTTATGTCACCCTTCTTGGTGTAAATTGGGTTTATAAACCCGAATTGCACCAAAATCCCTCTTCTTGGTGTAAATCAGGTTTACACCAAAAGGGTGACTTTGGTGCAATTCGGGTTTATAAACTCGATTTACACCAAAAGGGTGATTTTGGTGCAATTTAGGTTTATAACCCCAAATTAAACAAAAGTAACCCCTATTTAAAATTTTTGGTCTTTTTTGTCCAACTATAGTAATTATTTAAATCAGTACTCAACTCCTCTCCTGATGCCAGATTCTACACGCTACGATAGATGACTCTGAAATACAGGCTACATTGCAACAATATGAAGGTTTCCTAAAGAAAAATGGAGATGATGATGTTCAAGATGGAGATCCAAACACTTAGTCATTTTTATGCATTTCTAGTTTTGTGTCCTTTTGTAATTCCAATTGACACTTCAGGTGTCATTTTGTATATATAGTTTTGCATGTAGGATTGCACATGTCCTATAGTTAGTTGAGTTTTTTTCTAAATTTTACTCATTTCCCCTCTCCTATATATATGAGGGTACTCATTGTAATTTTTCATATTTTTATTATATGCAACAAAAATTTGCCAAAGTGAAAAGCAAAGTGAGACTTTGTGTTCAAATTGTTATTTTCAATGCTCAATCAAAATAAGAAGAAGAAGACAAATTTTGGCTTTCAAACTTTGTGTTGGAATCATCTTTGTTTATTATATAGATGTTCTTATGTCATTTATGCCATATATTTTTGATGAGATTGAGTTGATTAGTGTGTATTGTGTGATATAGAAGAGCTATTCAGATATGCTAAGTAAACTTTGTGTTACTTTGAGAATTTGGAAGTAAGAATTGCATGTGGATAATAGGTTAAAGACTTTGAGCTTTACTTTATTATCTTTAGAGAAATTTTATTAATTGTATGTAAGTATCAACTTAAAGACTTTTTGTTTTATATTTTATTTCAAAGATATTGTTTCAAAAAGAGTTCTTTGTAAAAAGGTTGATAGGATAGTGGTAAGGAGAAGACTTTGAGCTTCAATGCTATTTTCTCATCCCGAGGAAGCAACGAAAGACTTTGTGCTTTCATAGAAATTTTGATTCTTTTATCTATTTATTTTTTTAATGTACTTTTGAGTTGTTTCTCAAGTTACTATTGCTCACGATTGTAACTTCTTTTCTAAAAAGAGAAAAATATTAGCATTTATTTTGAAAAAAGAGAATGAAAAGATGTATCACTAAAGTCTAGTTTAAGAACTATAATTAGAGTTTTTTGTATAATAGTAATAATAAGCTAAAAGGGGAGCCTTTCCTTATAATTAGGAGAGATTTTAATCTCACACACAATGGATAAAACCACAGCTTTGTAAACCTCACAAGTTTGCAAAATTTTCAACCAACACTAGCAATAGGAGGAAGGTAGGCATTCTTGTTCCCATTCCTTTATTTTGGTAGAAGATGCTATGTTTGTTCAAGAAATCCTCTTGGAGGTAGGTGCATTTTGAACAAAGATCTCTTCTCCTCCAAGGATCCTCTTTACACTTGTTGCAAGATATCTCTTTTTCAACTATCTTGTCTTGTTTATAAGAATATTCCCTCTTTAGCTTGGATTTATGAATAGTGTTGCCAAAAGGATATCTCCTCGGTGTTAAAGGTGGGTATCCTTGTTTCTACCTTCCTTAAGACATCAACATAGGGTTATGTTGATATCTTAAGGGGGGGCATAAATATTGCTCTCTTTGTACCATATTGTACTATATTTTTGCATGTCTTAAACAAGATGTTCATTCTCGAAACCAGAGAAAACAAACTCTTACACGAGATGATTCATGCCTGAACCTAGACAACATTGATATATGTCTTATACAAGGTGCACATTCTAGAAACTAGATAAAACTAACTCCTACACAAGATGTCCTAAAAAACAAGAATATATTTGTCTTACATGAGGTTACACATTCTTGAAACCAGAGCAAACAAACTCTTATACAAGATGTTCCCGATACTAGACACACATTTGCATTTTCCTTTCATGCCTTTCACAGGTTGTTGCATGCTCAAAACTAGAGAAAACAAAATCTTATATAGGATGTTTAACACCTAATACCAGACATCACTTGCACACATGCACAAGGGTGAGTAGAACTAGAAAAACACAACTAGACTATTCCTATTCTCCTCCACAACATGGATCACCTAGAAAAACACATCTAGAATGTGTGTCCATATCCTCTCTCATTATTCTTCTCATGGATCATCTAGAAAAAAAAACATCTAGAATGTTTATCCATGCTTCCTCTCTTTCTTCTCATGAGCTCAAAGATTTTCTATTTGTAGTTTATGGATGATGTGTGCTCTTGCTCTTTTTATGTGATCACTTGTGTTCTTGAGATGGCATTTTTCAGGAATGATATTAGTGGTTGAGACATTTTGATATCGAGGTCTCTTCGGCTAGTTGACTTGAGGTCTTGTTTTTGGTTTTAATCTTTTGTTTTCCTTTTTGTCTTTGTTTTCCTTTTTGTTTTTGTCCTTTTTTGTGTGTCCTTGCATGTGATTGAATGAGTTAAGATCCTAAGATCGGGGGCTTGGTTCCTCAAAATTACTGATGTCTTATACTCCTTGTGATTATGCTCCTAATTTATCCTCTCTTTCATCTCTTCATCTACTTTACCATGAGTATTTTCATAGTCTCATACTCCTGTTAAAGTGGGGGCTAAATGTAGGATCATAAATTGTCACCAGGCCAATTTACACCTCATGTTTGTGCCTCTATTTTAGCGTGTCCTATCCTCATCACCTATCTAGGTTTTCTTTGTGCTCATTACCTAGTTTTGATGCCATGTACACCCACTGATGAAATTTCTGGAGGGATATCCTTCCCCCTAGGGCTTAATTGTGGTCCCTTTCTGAGAAGCACCATGGTCCCTCTTCGTTGGGCCCAATTTTGAAATGAGGCAACAACCCTATTTCTCTGGCAAGAATTCAACTTTGTGGTTCTGTATGATCATTGGAGGTTTGCCTAACTAGTAAATGACCTAGATACCCCTATATAAATATATTTGATCAGCCTAATTTCATTTATTTGTTCCAGGCCTCCATCTCCAAGAAATCAAATCCTTGATTCCGTGAAGCATTCATCATTAAGCATTTTCAGAGATCTTCAAGGCTGCATATTCTTCATTCAACCATTATGGAACAAAATTACATCATTCATATGCAAGAATGTGTGTGTGATTAGGTTTTTGTCATGTTCATGCCATTTCATACAACATATGTGATTACATTCAAGAATAAAAGCATCATTATCAACAATTACAAATCCGAGGTATATCTTTCCATCATTTATTTCAATATTTGCATTTATTCATTCAAGGTTAATTCCTAAATCAAGGTTTGACTTAGGCAAAACCCTATTCCCAAAAATATCCCCTTTATTTTTTTGTGTGCAGTAAACATGTACAGAGATGTAATTTTCAGGATCGACATAATTCACAGAGATGAGTAGGTTCCCTTTTGGATGGCAAAAAGTTTGAAGGACCAGGGCAACCACCACCATGATCTTGATAATTCAGGTCGACCTTTTGGGAACAAATTTGAACCTTCATTTATTGCTCATATCTAGGTTTATGACTTCGTGCAATGGTTTTAGCTCACTGTTTATGATTGGTCTCTTCAATATCTACATAGTTACCCTAATTTCAGCATCTTCAACAAATTCAACACAATTCAATTCAAGGGAAAGAAGAGACCTGTTGGTGTAATTATAAATTCATCTCAGATATAATTACACTTTACTTAAGTTTACTTAGGTACATGCACCACATTGTAGTTTGAATATGAGACGCTTAGGGAGATGTGCTGCATTGGGAGAGTGTGTGTGTAGGAGATTTTCCACCTTTTATGGTGTGATCTTGTTGTTACTTTATCATATCCACTTATTGTGGAGTGATAATTCCACCTTCGGTGGGTGCCCACCTAATATGGAATATTTTACTATTTCTCCTACCTACCTCTACCTACCCTTGCTTCTCATTGAGCCACATGTCATCATTGTGTGCTCTCTTATCTCTTAGCCTTGCCTTTATAAATAGACTCATCTACATTATATGTAACTATGATTGATGATCCAGTTGATCTCTTGTACATCTTGATGGGAATACACTTTATTCTTGTCATATTTTGTCTCTCTTCATTGTGCTTTATTGTGGTCTCTTTGATCTTGGTTGCTTCAAGCATAATCTCACATGGTATCAGAGCAGTTGGAGTGCCTTTGTATAGCCTTTGGAGAGATTTTGAAGGAGGTCAAGAGGCAAATCTAAGGAGAATCATCTTATAGAGGAATCTTAGACCAGATCTGACCTCGCCATTGTGTCCAGGTGGTCATTTCCATGAAGTCAAAATTTGCCTATATTGGGTGAAAGTCAATTTCGGGGCTTAGAGGAAATTTTTTGCCCAATTAGGGCAGTACAATATGATTTTGCAAATAAAATAAATAAATAAATAAATTTTTATTTTCAGCAAATTTAATTTTTGGTTTCATATTTTTAAAAAAATTGCAGTTTTAATTACGATTGTAAAAGTTTTATTTTATTTGAAAATAAAAAATTATATTATTTGGGGGGGTATTTTACCCCAACCCTGTACAGTACAAGCCTACACTTTTTGCAAGCCCTGCAAATTCTCCTGCAGGCCCTATCGTCGTACTAGCCGAACACGTACTTGACGTTTTCTCTTTTCCAACACCGATAGCAGCTCCGACAATGGCTAGGTTTCTGACAACCTCTGTTTTTCGGTACCACCCGCCAGACCTACCACTGCCGGCAATGAGCACTATTCACTAGCCACACAAACTCTCATTGATGCTGCTAGAAAGGCTCCTCTCATTGGTGTTGCCTTCCATCCTTGACTCCCTATCGTCCCCAGGATCTGCTCCACTCACCGACGCCCTCTTTGGCCCCGTCGCCTCTGCCACCGGGCTCCTCTTCTCGTGGTTTCCGTCGACCTCCGGGCTTCGATCATCGGTGATTTTCCCAAATGACCCTCTCCCGCCACATGGTAGGAGGCCACTGACCCACGGGTGTACTTTCCATGCATACAGACTAGTCAGTGCCCTGTTAACAACCACATCAACATCTGAGTCATCACCTGCCACGTACCCTACCTTGTCGACAATTTCATACTACTGACGTCATTAGAAGACAGGGAGGCAATTTTTTGGCGATGGCCATATGACCATCAAATTTAATCGATTGGTTCGCTAACATCATCTTTTTTCAAAAATTTAGCAAGCCCCTCTCATTGAGCTTTTTGATTTTGCAGTTCAATTTCAAATGGCCATATCTTGCTCATTTTTGCTCCTTTTTTGGTGCATTTTTTTTGAAATGTGCTAATTTTTCATGTAATTTCACGTGGTTGTGTTATTTTCTGATTTTTGTGGACATATTTTTCATAAAATTCAGTGTTTGGTGACTCTACCTATCCAATCTTCATTTCTACAATTTCCAGGACTCTGTTTGGGGTCATACGAACTCCTTTTTAGGTGTCATTTTTTTTAAAGTGCCTTATTTTTTGTACTCTCATAATATTCTATCAATTTGTATAGATTTTGAGTGGAAGTTGTACTTTCAACATATGGTCCTTTTTGGCCAATTTGGCACTTGTATTGCATAGATCTATCTTTTTGGTCTTTTGCATTGTAGTTCTCAGCCTATTGGAGAAGTTTTAAAACAAATTAGAAGTCCACCTTGCCATTGTTTGCAAGTGGCCTATTGTACACGCACTACATATAAAGTGCCAAAATCATTTTTTTTTTTGGGGGGGGGTACTTTGATTGAGTGAATTTTGGGGGGGTGTCTCTTGTGCTTTTGTGCTCTTGTGTTCTTTCATTTTTCTGTTATGGGTTCTCCTAAGTTTCCTCTCTTAACTCCACATAATTATGCTACTTGGAAAATTGATGCATGGAGTAAACTAATGAAAAAAAGGGTTAACTCATTACATTGATGGAACTATTGTTGCTCCCATTGATCCTAAGGCTGATCCCAATGGTCGCTTAGATTGGATCACTAAGAACATCATGGCAATTGGTACCTTAAGAAAGTATGTATCAAAGGATCTCATCTTTCATATTGAGAAATGTACTTTAATTAAGGATGCTTGGCAAACGTTTCAAGACTTGTATGGTCAAGTTGATGAGATTAGCGGATATCAAATTGATAGTGATCTCACCATGTTAGATCCCAAGAACTTTGATACAATACAATATTATGTCACTAAGGCAAAAGAGTTGAGGGCACAACTTCAGGATTGTGGCATTGATAAGAAGGATACTCAATTGATCTTAAATTTGATGGGAAAGCTTCCACAAGAATATGTAGCATTTGTTTCTAGTTTCCAAACCCATAGGATGACAATGGGTTCAAGCTACACAATGCCTACATTTGATGCTTTCACCGAAATGTTGATGATGGAACAAACTAAGTTTATAAGCATGGGCATTCTTAAGATATCTAAGTCTCGAGCATTAGTGGAAAATCAAGGGAACAAAGGAAATCAAGGAAATGACAACTCAAACAAGAATAAAGGCAAATCAAAGCCTAAGGACAAAGCACCACCTTCTCCACAATAAGGAGATTCATCATCTTCCAATAAGGACAATTCACCAAAGAAGGAGATACCTACTTGTGCCTATTGTAAAAAGGTTGGTCACGAGGAGCCTCGTTTCCATTCTAAGAAGATTGATGAGCTCATACATATCCTCAAAAGGCACAACATTGATTTGCCTAATACCTACAAGAAGGAGTATTCATCACCTTCCACTTCCTCACAATCAAAAAGAAAAGGGAAAGCATTCATGGCCTCTACAAGTGGGAAGACTCACTCTTTTGGGACAAGAAAAAAAAAAATCTCTTTTTGCTACTACAAGTCATGATTCAGGGAGATGACTTCTAGATTCAGGGGCTTCTCATCATATGTCATCTTCGTAGTCTATGTTCTCTACATTTGATTCGTGCACCATGCCGTAGATTTTGATGGGAAATCATACATACATGGATGTGATTGGGAAAGGAACTATTGCCATTGGGGATAACTCCTTCAATGATGTGTTGTGTGTACCCCATTTGACAAACAATCTTCTTTCCATCTATCAAATCACACATGGGGCAACAAAGAGAATTATGGAGTTCACACCTAAGTCAATTTTCATTAGAGACTTGAAGAGAAGAGCTATCATTGTAACTAGGGTGGTGGATCATGTATCTCGGTTATACTCCTTTTTAGATTTTGTTCCTATTGATGAGGATGATTTTACATATGATGATCACACTTCTTATGATGATTCAGATTGGAACTTTGGGTACTTGAACTTGGGGATTCTCACATTTGATCCCATTCTTGAGCTTTACATTTCATCTCCTATTGATATCAAATCACCTATTGCACTTGATGATGTACATGATGCTACAATTTTGCCTTCTAGTGATTCAGTGCAAAGAGATATACCTTGTCTTCCAGCTTTAGTTTCATGGGATGAGTACTTGATAGACATTGCAGGTTTGTTTGTGGAGTCCTACATTTCAGTTTGGGAGATATCATTGATGATATTCATCTTCTCTTTAATGAAGATGATCCTTCTTCGATTGTTACGAGGGAACACTCTGACCCTCTTGTTCATTCTCTACATGATCATTATTTCAAGGTTGACATGATTGTGGACTCTTATGTACAATAGTTGGAGGGGGTATCTTTATCCTTTGAGGAGAAATGTGATTCTTTGATACTTGTTCTACATTCATCTCCACTAGATCTTGGAGTGCCTTTTTCAGCAATGTGGAGAAGTTCACCAACTTTGGAGGGGGTAACTTTCAGCATCGACATGAGGACACTTGAGCAGTTTTCAGAGACTTCATTCATCATGATATTTTTTCCTACATCTTCCCTTCATGATTAGGGAGACTTTATGGATACACCTTTGGTTTTGTTTCTTCCCAAGGGGAGGAAAGTTGTTTGACATTCATAGAGCAGTTTCTTCATTCATTTTTGAGCTTCTACCATTGGTGCAAATTCTACATTGATGGGGGGCTACCTAGCTTCTCTTCTTCTCTCATATGGGGGGGAAATTTTCCTCACATGGGGTTTGGTCCTTCACATACTTCTATGAGAGTCCTTTGTATAGTTTTCATCTCTCTTTTTGGGGGAGTGTTTTTCCCCATTGGGTTTTTCTCTCTTTCCCCACTTTATGGGAGATTGCATCTGCATTTGTACATGGGTACCTAACATGGCCTTGTAGTCAGGACCCATCTTGCATTGCTTAGTTGCATTGTAGACTTAAGTGCATTCCCCTAAGTTTAACTTAAGGGGAGATGTTGGTGTAATTATTTATTCATCTTGGATATAATTACACTGCACTTAAGTTTACTTAGGTACATGCACCACATTGTAGTTTTCATATGAGACACTTAGGGAGATGTGCTACATTGGGAGTGTGTATGTAGGAGATTTTCCACCTTTTATGGTGTGATCTTGTTGTTACTTTATCATATCCACTTATTGTGGAGTGATAATTCCACCTTCAGTGGGTGATCCACCTCAGGTGGGATATTTTACTATTTCTCCTACCTACCCTTGCATCTCATTGAGCCACATGTCACCATTGTGAGCTATCTTGTCTCTTAACCTTGCCTTTATAAGAAGGCTCATCTACATTGTATGTAACTATGATTGATGATCCAATTGATCTCTTTTACATCTTGATAGGAATATAGTTTATTCTTGTCATATTTTGTGTCTCTTCATTGTACTATCTTGTGGTCTATTTGATCTTGGTTGCTTCAAGCATAATCTCACAAGACCCATCAAAAGGGCTTGGAATCAGATCAAAATCTAGGTCTATCAGGCTTAGATCTATCAAATTCCTATCAATCCCTAATGTAATGGTATTTAAGAAAAATTATTGGTCTTCTTACAAGTAATTGTGGAAACCCTAATTTTACACCATTACAATATCTACAAGCATGTAGTTGGGTTGAAAAACCTCCACTTCATCTTGTCTCCATAAAATGAATAAAAAGGTTGTACCAAACATGGTAGCCCATATTTTAAACAAACCTTCCAATTATTACAATAATTTATATACCCCACTAGAACATGTGATGTTGGGTCATCTGATCAATGAAATCTTGGAGCATGCCAACTAAGAGAAAAGAAGATAAAGTACTTTTTATTTTCAAGATTGTCTTGTGGTGTGAAGCAAGACTATACATAACTTGACCTCCTTTGGATTTAAACTATACTAAAGAGATCAAGATGGTTTTTTATATCCAAAATCACCTTTTGGTGTGAGGAGAGAGTATTCACACTAAAGTGTTTCCACAATACAAGCACATAATTTTTCATTCCATTAGCATACAAGTGTGCAACTAAACATAATGATAGAAAATAAGTCCTACTATAAAAGCTACAACAAATGAGTAGTTTCAAGGTGTCTAATATCAATAAAAAAAAACTATATTAAATAGAGTGTTAGCACCTACTAGTTGCAAAAAATAACTAGTGAAAAGTACAAAACACAAGAAAATGATGAAATTTTACAATAGGATGCATGCACTAGTAGAGACATATAAATGCCAATCCAACAACAAAAATATCAAAAGACAAGATTTATGTTCAATGATTTTAACATGGGCGCACTAATTTGTGAAGGTATAATTTTTGATATATAGATGCAAACGCGAAATGGTGCATATACATATTAAAATGTGAACCCATATAGAAGAACAACAAGTCACAAAAAATTCCCAAAGATTAGAAACCTATAAAGGGCCACATAATAATGATAGTAAAAAAATTAGATTTACAATTTAGCAAACTAAGAAAAAACAAAAAAATAAAATGAAAAAATTCTCATAATGATAGAAAATGAATATATAAGGCCAGAAAATAAAAAATGTCTAATCATGAAATTAATACACCATGAAATAACAAAAATACTAAATTATTCATAGATCCACTAAATTGCAGAAAAGGTGAAAGAACATAAGAAAATATGGGAAATAGGAGATTAAATTTGCACATAAATAATTATGCAAGTGCAAAAATTGATATGAAGTAAAAAAGCTACACAAACAAATCACAAAAGAGTCAAAATTCTACACAAAAAAAGGGCAACAAAAAGTATTAGACATTTAGTTAGTGAGTACCCAAAGTATTAACAAATGCGTTGAAGTGCAAATAGCTACACCATAACATGAAAGAGGCATGCTAAAAGCATCTACACATGCTCAACCATCAAACTACAACCAACTAGAAAAAGGTTTTTAAAATTTTGAGATGTTGAGATGTGGGTCTCGTTAAGTGTGTCAAATATGCACAAGAGAACACATAACATAAAAAGAGGGATTCAATAATCAATTCTACCCTATTCTATATCTAATTGTAAACATTTGATTAAACTAAGAGACTAAAGCATAAAAGATGAAATATAGTAAAAACCATCACCAACAAATCTCTTGTTACACACAAAGTATGGATCTCCTCAAGATGGATTTGTGAGGAAATATAGAATGTAAAGTGTTCAATTTGACAACATAAATTTGCATTCCAGGAGTTCTTGAAAATGGCTCACTTGATGAGCTATTTATAGACTTAAAGGATGGAGGATCAAGAGATAGGATTGATTGGAGATGAAGGAGATTGTTTGAAAGAATTGGATGCATGAGAAACCTATAAGGGGTGTTTACGGTGAAAATGGATAACAATAATATTGAAAGACTAAATGAATTCAACCACAAAACCCTATCCTAACAACAACAAAGATCCACCATAACATATGAAGATTACCTAAGACAATGCAAATCAAGTGAAATCACAAAGATTATACCATCACATGTCCAATAGGGTTTGAATCTCCATTGATCTTGCTTGATATATTTGCTCTCAGATTTTATGTGCACAAGAGCTCAACAAAGAACGGAAATGTGGTTGCAAGTAGGATTGCATATGAAAGTTTGAAAGCATAGTTGGGTAGTCAATCAATCGGGGGTTGATAATGAAGAAAGCATCTCCTTATATAGAAGACACTATAAGAAATGGAGGGATAAGATTGAGAGGTGTAAGAGATAAATGGTCGGCTATGATTAGAGGGTAGGTAAAAGAAATAATAAAATAATGAGAGGGTAGGTAGTGTAGGAATTAAGAGATGAATGACATGTGTCATAAGTAGAAAAGGTTGATGAATTAATTAAATAAATAAAGATTTATTTAATTAATAGAAGAAGTGGGATTAATTAAATAAATAAAAGTATTTATTTAATTTAGGGAAAAGGATAATTTAAATAAATAAAAGTATTTATTTAAATGAGAAATAAAGCTAGAAGAGGATAAATGAACTAATTAAATAAATAAGTATTTATTTAATTAATAGAAGAATTAGGTTAAAATAATTAAACAAATAAAATATTTATTTAATTAGACATGACAATTTTAGGTGTCTACATTTTGCCCCTCTTTGAGACAATGCAGCTTGTTGTGTTGTTTCAAAGAAGATAAGATGAACTGATACAAAGTTTTCCCAAGATGGGAATTATATGCCCCTCGAGAGATTGGATGAATATGTCTGAAAAGATCATAGACAATCTCTCGATAAGAAAGAAAGGCTAGAAAGGATCGACAAGATAGGATAGAGTGACAGAGTCACTGGATAAAGAAGACTGACTCGGGCTAGGGCTAGGGCTAGGGCTAGGGCTAGGGCTAGGCTATAAGATAGACCATGAGGGGAAAACATCCTCATTGTCATCCACACATCCAAGAGATTAGAGTGCAGAGAGAGAATAAAGCAGCAGCAGTCAGCAGTGATGGCATTGGTTCACAGATTCGACCGTGTTCGCCGATTTTAGAGGCCAGTAGATGCAGTTACCACAAAACCTCCTTGTACTTTTCCACAATAAATGTTGTCATTAATGCATGCTAGGTAGCGCAATAAGTGCATTCTAGAATAGTCAAACAAGGTCAAAAAACATCGAGGCGCGTCTGTGTTGGTGCTAGGCGTGTCTAGGTTAGCAAGGCACAACTGTTCAGGAAAAGGCATCTATGTCAAATGTGAGCACGTCTGTGTTGTTCAGGCACATTTGTGCTATGTGGGCAGGTCTATGTAGAGCAGGCACATTTGTGCAAATCATAGGCATGTCTGTGTATTTGAGGTGTGTCTATGCAGAGCAGGCGTGTATGTGCAATATGTAAGCGCATTTATGTCATGAAGGCCCATTTGTGTCTTCTAGATCGAATCGACAGTTCTATGATGAACATATGTTGTTGATTGGATAAGATGCTGAGAGGATACACTCAAGCAGGTCCTCTAGGGAAGACTAGATAGCAGATAGGGCTAGGATTGACAATTTTGTGATCGAACATATGTTGTCAATTAGGAAACTACTCAAGAGGATACACTCAAGCAAAGGCCCTAGGATAGGATAGGTCGAGGCACTTTGTGATGAACAGGGAGTACCAAGACATAGTACTTTGTGATGAACAAGGAGTACTAATATGAGCAGCACTTTGTGATGAACAAGGAGTGCAAATATGAGCAGCACTTTGTGATGAACAAGGAGTGCAAAAACACGTAGTACTATGTGATGAACAAGGAGTACCACTAGGATAAACAGCAACACTTTGTGATGAATAGTGAGTGTCACTAGGATAGAGCACCATATGATAGATATAAGCACTAGGATAATAAGCAACATTTTATGATGAACAGTGAATGCCACTTTAACTGACACAGATGATTTGCTTGACTGCAAGAGTATCTATCTATGTTGGAGTCACGGGAGAGATTCCCATCGACTCAGAGCTTACGACCAGAGCTGACTTTTGAGGATAGAGTAGCTATTGAGGTTATGGGTTTGCAATTTATTCTGTATATGCCTGAGTTTTGGGAAAACATGGGGTTGCTGACTAAGCTTGCTGAGAGATGGCACTCAGAGACTTGCACTTCCATTTGTCGATGGGTGAGATGATAGTCACCTTAAAGGATGTATACAGGATTCTGAGGATACCAATCGATGGGGAGTTGATACCCTATGATCAAGATGGAGACAAGGATGTCCTGAGATGAGTGTTTCAAGATCTAGGACTGGAGATGAGGGCAGGACATGTGGCTTGGGATACCATGACACAGACCAGATTCACACTACCACCAGTACTTGGTAGGAGTGATCAGTGGGTTCCTGTGTCCGGATAGGGAGACACGAGGGTTGGTTGTGGGCTGGGGGAGTACATTAGAGACACTGGTGACACAGCATACTAGCTATGCCTGGGGACCGTGCGTGCTGGTGCATTTGTATTATGAGCTCCATCAGTTTGTATACCATGGATCCATAGGATTGGGCTGCGCAGTGACATTATTATAGGTATGGGCTTATGAGCATTTGTCGGTGACCCAATCGATACATTTCAGAGGCAAGGGCCATGGGCATAGTTTTGTACATTAATATGATATGATTACATCTCAGTCGCGGATCGGGAGACTGGCGCACTGGCGCAGGGTCATCGATGAGATTGACACTGTGGTATGGAGGCCATAGCGAGAGTGCAAGGAGTGGGAAGATTAAGCAGTGGAGCTTCCATACACCTTCAAGAGATGGTATCTGATTGGGTGGATGCCCTATGTACTAGAGAGGCAGTTGGTTGATAGGGTTGGTAGGCAATTCAACAGGATTCAATGGATGCCATGGGTTTCAGGATGTATGCTTGGATAGTGAGAGATTAGGTACACTTCAGGCCATTATTGTCATATGATCAGGCAGTGACACAGATGGTAGAGATGATTCCCTTTCCTTGGGATATGTGGCCAGAGATAGAGGATGCAGGGATGGATGCAGAGTATACTACATATTGGGCTGAGCATCCCTTTCCACGACTGACAAATCCAGGTGAGCCGATAGATGGAGATGGTGGGGGGGATGAGGATGATGATGATGATGATGATGGAGATGGTGGGGGTAGAGGCTAGCGGAGGAGGTAGGGGGTGATAGGAGAGAGGAGAGTGGCTCCATGGAGAGAGGGTGGAGAGGAGAGACAGGATCAGGTGGTGAGAGGCCGAGGTGGATTACCTTTACAGGTGGTAGCAACACAGGGTCCCAGACAGGTATAGGGACAGGGACAGGGATGAGGTTAGGGGCAGGGGTAGCCATATGATTAGCCACAGGTATAGGGATAGCCATAGGTACAGGGGTAGCCGCAGGGGGGAGAGGAGGAGGATGAGCTGGTGGAGTTGAGAGAGATTTGCTAGGGATAGGCAGATGAGATCTAGGATCTCAAGCGAGAGAGGGATAGACTCAGGAGACAGCTAAGGGACACTGAGTGGGAGCAAGATTAGGCTATCCAGCATTATACAGAGGCTAAGACAGCACTAAGGGAAGGGAGGTAGGTGGCAGAGGACACAGGAGATGGTTATGCTTATGTTCTGTGAGCCGGAGAGGAGATATGCTACTAGAGAGACCTATACTATGGAGTTGTGCTACCAGAGCAGCGGACTAGGAGCTTCTAGAGACTGTCATGAACTACGACGACCACTGGAGGGAGAGATAGGAGAGAGGTGTCTAGCGGTGGGGTTATGGGTCCTCCATTACCACCAGATAGAGGGGACAGGAGAGATGATCCTGGGGCGGGTCCTTCCAGGGCTCAAACTCTATCAAGGCCAGGCGGCTCCGAGGGAGGGAGTTCATCATAGCCTTAGAGGGCTCTCTTTGTATCAGTTTTTGTACCATTCTATATTATGATGTAGTGACACCTTCGGGTGATTGCAACCATATGATTTTGACATCATTGTATCATGACACTTATGATTATATGTATATATATGAGATTCATCCTTGCAGCAGCTATATGCATGTGTACCTATGTGATGCTTCTATATGTTTTATGATGTCTATTTCTATGTGACGCTTATGATATGGATGCAAATATGTACATGATGAAATGCATTGTTTTTGTTCTTTTATGTTTTTAAATGTTATGCATATGCAATTGTGAATGTATGAAATGCAAATGAATATGATAATGCAAATGCAAAATATGCTAATATGTGTTGTGTGCAGGATGTGATGCAATTGTGATATCTATATGCATGTATGAAATGCTTAATATGTGGTAATGCAGGTGCAACTACATGAAATGCAAATGTTTTTTGGTGTGCCATTATACTTAGTCATATGATAGCAGGCTATACGGACTCAAGAAGGACTATGGAAGTCAATCAAGAAAGGGGGAATGAAAGACAGAAGATATAAAAGTGAAAAGAGCTTCTTGTGCGTTATCATCATTGAGCTTTATTATGGCAAGTAGGTTATGACAATCGAGGCATATGTTCGACCCAGAAAGTCATTGTACCTATTTGCATGGAGATAAGATAGTCACAAATAAGGAATGCCCCAGTTCATACTAGACTCACAGTGTCCTCATATCCTTGGACAAGTCATAGCATTACTAAGAGACAATCCGCAAACAACAAAGAAAATAGGTGACGATACCCCATCCTTGCCTTTCTAGTCAAAGACATCCTGGAGATAGAGTCTCTAGTCAGAGACATCCCAAAAAAGCTAAAAGACATGTCACCAAAAGATAAAAAATAAAATGAAAACCAAGACTCGACACCAACATTCACTGTAGTCCTTAAGTTGAGTGTCTCTTGTCACTTGCATAAGTCTATTTGATTGTGGTCACAATGTTTACTTTCACAAAAAGGATAGATCGCATTGAACCATAATGTTGTCTGAGTCTGTTGAAAGATTTGATTTGTTGAAGCCCATTGTTGTTGTTGTGTCTCATCTAAAACTGATTGAATCCATGAAACTGATACTTTATTGCGGAGAAGACGTAACTTTATTGCAGATTCGATGCAAATGTTGCTTTATTACGGATTGTGAGCAGATAAAGTGAAGAAAACTAGAAGAAACGTTACTCCTCAATACATGTGATGCTCTTAGTTCCACACCCATTACTAGACATAGGATTTGCCTTAGCCATAGCTGATTTATTATGGATGAAAAGGGGTGAAAAGGAATGCTGATTATGAATGGATAACCAATCTTAGGTAGAACAATGACAAGCCATGATGGGAATAGGTAAGTTTATTATGGATGGATAGGTTGTGAGTGTGTGCAAAGTGAAGGATGAAATGGAATCCTGAAGGAGGGAGGAGAAATGTCTCTACACATGGCGCCAATGACCCAGTTTTCACTGTGGTACTTACCCAAGGCACCACCGGAGTGGTTTTCACCTTTGGACGAAATTTTTTTGTTTTCTATTTTCCAATTTTTTTTTTTTTTTTTGTGTCACAAGGCACTGTTTGCCAGGTTTTCACCAAGTAATGATTTTTTTATTTTTATGATTTTTTTTTGTATTTTTTAAATTTTTATATTTTTTTGTATTTTTGAATTAGGATACTCTGAAGAGCTATATGTAAGACCTGCGAAGGTGCATGTTGTTGATAGGATCCTCCAAAGGTTCACCCTCTGTGGTTGAGAGTTGATATACACCAGATCCATATGCTATTGTGATGATGTAAGGACCAAGCCAGTTTGGTTCGAATTTGCCCTTCTTCTCTCTATCTTGCTGATTTTTAGGATTTTCTCTGAGAACTAAGTCCCCTACCTCAAATTTGTGAGGCTTGACTTTATGATTGCAGTTGCGACTCATTCATTGTTGATAAGCCTTGAGATGATTAAAAGCAATTTGTCTTCGTTCATCCAATAGTTCAAGTTCTTCTAAGTGAGAGACCCTGTAGTCTTTGTCACTGACAATGTTTTGCAAGGAGACTCGTAAAGAGGGTAACTCAACCTCAATAGGCAAGATAGCTTCAGCACCATAGACAAGTGAATAGGGTGTAGCTCTTGTAGGTGTGAGGATGCTTGTGTGGTAAACCCAAAGTGTAGGATTAAGTTGGATATGCCAATTGCGGCCAGTGTCGTCGACCGTCTTTTTTAGGATTTTAAGGATTGTTTTATTAGATGCCTCAGCTTGACCATTACCTTGGGGGTAATAAGGTGTGGGAAAATGATGGGTAATATGGAAGCAGTCACAGAGTTCACAAACGTCCTGATTTTTTAAGGGATGCTCATTATCGGTGATGATGGAAAGAGAAATATTGTATTGACAAATGATATAGTTGAGAATGAATGTAGCAATTTGTTTTCCAGTGACTTGTGTAAGAGGCACAGCTTCGATCCATTTTGTGAAATACTCTATGGCAGTGATGATGAATTTATGACCATTAGAGGAAGGAGGATGAATCTTGCCTATGAGATCAAGTCCCCACTGACAAAAGGGCCAAGGAGTCGCAATTGGTTGAAGTTCTTGCGCTGGTGCATGAATGAGGTCTCCATGAATTTGACATTGCTTACATTTCTTGACAAACTGATATGAGTCTTTTTCCATATTGGGCCAGTAATATCTAGTCCTGATGAGTTTCTTGGCTAAGGTAGGACCACTAGAATGTAGACCATATATCCCTTCATGAACTTTGCGTAATGCAATCTGAGCTTCGTCCCCTTCTAAACATCTAAGAAGAGTGTCATCTAGACCTCGACAATATAGGATATCGGCTAAAATGACGTATCGAGAAGATTGGCGAATGAAAGTGCGACATTGGTTATTGGATAAGTCAGGAGGAAGGGTATTATCATGAAGGTTTGTGAAAATGGAACCATATAACTGGGACTCAGGACTGATGACACATATCATCTTGGTCGAAGTGATGTCATATGAGGGAACCAAAAGGTTATCCACCAAGAAATCATAGTGGGTCTCATTCTGTGGTAGATTGATTAGTGAAGCAATTGTAGCCATGGCATCCATGGCTCGATTCTGCTCTCTTGGTATCTGCTCAAAGTCTAACTTCGTGAAATGTCATTTCAAGTCATCCACCATATTTTTATGAGGCATTAATTTCTCATCCTTTGTTTGCTAGTCATCAGTTGCTTGACGAATTACAAGTTGAGAATCCCCAAAAACATGAAGTTCCTGGATCTTCCAATGAACTGCAATCTGTAATCCAGTTGTTAATGCCTGGTATTCTGCTATGTTATTAGTGTAGGGAAATGATAATCGATATAATTTTGGTATGGAATCCCCTTGAGTATTTATGAAGAGGATGTCAGCTCCTGCCCCATGCTGTGTATATGAGTCGTCAAAGTATAGCTGCCAAGGCTTTGTGTGTGACACTGTCAAGATGGATTCATCTGGAAATTCTAAAGTTAGAGGAACATCATCTATCATGGGAGCATCTACTAACTGATCTGTGATAGCTTATCCTTTTATTTCTTTTATGTCCACATATTCAATGTCGAACTCACTCAAGAGCATCACCCATTTGGCTAGTCCCCAGTAAGTGTTGCTTTATTAAGAAGGTATTTTAATGGATCAATCCTTGCAACCAACTTAGTTTTATGAGTTAGCATGTAATATCATAATTTATGTGAAGCAAAGACCACAGTGAGACATGCCCACTCAATTGGTGTGTAGTTTAGCTCATATCCCACCAATGTACGACTAATATAATATACTGCCTTTTCTTTGCCCTTAGCAACCTGTTGTGCTAAGAGTGCCCCCAGTGTTGTTGAAGTAGCTGATATGTATAGTAGTAGAGGTTGATCTGGAACTGGTGGCATCAAAACTGGTGGATTTAGAAGATAATATTTGAGTATCTGGAAAGCCTGTTGACAGTTTTCATCCCATTTGAATTTGATGTTTTTATGTAGCAAGTGCTGAAATTACATTTATTTGCAAGTTGCGGTATGAATCTTCATATGGACTGGAGTCTCCCTTGCAAAGATCAAAGTTGACTAATATTTCTTGGTGGTTGCATCTCTAGGATGGCCTTGACTTTTGTTGGATAGGCTTCGATTCCTCTTTTTGAGACAATGAATCCCAGGAGCTCCCCGGAGGTTACTCCAAAGACACATTTCTTGGGGTTTAATCTTACTTTGTATTTTTCCAACCGATCAAAAATGACTGAAAGTATGTCCAAATGTGTATCTCTGTTTATTGATTTACCCAAGAGGTCATCAACATAATCTTCCATAGTAGCATGCATGAGATCATGAAAGATAGTAGTCATGGCTCTTTGATATGTAGCGCCTGCATTTTTTAGCCCAAAGGGCATGACATTCCAGCAAAAAGTTCCCAAAGGACAAGTGAATGTTGTTTTGTGTTGATTCTCAAATGCAATTTTTATTTGATTATAACCAGAGGATCCATCCATCATAGATAACATCGCATGACCTATTGTGAGATCTACAATCAAATCTATGTTTGGTAATGGGAAGTCATCCTTAGGACAAGCTTTGTTGATGTCTCTGAAATCTGTACATATTTTGATGCTACGATCTAGTTTACTAACAGACACTAAGTTGGAGATCCATTCAGGATAATCAATTGGGCGTATGAATTCGACATCCAATTATTTTTTAAACTCTACTTTGACTAATAATACCACTTGTGGATGCATCTTTCTTAATTTATGTTTCACTGGTTTTGCCCCCGATTTAACTGTCAAATGATGCATTACAAATCCAGATCCAATCCAGGCATATCAGCGTATGACCATGCAAAATTGATTTGTTTCTTTGTGAAGAAACTTATGAATTTTGATCTTTCTATCTCTGTCAGAGATTGAGCCAGGAATATGTTATGTGGACTTTCTGTTGTACCAATGTTTGTTTTGATGGTCTCCTCTACCAACATAGATGATTTTTCTTCATATGATGCTGGGAGAATGTCGAGCCTTCCATCCTCAGGTGCCTCATAGAGGTTTTCGCCCTCAGATACGTCCTTTCTTTTTACTTTTTTGGGGTCAAACAACGTCACGATGTGGTTTTCACCATAAGACCCTTGATTTGTTTTTATTTATATTTTTTTGTGACTGGAAGGCCCGACACCCTCACCAAAATATGCCACGCTATTGAGCTCTATAGTGTATCCTGCCTTATGGTCCCCAAGGGGAAGATCATCTTGTATGCCTAGATAATCAATAAAGGCTTCATCATTTTGGAATGTGTCAAACTGTACAGGTCCTTCATGGTCCCAGTCAATAAGTTGGTGGTGAACAAGGGGAAGGCCTTTGATGTCTTTGAAGTTAGCAGGGCTAAGGGTGAAGATGTAGTTATACTCACGTATGTCGAGGTAGTTATTGAGGTCATCATTGGCACTCTCCTCATCTGTCTCAATCATGAATGAATCCAAATTGTCATTACTAGTAGCGCATTCCGGGACAGGTGTCCTCATTCTATGTGATTTCGACCTAGAACCTAGAGGTAAGGACTGTGTGGGATCCTCAGGGATTGTTTCTTGACCAACCTTGAATTTTCTATAAAATTCCTCTTCTTTTGTGGGTTCACCTAGTTCTCTGAATGTCTTGGTGAGTTCATAGTCACTGGAGGACTTGTCTGAATCCCATTCCCATTCATTGGAGTTTGTGGAATAGCGATTCTCTTGTTGAATTTTGGCAGCTTTGATTTGTAATGATTCTCCTGTCTTTTGAATGTTTACCTTGGAAGTCATGAAACCAAGTCCTTTCAAGCGTTCCTTTTTGAATGTCAATTCAAGTTGTAAAGGTTCAATGATGCCTTCCTTTCTTAAGCCAAGAGGACTTTTGCCATCATACCCAAATTTTTGTAGGATCTTGAACCCTTTGCCATATTTATCACATGGTATGTTGATGTGATCTTGTGTATCATTGTCAGGGTCTTTGTAAAGCATTTTGTATAAGTCTTCTTCTTCTAGTTCACCCCATCTTTGAAAGGTAGTAGGGTCCCATTTGAGTATAATGATAGATACCTGCTTATTAGGATGTGGTCTTCCATATTCTTTTGGTGAACTCATAACTTATTGTAAACACATGGTTTGATTCAAAGTGTATTCACCCATGCCCTTATCCTAGAATTTCCCTTTAATCTCACCTTGTTTTGACGTTGAAGGTTTTAATGATTCGGGATCAATGTATGTAGCAGAAGGAACAACTTCCCTATTACTTGGAATGATCATCTCAATTTTTGGTCTCAAGTTATTGCAGTATATGAATGGATTAGGATCATCATTAACTGTTATTTCAACTCCATTGTGAGGAAACTTATACATTGGTGATATGTAGATGGGACTGCCCTCATTTCATGAATCCAAGGATGTCCTAGTAATATATTGTATGTGAGATCCAAGTCTAGGACTTGACAAACCACATCCTTTCTAACTGGCCCAACTTTGAGAGGTAAGGTGATTGTGCCTTTGGATGAACTCTCTTCATCATCATATGCCTTGATGGTAATTTTGTTTGTAGAATTCACATCTTTATCTGAATATCCCAACTGTTTAATAGTGCTCAATATGCAAATGTTTAGACTTGCTCCTCCATCTATCAGGACTTGTTTTATTCTATGTTTGTGTATGAAGGCTTTGATGTGTAAAGGTGCATTATGTGGCTGACTTACGGAGGCGTCATCGGCTTCTGTGAATGTAAGTGAGTGTGGAATAGAAAAGTATCCCACCATGGCTTGAAACTGGTCCACATTCAGATCAGTAGGGATGGAAGTGTCTCTCAAAGTTTTGTCAAGAATGGCTTTATGTGCGGGGGATATGCATAAAAGCTCAAGAATGGAAATAAGTGTGGGTGTCTTCCCTAACTATTCTACAAGGTCATACTCAGGTTTGGTTGATGAGGAAGCAGTTTTTTTAGCTGGAGCACCTTCCAAGGTGAATTTACCTCAACGGGTTGTAACATTATATTCAGAGGTAGGTTTGGAAGAAGATCCAATGCCTTTTAGGACAATCTTGGGTCTTTGGACAGAATTCTCAAGTGTTTTGTCCTTGATGATAATGGTAGAGACATAATTGTCCATCGAAATGTGATTGACAATTGAATCATAGTTATAAGATGCTCTAGTATAGTTGGTTTGGTCATCAGTGGCTTTAGATTTTCCCTTGTCATACTTTGGGAATGGTTCTTTAAACATTTCATGTTCTTGATTGGATGAATGTCCTTCAATCTCAATGTCACCTCTATCAATGAGATCTTGTATGATGTTCTTCTGTCGATGGCAATTTCCTTTCTTATGACTCTTTCTCTTACAAAATTCACAATACTCATCATAAGTCCACCAATTTGGTTTAACCTTTGGCTCATATGGAGGCAAATTTGGAATTGTTATTATCTTGTTTGCCACTAGCTTCTTGAAAACTAATTCTAGTGGTTCTCCCAATGGGGTGTACTTCCTTCATGATTTTGAAGTTGTTTGAGTATTCACTTGATTGTTTGTAGAGCTTGATCCCGAAAAAATGATGTTGGGTTGCATTGTATTGGCATCAACAACACCATCATTGACTGTGTTCTTGTTTTTATTCCAAAATCTTGGCTTATCTTTTCCTTTAAAGTCCTCTTTTTTTTCTTTGAATATCTTAATGACTCCTTGTTCAATTAGGACCTTTTTTGTTCCTAAGCCTTTTTCAATGACATCCCTGAAGGTGGGCAAACAAGCTTTTCTCAAGTCATAATCAATGTCTTTGTTAACATTCTGAGTGAACATTTCTACCATTTGTTTTTGTGGAATTTCACAAGAGCATCTGCTGGCTAGATTTCTCCATCTTTGTAAAAATGATAAAAAATATTCTCCATCCTTTTGCTTGGTGTTGTAAAAGGTAGTGACCGATATGTTTGTCTCTATGTTATGTGAGAAATGTTGTATAAATGCCTTTGCTAAGTCACCCCATGACTTAATTCCAGGTGGGAGTTGGAAGAACCATTCCATAGCTTGATCACCTAAGCTCTGTGGGAATAATCTCATCAAATAAGTCTCTTCTGCTGCTACGTCAATGCAAGCTATGAAAAAATGTCTTATATGCACCTTAGGATCCCCTTTTCCTCTATACTTATCAAACTTAGGCGTCACAAAGTGTGTAGGAAATGGAGGCATTGGAATGCTTTTGTCAAATGGATAAGTACATATGTCTCTCATTGTGTAAGTTGGCTTCGGTGTATTTATGTCCTCCATTTTCTTTTGTATATCCTTGATTTGCTATTCCAAATTGTTCTTGGGTGGAGATTGACTTCTTGGACCATACCCCATGCTTGAACCACCAGGTGGAGGAGGATCATGTTGCATATATGGATGATATTGATCATACACATGTGCATATGGAGGAGGTCTATAATGATGCTACGTATAAGTACCACTTGGTATAGAATCATGGTGAGGAATAGAATATCTGCTTTGTCCTTGTATACTATACTCTATAGGAATGTCATGATTTTGTTCTAGTGTGTTGCCCCCAAATTTGATGTGGGGTTTCCTTGTGTCCAATTTTTGAACATGCCTTTGAATATCCAATTGCTCTAGTGGTTGGTCCTTAGCATTGGTATGTGATTGAGTATATTTTTTTGCAGAAGACTTCCATAATGGTCTGCAAAGGTGAGTATCATATGCTTGACCATGTGTGTATGGGACCTTTGGTTTTTGGAACAAAGATGATGGTGATTCAGGTACAAGATGTGGTCCTATATTGCCTCCACTATTAGGCCTCCTTTGATCCATGTTGAGGTGAGGTTGTTGCAAAGGTCGATTTTCCATTATTTGAGACATGTCAAAATCATGAGGGATCTTGGCTCCACTTTGTGCCATCACTTGTAAGAAGTATTGTCTATCTCTCCTCATTATTTTGTCAACCAATATATTGAAACGGGGATCCATAATGGTGTCTTCCACTTCTAATGAATGTACGGAAAAGTTATCCATATTGTCATTGTGTGTACCATTGTTGTTTGTAGTGTCCATGTTCTCAACATTTGGAATGTTTCTATAAGCATCCATGTTAGGTAATGTAGTATGATCAAAATTGAAAAAGATATATTTTTCATACTCATAGGAACTCATGTTTGCAGACTCTTGAGCCTCTTTAGCTTCTCTCCTAGATTTTTGGGAACGTGTTTCAACGATGAACTAGGTCTTGACCAAGATGTGAGAGACTAGATGAAAGATGGAAAGAGTATGGAAGACCAAGAGTTGGATGGAATGTAAATGAATCTGAGGTGTACTTGCAATGTCCAAAGTGTAAGACCAAGTATGTATGTAGTAGAGTAGGTGTGACTTCCAAAGAGATGATAGTTTCTCTGGATGAGGTAAGTTGACCTTGACTCTAAGTAAGACCAAATGAGACCCAAAGGTGATAGACCTTGATGAGGGACCACTTAGCAAAAATGTTGTTGTATGTAGTGTGTTGACAAAGTATGATGAGGACAAGCAAGTGACCTTTTGACTCAAGTTTAGATAAATGTGAATTTAATGTAAGGTGTAAAGCAATGATGGACTTTGTGAGACCCAAAAATAGGTTAAATGCTAGATGAAAACCTAGAGAGATAACCTAGGAAGCTCAATAAGCCTGAAACTGACTGTTCTTGTTTGCTGGATTGTAAAAGTTTTTCAATTCTGAACACAGGCATGCCTGTATACTTCATAGATGCGCTTAAATGACACAGACATGATTCTGTCTGACACAGATGTGTTTCTGAGATGTTGTAAGTGCAATGTTTCTCAAAGGACACAAACGTGTTTCTGCCCTTCATAGACGCAGTTAGATGACACAGATGTGGTTTTGTCAGACACAGACGCATTTCTGAAAAATTTGTGCAATTTTTCTAATCTGTGAAGTGACTTGTTGTGACCAAATCTGAATGTTTGACTATTTTCCATGACAAGAGGACACAATGTCTATGAGGACTCAATGTTTGCAAGTGTTTAGACTTAAAATGACTCTAAGAAAAGTATGTTGTTTGATGTAAAATTGTTTTGCATACACTTGAAGACACAAAAGACACAATGTTTTGTTGTTTGGTCTTGAAAGTTTGATTGTTCAAAATAAGACAAGCACAATTCTTATGGTTGGCCAGGACAATAGTTGTTGATTCCCACATGAGGCTATGCTATTCAGAGTGGATACTTAGATGCTTGACCCCACTGGCTCCACCCTCGACACTCACTTCTCAGGGTAGCCAAGCATCAGTCCCCACGAAAATTCCCTGTGGCAAACTTTGTATCTCTACTAAGAACCGTGTGTGTGTGGGCCACTACCAGAGGTCCAACCTCCTGCCCCAACAACTAGAAGGATTTTGGCTTCTAAAACAAAAAGGTGCTAGTAAGGGCATCTGCTCGTGTGGCCATACATGTGGCATTTTTAGCTCTGTAAATACAAAAGGCTCCCAGACGGTAGGGGTTACGCCCTACAACTGATCAAATAAATTTGAGCAAATGGGTTTATGGGGAATCATAGTGTCGGTATGAACTAATCAGCATGCGTTATCCATAGTTTTCACCATGAATACAGTTGTTTATAGTGGTTCGGAAGAGGTGGGTTTTCCTCGCTACCACTTGGGTCATTCTCTCCTCTCTAGTAGTCTTAATAACCACACAAGGAGACAGACCCTCTAAAGATGAAACAAAAAGAGCCTATTGCCCAAGACACAAAGAACACTGGTTCAATTTTAGTTCACCAATTGAAGTGTTTTCTAAGCTATGAAAATAAGGCACACAATAAAAGATCAAAAACCCTTGCCAAGGTCCTGCAACAAAGATCTATTAGTAGTTTGGATTGTTTCAAATGATCACCCCTTCCTACAAGCACATAAGTTTAGTTTGGATTGTTTCAAATGATCACCCCTTCCTACAAGCACATAAGTTAGGTAATTTTTAAATCCAAAAAACTTTGTGAAATAGGGGCCTTCAACAAAACGATTTTGATTTCAAGACAAACTGCACCACTTTCGTTAGATTTGAAGATGTTAGCTTAATATAAACCAGATCTAAAATCCGAAAGTCAAAAAACTGAATCAAACAAGTCAAAATGTAACAATTGAACACAGACGTGGTTATAAGTAACACAAACGCTATATAAATGTGTAGACGCGGCTGGATCTAACATAGACGCGGTTCCTGAACACAGACACGTCTGGAGACTTCACAGATGTGAATAGGAAACACAGACGCATTTCTGGAATCTACAAAGGAGAAAATAAAATACTGTCGAAGGCGCAAATGCGATTCCAGATGTCACAGATGCGGCAGAAAATCAAAAATGTGACCCGAATGTACGTAGACGCAAAAATATCAAAATGTTGTCGTAAATGTCAAATCTACAATTTCAAAAACACAAAATCTGCAACCAAAGATGTTAAATGCAAAAGGGACAAGATTCCCACTGGGTGTGCCAAAATGTTTATGGTGAAAATGGATAAAAACAATATTGAAAGACTAAATGAATTCAACCACAAAACCCTAGCCTAACAACAACAAAGATCCACCATAACATATGAAGATTACCTAAGACAATGCAAATCAATGTAAATCACAAAGATTATACCATCACATGTCCAATAGGGTTTGAATCTCTATTCTTCCTATCTCCATTGATCTTGCTTGATATATTTGCTCTAAGATTTTGTGTGCACAAGAGCTCAACAAAGAACGGAAATGTGGTTGCAAGTAGGATCGCATATGAAATTTCGAGAGCGTAGTTGGGTAGTCAATCGATCGAAGGTTGATAATGAAGAAAGCATCTCCTTATATAGAACACACTACAAGAAATGGAGGGATAAGATTGAGAGGTGTAAGAGATAAATGGTCGGCTATGATTAGAGGGTAGGTAAAAGAAATAATAAAATAATGAGAGGGTAGGTAGTGTAGGAATTAAGAGATGAATGACATGTGTTATAAGTAGAAAAGGTTAATGAATTAATTAAATAAATAAAGATTTATTTAATTAATAGAAGAAGTGGGATTAATTAAATAAATAAAAGTATTTATTTAATTTAGGGAAAAGGATAATTTAAATAAATAAAAGTATTTATTTAAATGAGAAATAAGGCTAGAAGAGGATAAATGAATTAATTAAATAAATAAGGATTTATTTAATTAATAGAAGAATTAGGTTAAAATATTTATTTAATTAGACATGACAATTTTAGGTGTCTACAAGGGGAACTTCATAATTATTGCACATGAGGAGTCTTCAAAGGGATTTGGATGGTGGAAATCTTCTTGGAGAAAAATGGAGGTAATGATTAAAAAGGCACATTTTAATTTTTTTCTAAGAGACTAATATTTTCTAGATTGAATGGATGGACAAGATTTGATGAGAGAATTTTAGAAAAACTTGTGAAGCATGGGTATGTGCACATTCAAAAGTCTCTTTTTCATATTCATGTGCAGTCTTGAACCTTGCGCAAGATTTGTTTTAATTAATCATGATTTGAAGGGAAAGAGAAGAATCAAATAAATAAGACACTTATTTGATTTATGGAAATGGGAATGATGAAATTAAATAAATAAATGTTGAAATAATTTATTTAAATTTTTTTATTAAGGGTAAAATAGGTTTTGAAGGGACTCAAAATCCTTTTTACAAAAGTTAAAACACTACCATAAGAAACTGACAACCAACTGACAACCAACAACCAACATTAAATCAAAAACTCAAAAAAAAGGAAACACCAACACGAGAGAATAGGAAGAAAACCCACAAGAAACTAGTTATGTATATTTTTTAAGGCTTTCACAACTTCAACCTCTAACTAGTCAATATATCGAGTCAAAATATTCATAACTAAGATCCATTTGATCTTGGTCTATGGTATTCTTATGGATGCCCTAGGTATGAGCACACATACCCTTGTCATCCAAAACTTGTTTACCCTTATCAACATTATCCAAGTCATGTAAGTGTTATCAAAATACTTGGAAGCCTGCATCCTCTTCCATATATCCACCAAGGTCTTTTTAGTCTTGTAACTCATGTTGACCAGATTGATGACATTATCATTAAAAAAAATCATCTTAGTCTCTAGTGTTGGATATTGTTGCTGCTAGGATATGTTGTTGTCATTGATGTCAACATATTCCTGTGCTTTGGTGCTCTGGTGATTATAGAGAGTTGATCTGGTTGCTTTATCTATTTGGGATGCTAAATCAACTATAGACACATCATTCTTTATTGGTTTTAGTAATCTATAAATTTACTTGATCATATCATTGATCTGGATTGAGGTTTGGTTTTTCTGTTCTGTGGTTGGCAGTGTTTGGTATTTGATCCGTTGTTCTCCGGTATGATCTGATCTTGTGTTGTAGATTTGGGAGAGTGTTTGGGATGTTCATGTGTATCTTCATTTTAGATGGTTTGTGATTTGGTGCTCCACAAGTTATCTTTCTAGTTCGAATTGTTGTTGTTAAGTGTTCTTGAGAGTTAGCGTGTTGATCAAAGAAGATTTGATTAAGTGGTGTTGGTGTAGCTATTGCGGATGGTTATAATGTGCTTGTTGGTGTTTCCTGATTGTGTCCTATTTGTTTTGATGGTCTGCATTGATCACTGTGCATGTTATTGAAGATTTTATGAGTTTGGTGATATTCTTCATGTTATGTTGTATTTTCAGTGGTGCAACATGTTGCAGTTGATCTTGGCAAGATTTTTGGTGATGATGCGTGTTCGAGGATTTGATTTGGGTCCATGCTATATTGTTTATGACATTGTATTGGTCTTGTGGTTTATTTATATAACGTATGATGTAATTTTTTAATTTGGTCTTGAGGGTTTGGTCGATCTTGTAGTCAAGGTTGATGAGTTGTATAAATAGGTGTTATATTCATGTAATTTGGGTATGGTGATGGTTTATGCATTATCAAAGAGTCGTGTATGTGAAAATAAGTGAATTCATCTTTCGGTGTGGTGTGTTGAGTAGAAATTGTTGCACAACAGACAAATGAGCTTAACCAAAACTGTCATCAATTGGGAGATGCTAATATTTAAGTTCATCATAACCAGATTGTAGTATGAATGTTATTGTAAGGTAGTGAACCTTCCCTGAGGGTTGGATCCTTCTAGGTTATCATAATTTGAGAAGTGAGCTCTATGTAGTGTGCCTGAATGCATGTGCATTTACCATTGTAATATTTACACATACTACTATAGAGTATCATCTGATTGTGGGTAGGTTCCCACCGTGGTTTTTCCCTTAACTGAATTTTCCACGTCAAAATCTTGGTGTTATCCGTGTTGTTATTGTGTTTCTATTTATTTTTTATGCAGTTGATCTAATATGATATTGTGCTTAAATTATTTAATCCAGTGAAAACTGTTTCACCCCCCCCTGCTCTTAGTTTTCCTTCATTGTTGTTGCCAACAATTAGTATCAAAGCTAGATCCTTCGGAAGAAGATTGACTGCTTGAGGAGATCCAGGATGGAAACCTATGTGTTCAAGGAGGAGAGTCTGAGATTTGATGGAAATAATTATATTGTATGGAAGGACTGGATGGAAGTTAACTTGAA
Source organism: Cryptomeria japonica (assembly GCF_030272615.1). NCBI lineage: Eukaryota > Viridiplantae > Streptophyta > Pinopsida > Cupressales > Cupressaceae > Cryptomeria > Cryptomeria japonica. Next base: position 346,136,274 of record NC_081414.1, read on the forward strand.
ATGTCTTGAAGAAGAGTATTGGAAGATTACCAAGAATGCCTATAATGTTCCCCAGAACGGACCAGTTTTTGTTGTTGAGATCAAGGATGTTGAACATAACATAAGAGCTAATGAAGCATTACTGAGTGCCCTGAATGATTTAGAGATGACTAATGTCATGGGTTTGCATACTACACATGAGATCTGGGAGAAGTCAGAGACCTTGTATGAAGGAGATAAACATGTCAAAGTTGCTAAGCTACATAGTTTGAAAGGAAAGTATGAGACACTGAAGATGGGAGAAGATGAGAACATATCTACTATTATGGCTAAGGTGAATGAACTTGTCCTAGCTATCAGATGTGTTGGTAGAACTCTTGAAGAAGATTATATTGTTGCTAAAGTGTTGTGATCTTTGCCTCCTGCTTACAAGCCTCAAGTAGTTGCTATTGATGAGATCCAAAATGTGACTAGTGTGACAAGGGACATGTTGGTTGGTAAGCTTGTTGCTTTTGAACTGAGTCAGTTTGCAGAATCACATGGAAAATCTGAGACTGCATTCAGAGCCTTTGTATCTAGGAAGCAGAAGTATGATCTAGGAGAAAGTTCATGTCGGGTTTCCAGATATGAAAGAGAAAAGAGAGAAATGGAAGAGCAAGAAAGAGATTTGGATGAGCTTGAAGCCCTTATTTCTAGAATATTTCCTAAGGGAGTCGGTAAGTATGATGGAAAGTTTCCTTTGAAATGTTTCTCTTGCAATAAGATAGGACATTTTGCTTCTAGGTGTCCTGAAAGAATGTCTAGGTATGATAAGAATGATAAATATGATAGATTTGATAAGCATGATAAGTATGATGAGTATGATAAGCTCCATAAGCCTAACTAGAAGTTCAAAAATTAGAAGAGATATTATTATGTTGTTGATGAAGGTGTGATAGATGAAGAGTTTGAGGATGGGAATTCAGAAGATGAGTTTGTATTTATTGCTATCAAGGAAGATGATCTGGTACCAGTGAATCCTACAAGCTGCATTGTTGAGGAGAAAACTTTGGCTACTAAGATTGAAGAGAAAGATGAATAGGTAATCAACAATAGTTGTTCACAATATATGATAGGTGATAAAAGAAAATTTGTGAATATAGAAAGGTATGATGGTGGTATAGTGAGATTTGGAGATGATAAAGCTTGTGGGATCCATGGTAGAGGTTCAATTTCTTTTGATGGTAAGCATAATACTGATGATGTCTTGAACGTTGAAGGTTTGAAGCATAATATTTTGAGTGTTGGAAAAATGGTGGACAAGGGATATGATTTTCAATTCAAGAATGGTAAATGCGAGATCCTAAATGCCTCTGGTATAGAGATTGCATCAGTGACTAAGACTATAGAGAATGTTGGTAAGAGAAGTTGGTTGATTGCTCAGATAGATGAAATTTGGTTGTGGCATAGAAGGATGTGTCATGTTAATTTTGATTGCATGATAAGGATAATCTCTACTCAAGATGTTAGATATTTGCCTAAGATTGTGAAGCCATCTAATCCGGAATGTAAAGAATGTCAGTTGGGAAATCTAACAAGAACTACATTCAAGAGTAAGTATTCATCTAATGGATTGTTAGATCTTGTGCATACTGACTTATGTGGTCCTACAAGAGTAAGAAGCATGCACTAGAGGATTATGTGGGTTACCTTTCTAAGGGAGAAATCAGAAGCACTAGAGAAATTCAAGATATTAAAATCTAAGGTGGAGACAGAAACAGGATTGAAGATGAAGTGTTTGAGATCAGATAAAGGAGGAGAATTTACATCTGCTGAGTTTGATTCATTTTGTGCGAGGAATGGAATTAGAAGATAGTTATTTTCTCCTAGAACCCCTCAGGAGAATGGAGTTGCTGAAAGAAAGAACATAACCATTTTGGATGTTGCTAGGACTATGTTGATTGAAGGAAATGTTGCACAGACCTTTTGGAGAGAAGTTGTTAGCACTATTGTTTACACATTCAACTGGGTGCATGTAAAAAGTGATTCTGGTAAGACTCCTTATGAGTTATGGTTTGGTCATGTTCCTACAGTTAGATATTTCAGAATTTTTGGAAGCAAATGTTATATCAAGAGAGATGAGGATATAGGACAGTTTGATGCAAGATATGATGATGGAATTTTCTTGAGTTATTCTACTAAGTGCAAAGCCTGTCGGTGTTACAAAAAGAGGTTGAAGAAGATATTGGAGAGTGCAAATGTGAAGGTTGATGAAAGTCATGGAAAGGAGATCAGAGCATGCAGAAATTAGTTTGATGATCAAGATGTTATTTCAAAGCCTGTATTGACTGAAATCTTAAAGCAGAATACTCTGGCAGAGACAGCTAATTTGGATATTGTTGTTGTCGATGAAAAAGTTCAAGAACCTGAGAATCAGAACAATCAAAAGATTCTGAGGTATGTAAGATTGAATCATTAAGAACATTAGATTATTGGTGATAAAAATAAAGGTGTGATGACTAGAAGAAGGATTGTTTCTGAAGAGATATGTTTGATTTCAAAGATTGAACCTAAAGATGTTGCAGAAGCATATAAATATGAGAATTGGATAAAAGCTATGGAAGAAGAGTTGAATCAAATTCGGAAGAATAACACTTGGGAGCTTGTTTTGAATCCTAAAGACAAGAAAGTGGTTGGCACTAAATGGGTGTTCTAGAATAAACTGAATGAAGTTGGTGAAGTGGTTAGGAACAAAGAAAGGTTGGTATGTAAGGGATGTTCACAAATAGAAGGAATTGATTATGAAGAGACTTTTTCTCTGTTAGTTAGAATTGAAGCTATTAGATTGTTGCTTACATATGCTGGTTACAAGAATTTCAAGGTATATCAGATGGAAGTTAAGTCAGCCTTTTTGAATGGTGATTTGGAAGAGGAAGTCTATATTGAGCAACCAGATGGATTTTTATTATCAGGTGAAGAAGACATGATATGCAAATTGAAGAAAGCATTGTATGGAATGAAGCAATCACCTAGAGCTTGGTATGCTAGATTGGATAGGTATTTGATGAAGTTGGGATTCTGTAAAGGGACTGTTGATAGTAATTTGTACTTCAAGGTTGATAATGATAACATTTTGATCCTTGAATTTTTTGTTGATGACATTGTATACACATAAAATTGCCTATGAGCAATTAAATAAATATTTTATATTTATTTAATAATTCTTCTTCTATTAAATAGTTAATTTGAAAATATTAATTTATTTAATTCATTTCATGTCCTTCTATTAATTAATTTAGTTGAAATATTTTATTAATTAATTCTCTATATCCTTTTCTTCTAATCAATTAATTAAATATCTAATATTTAATTATTCCTCTATCTACTATCCTATAGTCTCATTAAGTAAATAATTTCTTAATTATTTAATCCCTTTTCCAACTCACCTTTCATTCTCCACATCACTTCTTCTTTGCCAACTCATCCACCATGTGGCTAAATTAATTCAACAAAATTAAATTAAATCAAATCATTTATTAGCCACTTATCTCCAACTTCCAAAATAAATGAAATATTGTGTCCATACACATATTTCCTAACTTTCTTCTATATTCTCTCCAACATCCCTATATCTTAGGAAGACTTGAGTCCACTTGTCCTCTCATTCCTACGTCTTCTCCAACTATCATATATCATCTCAAGTCGTCAACTCAGTCAAGGTGAGATAAGTGACATTTGCCTTCTCCTTCCCCCTTTCTCTCAACCTTCAACCTCTTACTCATAGCCATCCAATTTGTAAGATTCAATCATGACCGTTGATCTCTGCCACCTAAGCTCATGCACTCAAAAATCTATAAAAAGAGGTCTCCTAAGACATTTTGAAACTAATAGCTAATCATATAGTCATTCTAGGAGTTTTTATCTTGCATCCATGAGTTTGAGTTTGAAGCAATTAGCAATTTTAGAATTTCTTAATATCATGTTAGCTTAAATCATTTGCATATTCATCTCATAGTATCAGTTAACTATCAGTCCATTCTTCATATGCCATCTTGGAAGCTACCAGTGCTTGTCTGAGAGTAAATCATCTGCAACCAAGAATAGTAGAGTTAGGACACAATGAGACATAAATCATGAAGGTATAATCTCTTTTATTTACTTTTATTTCATGTTGTTTCATTGGTTGAAGCTAAGTTTTCATGTAGCTTTCTTTTATATTTTATGATGGAGTAACAAGTTTCAAGACATTTCTTTGGAGTTCAAATTTAGCCTCAACAGACATTATTTTTGGGGTAGATGATGACTTGCGTATGAAGTTTGGTGATGATATGCAAAAAGAGTTTGAGATGTCTATGATAGGTGAGATGAAATTTTTTAGGATTGCAGATTACACAAACTGATAAAGGCATTTTCATTTCTCAATCCAAGTATGTGAAGGTATTGTTGAAGAAGTTTGGGTTAGATGACTCCAAGCCTGTTGGAACTCCTATGGTGACTGGATACAAGTTGTCTAAGCATGGTGAATCTCTAAAAGTTAATTAGACCTTGTATAGATATATGGTTGGTGGATTGTTATACTTGACTCAGACTAAGCCAGACATTATGCATGTTGTTTGTCTTTGTTCTAGATTTCAAGCTGATCCTAAAGAGAGTCATGTTATTATTGTTGTGAAGAGGATTTTTAGATATTTGAAGGGGATAGTTGAATATGGTTTATGGTATCCAAAGAATGATGATTTCATGTTATGTGATTATACTAATGTTGATTGGGCAGGTGATTTTGATGACTGAAAGAGCACTACCTATGGAGATTTCTTTCTAGGAAATAAATTGGTTTCATGGTCTAGTAAGAAACAAAATGTTATATCTCTATCTACTGCAGAAGTTGAATACATTGTTGTTGCTAGAAACTATACTCAAGTAGTTTGGATGAAGCAGATGTTGAAGGATATTAGAGTTGTGAATGATGAGCTTATTATTATATATTGTGATAATTCAAATGCTATTAATATTTCCAAAAATCTGGTAGTACATTCTAAAACAAATCATATATCAATTAAGTATCATTTCTTGAGGGAGAAAGTCAGTGATGAAGAATTCAAATTGGAGTATGTATCTACAAAGGATCAAATTATAGATATCTTTACTAAGCCTTTTCCTGCAAATACATTTGTATATTTGAGAGACAAGTTAGGGGTCTTTGTCCCTCTTGATGGGAACTAGATGCATTGAGATGCATCAATCTAGTGGACTTCATAGTCTTATCTTCTTATTTGGATTGATGAGTTGGTGTTGCTACTCAATAGGGGCAGTCAGTAAGTGGTTTAGATGTTCAAATTTGTGAGTTTATCCTAAGGGGGAAATATTTTTTCCTCTTGGAGGGAGAGAATAATGATTTGTATTCTATCTTTGGCATTGTTGTCAAAGGGGGATAGAAACCTGTGAAAAACTGTCTTATCTTTGAAGCTTTGTGTGCATGATCTTAGGGGGAGTTTTATTGGAGATTGATGGTGTTGATCTATTCCTTTGCATTGATTCTTTGACACATTAATATGTTTCCATCAATGCCAAAGGGGGATATTGTTGGATATCGTTGCTGCTAGGATATGTTGTTGTCATTGATGTCAACATATTCTTATGCTTTGGTGCTCTGGTGATTATAGAGAGTTGATATCGTTGGTTTATCTGTTTGGGATGTTGAATCAACTAGAGACACTTCATTATTTATTGGTTTCAATAATCTAGAAGTTTACTTGATGATATCATTTGATCTAGATTGAGGTTTGGTTTTTATGTTCAAAGGTTGGTAGTGTCTAGTATTTCATCTATTGTGCTATGGTATGATATGATATTGTGTTGCAGATTTGGGAGAGTGTTTGGGATGTTCATGTGTATCTTTATTTCAGATGGTTTGTGATTTGGTGCTCCACAAGTTATCTTTCTAGTCTGAATTATTGTTGTTAAGTATTCTGGAGAGTTAGCATGTTGATCAATGATGATTTGATTAAGTGGTGTCGGTGCAACTATTGCGAGTGGTTATAATGTTCTAGTTGGTGTTTCCTTATTGTTTCCTATTTGTTTTGATGGTCTGCATTGATCATTGTGTGTGTTAATGAACATTTTATGGTCTAGCGATATTCTTCATGTTATGCGGTATTTCCAGTGGTGTAGCATGTTGTTGTTGATCTTGGCAAGATTTCTAGTGGTGTTGCATGTTCGAGGATTTTATTTGGGCCCATGCTATGTTTTTAATGAAATTGTATTGGTCCGGTGATTTTTTTATGTAATGCATGATGTAATTTTATAATAAGGTCTTGAGGGTTTGGTCAACCTTGTAGTCAAGGATGATGAATTGTATAAATAGGTGTTATATTCATGTAATTTGGGTATGGTGATGGTTTATGCATTATCAAAGAGTGGTGTACGTGAAAATAAGTGAATTCATTTTTCAGTGTGGTGTGTTGAGCAGAGACTATTGCACAACAGACAAATGAGCTTAACCAGAACTGTCATCAAGCATTGGCAGATGCTAATCTTTCAATTCATATAACTAGATTGTAATCTGAATGTTATTGTAAGGTAGTGAACCTTCCCCGAGGGTTGGATCCTTCCAGGTTATCATAATTTGAGCAGTAAGCTCTAGGTAGTGTGCTTGAATGCATGTACATTCCCCATTATAATATTTACACATACTACTGCAGAGTATCATCTGATTGTGGGTAGGTTCCCACCGTGGTTTTCCCCTTAACTGGGTTTTCCATGTCAAAATCTTGGTGTTATGTGTGTTGTTGTTATTGTGTTTCTATTTATTCTTATTGCAATTGATTTGATCTAAGATTGTGCTTAAATTGTTTAACCCTGTGAAAACTGATTCACACCCCCCCTCTCAATTTTCCTTCATTGTTGTTTCCAACATCTAGCACACTAATATGCCCCTCATAATCATTTTTTAAGACATCAACATCCTTAGTAACATTTTCTAAAATAGGGTCAACATACAGTCTTTGGAGGAAATGGAGGGAACAATGCAAGCAGAGGGGGAAAATTTGAATTCTGGAAATGGAGGGAACGGCGAGGATGGGTCCTCTAGTTCTGCTACCTCTGCAGCTCAAGGACAAGCGATGGATGATGAGGATGGGAGACTAGATGGGGACCCACAGAAATGGGACCCTCCTCCCTACTGCAAAAAGATGATAGATTCTCCAAAATCGGGTCCCGAGGATCTGAAAGTTGACTCAGAAAAGATCATGGAGGTGAAAGCCCTCAAACCCTAGAGTAGTCTTTTTACAAATAAACCAACTGGAAAATCGACTGGAAAATTGTCATTTCCCTTTGTGGAAGACATCTCTGATAGAAAAACGGGTAAACTTTCTATTGCGGTTCCAGATTTGGTTATCGATCATAGCATTTCTTTAATGGCTTTCTCTCTGGTGGGGTAGTTTGTTGGAACATGACCCAATATTGAGGATGTTAGGTCTTTTGTTAAGAGAAAATGGAGGATGAAAGGTTAGGTTGATATTTCTACCCTGTCCAAAGGTTTTTTGATTTTTTCTTTCTCTTGTGGGGAAGATATGGAAGCAGCATTAAGTGGTGGTCCTTGGATGTTTTGTAAATCTTCCCTATCTATGAGAAAATGGTCTCCTAATATGGAACTCAATGACTCTTTCTTTGAATCTGCTCCAGTTTGGGTAAGGTTGCCTGGCTTGCCGCTGGAAATCAGGGTTGAGGATGTTTTCTCAAAAATTGTAAACTCCTTTGGGGAGCTTGTTGCGATAGATCCAATGACTGCAGCTCGAAAGAGGTTGGTTTATGCGTGCATTTGTGTCAATATTTCACAGAAGATGGATCTTCCTAGTTCTATTGATATAAGTTCCAAACTTGGACTATGGGAACATACAATAGAGTTTGAGTCCCTCCCCTTTGTGTGTTTTTCTTGTAAAAAAGTTGGTCACTGGGCTAAGGCTTGCCCTAGTAACCCTAAAAAACCTATGATGGTTAACAATCCCCATAAACAGGTTTGGAAAGAAAAGAATAATAATAAGGAAGTTAGTAAAGTGGAAGGAAGAAGTGGAATTCCTGGTAACATACTAGACTTATCAGAAGGAGATAGAAATGACCCTCTTAAGCCTCCCCCATTGAAGGAAGATAAAAAGAATGAAATTAGTGAGTTTGAGATCAAAACAGTCAATATTTTTTAGGCTCTACAAGCTTAGGAGGAAGAGGATGTTATCAGTGAAGAGATTCTTGAAGAAGGTGAGATTGAGAACGTCACTGAATCTCATCATGAGGCCCCTCAAGTTCAAACAATAAAAAGAGATGAAGAGTACCTAAATGAATTTAAAGGACATGAAATTAAACTTGGAAGGAAGAACAAGTTTGGATCGCCTAAGGTTGATCTAAATGTGATATTCCATAATATTGGATTAGATACACCCACATCAACCCAGAAAAGAGGAGAACTATGGAGTAACATGCAAGATGAGCACAGAGATGAGCATGAGGGAGAAATAACAAGGAATGGAAAAAAGAAAAACAAGAAGGTAGGATGCCCTAATGGGGTGAAAATTAGGACCAGGTCCAAGGCTGATATTGGTGTCTCCAAATCTTTGCAGGGACGTAAAACCATGAAATGGCACAGGGATCAGGAGAGCAAGCAAAACATAGCTGATGGAAGGCAGCGAACTATACAGGAATCCTGCCCCCAGGTTTCCAAATGAAGGTAATATCATGGAACATCAGAGGCCTAAATGGTCTCAATAAACAGGATATATTACGGAATCTCATTCGAGACCATAAGCCGGATATTATCCTAGTTCAGGAAACCAAAATTAGTAAAGAGAAAGTTGAGAATTTAAACTTCTTTAAAAATGGAGGGGTCTGTGGTAGCAGCTCGAACGGGGCATCTGGTGGGGTGGCTATTTTCTAGAACAAGAAAACTATTTTAGGAGAAATGATTTATGAAGATGGTAACATTATATCCATGAAAGTTAAAAGCATCTATGAAGGAAAGGAATGGGTGGTCACAAATATCTATGCCCCTAATTCCAAATTTGCTAGGAGCAAATTTTGGGATAAAATCCAGCAGAAAAGAAGATCTTTCCCTAAGAAAAGTTGGTTGTTGATGGGAGATTTCAATACTCCTCTACAAGGTACTGATAAATCTGGAGGAACTCAAGCCTAACTGGACAGCAGATCTGATTTGATGGACTTCATCAATGTCAATGCTCTTATTGATATGGATCTAACTGGAGCTTCTTACACTTGGTCTAATCGCAGGGATGGTGAAGAGCTCATTCAGGTAAAACTTGATAGATCCCTTGTTACTAATGATTGGATTATTTCTCATAGATGCTCCCTATCAGTTGTCAATAGAATTGGTTTGGATCATTATCCCATTGCCTTTGTTGTTGAGTCCATTAAGAGTAAATAGAGTTTCCCTTTCCGATTTGAGAAAATGTGGATTTCTCACCCCTCTCTTGAAAAATTCATTGCCAACTGGTGGAATATTGATGTGAATGGAACAACCATGTATAAAGTTGCTAAAAAACTTAGAAACATCAAAGATAACAGTAAGATATGGAAGAAGAAGGTCTTTGGTGATATTTTTGACTCAAAGAAAAAGCTAAAGGAGGAATTAGAACGGATCCAAAACTCTATACAGAAAGATGGCTATAAAAAGTATCCCAAAGCTAAGGAAGATGATGTATTAGTCAAACTTCACAACATCATCTCTAGGGAGGAAATCTATTGGAGGCAGAGATCTAGGGCTATTTGGCTGGAGGTTGGGGACAGAAACACTAAATTTTTTCACATGACCTCTTTGAAACATAAAGCTGTGAATAAAATTTCCAGATTAATTGCCGAGGAAAAAATTCTTCTTAATGAGGATGATATTAGGGATGAAGCTGTCAGTTTCTTTTCTCGGCTCCTCACTGATAGCAAGGATATTGATTATACCCAACAACAATATCTGGTTGACATCATCCCTAAGATTATTAATCCTAATCAGAATAAGGCCCTTTTTGCTATCCCCTCTACTGGGGAAATTAAAAAAGTTGTCTTGTCCTTTCAAGGGGATAAGGCTCCGGACCTGATGGCTTCCCTATGTTTTTCTTCCAGGAATTTTGGCATATTGTGGGAAAAGATACAGTCAATGCAATAAAAGAATTTTTTGGTTCAAGAAGAATACTTAAGGAAATCAACTCCACTTTTATTGCCTTAATTCCTAAGGTGGTTGGGCCGGATTCAATGGGAAAATTTAGGCCAATAAGTCTATGTAACTCCTTCTATAAGATCATATCTAAAGTTTTGACTTCTAGAATTTTGGTTGTCCTCCTCTTCATCATCTCCGAGGAGCAAAAAGGTTTTGTTCCTGGCAGGCAGATTTTAGACTCTATCATTCTTGTGCATGAGAATATTCACTCCCTCAATGCTGCCAATAAAGAAGGATTTTTGATAAAGTTGGATCTGGCGAAAGCTTATGATAGAGTGGATTGGCAAGTTCTTTTCAGAATCATGGAGGCTTTTGGATTTGATGAGAAGATAATTAAAATTATCAGAGATTTGATCTCCACTCGTATGTTTTCAATTCTCATTAATGGATCTCCTACTAAATTCTTTAAGTCATCGAGGGGGCTCAGACAAGGAGATCCCATATCTCCTATTCTTTTCACCATCTTGGCGGAGAGCATGAGCAGGCTGAACCAAAAAATGAAAGTGAATAAAATTATCAAAGGTCTTCAACCTTCCTCTACTAATGTTTTTTGTTCTCAACAACAGTTTGTTGATGATACTATCTTAATGGGATATTCTTCTATTGGGGAGGTTGCTGCCTTTAAAGGTGCTCTTAATTCTTATTCTTTGGCTACTGGCCAGCAATTCAATTGGGACAAATCGGCTATATACTTCATGAACACTCTTATCATAAGACAACAGAGAATTGCTAAAATTATTGGTTGCAAGGTGGAAATGCTCCCCTCCACTTATCTAGGTCTCCCCTTGGGATTAGCTCCCCCAAAATCCTTTTGCAATATGCTAATTGACAAACTCAATAAAAAAATTGCTGGCTGGAAAGGATCCATTTTATCTCAGGCTGGGAAGTTGCAGCTTCTTCAAGATACTCTCCAGAATCTCCCTGTATATGCTCTCAGTCTATTTGGTATCCTAGCTAAATTGGTTGAAGCATTAGAAAGAATCCAAAAGAGATTTCTCTGGTCAGGGGTTGAAGAAAAAAAGAGACTATCCTTGGTTTCTTGGGACAAAGTGTGTAAACCAAAGAGCAAAGGAGGGCTTGGTATTAAAGCTCTAAAAACTTTTAATAAATCTCTCCTTGCTAAACAAATATGGAGAGCTTATGACATTAAGAAAGATTGGAACTGGATCTGGTTTGACAAATATATTTAGAATCAACCTCTCCAGGATCTCTTCAACTCTGAAGACATCCTTGTTGGGTCCTTCATTTGGAATAGTATTATCAAATCCCTAAAAGTGGCCAAAGCTGGAGTTGGATGGGTCCTTGGAAAAGGTGACAAAATAAGGTTCTAGGAGGATCCTTGGATGAACAATGAACCTCTCTTTGATCAAGGAAACAGTCAATTTATTGAGGAATTTAAAAGGAGGTTTGGGCCTATGGTGTGTGACTACTGGAAGGAGAGAAAATGGGTTAGGCTTGATGTTATATACTATGCGATCAAGTCACTGTTTCAATATTCTTCCGTTGAGTTCCATTGGGTGAGAAAGATTTGGAGATGTCGATCGATACCATTTAGTCGTTGGCCCAACCACCTCTCCATCCACAACCCCTTCTGTTGGTGAAGGCAGTGCATATAGTAGTATGGGTCCTCCTCGCATTCAATGATCAAACCCACAATCCAAACCCTAGTGAAAGACATTCTCCTTCTCGGTGAAAGGAAGAAAAGATCATAGCCTGGTGCGACTAAGCCTAGTTCAAGAAATGCCCCTATCTCCCTAGGCCCAAACCCTAATCTAGCAAACCCTTGTGCAGTAGCAAAGCATGGTGAATGGGATTAAATACCATAACCAGGTGGTGTTGGTGGTACAGATGCAAAGTGTACTTATGCTGGCTATGGATCTAGATCATGAAATTATGCAGGTTCTTCTTCTCGATCACGAAGGAGGTAAGAATCTGGCTCTCTATCTTCTGAATCGAGAGGACCTGGAAACTCTAAAACTTCCTATCGATCACAATCATCAGAATCTGGCTCTAGTCCTGGAACTGAAACTACTGCTAATGGTTAACTCTTACCTACATGAAGAGCAGTTAAGCCACTGGATCTCAATTTGGTGAATCAAGAAAGAAGGAAGTTGTGGGCTTTTTCTAGGCTTCTACCTCTGTAGTTTTCCCCATCGCTGTAACCTCAGATGCTTCCACCCTTACAATCTATAAGGGGGAAAAAATGAAGAGTAAAAAGACATAGTATGCAAGTCGGTGGTTTATTTGCTTCATCGACTGGATCAAGATCAACTGGTGCTTTCACTTTCTCTTGGATCTAGATTGGAAAGGGATACTTAGCGAGGTGTTGGTAGAGAAGCTATAATTTTGCTGGATTTTCCTTGCTCTAGTAGGAGTTGCTGTCCTTTTCTATTAACAAAGATTATGATGATGTTTTCCTCTGGAAGAATGATCCAAGAGGTGACTTTACGGTTGCTTCTGCCTACAAAAACACTTTCACTCAGATCAGTAACCCTATATGGGGCAAAGTTTGGAACAAAATTCTTATCCCTAAAGTCAATATGTTTCTTTGGCTAGCTACTCACAATAGGATCCTTACTATTGACAACTTGGTCCGAAGAGGTTTTATGTTCCCTAACAGGTGTGAGCTATGCCAGAAAGAGGAAGAATCAGTTGATCATTTGTTTTTTCATTGCCCCTTCACTTGGTAAATCTAGAGTAAGTTTTGGGTGAATTGGAAAGTTGATTGGGTCATGCACAAGAGTCTCGAGGAAATTATTTGGCAATGTACCTTCCCCACCAAATTTCCTCTTATCAAGAACCTTTGGTCCCTGATCCTCCCCATGACTTGCTGGGGAATCTGGAAAGAGATAAATAACATAATATTTAGGGAAGGCGCTAAGTCCACCTCTCAAGTGTTCTTTGAAAAAGTTTGCAGGGCTATAAAAGAAAACATAAATATTCCTCACAGGAACAATAAACAATAGTTTATTACTGATATGAATGAAATTGAAAAAGGCATCCTTACTGAATGGAACTTAATCCATAAAGTTTGCAGATCTGACAATAAGAATAGGAGAGATAATATTGTTTGGCGATTTCCTGATCATGAATGGATAAAGGTGAATTTTGATGGGGCGGCTAAAGGCAACCCTGGGAAGTCTGGTGGTGGAGGAGTCATCAGAAATGCTCAAGGTGTCTGTATTGCTGCTATTGCTTCTCCTTTTGGGGTCCAAAATAATCATGTGGCTGAAGCTCAAGCTATGCTAAAAAGCCTCCAGCTTGCTCAGGGATTCAAATTTTAAAAAAATTGGCTGGAAGGGGACTCCCTCAACATCATCCGGGCTCTTAAAGGTACTAGTTTTGTATCTTGGAATATTACTAATTTAGTTGAAAGTGCTAAAAAGTTATTAAATGACTATGTTAGTATTCTCATAACTCACACTCTAAGGGAAGGCAATAAGGTTGCAGACCTCTTAGCTAATGAAGGGGTTGATTTAGAGGTGGAGGTTAAATCTATCAGAGAGACCCATTGTCAAAGGGATGTTAGAGAGCAATTATCATTTGATCGCATCAATGGGTCAATTTAAAATCATGATTATCTTTTGGGGTCCGGATATCAAAGACAGAGTTTGGGGGCAAATGAATTGTCAGTTAATGATTGTTTTTAGGCATTGGTTTTATGGTGATATGTGTGGTGGGGATTATAATAATAAGTGTCGGTTTTGTGCGGCCATTATTATTATCTTTAAAACCACATATGGGACTCTGTTTTGTTATTTCAGAATTTTGCACAAGAACTTGTGGTTAAAAATACAAATTGTGAGATACACCTTTGGGTACTTCAACTTGTTGTTCAATATGGGAGGTAACTTAAACAAGAATGAGCCCTTTGGTTGCGAAAACTGGAAGAGTGAGCGGAAAGTGTGGAGGAGGCTTCATAGATATGGATTCACTGACTATATGGAAAAGTTGCATGGAAGCAGAAATTCGGTGTCTCATCGCTTTGCTAGGGGATGGAACAACAACAGAGTCACCTTGTTTGGGGAGACCTAGAATATTGATGAGGATCTGGTTGCGTAGGTCACGGGTCTTCAGAAGGAGGGCACTAAATTCTATAGAGACCGGAAGTATGTTGCTGAAGGGATTAAAAACTTCCCGAAATCTGAGGATGAGAAGGCTCGGCTTGCCAAGAAAGACAACATCTCCTACTACCTACCCAAACAGGTAAAGTCTTTTTGGCAGAAAGTGTTAAGGGTTTTGATGGAATTCCTTACTGTTGATGGTAGATTTACTAAAATCTACAACTATCATTTTGCAATTCTTAATCATTTCCGCCATGGGGTTAAGATTTCCCTGCCCTTTTACTTAGTTTCTTCTCTAAATGAGATTTTGGCTGACCACACCAAAAAGCCCAATTCTTACCCCATAGCCCATTAGGGGCTTATTTTGCTCATTTACAAATACCTGAAGGAAAAAGCTAGGGCTAGCAAGGATGATTACCTGGTAACTAATGCACATGTTTCTGAGAGTTGTAATGATTCTGAGTCTGATGATGACCAGTCTAATGCCCCTACCCATAAAAAATAGAGAGGTGATATTGATAATGTGGAAACGGAGGTGCATTATGATTTGGAGGAGGAAAAGGGGAAGGATATTGACACAAAAATGGAGAGTGAGAAGGAAGAGAATGTTGGAGAAGAGGAGGAAGGGAAAAAAGATGTTAATTCTGAAAACCCTTATTCTAACCCTATGGGTTCGGATAGAAAGAATGTCGCCCTGAACTCTATAAAGGAAGACAACCCTAATTTCGTGAGCACTAAGCAGGGTAGGGATTCGGTGAATACTATTTTAAATACTACCTGAAATTGCACACTGGAGTCTTTCAATCTCCAGAAGTGGGTTATTGACAACATAACAAGCATTCAGAGCAAACAGAGGGACCTGGAAAATAAGATACACAATTTTATTAAGGAAACAAATTCGGGGAAAAAGAGTGAGGAGATGGAAACCAGTGAAGCTGAGGAGGAAATTGAGATGCAGGATTGATCGGAAAAAGACCTGATAAAAGGGGATTTGAAACATCTGGAGGATGTTATCAGAATTGTAAAAGAAAAGGCTGAGGCGGATAAAGATAGCATCATCACTCGGGTTTCTCAAACTAAGAAGGATTTGAAAAGCTTCATGAACCATAGTCTTGAGTTCTTAAGAGTTTTGTCACATAATATGAATGCCTTGGTGGATCACTTAGAGAGGAAAAATCAGGATAAGAACTTGGTAATCATTGAAGATGTACCGACCTCGAGCTCCACCCATCAAATCTCCAGGCGAAGGACCAGGTAGACCACCACTGATATGGAGACCAAAATGAAAGACATCCAGCTGAAACATGAGAGCAATGATCTGAGAGAAGCCACTAAGGCCATGATGCTTTTGGTTCAGAATGTTGAGGAGTCTATAAAAGTTTTCATTTGAAATGTAATGCTTGGTTTTGGATGCCAATTTCTTGTTGGCTCCTTGTTGTCCTTTTGTCCTAGCTGCTGGTTTTTGTGTTGGTCTTTTGCAGTTGTTTTGTCTTGGTCTTATCTTCTCTTGTTTATTTCTTGCTCATCTTTCGTATTGTAAGCAGGTTTCGGGTCCCTTAAAAGCTAATTTTCCTTAATCAAAAACATTTTCTAAAATCATCAACATTGTATTCTCCTCTTCCTTTGTTATGGAACTACCATCTCTATTTTCAAGAGCTTCAATTTTTTTTATGGAAGAGATGTTAACATTGATATGGTTGACTTCAAGAAACAACCACTTAGACATTCTGAATTGGTCCACTGTTGCATCCATTTAAATTCCAATCAAGTCATCTAAGTCCTCTCTCTTAAAGTTTAGTAATGGGGAATCCTTTTGCAATCACCACCCGGAGGAGGAGATGGAGGAGAAGAGTGTTCCCCCAAGCTACCATTACTAGTCTCTTCATGGCCTACCCCAAAAAAACCTTTATCAAAAATGTCATGGGCCTTTCACATTAGATTTATGATCCTCCTCACCCCCTAGGATTTTCTCTCCACTAGGAGTCTCATCCCTAGAAACTGAACCTCTAGACCCTGAAACATCCACATTCACCCTTTTAATTATCTTTCTCCTATCTTCCCTTAAAACTAAACCTCTAGAACCTGACTCGCCCTCATTCACCCTCTTTCTTTTCTTATTTTTTCTCTTCACATTGCGGGGAGGGGAGGCTTTCTTATTTTAAGAAGAAGAAACACTCACCTCAATAATCTAATCCTCTTCCTTTGGGTCTACATCCCCTATTTCTATATCCATCTCACTTTCAAACTCAGATTCCTCATTCTTATTCAGAGAGGGCAAGATGTTCTTTTGGCTTTTCCCCTTTGAGGAATATGGGAGGGTCTTAACATACTCCATAATTAAGAGGATTAAACCCTCATGCAAAATTTTGTTTCTATCATTTTTTCTATACTCTATAATCCCTCGCTCCAGAGATGATAACAAATAAAAAGGGAAAGAAATCTTTTCTTTGTGTCTGAAATGGTTTGACAAAGTAAAGTGGAAATCAAACACAGTCGTATATCCCCCATCAAGAATAAAATACTACATAATTACCTTAGCCAGAGAGGTCTATATAGACTTGAGGAATTTCTCTTGGTATCCACCATTCACCTTCTTCACCAACTTGTTTCCCTTCTTTCCCTTGAGAAAATTATAGATTGCAACCTCTAAGGACTTCCTATCCCTAAAAAAAAATTCTTCCCTCCATATGAATCCCAATAATATTAGTAATAAATTCATCGATTATCTCCACACTCTTGCCATAAACTATAAGCATTTGATCCTTCCAACCATGGAAGAAGAGTTTAGTAGATTGTGTGTTTGAACTATGGAGGTGCTCAAGTATGGATTCACCCCATCATTCTTTAAAATTCTTCACACTTTACCATTCCTTCTAACATCAGCATAGGTAATTGACTCAATCCTATTCCTCTCACCACCCATAATGAGAAGAAGCCAAAGCGTCACAATCAAGAACCTGCCCCACACAATACCAGTCAAATGCCCTCTAAAAATTGCTTAATGATCTATCTTCAAGGAAAACTCGGTACAAATGACACCCATAATCCATGTAACCATCATTAAATGGAAAAGATAATATTTTTCATTATTAATGAGACTCGCCACCCAAACTCCAAAGAGGACCTTGGTAAAGATAGGTAAGTTAAAATTCAAAATACTACCAGGTATGATTAACATCATAATTCAAAACATTTTGCACATTAGGGGGAAGTGAATAACCCCTATGCTAAATTAGCAAAGAGTTTGCCAAGGCATTACCTTCCCTAAATATATGAGAAATAAAAACATTATGAAAGGAATTAATGAGAAGAAAAGAGTCATTAATCAAGCTCTCAATAGACTAGCTAGGCTTTTACAATTTTTTTCAAGCATTTGATGATGATGAGGGAATCACCGTCAACCCAAACATTCTTAACCCCTGAGTGTGGGCTAGTTTAATTAAGTTATACGTAGTAACTGCTTAGCAAGGTGATTAGTTTGGTTTCCCAAAGGGAGTACCATCGATGCAATAAGCCTACCAAATTCATCTCTCAACACCCCAACAACCAGCTAGATCCATATTCCTTATTCACCCTATCAAAATCAACTTTTATCCAACCATGAGGAGGAGAACCCCAAACACATTATCTGTTGAGGATTTATCTTTCTTAATAGGACAAAGAATGTCATGGTCCAAACCCCAATTTTTAAAAACATGTGTTTTACAATCAACCACCAAAACAAAAGAATTATTAGCATTAGAGTGAATAACCCTAGCCAAAAATTTCTCCTTAATAGACCTGCAAATTTTAAAGGAAAGAACAAAGAGCTAGAAGGAGAATCCCTAAAGATACAATTGTTCCTTTCCTTCCACAACCCCAAGCCACATGAGGGGTAGTCAGGGACCAAAGAAGAGAAGGGATGGGATTAAGAGAAGGGGCAGGCCATTGATCCATAAATCAACCAAAGAAGAGGGGAAGATCAAAAACAAGTTCCAAAGGCTAAAAATATGAGACCAAACATACTGCACAAAGGAGCAACCCAAAAGAATATGGGAAGCACATTTAGAATCATGAAAGCAAAGGGGACATCTATTGGCCAAGGAAAAACCACAATTGCAGAGGTTATCCAAAGTAAGCACGTTGTTTTGAGCAAGGAGCCAAAATAAAATATTGAGTTTGGGAATCAAAGAAAGAATCCGCACCAAAGACCAAAAGGGAGGAGGGGACATAGGCCTCATAAGAAGAGAAAAAGAAAAAGTAGCTGAAAAGTTTCTAGAGGGGGAGGGAGACCAAACAATCCAATCAAAGGATAACAAAACAAAGATATGTGTCATATCCAAGAAATATTTAAGATCAAGGAGAGCTCAATCCGCAACAAAAAGATCCACCCATTTACCATCATAAATATAAACAAGTACCCTCTCTCCAAAAAGACTAATGCATAAATCCTTAAAGGGATGAATATTAGGCAGGTCACAAAGAGGACAATGACCAAGCCACCAATCATCCTACAACCAAATCTATCTGTCATTCCCAAGGGACCACTTGAGGCCTTATAAGATCACAATTTTTTATTTAAGAATGAAATTCCATAAAGCTAAACCTATAGGAAGAGACTAGATTCCAAAAGTTGACTGACGAATGGAGGTCCGCAAAAATATTTACTAAATTATAGAATCTTATTTCATTCCTAATTAGCAAAGAATAGCCTCCAAAGTTGTTTGGATAAAAGAGTCATATTAAAATCCCTTAATCTTTTAATACCAAGGCCACCAAATTTCTTAGGCTTACATACCTAATCCCAAGTAAGGAGATGTAATCTCTTTTTTCTCTTCAATACCAGATCATAAAAAACGCTTCTGAATGCTTTCAATTTTCCCCAAAAAATTTGAAGGGACTTTAAACAAACTCATAGCATAAATTGGTAGATTCTAGAGAGTAGACTTTATGAATTGAACCTTACCATCTTGGCTAAGAAGAGCCCCTTTCCAACCCGCAAGTTTCGATTGGAACTTATAAATCAGCCCAACCCAAAATGAATCAGGGACCGAGTTACCACTTAGAGGAAAGGCAAAGTAAGTATCAAGAAGATTCTCAACTTATAACCCAAGATATTTGAAACTCTTCATTGTCTAAACTCTGGGTATTCAACAAAAAGAGAAATTTTTGGATAGCTAATCCTCTGACCTGGAGCCGCTACATACTTGGAGAGAAACAAATTCAAAGATTTGGCCTCCTTTATTGAAGATTCCCCCATTATTAAGGTATCATTGGTGAACTGTTTGTGAGAACAAATCATATTACTAGAAGAGGGAGAGAGGCCCTTCAAATTTCCATCCTCCACCATTTTTTGAAGAAATTTGTCGAATGCTTCAACCATCATTATAAAAAGGAATGGGGATATAGGATCCCCTTGCCTAATGTCGCGAGAACTATTTAAAAAACCTGAGGGGGACTCATTGATGATTGCAAAGAATTTTGTTATGATAAACTACCAAAATATCTCAAGGATATTAGCACCAAAACAAAAGGACTTAAGCAACTTGAGAAGGAATTGTGCATTGACATGATCATAGGATTTTAACAAACCCAACTTAAGAATGAAATCAACTTTCTTGTTGCAACCAAGCGAGGGTATATTCTCATGAACAATAGCAATAGAATCAAAGATTTCACGTCCCAAGACAAATCTATTTTGCTATGGTGAGAAAATTAATGGAAAAACAAATTAAATCCTTAGAGCCAAGACTTTAGAAAAAATCTTATATATAGAGTTACAAAGGCATGTCGGTCTAAATTAATCAAAAGAATTATCCCCCAGAGTCTTAGGCACAATTATAATAAAAGGAGAGTTCATTTTTTTAAGAATTGATTTGGTACCAAATAATTCTTTAGTAGCATCAAAGATATCCTCAACAACAATGCCCCAAAAATTCTATAAGAAAAACATGGTAAAATCATTAGAGCCTAGAGATTTATTACCTTCAAAAGAGAAAACATATTTCTTAATTTCATCATCAGAAGGGATCATGCCAAGAATTCTATTATAATATTCCCTAATAAGATTTGGGATCACATTAAGGAATCATTCCTCACTATTAGCATCAATATTTCCCTCGACTGAAAGTAAATTATAGAACAAATGAGAAGAAGCCCCATGATATCCTCATCCTTTTCCAACACATAACCATCTTTAAGAATATGGATAATATAATTAGAAGCTTTGTGTTTCAAAGTGGAGATATGAAAGAACCTCGTGTTTTTATGCCCACATTGAAGCCAAACAACCCTTGATCTTTGTTTCTAGAAATCCTCCTCATAATGTTGTGGAGCTGAGCCAGGAGAATACTTTCCTAAGATTGAATTTGATCATTATAGCCATTCAACTAGATAGCATTTTTCACAATTGTATCCTCCCTAGTAATATTCTCTTTATCAAATAAAATCTATCCAAAAGATGACTTATTCCATTTCTATACATTCTACTTAACAAAAATGAGCTTTGTAAACACCCTATACATAGCAGTGCCATCAACTTTGATACTCCACCAATCCTTTAACTTAACATAAAGATTGGGATGTTTCAACCTCATTCTCTCAAAACGAAAAGGAAAAATCTTTCTCTTTCCCTAAGAGTCTAACAAAAGGACAATAGGAATCAAACCCAATCCTAGATAACATCGAGAGTGAACAAGAGTATAGGAGCAACCAACCTAGAGATAACAAACCCCTATCCAAGTTAACCTGAATCAAGTCAGCACCAATCTGTTCCCTAAAGGTCCAGATCTAAGAGATCTTGGTCTTGGATGAAGTCCATTAGGTCAAGAGAACTGTCAAGACAAACTTGAGATCCACCCATTTTTTCATTTTCTTTGAGAGGGGTGTTAAATTCTCCAATAACCATCCAACAAAGCTCTAATTATAATGCTTTAAATTCAGAAATCTTGGACCAAACTCTTCTTCTAGCATTTTTTACATTTGGAGCATAAATATTAGAAGTAATCCTTGAGGAGCTATCGTGTAGATGAGTAAACAAGGTGGCCACATGATTAGTTTCCTCAAAGAAAGGAGAACTTTTGACTGTTCTAGGATTCTACAAGGTAGTGATCCCACTTGAAGCGTCATCCACATTCGAGCTATGGAGACCACAATCTTTAAATAAAGAATTCTTAAGTCTTTCCAACTTATCCTTCTGTATCTTAGTTTACTGAATTAAAATTATATATGGTTTATAATCTCTAATCAGGTTAGATAAGATATCATTCTTATGAGGATGATTCAACCTCGAATGTTCCAGATATGACTTTCATGCTTTCCTCTGAGATGTTCTTTTTAAGCACGACCCTAAAAGAGTCTTTTGTATTCCTTTAGCTATTTCTAGCTTACTCTCTTTTTCCTTGTTTTGCTAAAGAGAGGGGCATTAGAAACATGATTAATTAATTAAATAAACAAAATTATTGAATTAATCTGGTAAGTGGTTATGTGAAAAGAATTGGTGATGAAAAAATCAAGAGATGATTTTAGATGTCTACAAAAACCTTACGGAAATATCTTTCTTAAGTGAAGGTAGGTAAATTGATTAAGATAGTAAGGTTGTCAAATAAAAATATGCTTAAAATAAACCATTTGAGAATAAAGAAGGCCCTAGGGCCATCAAGAGAAAATGAAAGGAGAGATGTTAAGGTAAATATTGTAATTTTTCTCTTGTAAAGGATGATCATTTATGTTGGACTTAATCACTACACTTGTCAGTTTTCTTTTAAGTTGGAGAGGTAAATAATGGGGCAAGCTTTTCTTTCATTGACCTTTATGTATACCAATGTACAAATTATTCCATTGGATGTGTGGGAGGTAGAACACAAATGAATAAATAAATGTTACTAATTGTAATTACATTATGCTCATATAATCAATATCCAAATTGTCATAACATAATTTTACCTCATAAAAGTACATATAATAAAATGTCTTATAAATGACTTAAATCATAAGCAAAGTATTCATTCTTGAGGGTAATTCAAACTTGCATACCCCTAAAGCCACAAGGTGGATAATTCATTATTTCATTTCAACAAGCAATGTAGTGGAGTGGGTGCCTCATATGATAACTCATAACAATTATGAGCTTTGTATGTTCTCTTGCATTAATTTATAATTTTGATATCAACTTTTTCTTAAGAATTTGAATATTATTTTAAAAGATTTATAGCTAGCTAAGTCTATTTGGGAAGAACATCAATGCAATCATGTACTCTAACTCGTATTGTGCAATCCTTTTAAAACAAGTTATATTGCAACTATAGTCCCCACTAAAGTCTGAAAGGTCAAAACAAAATGTTCATAAAAAAAAGTACTATTGTGTGAAAAAAGGACAATTGTGTCATGCTTTCATCATGATTTCCTACTTGATCCCTAGTCAATCTTGTACCTTTCCCCTACAAAGTTTGGCAACACAAAGTACTCACTCAGCCACAATTTGCTACAACTTGTTCCATATTCCATGGCGAAGCACACAAAACTCAATTTAACTACTTGGCTTAAAAATTTAGTTGTCGAGCATTTTTTGTGCATCAGAGGTTAGAACAAGGTAGTGGGTCGCTGATTCAAAATACAAATATTTTTGTGTATTTATTCTATTTGTAATCATTTTGCTTTGTTTAATAAAAAAATTATATCAACTTTTATTGTATAATTTTGAAGTGCAAAAGATTTTACACCAGGATGTCAATATGTGCTAGCATATACAAGCATGCCTCTTAATACTTCAAAATGGTCACCTAGAAGAATAAAATACCCAATGGTCTTTTAGACCCAGTGGCCAAAATTTGAAGTCATCCATTTTGATTGGTCATATGTATGTGTTGCATTTGAATTTAGACCTAGCATCTAGAATACATGTCTTCTTTCTGTATATTGTCTCTCTTGCCTCCAATAATAAAAGGGTTTGTTGTTGTATGCAAATGAGGTGGAATTGAATTTTAAGACTTTAATTCTTGTGGATTTTCATTTCATACTCGAGTGCAAGAAAATATTGGAACAATATATAGTGTACCTTTAGCTAGAAAAGAATTGAACAATTCATTAGTAGAATTACAAGTTCTTTGTCATACATGCATGGTTCACAAAAACAAATTCCCCTATTTTCTGAAAACAAAATTTTTAAATAGAACTGCACAAAAATCAATAGCCAATCAAATTTTTAAATTGTGTATTCAAAAAATAAATTTAGCATTCTCAAATTTGCAAGTTTATGGGTATTTTGATCTTGTTGTCTTTTTTGGGGGGGTGTGCTAGAAGGAATTGGAGCTCAAAAGGTGAAATGGAAACTATTTTAGTAACAAATAGTTATTTCTTTGTGATGTTTTCCTACACGGTTTTTGAAGGGGATCTCTATTTTCACAATCAATCAGCCTTATTCATCAAACCCTAACATATAGGTTCTGATCCAACGAATAAGATCTTGTCCAAAAATCATGTTTAAATCTGTCTTCCAATAGAATTTTGGAGACAACATTTTTTAATCCTTTAGGTCCTTCCTAGATGCTCAATAAAAAGGTAGCAACTTATGTTTAAACCGATAAACAATACAACTTAATAATTAAACAGATAATCAATGCAAAGCAACCATACCAAATAATACCATGATTTGTACGTGGAAAATCCGGAAAGAGAAAAACCATGGTGGGAAGCCTACCCACAGTCAAATGATACTTCTGCAAAAAGTATGTGTTACAATGAGGGGCCTGCACATGCAGGAAAGCACACTGCCTAGAGTGTATTACTCATTACAAAAGAGTCTCATTGACTATAGAGGTTAAAACCACCTCAAGATATATGGACAACAATCTAGAATAATGAACTGCCAGAGATAGCATCTACCATGCCTGATTACAGTCCCGATTAAGCTCAATACCGGAGGCCTTTGACCTCTTCCCTAATCCCAATTCGATCACCTATGATCGACCAAATCTCCTTCGCATATGATATTTCATTCCATAACCACGAACACTTATTCCATTCCCATACCACGATCTACAATGAGATCTTACATCATTTTATACCAACCCTAAGACCTAAACCAATTAGGTCGTCCACCTAAAAGATATTACAATAAGATCATTACATAAATTCATATTACAATGATATGCCATGTCAACTTAAGACCAAAACAACAATAACCAATCCATAGAACATCTTGAAACATCCTGGTAACGTGTAGAGTACACGTTAACATGATACCGGTCCATAACCTAGATAGGTACCAGACCTATCCTGAGTCCACTACGCCAAAGCAATATCTTCAAGCAATTGAAGCACGATCAAGGAACATCTTCAGCATCCTGAAATCCATCTAGAAGCTACACCAACACAACTTATGCATCCTGTCAAGATTCCTCAGTGAAAACTCTATCGATTAAATCTTAAACCAATACCGGTAAGAGTGTATAATAGCATCCGATTACCAAGTCAATACCAACTAACCAAGACATGCTCTAGAAGAACGTACCATATGTAACCAATCACATTCCATAGATCCAAACATGACGGAAGTGTCCAAACACTAGATCTTCTATCGGTAACCAAAACATGTCTCTCAAATACTCAAATGATTCCTTAGAAAGAGGTTTAGTGAATATATCTGCAATCTATTCTTTAGTGTTCACATAAACCAATTTGACTTCCTTTCCTTCTACCTTGTCCTTTAGAAAGTTATACTTTATTGATATATGCTTAGTCTTAGAGTGAAATACCAGATTCTTAGACATGTCAATAGTTGCAGAGTTATCACAGTAGATAACTACCAGTTCACTACAATTTACCCTTATATCCTTCAACATTTGCTTCATCCACAAGACTTGAGTGCAATTAGTTGTTGCTGCAACATACTCAGCTTCTGTAGTAGATAAGTAAATGCATGACTATTTTTTGTTGATCCATGAAATCAGTTTCTTTCCAAGAAAGAAAGCTCCACCAAAAGTGCTCTTCCTGTCATCAGTATCTCCTGCCCAATCTGAGTCAGTATATGCACATAAAGTAAAATAATCATTTTTAGAATACCATAAACCATATTTTGTTGTTCCTTGCAAATACCGGAATATCCTTTTTACTGCACATTCATGATTTTCTTTAGGATTACTTTGATATCTAGAAACAATACTTACTGCATTCATAATATTTGGTTTAGTCTGAGTCAAGTATAACAGACCACCAATCATAGACTTATACCTTGTTGGATTTACCAGTGTAGAAGTATCCTTGATAGATAATTTCTCACTTGTCACAATAGGAGTACTTACCGGTTTGGAATTACCCATACCAAACTTCTTCAACAATTCCCTCAGATACTTAGTTTGATAGATAAAAATGCATTTGTCAGTTTGAGTAATCTGCAAACCTAAGAAAAATCTCATTTCACCAATCATGGACATTTCAACTTCATTTTGCATATTGTTAGCAAATTCCATGCACAACTTATCTTCTCCTCCAAAAATGATATCATCAACAAATACTTCAATAATCAGAATATCATTATCAGTGATTTTATAATATAAATTACTATCAACACTGCCTTTAGTAAAACCAAGCTTCAAAAGATATTTATCCAACCTTGCATACCAAGCTCTAGGAGCTTGTTTCAATCCATATAAAGCTTTATTCAATCTGCAAACCATATCTTTATCATTTGTTAGTGAAAATCCATCAGGTTGCTCAATGTATACTTCTTCCTCAAGTTCTCCATTCAAAAATGCACATTTAACATCCATTTGATAAACTTTATAGTTCTTATAAGTTGCATAAGAAATAGTCTAACAGCTTCAATTCTAGCTACAGGTGCAAATGTCTCACCATAATCAATTCCTTCCATTTGAGAATATCCTTTAAAAACCAATCTAGCCTTGTTTCTTACAACTTGAGCATCCTCATTCAGTTTATTCATAAAAACTCATTTAGTTCCAATAACATTCTTATTTTTAGGCCGAGGAACTAAAGTCCAAGTTTCATTCTTCTCTATCTGATCTAATTCATCTTCCATAGCCTTTAACCAATGTTTATCCTTACAAGCTTCAATAATAGATGTCGGTTCAATTTGAGAAATAAGACATACCTCTTCATTTGTCAGTCTTCTTCTTGTCATAACTCCCTTGTTTCTATCTCCAATAATTTGATTTTCAGAATGATTTAATCTTACATACCTTGGTGTCTTCTGAACTTCAGGTTCACTACTCTGATCATCAGTCAAAGTTGAATTTTTTTATTGTGTCGATGCAACTATCTCAGTTTCCTGTACCGGTTGAGCCATTGTCGGCTCAATTATGATCATTTCCACTGTCGGTTCCCTGTCATATGATATAGAATGATTTCCGTACTGCTCATCCACTTTCACATTAGCACTTTCCACAATTTTCTACAATCTTTTGTTATAACATCTATATGCTTTTCTTTGAATTGAATAGCCAAGAAATATCCCTTCAACACATCTAGGATCAAACTTTCCAATTGAATCATCTCTTTTGATATAGCATTTACTTCCAAAAATTCTGAAATATTTAACAGTAGGTGTATGTCCAAACCATAATTCATAAGGGGTCTTACCGGTTTCACCTTTGATGTGAACTCTGTTGAATGTATAGACCAATGTACTCATTGCTTCTTTCCAGTAGATATGAGGCAATTTGGCTTCCATCATCATAGATCTTGCTGCATCCAAAATGGTTATGTTCTTTCTTTCCACTACTCCATTTTGTTGAGGAGTCTGAAGTGCAGATAATTGTCTCCTAATACCATTAGTCTCACAGTAACTGTTAAATTCATGAGAAGTGAACTCACCGCCTTGATCTGATCTTAGACATTTGATTTTCAATCCAGTTTCTGTTTCAACTTTTTCTTTAAAAAACTTGAATTTCTCAAAGGCTTCAGACTTCTCCCTAAGAAAAGTCACCCACATCATCCTATAATAGTCATCAATAATCAACATGAAATACCTATCACCTTGAAAGCTTCTAGTCCTTGCTGGACCACATAACTCAGTGTGAATCAAATCAAGTACATCATTAGATCTATCATGTATGCTCTTAAAAGAAGTTCTAACTTGCTTTCTCATTTGACATTCCTTACATATCGGATTATGAGGCTTCATAATTTTAGGTATATCTCTAACTGCCTTAATTGAACTGATCTTAACAATACAATCAAAATTAACATGACAAAAGCTCTTATGCCATAACCAACTCTCATAAATATGAGCAATCAAACATGTCTTATTACCAGTGTTCAAGTGAAAGATATTATTTCCAATCTGAATACCAGTTGCAATCTCCAAACCAGTCTTGTTAATGATTTTGCATTTTCTATCTTTAAACTGCAGTTGGAAACCCTTGTCCACCAATTGACCAACACTCAAAAGATTATGCTTTAAACCTTCTACATAATAGAAATTATCAGTATTATGCTTACCATCCAGAGAAATAATACTCTACCTTTGATCATACATGCTTTGTTATCTCCAAATCTGACTTGACCGCCATTGTATTCTTGTAGGGACAAAAAATTTCTCTTATCACCAGTCATCTGGTGTGAGCATCCACTATCAATTACCCATTCATCCTTATCTTCAACTTTTGTTTCTAGGGCCTTTTCTTCATTCATGATAGCCGGTTCCGGTTCATATTTCTTTAAAGCATAGATCACCCATTCCTTTCCATTGTCGGATCCACTAGCAGAGTCTTATGTCGATTCATCTCCAGAGTCATCAGTTACTCCTTCCTCAACAGCTATGTAGCATTGTTTACTTTTCTTGAATCTATATATGTTATGGTTAGGCTTAAATGATTTCTTAACTCTTTCCTCAAATCTCGCATTCCTTTCATGACATCTAGATACAAAATGACCAATCTTATTACATGCAAAACATTTAAAAGGTTTTTTTTCCTTCATACTTACTTCCTATCAGACCTTTAGGTACTCTTCTAGCAAATAAGGCTTCAAGTTGCTCGAATTCTTCATCTTCTTTCCTCATGTCTTCCAATTATTTTGCATATAAGACTTTCCAATCACTTTTGTCAATAGATGATGATGATGATGCATGAAAAGCAGGTTCATATTTTATAGCTCCAGAAGAACCAGATTCTTCAAGCTCAAAAGCAGATAATTTCTCAATCAGAATGTCTCTGTTAACTGAAGAGTTTGCCATTGTTCTCAACTCATTAATTGCAGTTGCCTTCATCTTGTAAGTCAGTGGGAGGGCTCTCAAGACTTTGGAAACTATTTCATCTTCACTAAGAAATCCTCCACAACATCGAATTCCCATAACAATCTCATTTACTCTTTCCATAAACACAACAATTCTTTCATTATCTTCCATCTTCAAGTTTTCATATCTTACCCGGTAACCATCAAGTTTAGCAATTTTGATAGTAGGATCACCTTCATTCGGAGTTTGCAATTTGTCCCATATAACCTTTACCGATGATTTATCAGTCAATCCCATGATCTGTTGATCAATAAATTCACACAAGAGGGCTTCTCTAGCTCTGCAATCATTTTCAATATTCTTATCCAAGTCTACAGGAGCAGGATTGCCAGATGCCGGATCATAGGGTGTGTATCCTTTCTCAGTGATCTCCCAAATATCATTTCCAAGACATCTAAGATGAGTCTTTATTCGAATTTTCCATATCCCATGATTTGTTCCATCAAGCTTAGGGATTTCTCTTCTGAAAATAGTTGTCAATGGATTTGAAGTGTTAGCTGCCATAGGATCTACCTCAAGAGGTTAAGCTTCTGCAAAAGATGACCAAAGTTCTGATACCAATTGCTAGGATAATCGGTGAACAACTGAGAGGGGAGGGAGGTGAATCAATTGTTAACAGATTATATCATTTAATCCACTTAATAACCTTAAACTAGATTAAGTACCGATAAAGCAGAAATAGATATCAGTAAACAATAGAACTTAACAATTAAACAAATAATCAATGCAAAGCAACCATACCACATAACACCATGATTTGGGAAAGGGAAAAACCATGGTGGAAAGCCTACCCACAGTCAGATGATACTTCTGCAGAAAGTATGTGTTACAATGAGGGGCCTGCACATGCAAGAAGGCACACTGCCTAGAGCATACTGCTCATTACAAAAGAGTCTCACTGACTACAGAGGTTAAAACCACCTCAAGATATATGGACAACAATCTAGAATAATGAACTGTCAGAGATAGCATCTACCATGATTGATTACATTCCCGGTTAAGCTCAATATCGGAAGCCTTTGACCTCTTCCTTAATCCCAATTCGATCACCTATGATCAACCAAATCTCCTTCGCATATGATATTTCATTCCACGACCACAAACACTTATTCCATTCCCATACCATGATCTACAATGAGATCTTACATCATTTTATACCAACCCTAAGGCCTAAACCAATTCAGTCGGCCACCTAAAAGATATTACAATAATATCATTACATAAATTCATATTACAATGATATGCCATGTCGGCTTAAGACCAAAACAACAATAACCAATCCATAGAACATCCCGAAACATCTTGGCAACATGTAGAGTACACGTTAATATGATACTAGTCCATAACCTAGATAGGTACCGGGCCTATCCTGGGTCCACTACGCCAAAGCAATGTCTTCAAGCAGTTGAAGCACGATCAAGGAACATCTTCAGCATCCTGAAATCCATCTAGAAGTTGCACCAACACCACTTATGCATCCTGTCAAAATTCCTCGATGAAAGCTTTGTCGGTTAAACCTTAAACCAATGTCGGTAAGAGTGTATGATAG
Source organism: Cryptomeria japonica (assembly GCF_030272615.1). Classification (NCBI taxonomy): domain Eukaryota; kingdom Viridiplantae; phylum Streptophyta; class Pinopsida; order Cupressales; family Cupressaceae; genus Cryptomeria; species Cryptomeria japonica. The sequence continues at coordinate 346,166,291 of NC_081414.1, forward strand.
CATCTGATTACCAAGTCAATACCAACTGACCAAGAAATGCTCCAGAAGCACGTACCATATGTAACCAATCACATTCCATAGATCCAAACATGTCAGAAGTGTCCAAACACTAGATCTTCTATCAGTAACCAAATCCTGTCTGTTGGTAGCCAATCATAACAGGTAGTGTTGACATCAATGAAAAAACATCAATGCAACACATAATCAATTCATCCATAATGCCAACAGTTATCACAATGGAACATGACATTAATCTAGGTCAAAGATGTTCCTAAAGGACTCTTTTTCAATAGATTTGATATTCTTGAACACTTTAAGGATGCTATCACAATGGAACATGACAATAATATAACTAATCAAGAGATGTCTTTCCCAAAATCAAATTTAGTATTAAACCATTCTGGTACAAATATTTCTTCAAAGATACAACAAATAATAAAGAATGAACTTTTCTGATATCCAGCAATATAGAAAAAAATGAGAAGCAAAAGAAGACTTCAAAGCTACAAATTGAAGAGGTTGGGCTTGTCATCATGATAGATTGTCAAGTGGAGCCACTTGCAATTATTCTCATTCAAAGTCATGCATGGACAAGACAAAAAGAAAAACAATAAAAGGAAAACATCTCCTATGCTTGGTCTACATCAAAAGAATATCAAGAAATGAGGTAGTGAAAATTGTAAATGTAGGGAGCAAAAAAGACCAAGAAAAGGTCAAGTTGATAGGGCAATCATTGGTAGAATCTAGTGCCATCAAGGAATTACAATCACACTTCGCTAATTTCCAAAAATCATTATGATCTCATAGAATGTAAGGGGACTGAACAGCAGCCCTAGATAAAATGCTATGCGAGATCTCATTCAAGATCACAAATTTTTTATTTTTTTTAATACCCAGGTTATCCCCAATCCTCACGGCCTTGGCCCTGCGTTTCCACTCAAGGGAGAGTTGGAGGCGATACTTGTCCCTAGGGGGTGAATTTGCAGCCCATAAGCAGTCCCCTCTAAAACCTGAGAGGGAGTTGAACCTGAGACCAATGGGGAGCAAATCCATCACCCAAGCCAACTCACCTACTTGTGCGGGCTCACAAATTGGATATTGTTTTCATCTAGGAAACAAAACTTTCAATAAAGATATGGAAAGTAATTCTTCTAAGATTTGGAGAGGAAATTTGTCTTTGTATTGGTGCGCAAGAGTCTACTAGTGGATTGGCCTATCTTTGGGACCCCCACAAGATAATTACCTCCTAGTACATTGGGGGTAGAAATTCTATCTCAATAGTTGCCTCTTGCTTTAATTATGGGATTTTGATAATGCTTACTAATTTCTATGCTCCACCAAAAATTCTAAGGTTTCACTTTGACACTATATAATATTTGTTTATTCGTTAGTTTTTTCTTTATGCTAAATTATGGCTAGGGACTTTAATGCAATAGTCATTTTGTTAGAGAAATGTGGGGGTATTCATCTTATCCCTCCATTTTCTTTATTAAAGGATAACATTTCTATTCTTAATTTGGCAGACGTGATGCTAAGAAATGAGATTAGATAGGTTTCATGTCTCTAACTATTAGGTTGGAAACAAATAGAATTCCTTGTCTGGAATTTTTAATTGGAAAGAATCTAATCATTAGTCAATCAAATTCTCCTCCCCGCTGCCTTCAAATCCAAAAAATCATTCGTTTTAAAATTTAACTTATGTGGTTATTAGATTCTAATTTGCATAATTTAACGGGGGAATGGTGGATACCGAGGAGGCATAGTTTTGGAACAACTATCTACTCTTTCAAGAGGCTCCAATTTGTAAAGTTTAAACTAAAAAGGTGTAATAAGTTCTATTTTTGAAATATTTTCCAAATTAAGTCCTATCTTCAAGACAAGTTGGAAAGGAATTACCTTTCAAATTAAAGATGAGGGCTTGATTGAGGAGCTTCTAAAGGAAAAATTGCTTTGTGTTAAGGAATATTCAAAATAGGAGATTCAAATAAAGATCTTTTGGAAAAAAATCCCAAGTAGATTGGCTTTAGGAAAGAGACGAACACTTTTCTTTATTAATTCTCTAAAAGAACATAGAAATGAGAATATTACATTTTCTCTTACCTCAACAAATTTATTGTTGTTCTCCTTCCAAGAATTCTCCAAAGAAGTTGCTTGTCACTTTTCTACATCATTTGTAGAGCAAGGTTCTCTAGTTATTGAAGAAGAAACACATGCTAAGTGGATTCCCTCCTTGGTTTCAAAGGAAATGAACAAGCTAATTTTAGATCCTATCTGAATAGAATAATTGGAGATCATTGTTTTCTAGATAAAGAAAGGCAAGTCACCTATGCCTAGTGGTCTCCCTATTAAAAAAATTCAAGAATGTTAAGATATTATAAATGGAGTTGTTGGGGGTTTGTGAATCTCAAACTAATAAAAGAACACTCAAAACTATTAACTCCACTTTCTTATCTCTATTTCCTAAAAATGATTGAGCTTCATCTTTGATTTCACCCAAATGCTCTTTGCAATGTTACTTACAAAAATATCACAAAGTTGATTATAAACTTTTAAATAAGAGTGTGGTCTTTTTTATTTCTTTTGAACAAGAAGGATTTGCAAAATGTCATCAAATCTTTGATAATATTGTTGTGGCCATTGAAGCTATTCATTCCATGTCCACTTCTAAAGAAAAGGCCATGTTCATTAATCTTGACATATGTCCAAAGCTTATGATAGGGTCAACTAGTCATTTCTCCTAAAAATCCTTTTGGCTTTCAATTATACTTCAGAATTGGTTGATTGGATAATGAGTTAAGTTACCTCCACCTCCTCCTTTGTGTTAATTAATGGCATTTTGTTAACTATCTTCCCAGTGTCTAGAGGCCTTAGACAAGAAGACCTTTTACCTTTGTGCTTGTTTAATTTATTGGAAAAGGTCTACAAAGAGGTCTTATTCAAGGTTGGTCATGGAACCAAAACCTTATTTCTCAGTCTCGTCTCCATTTTGTGGACGATACAACTTTGATGGGAATTACTACAATTAGAGAGTATACCAATTTCTTTGAAAGTGTTAGATATATACTCATCTGCTTCTAGTCAACATATCAATGAGGACAAGTCTAGCATTTTCTTCTTTAATTCTCCTAACTTATTCAACGTAGAATTATTCTCCTAGGCTTATTCAATGTAGCATTTCTTCTTTAATTCTCCTAAAGCTTATTCAACGTAGTATTCAAATATTGTCTATGGAATATCTAGGAATCCCCCATTCAATTGGTAGTCTTAAGAGGATTCAATAAAACAAAATTTTGGATAGATCCTACAAGAAGGTTAGCTATTGGACATTTTGATTGCTATAGTTTGTAGATCGATTAACCTCTTAATATCAATCCTTCAATTATTATCAATTAATTATTTTTTATTACTAGCCACCCCCAAGATTTTTCTAAAGGAGTTTGACTCTCTTTTAAGAAAATTCTTTTAAGCCAAAAATAGAGCCTTATGAGCTAAGATTTGTTGTGCAGGTCTAAATAGGCAAGAGGTATTGGTTGCTGACAATCAAAGCTAAATTGTCATGGTTTAGTAGCTAAACTTTATTGGAAATAGTGTAAAAATTCAAACCAACAATGGGCTAAGATTTTTAATTTTAGAAATCTGGGAGGGATGGCTAATGAAAATGTTCTGGGAGTGGAAAGGTTTTTTTTTGGATAACTAATAAAGATCATGGAGCATTATTTTGGGAAGATTCTTGGGATATTCACCCCCTATTCTCTTATCCTTTCCCCAACTTTAAGCCGTGTGTGCCACTTTTCAGGAGGTTGGATGGTATAGTGTTGTTTACTTTAAATGCTCTTTTACTTTAGGATTGTTTATTATTAGATGGAAGGAATCTTGAAGATGGCCAAGAAGGGGTTCTTCAAAAATCTGGCATACTTTAGCTTCAATCCCAGAAAATGGACCTTGTAGCTCTTGGGAGGACCCAGGTGTTTGAGGCCACAATTCTGAAGGAGGTTTCTTGGTGGCTCTTGGATATCAATTTATTGAACAACAAGAGGAAGGGCATATTGAGCATCCTTCGTCGAAAAAAATTCAAAACAAATGCAGTTAGTCTAAAGGCTTTTCAATTAGTATAAATGTCTAAACTAGGATAATATTAGGAAACAAGGTTTCTATGAACCTTTCATCTACGTTCTATGTGGTGGTAATGAATCATTTATGTTCTATGTGGTGGTAATGAAGAACATCAATATTCGGAAGAGAAGCTTCAAATATTGGCCCTTCTTTTACTCTTTGGTAGATCTAGTTAGAGAAAAATCGAGATATATTCCAAGAGTGTCGGCATAAAATAATGCAAGTTTGGTAAAAGGTCAGATGCATGCTCAAAGAGACAATTGAAGCAAAATTCAATATAGTTGAGCCTCTCACCTCCTCCAATGTTCGACTTGTTAAGCTTCCAGATCTCTTCAAGTCAAACTATCATGCTCAAGCCTCTAGAAAGGTGAAAAGACATGAAAGATAGCCCCCTTAACCTAATGACTTTCATAAAATCAATATAAATGGCTCCTTTAGAGGTACCCCGAGGGTTACCAAAATTGGTGATATTGAAATTGATAATAACGTCGATGTTCAATTTCTCTTTTCTACCATCATGGAATAACATTCTAATAATCTAATGGAAGCTTGGGCAATTCTTACAACTTTGGAGAAAACCTTTCCATAGGCTGACAAAAGGTGATTTGTTTTGTTTCAACAAATTCTATGATTTTGGTCACTCTCTTGAATTAAGAGAGTTTTCAAGATTCCTCTTAAAGACTGCTAGGTGACCAAGCAGGTCCTTGATTTGGCCAAAAACTCGACTCTATTTCTTGTGTTCACACTCTATCTATCTGGCAAAATGGACTTCCGAGGGAATTCGAAACTGGAATGTGGATGGCAGGGGTGTTTTGGATTAGTACGAAACTGGAATGTGGCTAGCAGGGGTGTTTTGGATTAGACAGCAGATCATAAAGCTTTTATGTAATGTCCCCACTTTGAAATATAATTTAACAATAAATGATCATAATAATATTAAAATATAAAAGAACTAAAATAAATATTTAATTTTAATATTAAAATAATATATTTAAATATAATTAAAACTTGATTAAAGTTAATGAATGGTCAAAAGACATGAAATGATAAGTTGCGACTCCCTCAAATATGAAGTACAAAAGGGAGAAGAGAACTCATTTGAAGGGGGGATAATTTGGGAATCAGCAGTGCAGATCTGATTTAAATAAGAAATGCAGATCTGATTGTGAAAGGTTGTCTCTTTCGAAGGGTAGAAATATTGAAGAGTTGCACTCTTTCAAAGGGTGCACTAATGGTGTCTCTTGCTAAAGGGCATACATGATGAAGAGGTGTGACCTCTCCCTCAGACCTCTCCCTCACATGGAGAGATATAAAGGAAAGGAATGAAAAGCATCGAATGTCATCACCAACAATCAGATCAGATCAGAACTGTTATTAATTTGCAGGCAGTAACATCCTTGTTCTTGGTGGTATGGATGAGAATGTGCTTAATATGTATGCTTAATATATGAAGCCTTTTAATGTTCTCATGCAGAATTTAATAGTAATATTAATATAGACTGCAATACGTATGAGAGTCATAATTAATATATATTCATGATACATGAGAAAGTTAGTATACTCATAGTCTAGTCCTTGATCTTTCACTAATGCCTATGGAGGATGGAAATGATTTGTGCAAAGGGAAAGATGGTTTAATTCCACACCGATCAGGTGGTCCCAAGATGGGGTAAAAATCAGTGATCCGGAAACCTTGAGAGAGTAGTCCCAAGATGGGGTTAAGGGCCTGCATCCGGAAAACTTGAGGGAGTCTGTTTGTAGTTGGTTTCTCAGCACCCTAGCACCATAATTACCCCTTCTCCATTAGGGTTAGCTAATAACCAGGTTAGACCACATATAGAGGGTCATGATTTATAATATGACGGAATAGTAGTAATAAGCATAGTAACTTTTTGGTAATGCATTCAATGATGAATGACAATTGTTGATAACATGACAGCTTCCAAGTAGAGGACATCACATTATATAGAATGATTAGTTGAAGTGATTCTAGTCTGGCAAAGAAAGGCAGGTTGTGTATTGCTTTAAGTTTTAACTCTGATAGGCATTTGGTTAGGTGGTTTTGTAGTAACCCCCGTGGACATTATTTATATTGCTTCTTGAGACAAGTTTCTGTCTCAAAAAATAAGCACCTTACCTAATAGTATAGTGAAGGCCCAGAAATTTTCTATTGTTTGATGGTCTTGTGAAAAATAAGCACCTTACCTAATATAATAGTGCATGCTTTTAATTACCAAGATGCGTTTGATCTGTCAATAAATCTGATTTTAACCACAGATAGCAACAACAAATTAACTTCAGATTCAACTTCAATAAATTAATCTACTGGAGTCCAGCTTGCACACATAACAAACATTGAAAGAGAGGAAGGGTTAGGAGACATGTCTCTCAAACACTTGCACGAGGCTGACAAAGACTGGAGAATGAACGAAGCCTTGCATGGTAAATGTTGTGCTAAGGGACATTAAGTGGCTTGGCTCAATCATGAACTTGCAACTCTATTCAGCATGTTCCATGATGTAGCAGGTGAATTTTTCGAGTGTGTTCTCTGCAATGGTCAAAAGTAGTTTTTCAGAAATACCAAGTGTTATGGTGAGAAAACCCTTTTCCAAATTTAGTACCTATAAATGGATGGCAGGCACCAATTGACATTGGAAGACAGAAGGGTTACAGAAGGAACCTGCCATTAAGAAGGAAATATGGTTTATGTTTGTCAAAGTACAGTAGCGCACATTGGTGTCCGTGATAACATAACAGGTGCAGATAAAATAATGTGCTTTTGGATGGTTTAAGCTCAGGAATGGTCGAATGGGGCCCAAGACATGTCTATTAGAAATGAAAACTAAAGCACATGCAAAACATGATGGATAAGTGTCAAAAATTCAAATATTAAAATCTCAACAGATAGATCTTCACAATTTCAGATGCAGGTCACTCAACCAAAGAGCCAGGAATAGCTGCAGGATTAGTTGCAGCAAACATACAAACTACCATATGAAAATAGATTAAAAGGCTTATCACAATTATTTTGTAATGCGGGGCACCAAATATGACTTTTCTAAAGAATAGCAGTATTAAAAAATGTTTCAAGTACTAATCCTTGAATTTCTCAGTTGTATTAAATATGGTTCAAGTACACCTGACATTTCTAGCTCGTGTTTGAATAAATCTGCTGAATGTTGTAATTATCACATTAAAGTCTTATGGTCCCACCAAAGTACATAGCAAGACTGAAATAAAAACAGAAGTCAAGAGCCACCCTATCAAGGCCATTAGACCTCCATAAGCAAAACGTGCTGAGGAATTATCTATTAATGTGCAATTACAAAATTACTATAGAGTGCATACTCTTGAATATTAATTTGGAAACAATTATGTTCTTCAAATTTTATTTGTAATCATAATTATAAGAAAATAAATAGTATTTTTACGAAATAGTTTGACCTCACTGTTCATGCTTCTTGACCAAAAATAAAAACCAAAGAAAAAGAAACCCGATGCTCAAACGCAGACTTGTTGCATCCTCAGAATCTCCATCCTCCATGCCAAAAAAAGCTTTACAGCTTATCCTCAAACTCTGACAAGGGAGTCATTTGCTCCTTCAGACCCTTTCTCTTGCGGATATCAAGAACAAGCTTCTCAGCTTGAGTGCCATGCTCCAGTGGATCGGAGCCCATCATATCCCAGTGATCAAATACACATTGAGGGAAAGCCTGACCAGAAGTTGCTGCTCGAAGAGTGCCAGAAAACCCAAATGACTCAATGACTGGCAAATATGCCTTAATATTGTAGAGCGGGGTTCCTGGCCTTTGCATTTCCTCAAACACATGGCCCCTTTTCTGATTCAGCACACCATAAATACCTCCAAGTGCCTGTTCAGGAGCCTGAATTTCTACAAGATATACTGGCTCCAGAAGCCTTGGTTTAGCAGTAAGCTGAGAAGCATACATAACCCTTCTGGCTGTTGGAATAATCTGGCCACCTCCTCTATGAATGGCATCAGTATGTAAAACAACATCACAAACCTCAAAGCAAATGCCACGCATGTTCTCCTCTGCAAGAGCACCTTCCTTGGATGCCCACTGAAATGCTGCAACAACTGAATCCTTAATTTCATTTAAGTACTGAACTCCCTTACACATATCTACAACCATGTTGGGACCAGTGGTTTCAGGCCCAAAACACCAAATCTTCTTAGCCAGATCTTTGTCCCATCCGAACTCCTCAGAAAGGATTTTAGCACGGGCCTTAGGATCATCTCTTGGGCCAATGCGACCATCATCAATCGCTTCTGGAAGCCCTTCTTCGAGAGGCCTTGCTTCAAAATAAAGCCTGTTGTGTTTATTTGGAGACTTGCTCATTACAGTACGGACCGACTTCTCCAATACAGTTTCTCTAAATGAGACAACAGGATCAGACACAACAATCTCAGCTCCACCCATAAAATCATCTTGCAAATCCTTCAAGCAAATCTCAAGGTGAAGTTCTCCTGCTCCAGCAATAATATGTTCACCAGATTCCTCAATTGTGCACACCACCATAGGATCTGACTTAGCAAGCCTCTTCAACCCTTCGACAAGCTTTGGAAGGTCAGAAGCTACCTTGCACTGCACTGCAACACGCACAACAGGCGAGACAGAGAACTTCATTGCTCTAATTGGATGGGCATCAACCTCCTTCTCATTAGTCAGAGTAGCATTCTTAGTGATGAACTGATCTAACCCAACCAAAGCCACTGTATTTCCACAGGGGACATCCTCAACTGATTCTTGTTTTTTACCCATCCAAATGACAGTCCTCTGGACACTTTTCGTATACAAGTCCTTCTTCTGACCAGGCACATAGTTAGGACCCATTATCCTAACCTTCATTCCTGTAGATACCTTCCCTGCAAAAACCCGACCAAAGGCAAAAAAACGCCCCTTGTCAGAGGCAGGAATCATCTTTGAAACATACAACATTAATGGTCCTTCAGGGTCACAATTTCTAATTGCAGTTGCATACACATCATCAAGAGGACCTTCATACAAGTTCTCTACACGATATCTCTGTGCTTTTGATGGAGATGGAAGATGGAAAATCATCATCTCAAGTAAAGCACTGCTCGCAGGTAGCCAGGTTTGCATAACACGTTTCATTAGGGCCTTCCCCGCTAGTTCCTTCTCATCACTTTTCATAACAACTCCCAGTTTCTGCAACATCGGCCATAACTTATCCTTCTGATCATTCATACAAATGTTTATAATCTGCTTAATCGGTTCATATATAAACTGAACAAAACCTCTTTTGCAAGTAGGAGCTCCTGTGTTCTTTGTTGTCCACTTTTTGGTACTTGGGTCAAAAAAGTTCTCACCCCACAGTCTTTCCATCATCTTGGCTTCATCAACTTTAAACTTTGAAGCATACATTTTGGCAAAATTTGTCAAAGTGAAAGCCCACCCATGCAGACCAGCTGAGAAAGCAACTGTACCTTTCTCTGGATAAACTTGGCAATCACCAAGAAGAGGATCTTCATAGGTAGCCATAATCACGTTTGCATTTTCAATCACTCTAAGAAATGTCTGATAAGCTTCCTCTCCTTCAACCTGCAACTCAAGGAAACATCTATCCATCTTGTTAACAGTAAGAACTGGCCTAATTCTTTCTCCAAGAGCCTGTCGAAGAACAGTCTCAGTCTGTACACAAACTCCTTCAATACAATCTACCACAACTAATGCACCATCTGTGATACGCAGGGCTGCTGTGACCTCAGAAGAGAAGTCAACGTGCCCTGGAGAATCAATCAGATTGATCAAATATTCATTCCCCATTCTCTCCCCCGTGAAACTCTTAAGAGACTCAGCTGTCATCTCATAATACAAGGAGATGCCTGTTGACTTAATGGTGATACCACGTTCAGCTTCATCTGCACGAGTATCAGTCATTCTAACATCACCGGCAACTTCTTGAGCAATGATACCAGCTGCTGCCACTAAAGAATCAGTAAGTGTAGACTTCCCTGCACAACAGCAAAAACAATGTCATTGAAAATCCAAATACTGGTTTTCTCCTTAATGTAACATTAAACCTAAATGGAAAAATATAAAGTAGCCCCTACCATGGTCGACATGGGCAATAACAGACATATTTCGAATATTATGTTTCAAGTCCATAATCCTACGAAGTTCTTCAGCTGTGAACTTCACCTGCAAATCACAGATAGTCACAGTGGATACCAAAGAAATATTTTTTTTCTAAAATGCATAACAAAGACAAATTTCTCTTCAATCTCTTTTTAAGTGAATCACGATAAATTGACATTACCATTTTTGCTGACTCTTATATTCACCAAAAGGCAATTTGATAGTATATCTGAAATCTGCAAAACAAATGAATACAATTAACCAAAACCTTCACAATACTTTCATCAGCAATTAATTAAAAAAACACATATTATAAGCATATTGAGTAATTCAAAAAAGCAGACTGTGAGAACAAAACTGCAATTCAAAAACAACAGAGAATAGCCTGCAGATTTGTAATATGAAAAATCTTTAAACTAAGAAGGTTTAATCCTCAAATTTCCAATGGCAAACATTTTAGTAACTGTAACCAGCCGAAATTGTGTTATATTAAATCTGTATTTAACCAGAGATCTTGTGGTGCCTGTTGTTTAAAGTCAGCACACCTCAATTTCCAAATTTATGAACAAATGTTCAAGCTCGAATCTTGAAAGTATGAGAGGCCCCTCTAAGGTTTATTTAAAAAACGGTTAATCTTAGACAGTAAAGTGAGGCACATATTGCTAAGTACAAATTACAGTATTTAATTACAGCCTTTCTATTGATTTTGCATGTGCAGATGCACCACTATAAGCCATTTTGTTTTATCTTTAACATTGACAATTGACATTGAATTATCAATTACCAGTAATGTTATGTATTTAATTTTGTACATTTTGCACAAATAATGTGTAACTATATATAGAAAGAGTTATGCCAAACCTGAATGTATGTGCTGCATAGATCAAAACCTTTGAATAAAGGAGAATCGTGATTCAAGGTAAGAGCTTTTCTTAATTTTTAATACTTGAAGTGTTTATAATTTGCAAACTCTTATTATTTTATTTTTTTTTAATCAGTTTATTATTGCTTCAGTTTCTTGTTCATTTTTGTAACAAGCAATCACAGCCTAAGGTTACATTATTTTTTTCCACGTGATTTTTGACCTAGGATTTCATTATTGCATTTTTTTTTCATTTTAGAACATATAGATACAGATATAGTTTGAAATGACTCATAATTCCAGCTTGGTGGGCCAATGATCAATTAAGGCTTTAAAAGCTGACTCGTTATAACCACTTTAGTGACATGTGAGAATGATTAAGCAGCTTGCTAGAGGCGGGCATCGTATTTGGCACTGTAATGAATGTCAAAACAAGTACAAAATTTAAACAGTTGAGTAAATGCCCACTTGTGTCCAATTGCTGACCAAGAAATTGAAGTTAATGTTTGGGAAAAACAGAAATGCATAGCAAAAGAAGCAAATTATTGCTTTTATCAAAGTGCAAGAGGAAGCATAATGCCACTGAGAAAGCTAGATAAGAATCTTATTATTACAAAAGAAAAGATTCCACATGCCACGTGCAAGACCATCCTCCACTATTCTTCTGATAGTTGCTGCCACACATCTGTTTCCTGCAACACTGACTTCCAAGAAAACATTAGCCCCTCTTTCTCATGAAAGAATCATGGACGCAAACCCATTAGAAAGGACATTTCATAATGAGCTGAGGGGTGACGCCGATAGCATATTGTGCATTGTATTTATGTCAATGGCCTTCCTTTAAACCTTGTTAGATCACCACAAGGACAAGAAAAGGTAAGGAATTAATGAACCACCCAAAAACTGTGCATTGTATTTATGTTAATGGGCTTCCTTTAAACCTCGTTAGATCACCACAAGGACAAGAAATGGTGGGCAATTAATGAGGCACTCACAAAATCAACATGTCTTGTCCATGAAAAGGTACATGCCACCTTAATGATTAAGGATATAAAGTATATGGGCAATCCATTGTTGGTCAAGATTCATGGACCTAAACAAGAGTGCCCATGATTTCTCATTAGTGGAAAGCTTGCAAAAATAAGCCCCTAGTTCATTTTGTTGCAATATGGCTTAAAGGGGCTGTTTTTTAGGTGAACTGATGGGCATGTGAAGGATGTCAAATTCAACATACATCCTAATATAACCCATTAAGACAATGAGATCTCAATACATAGCATTTTGAGAGGTTATTAGTTAAGAAACAGACACGATGTGTGGTCCACTCAGTCAACTTGATGAACAAAAGCTTGGCACACAAACTATGTTACCCCGAGTTTCCAAGACGGGGACGGCAGGGGATGGCGAGTAGTTTCCAGGACGGCAATTTTTTTTGCCAATTTTGGGGACGGCAAAGGGGACGGCTATATAAAATATAGGGAAAATTTAAAATATATAGTGAGATTTTAAATGTTCATATGAAAAATAGATAAAGCATGTATATATACATTATATTCATATGAAAACATGGATAAAGCAAGTATATGTACATTATAGAACCTTAACATACCACATTTGTGTTCAGAATTCATTGTCAATACTCAATATGCATTCATAATTGAAAATACATTGTCAATATGCCAACACTTGTTTGCATGTAGTTCATTGTTTATTTCTGATTGATGGATATTTTGATAGTCTTCCATTTCTATTATGACCTACAACCGCTTCTTTATGCACTACAAAGTTTTGGATGTTCATGAAATTCTATACCAAGCTGTTATTCATATTTCTGAGTGCTTTTGGCTATTATTCAGACCTGTTTACCTTTCATAATTGTGAAAAGTCCAATATTGCAGAGCTACAACCCCTTTTTTATGCACTACCGCGTTCTAAGTGTTTGTGAAATTTATTACCAGGCTGCTGCTCATTATTTCTAAGTGCTTTTGGAAGTGATTCAGACATGTTTACCCATCATATTACTGAAAATCCAATTTTATAGACCTATAATGAAATAAAAAAATGTTTTTTTGAGCATTCGAGTCTCTTTTTGTTTTTTAAATGTGCTGGGAAAAGGGGGGAAAAGGGGGACGGCTGGCTACAAAATATTTTCTAAGGGATACAAAATATTTTAAGGAAGGACACAATCCAACTGTAACCAGATTGGTCAGCTTTTTTAGCTTTGTAATTCTGAAATCTGTTTTACAAATGTGAACTGTGCATTACATAATAAACAAGGCCTACTTTCAAAGTTAAGTTTATTCTCTGACCTTAGTGGTTTGGAATGCCAATGTTATTGTTTGCTGCTGCAGTTATGAGGATTATTTGCATGTGTTGGTCTGAATCTATTAACCAGTCCATAAGAAAAAAACCCAAGGTTCATTACACCTAAAACAGGATGCTAAACATGAACTGCATTATATATAATATAAGTTAATCTACAATCATCAACAAACTCAAAACTGAAATGTCCAACTCAGGTTTAGCAGAAATAAAACATCCATACAGACTTATTTATCAATCAACAAAGCCAAACATTTACAGTATATAGTAACTTATAAGGTACTAAACTCATAGAATTGTCATACAAGATGATTCAAATATAATAAATGAATGTTAAATCAAAGAGAACCTCTTTATGGGAAAAAAAGGCCTAGAAATCTGCTAATACTTTGTAACCTCTTTATGGGAAAAAAGGCCTAGAAACCTGCTAATACTTAGTTACCATCTAAATATAAAGTTTGTTTATAAACTCAGCTAAAAACAAAATTCGGCAGAGGATTTTGTGTTGTTAGAAACAAATCTAAATGACTCTGAAAATGCCTGACCATTATAATATCTTAATTATTACAAGATAAAAGGTTGATTCCAAAGTTTGCACGCAATCTGGGTTACAGATCAGATTATACCAAAAAGTATAATTTTTATATACTGAATAAATAGGCAAACAAAAATCAAGTCACCATTCTAATTACTGCTCTGCAAAAATATTCCCTAAGCCTTCATTGGCAATCAAATCCAAAATACTTTCAATATCATAAGTACACTGAGGCTTTGAGTAATACAAAGTGTTTCCCTGGGGTCAGAAACTTGTCCCAGACATTCCTGGGGCAAGGTTCAAATGTGCTGCCCCAATCCCCTTTCTAACAAAACTGTAACATCAATTAACTTCTAGTTTAACTTTTAAACAGATAAAGAAAAAATTTAGTTTAAAATGGGTAGAGAATGCTTCCCACTTCCCACTTAGAGTTATGGGAGATAACCTAAAGATAGTTGGATCCACACCTATCCCAACAGGAGATCTCATACTATATGATACAAAGGGATGAGGGAGATGGGTATTTATATCTCAATCTTTCAGTTGAAGGCTCATCCAAGTTTTAGTTATTCTCTCATCTAATATTATGAGGAAGCTTGTTGTGATTGAAATCATACCTTCTCCAGAAGCACAGAGAGGAAAGTGAGGAAGCTTATTAACCTTCCAGATTTGGTAAATTTGCCTAATGTCATTCCTGTCCATTTGCAAAAGTGTACAGAAGACTCATTCTATGAGTATGTTCTTTGATCCTTTTCAAGGGTTATTCTTGATCAACGTCAATATTTTTCATCCCTTGGACAAAATCCAGTTGAACCCGAAAGCATTCACAAACAAAATAACAAACATCAATTCCTTTGCATCGAATAGAAAGCAATCTTGGATTCATCTAATTGAAGGCTATCAAAGGCCACCCACAAGAAGAGATCATCAATGGAATATGTTTCAGACTGGCTTTGACTCACAAACCTCCATGTCTGTTCCGTTCATATTGTAGAGAAGTTTTCAAGAGTGATGAACGTCTTATGGTCTCATGTTTATATTTTTAATAGACATTATTAAATGTATTTTTTAGTTTCTTTAAGCCGCTCTTAGGTAATTACTTTACTATCTTTGTATTTTACATCTCGTATATTTTTATTTTTTTTATTTGCCACTCCCTTTCACTCCCCCGCAATCTGAAACTTCCTGTCACCATGCCCAAAACTCACTGAAACGATAGAGTTAAAAGTAGCTTTGAGATTTCCACATGTATAAAGTAAGAAAATCTAATCAACCCTCAAAATTATAATTATAAAAATAGTGCATAGAATTTGATCTTTCAAACATCCAGATGTAAACATTACAGTAAATCTATATTGCTAAATCTTAATGATATGAAATCTCTATTTAATCAGAGAACTTACGTTGCCTGTTGTTTAAAATCAACGCAACGCCATCTACATATTTGCGCGTGAAGATTCAAGCTTGAGCCTTAAAAGAAAGAGAGATCCTTCCAAGATTTATTTAATAGATAGTAAAAAGAGAGGGATTGACATATTTTAGCTACAAATATTTATCACGTTCCTTTTCAGTTACAGCCTTATCTGAATCCTCGGCATCAAAACAAGTGAGCTTGCATAGAAACAAAGCTTTAAACACTTGGACGGCATTAAAGGCCTTTGTACAATGAATCACATACATTACCATACGTTAAACCTTAAAAAAACTAAATCAGACAAGATTACGTTAAAAACAGAGCCCAAAACCTAACTACAGTGGATCTGTTTAAACAGATAACAGAAACAGATGGGATCGATATTGAAATCGAGATCTCGAGAGCACGATGAAAACTAACCTGTAAAGAAAAGGCCGCGCTGTAAGGACTCGGGGTGCAGACCTTCCAATTCTAGGCTCCCGAAGATGAGACGAATAAAGAAAAAAGGAGTAGATTTGATCGGACCGCACAAAGATAATCCTCCTTGCCTAGGGTTTTGATGCCTCCTTAGGGTTTCTCTTGGGGAAAGAATATGCTCCGAGGCAAAGCAATACGCCGCCACCGGGTAAATTTTTTACGCTTTATTTTCGGTGACCCTTTTTCACCGCTAAAAGGTAAGTGTTTTTTTTTTGCCTTCACTTTGTATTTTCTACTAAAGTTACGTAGAATTGAAAATGGAACAGTTGGTTCTTTGACCGTTGCTTACAAAAGGTAGAACCACTTGAGTTGAGGGGGAAAAAATATATTTATCTTTTGGTTTATTTTAATTTTTGTGCTTTCCATAAGCTCTACGAAATTCGGCATAGATTATTTTAGATTAAATGATGAGAATTGGAATTGATAAATTTCATATTCATATTTGCTATTTTAGAAAAGTAAATGAGGAGGATGAAAGCATTTGATTTTATAATAGAGGAATGGATTATTAAAGATTTTTGAAATTGTATTGGTATGTTTTCATGGGTTTTTTATCAATGAATTTTTTGAATCTCGTAATTATGTCTTGTTTGGGATCAAGTTTGATAATATAAGTACATTTTATAATTGTAGATTTATCTTGTAGATTTCAGATTTAATCTTATGTAATTGCATATTCCTACTCTTTAACTTCTCTAAGTGCTATTTGACTACTTTGTTGATTCTAGCTGAAGTTTTTTTAAAATACCTTGGAGGGGTTGCCATTTCATTTCGAGGAGACAAATTTTCTTAGATCAAAACCATAAAATCTATACAAAATTGAAAGATAGCAAGCATGCATCTTAATCTTGTACATTATCTTCTAGTTTTGTATGCATTTTTGGGGGTTGATGTAGGAGAACTTGTCTCCTTGTGATAAATGACAACCCTTCCAATGAAATGATCAATTGTTCTTTCCTCGAGCAAGTTACTAAATTTTGCATAAATTAATTTAAGATTAAATGATGATAAATTAGGATTGATAAATTTGATTATTGCATTCATTCTTTTAGAAAAGTAATAAAGTGGATAGGAGTATTTAGTTTTGGAATTAAAGAATAGTTTGTTTAAGATATTTTAAAAATCATATTAGTATTTTTTTAATGCTATTTATTAATGAATGCCTTATAATTTGAAATGGATCTATGCTCTTTTGGGGCTCAAGTTTGGAAGTATAGGTAAGCTCCATAATTGTAGATTCATCATCTAGCTTCAAACTTGACCCTGTGTGATTGCCTACTCTTGATCTTGAACTCACACCTAGGTGATAGCTGTCTACTTTGGTGTTTCTACATATTTGAGGGCTATGGTGATTTTCAAATACCTTAGAAGGGTTGTCATTTCATTGTAAGGTACAAATTCTCCTAGATCAATAACCAAAAATGAATACAAAATTAGAAGATGGCAAGCAAGCCTCGTAAGTGTTGCTACAATTATTTTGTTGCATCTTATTATGTTAAGTTTACTCAAAGAAATTATTTTTATGACTTAGGTAAAGATAAGACAATTGAGTACGTGTCATTTCATGGGAATGTGTTTTTACGTAGCCTCTTAGGTTTGGAAACTTAAATAAAACAATCCCTCATTTTTTGTTTTTTGCTTCTTTCTTACCCTCATTGGATTTGGAATCTTGCAACTATATATTGTAATGTTTTCCTTACATTAATAATCTCTCCATATTATTGATATTAGATTTTATAAAATATTTATATTTTGGACTATTTGCATAAACGCATGAAGCTTTTGTAATCTTTTTTGGTCACCTAAATCTAAACTTGTCTTCTCATTTCCATTAAATACTACATGGTATAAAAAATGTGTTGGTGTCTTTAAATTATATGTGTCCTCTAAAAAATAGAGACCTTTCAATTGAAGTTTTGGAGGAGAGATAAATTTTGGATCATGATGGATCAAATCAAATCTCACCACAATGTGCAAAAGGCCTAAGAAAGTTGAGATTGACTTTTGTTTCACCAAAATTGATCAAGAAGCTTGATTACATATAAAGGCTTGAACATTAAATTTGGCATACTTGTTTTTGGGACATTTCTAAACCAAATGGACCTTTTCATTACATCTAGAAGGCCTAAAGATTCTCATTTTCATATAGAATTTACCTAGGTTTAGTGGTGGAAGAATTTGAAACAAAAAAATGCTTCTCTATCATACAATGATTGTATAGTTTATGCATTGTATAATTTTGAATTAAAAATAATACACACAGACACCCATGGGTATTGATATAGCTAATCTTAGTCTCGCCACCAATATCCTACCAATTGGACCCCTACTCCCTCCTCTACTTGTTTGCCACCAATCTTAGTAATGCCATGTTTTGTTCTCTACCCCCACAACTTAAAACCACCCTCCAATATGAAAAAGTAGTTTCCCAAATACATTAACATTTTTATAGATATTGAAATTCAATTCTACTAAAGAAAGACTTACTCTCCTTGAAAGTGATCTGAATCCAAACACCAATGCTTAACATAGACATCTACAAAACATGTTCCAGTCCCACATGACCAAAAAAGTAGAAGATGAATATGTCTCAAAAAATATGCTTGAACTTGCAAAAATGGAATGAGAGAGAAACTAGCAAATTACTAGTCAACAACAAGAATTAAAACTATTATATTGAAAAGAAACTAGAAATTTGTAGTAAGCTAGAAATCTTCCTCCAATGAAACTTGTAGCTTAAGCAGGAAAACAAGAAATTTTATTTTGATGGTTGTTTGAGGGTTTGCTTCAGTATTTCTACCTTTATGGTAGTTTATTTTTATAATAATATTTGAAATGTAAAAATGTAATGTAGATGAAATTATTGTTCTATGGTGAAAGGAAAATATTAATGCAAATAAGCAAGCATGTGATCCATTAATGCCAAAGATACAAGAACAAAGTGTTGGTGATAACTAGGATTAGAAAGCAAAAACCAGACTTCCACAAACCATGAGCATGCAAATCCAAATGAATAATATCAAAGATTTAATTTGAATGTGTTGGTGTAAATAGTGATTTTGTCAAACTAGGTAAGTGTTAGCATGTCTAGAGATAGACCTATTAACAATGCTTAAGTCTCCACTTAAGAACTTTTAGTATTTTTTGTCATCTCATGTGATTGAGACATGTGTACTCACTTAGTACGACACTTATTGCATGTACATTAGCCACTTGTTCACACACTTGTCAAGTGTACTCTCAAGTGTCCCATGTTTGGAAGGTTACTCAATTGTTGTTCCAACTTGTCCACCTCATCTAGCTTGCCTATATATGCAAGCCTACTATATACATTTTACTTAACTCTTTGATATTATTAGTTTAGCTTTTTGTGCTCATGTTTTGTAGAAGTTTGATGTTTGTTTCGTGATCTTGGCCAATCCTGACAACATGGTATCAAAGCCATGCTAGCAAAACCCTTCCCTCTGAGTGTTTTTTAAAGTTATTCCGTCCGATTTTGCTCCTTTTGGATAAAAAATCATATTTAGAGGCAAGTTGTGGCTTCTTATTCTGCAGGGTTTTTTTGAGGCCTTAATTCACCTATGTTGAGGTTTTTTTTCTTTTCAATTTTAGTATCTGCAAGTTTTTGTGGGTGGCTCCTCTATTAGCTAAGAATCATCTCTGTCTTGGAAACAATATTTTCTCTGATTCATAGCACTATTTTCTTTCTGAATGGGATCCTCGACCTTCATTCTCTATGGTAGCATTTTGTTTGCCTGCAAAAAAACAAGAGCATGAAGAAAAATTGTTATCTTGTCCTCTTCTAAATGATGGGGAGGTAGCCAAGGATATTGTTTATCGAAAGCAAAGAGATGGTTCTGTACGTGGACATGTCATACGTATTGCTTCAACAAGTAAAGGTTTGATCAAATTCCTGCCATGAACTTACCCCAAGGAGATCTCGAATTCGGTGGAGCATGCAAAGCAAATAGCAGTTGAAGGCTCCAAACTCAGATCAACCTGAAAGAAGAAGTCATTGATAATGCAAATAAATAATATGGTGGTGAAGAGATTTTTCTTGCCACGGTGCTCCTGGAATGTAGTTCACCTAAAGGTGAAATTAAGATAGCAATCTGCTAGCCCAACCATGCCAATAGCTAGCAGAAGGGCAATTTTTTGGAGGTTACAACACTTTGATTGCAAGTTGCATCATAACAGCGCACCTCACAAGAACAATTTTTGTGCACTTTTTCACCCATGTAGCATTTTGGACTGGGGTAGCTTCTCAATCGAGTTCAAAAAGGTGCAACAATCAGCCTAAGGCATGTTTTCATTGCTATAATGTGTGGAACCTATGAATTCAGTATTGCGAACAAGTCTACTAATCAATGCCTTGCTTGATTAGTATTCAGGTTTTAAGGGTGTGATAGTGCAAATCGACAATAATTGTCTTGTTTTTTTGGTTGTTTTTTTGGTTGTCTTATTGTGGCTACCTGCAAGGAAAGTGAAGTGGAGGTTTTACTTCACTTCATGAACCACTTGTTTGTTGATTTCATTTGGCCTTCCATGACGCAATCTACATACTTGATAGACATTCATCGGTGGACTTTTTGGTATTGGTTGTGAACTGTCACTTCCCCCACCTCATAGAGATTGACTTACAATATTTAATCAGCAACTTCCATCTGCAACACAGCTTCTTCATAGTCAGCATTGTTCATTATCCCATGTAGATTTCCTACCCCACATAATCAGCTTTGGCGCAACATTGCTTAGTCAATGCCTCATTTGGCTGGCAATCTTAAACAATTCTTCTCCTTTTTTAATGTTCATCTCTCCAACGGTCTCCTCGCTACTTGCCACCACATCTTCAATGGCTTGGACAACTAAACCAACAAGGCAGTTTTGCACTGATTTCAAATGCTTAACAATTATTGAAACTTTCATCATAGCATTTTGTTCAACCTTTTTGCTAGCATTCTATGTTGAAGTCGTAACAACATTACATGTTAACTATCATAGTATGACAACCATCATGTCTCTTAAGAATTTGTAATTGGGGGTATTCAGATTAGGGGCAAGTTGTCTTTGATATGTGTGATGATTTTTAATAAATCTTGTATTTTTGCTTGATGAAGACGAAGGGTGAGGTCTAGGTTGGCAAGAGGATAAATCCTCCTTACAATCAAAACCATTGTATTCTTTAAAGTTTCATGTCAATTCCAATGAGTAGTTGGAAATCTAGGTTTTCTCTCATCTTAGAGCATCTTTTTCTAGTTTAGTGCAAATGTAATTAAAAATAGATTCACGAGAAATTATTTGGTTAATAACTTTTGATAGGTAGCTTAAAATTGAGCACCATTTTATGAAAGGTTAATGTTTCAACATTTCCCATCCATTGAACCTTGCTACATTGTAAAAAGCATTGAGTTATGAAGTGCTAAAAATTTGGGGGGCTTGCCTAACATTGTTCATCAAGAGGGTGCCTTGAGTCATGCCCCTGCGCACTTTTGTGAAACATGTCATGAAACTTCCACATTTCCCTTACTATCATTTTTTTTAGGTTTTCTTGAGATGTGCCTCTAAACACTTTTGTGAAATTGTTCCTTTGAGCACTTTCATACCTTCTTAAGAACTACATATGGAGATGAACAATGTAGTCTTATGGCATGCATAGTGATTTCACCACTTATTGCTACATATGAATCCAAAAATGCTTCACAAAAAGCATTAGTGATTCCTCACAACAAGATATTCATGCATGTTTTCTAGTATTATAGATTTGGAAGACATCATTGAGGACATTGGAAGTACAAACATTATTCATCTCAACATCATTTCGGGGAGGATTATCAAAGGTAGTACTTGAAACATCCATTAAATTTTTAATCGAATTCAAGCATTCCATGAACATCTTTAAGAATATAATCATATAGCAACATGAAATATGTATGAAAGCTTTGACAAATGAAGTGAATGTAAGAAACATCTTTGAAACCCTCATTATGCAATACATTAAAATACAATGAATCAATGCAAGCAACATGAAGTGAAAGAAGCCACCATTCAACACATGATTTTGATAAGTATTATAACTAATAAACAATAGTCATCACATGTGAAATTGCAAACCAATCAGATCTTGTGAAATCCATAATGAAAATTAGATCTAAAAACTTTCAATTAGAATTATGCAAAATGTAAGAAGCATCGGGTTCACCAAAATGTAGTGTGGTGCCAATAGGATTCACTAGTCTAGAAACATACAAACTAGGAATCAAACCCATTCACATCAACATACAATTTAAAGAATGATCAATAGGCCCAACTTCAAACCCTTGGGAGAGCTAGGCGCAATGGTTCATTTATTCCTTTTTATCATTATTGATATGATTACATAAGATGAAATAGAAAAATGCAAGAACTGGGTCTAAAGATGTAAATTTGAGAATAATCAGCACATGTACAGTAAGCTACTAAATAGATATGCGAACTCTGAGAATATATTGGAAATAGGAGTAAAAAAGGAACTCATGTCTGCAATTTGAGCCTGAAAGTGTTGGACTATATGGCTAGGTATCCTAGTCATGAAGGTGTCTAATGCAAATATCATGAACAAATTCCAGATCAGGATGTCAGATAAATTATCTCCCTAAAATTTTGTTAGAAAAGTGTCAAACTATAGATGGCTAAGCCATAGTGTCCAGGATTTTTTGGTTCTTCTGCCTGGATCCCTTTGTCTTAGTTTGTACTTTCTAAATTTGTAATCCTTCTCTATTAGATTTGAATCCTGCACACACACGAGAGAGAGTGAAAATGGTGTTGGGTTGTATAGGGGTTTTCCTAAGTCAAACCTAAAGTTGGAATTAACCCTATAACAATGATGATTTGGAATTGGAATTAACCCACAACAGTGATGACTAGGAAAAAAAGAGCTTACCCTTGTATAGCAAAGCTTGAATCTAAACTAAATAGTAAATTGACAAGATTATACCTCAAGCTTGATGTTGTTGATGATGATGTAATTCTCTTTGGATAGGACCCTCAAGTGTTGATATAACATGACATGACAAAATCAAGATCAATCATAAAAGCCCACTTGCATGAATATTGTTATGACTTATTGCTCCATAATGCTCAAAATTAAAGCTCATAATACTTTCTCTAGGAAGTGATTAGGATTGTGGATGGATGAAAATGAATTAGGAAAGACACTCTTATTTAGGGCTCCCAAGGTATTTCATAAATTAGGCTGACCTTTGATGGTCATAATTAAAATTTTGAGATTGGATAATATTTGGCAAAATCAGCACACTGACAAGCTCAAATTTGGGCCAAATCTAGGGGGACCATGGCACCTATCCCCATAGTTCACCCAAAAATGGGCGGAACAAAGACATATTTGGTATGCATGGGCTCACAACATAAGATCCGATTACCAAATTAGCATATGACAACTATTTTGCAATAACAAGGTCAAAAATAGGCTTGAAATAGGCTTGGAAAGAGCTATATGAAGAAACATACTAAGACAAAGGGCCCAAAAAGGAGTGTGAAATTGTATGGGATTAAAATTTACAACACTATAGTATATATTATATAATCTAAAATAAGTGACATGTATTTTATTTAAGGACTATGGGTGAGTGGGTATAACTCATATTGTGCACAACAAATTAGCTTATGATATATCAAGTTAAGTGGTATCATCTACACAATATCTATTTTTTCACTTGTTTGATTCAATAAGCCAATTTCATGTAAATAGTAGATGAGTGTGATAACCTTAGAGCTAAGAGTATAAGGTGGTAGTAAGAGGCTTTAAGGATATATATATGAAGTTGGAGGAGACATGAATGAGGGCATAAATGCTTTCACCTTTTGGTGGTTCTATGGAGATGATATTAATATAAGAACTAACAATATTGCATGGGGAGAATGACATGATACATAAGTAGATCAAAATTATAGAAGAGAGAGTGGACATCTATAGTAAATTTTACAGTCATACGTGTTCACTTGTAAGGACTTTCTTTATAGGGTCTATAAGATAGGAAGGGAGTAAGCTAAGAGAGGAGTCTTCTAGGCAACCTCTCTAGAGAATTTTGTATATGATTTTACCATTTATGACACAAAACATATATAGATATATGATTTTCCCTTTTTGGCTGATGACACGTGTAGCTATGGTTTGTATACTTTTTAATTCTCAAGTACACAAAGATTTATGCAAATTTTAATTCTCTAATAACTACAATCTGCATTCATATGCTAACAATCAATGAATATTGTAAGTAATCACAAAATTTACATCATAATATCGATCAATCAATAAATAAGAAGAATCCCATGATCAACTATAACTTCAAGGAACTAGACTAAATCCAAAATAACATACAATAAAAACAATGAAACTAAGAACAAATAAATACTTAAATTTAAGTAAAGTAATAACTAAGAGATAACACAAGCAATACCTTAGAAAAAATTTACAATAAAAAACTAGAAAAACAACACTCATTATATAACTCAACCATTCACAATACAATAAGAATCTTCTCACCCATGATAACCCTAATCCATGAGCATTTTTAATACTTATATGTGTATACACCTAAAAATGGTCTGAAGATAATTAATTAATTAAGCAATTATTTAATTAATCCCCCTTCCTAATTTAATTGAATTCACTAAATAATTTGATTAAATTCCCCCTTTCGTCTACTTATTAATAATTCTAAGGATTTATTTAATAGGTTCATTTCATAATCCTCTTTGATTAATTAATTCAAATTAATTATTTCTCCATCAAATTCATTTCTTCTAAATCCCATAATTAATTAAAACAAATCAATTTATGAGTTGTTGAGATTAATTAGCCTTTTCCTATTATTTGAATTTTTAAATTCAAATTCTCCTAACTTCTAACCACCTAACCTAACCCCTTCTAAACCTAACCCATTCAATATAACCCCGAGTTTAATTAACTCCATCCTAGCTTGCACATCCTAACCATCATGTCCCCTTTCCTTGGACACTTTTCCCTCTCATGAGCACAGCTTTGTGACACTTGTCACCATGGAGATGGCATTGTCCCCTTTCATCCAACCCCTTCTCCCACCAACCTCCAAATGTTCCCTTTAATCCAACCTCTTTGCCAACCTCCTCCAATTTAACCATTGATATCTTCAGACTTAATCTTGACCGTTGATTCCTACCACCTCATCCCTAGCCTTGTAAATCCTATAAATAGACCCCATTTTGGAGCAATAATCATCCCATCTCATTTGCATTCAAGCATTGTTACTATAGTCATATAGCTCTTAGCAATATCATTTTAGCATTGTTATCATGTTCAATTTTAGCTTAAATCTTAGCTTATATCATAGCAATATCATAGAATCATATAGCTTAAATCATTATCTCATATAGATCATGCATCTTCATCATTTAAATCCTCCATTTAAGTGTAGCCAAGTCACTAGAATTTGCATAACCAGATCTGAGAGCAAAATTCATACTCGCGTTTACTAGGAGGCGATGGATTGCTTAGCTATGGTTTTATCTTTCTTTGCTTTAAATTCATTAACCATGCTTGTAATGATCTATTGAGTGTTTTGTGTTTATAGGTACATATACACTTCACAGGCACAACATTTTGGCGCCCATTGTGGGGCCGGAATTATCATTTTGGCCTCTCAAGCTTCATCAACATTCATCTATGTCAGGTCTGAATCAGAATGTCGTACAAACTCATTTTTGGCCTAGTATGACATGCTTTATGAGCTGAAATGACAAGAGATCATGTGTCGTACGAGCCTTTAGGAAAATTATAGTGTCGTACAAGCTCCCATCCTGACTCGTACGGTATCAGAAAGTGGCTCGTACGATCAGGTAAAGTTTGTCATATGAAATTCTGCTTCTGTGTTCTGAGAGTGGATTGCATTTCAGGTTTCATACTTCAGTTTGATTATGACTAATGCTAACTTTGTTCTATTTATGAGATTTTTAGCACCCTAACTCTTTTCTGCAGGACGATTGTCGAAGATACGCTAGTCAAAAACCAAATTTAAGACAAATCAATGACTACTAATGGATCTATTTTGCAGGTTGCCTATAAGAATTCGGCAAAACTTTGTGTATTCCTTAAAGTTTTTTTAGGCACACTTATCTTTTTCTAAAGAAATGAACAATCATGTATTTTGTGTCTTTGATGATAGGCGACTATGCTCTCACCTTTCTTAGGTGATCAGAAAGCCAGACTCATCTTTTTCTTTCATTAGTGCATTTCTTTAGCAGGCCTACCCTCCCGAGGAGTTAATAACTCTTAAAGCCATTACGGTCGATGTGAGGGGAATGACCTAAGTGGGAACGGCTAACGCCAAGTAATCCAACCCACTATAAAATAAATGTGATTTGATGAAAATCAA
Organism: Cryptomeria japonica; assembly: GCF_030272615.1. NCBI lineage: Eukaryota > Viridiplantae > Streptophyta > Pinopsida > Cupressales > Cupressaceae > Cryptomeria > Cryptomeria japonica. The sequence goes on from NC_081414.1 coordinate 346,192,545, forward strand.
GTCAACGACAGTGCTCAGGAATAGCTCTCCTCCATACCTTCGGGTATAGCAAACCTTGGTTTTCAAGGCTGGGAGACCTCTTAATTGAGTATTATACCTCAACGCGCCAAACGGATCCCTTACTAATTCCGGTTAAATTAGTACCTACTTGATTCACCTCTGAAAGGGTGATAATCTTTGTGCAAGAGAGATAGTAACTCTCCCAAGCTACTTGCCATATCGTGCCCCCATTAGCATTTGGAGTCGGATAATACGATGTTGAGAATCCATTGCGTGAGACTCAGGGGTCATATTCTGATTAGCTATTGGGTGTGTACCTAAGCTTGCAAGCAAAGGTTTTCTCTCCTCAGCCAGCTTCCTTAGGGTTTAGCATGCTTGGAGTCACTTATCACATCATGTGTTTGTTGTGTATTCATCCCTAAATTGAAAAATCAGACATCTAAAACTGGAAAACATAAGCAAAACATCAAAATTCGGCAAAACAAACATTTTTTTATCTCTGCTCTGTTATCTGTCGTACGAGTCAGGTTCTCTGTCGTACTGTCTGGTGATTTGTCATATGAAGTTAATCTTTTGTCATCTGGTTTAGAAAGAAATGTCGTACGAAACTGAGCTTTTTGCATAAAATTTCTGATTTGTCGTTGGTCTTATATCTATTATCATTTGGGGCTATAATCTGTCGTACGAGTCTCTGTTTTTATCAGTCCAAAACTGCCACTTTGCATGACTTTTTCAGGTCTGTCCTTTTGTTGGATCAGTTTGTAGTAATCATGAACACCTGTTATCTGTTATTATGTGCTTAAATTGTCTTCTTGGTTTGCTTGGTCAAGTTACCATCCGTCAAAATCAAACTTTAGAACATAAACACCTTAAGATTTTCAAGTGCTCACCCTCAACAAGTTCAAGATCTAAACATCTCAAAGTGCATTATCACCCTCTTTGGTAAACTGATCACTCAAACATAGTTTCTCATCAGGATATATCATCCTTTATCACGAAACTGAAACGTTTGGTCAGGATAATCTTGTCCCACATCATAGGATATATCATTCCTACTAGACTTGGTTTTTATCAAATCATCATCATTACACTCCAAAACCGAAGATTGAAAAACTTGCAAAACTTTAAACACTTGAACCATCTTTTCATGTCATATCGTGCTATCACATTTACCTTGATAGTTGATAACTTATCTAAACAAACTTTTGGACAATCAAATCCTAGCAAAATAACACACGTGTATGCCCATTCTAACTAGAGCTCAAAGATGAAGGATTGCAGAGACGGAAATCAAAAACATTGGAAACAACTGAAGAGCATATAAATATGGAACATGAAGAGGAAATACAAGTTGAAGGAGAAATAACAGAACAAAATATCAGAGACATCAAGAAAGATCCTCAATTCAACAAATTTATGCAAAAATTATTGGAGGGAGAAAAAGAAAAATATTTCCTAATGTTAGCCAAATCTGGTGCTACACTCCCCCAAGATTTTGATGTGAACAAATTGACACAAAATAAAAGTGACCCTCCACCTAATAATGAACAATATGAGGACATCTTTGGTTTCCGCATAAATGACATATCAATTCCCAATAATACCAGAACCAATGAAGAAACCTACATACCCAAAAGAGATGAAGTGGAAATTCTGAATAATGTTTCATCCAATGAAGATACAAGAAGGAATAGAGATGACACCAGAAGAGATCCAGATCCTCCTAGAATACAAAATCATGATCATATAAGAACAAATCATGTTGATAATCCTATCACAACTCTTGCACAACAACTACAAGCAATGCAAACACAAATTCAAGATATGCAGAGAGGAAATGTTAGAAGATACTCACTACAAGAAATATGTCCTTATCCATTTGACAGAAACCTAAACATGATACCATTTCCTATAGGTTTTGAAACTCCTAGATATGAAAAATGTGATGGAAGAACTGACCCTCAAGATCATATACGATAATTTTGCACAATGAGTATGGAGTTTGCACATGAGGATACCTACTTAATGAGATTATTTCTGAAAAGCTTAACTGGACTAGCTATGGAATGGTTCCAAAATTTCACCCAGAATCAGATCATTTTCAAAGTTGGTGGATAATTTTGTTTCACAATACTCTTACAACATACGACATGAAGTAACAGTGCTAGACCTATGCAATGCCAAACAAAAGAGTGGAGAACCTTTCATGACATTTTTACAACGATGGAGATGGTTAGCTTCGCGGTATCCTCGTATAGTGACAAAATACGAAAAAATGGACATATTCATTGATAACTTAAATGATAAAATGAGTTATTACTTAAAAATGCAAGGAAATCAAAGTTTTGGAAAAATGATTGATAATGTAATCAGAATGGAGGAAGCCATGATAAAGAAAGGTGTATTGAACATATACAAAGATGGAGTCCATCCTCCTAACAACAACAATAACAACAACCACAATGATAAACCAAAGTTTTGGAATAGAAATTGAAATGTCGTCAATGATGGAATAGTGGATAACAACAATGTGAAACCAAAACAACCAATTTTTAATTTATCCACTCACTCAGCACCGGCTCAGCAAAACAACAATCACCAAAGAGCAACTATCAAAACTTTCTTTCGAAGACAATTTACAAACATTGGTGAACCCCTTGGGTCAGCACTAAAGACACTTCTGGCAAACAAATTGATCACTTTACCAGAAGAAAGGAACTACGAACCTCAAATTAAACCACCTTGGCGGAATGATAACCATTATTGCAATTTCCATCGAAACAAGGGACATCACACAAATAGTTATCAAAAGTTGAAACATATCATACAAGATATGTTTGATAATGGAGTAATAACAGTGGATGGACATACAACAAATGAATCTCATACAACTTTTAAAACTCCGCTTCCAAACTATGAGAAAGGTGAATCATCAACAACAAATAATGGCAAGGGTAAAGCGAAGATAAATTATGCTCATACACATGACAATGTGGTAAACGTGATTGTAGTTAAAGAAAAACAAAATCAAGAACATGCTCATGCTCATGCTATCACACGAAGTAAATCCAAAGTTGTTTTGTCAGGTCCTACAACAAATACATCATCCACTACCAAACAATACAGTCTAGTGGAGCAATTGTAGAAAACACCCGCACAAATATCCATCTTAGAACTATTAAAGCTTTTACCTACACACAAAGAAATTATTGAACGAGCATTAATCGATACAACAGTATCCAAAGATCTTGATATCGATCAATTCCAAACCATGGTGGGACACCTCAAAACCCCTCACTGCTTATCATTCACTGAGGAAGATGACATGTCCCTACAACATCCCCACAACGCTCCTTTGCATATTGAAGTCCTCATTCACAAAATGCGCGTTAAACATGTTCTAATAGACGGTGGAGCTAGCCTAAATATATGTTCATTGAGTCTTGTTTGTGCCTTAGGATATTCAGAAGATGCAGTTGATGTCTAGAAAAGCATCACCATAAAAGCCTATGATGAAGAAGAACGTTCCTCCAAGGGAATTGTGATACTACCCATCAGAATGGGACCTTTGCAGAAGGACACAACCTGCAAAGTTCTAGACTTGGATTTATCATATAATGTACTCTTGGGGAGACCTTGGATACATGACTTGCAAGTTGTCCCATCAACATATCATCAGTGTGTAAAATTTCCCTACAATGGGTAGGAAATCACAATGTTTGCAGATTCAAATCCATTTCAATACTACAGCAATCTAAAAATGACCCAAGAAGTCATTGTTCCACATAACAAGGAGGCATCATCTTCGAGCACACAATCCAAAGAACAATCATTTGCTTCAATTCTATCAAGTATGGAAAAACAAATGCAACTAAGAGATAGAGGGAACGGAGAGTATTCAATATCACAATTACCACTTTCTCCTAAATCCTTTGGAAAACCATCAAACTCTAAACAATAACCAATTGTAAAACATCTTCCGATATTTGATGGAGCATTTGTTAGTGTTGGAACCTTATCAGAGGAAACAGAAGGCAAAGATGTGCTGCATTGGCTATACAAGGATGAAGAATGCCAACAAAATATTAACAATGTTAGAATACCTACAGAAAAGTATGGAAAAGGATTTAACATTCTCAGAAGAACCGGATATACTGGAATAGGTCCTATAGGAAAAATAAAAGAAGGTATCTCAGAACCTATCCAACCTTATACTCAGTAGACTACTGACAAAACAGGCTTAGGGTATGGACAAGTTACTCTACCAGAAGGCACATCTTTTAGTCAACAACAAGAGGAATATGAAAACAGACAACAACATCTGACAATTGAAAGAGAAGAAACATCAGCTAAGCAACAAACACAAACAAGCATGAAATGGGAAAAGAAAAAAGCTTCCAATCAACAAGAGAAACAAACTAAAAACACCTCTCAAGAAACATTAAATCTCAATCAAAACAAGAAAGAAGATAATATAAATCCAGGAGAGATCATAACAAAGTTGACAAAACTTAATCTCAGTCCTGAAGAAGTGGACTATGAAAGAAGGAAAAATATAGCCAGAAAAATAGAAGAAATGCTATATGAACAAATCTGTAGATTGCAAGCTACAAGTGATACATATTCTAATGAATGGGAATGGGATTCCTATCACTCTGAAGAATCAGCTGAAGAAAATTGCTTTGAAGGAGATGTAGGAGTCGATGTAGTTCACACGTATGCATGAAAAACGTCAGGAACTAGTTCACTTGAATTAGAATCACATTCGGCTGACTTGGACTTAACCGAGGACGATCAGGAATTTCTTATGCGAGTTCATTCTGATGAGAGTATCGTTCTAGACATCGACACACATATTGAAAATTTTGATACATCCATCATGACCCTTGAAACCCTCAAAACATCCCAACATGAAAATCTCCTACCTCTAATCCACCCCAAACTTATTGATTGGGAAAATAAAGGATATACCACCATTGATACCTTTCTGAATGACCATGCCATATATGTATATCTTAATGCAATCGAACCCGTAACAACTCCCACCAAGAATTTCAGCAACACATCTTCCAGTCAAGTGGGTGCCAAATCTCCTAGTCGCAAAAGTGAAAATAAAGAAAACAATATCAGGTCTAATGCTGAAAACCATTTATTAGCAACATTAGATCGGGAAAAAGTAAAAAGAAAGGACGAATCGAACAGTGAAAACCTCCTTGAGGCATCCGAAGATGGGAGATTTGACCTTTACCTGAGCACTATCAAGAAAGGTCATCCATTTTGATCGAACCAACAAAGGCAGTTAACATTGGCACAACAGAGCAACCAAAGATTCTTTATCCAGCGACTTCTCTGTCTGAGCAAGAAATGCAACAATATGTGGAATTCTTCAAATGATGACAAATCAATTTTGCCTAGTCATATGCAAACATGCCAGGGTTAGATCCAGAGCTTATTATGCACCACTTAAATGTTAGTCTAGGAGCCAAACCAATCAAACAAAAGTTAAGGACAATGCATCCGCATATCGCTCTCCTAGTCAAAGCTGAACTAAAGAAATTATTGGATGTGGGATTCATCAGACCTGTAGCATATCCTCAATGGGTATCCAACATCGTTCCTATTTCAAAACCAGATAAAAAGCATTAGAATATGCACAGACTTCAGAGATCTTAATAACGCATGTCCAAAGGATGATTTTCCTTTGCCTAACATCGACATCATTGTAGATTTAACTACTGGACACTCCATGTTTTCTCTAATGGATGGTTTCTCCGGATAGGATCAGATCAAAATAGCACCTGAAGATCAAGAAAAGACAACTTTCACATGTCCATGGGGTACTTTCTGCTGGAACATCATGTCTTTTGGATTAAAGAACGCAGGTGCTACATATCAAAGAGCAATGACAACTATATTTCATGACATGATGCATACATTCATGGAAGACTACGTGGATGACATCTTGGATAAGTCATATAACAAAGAAGAACATATAGAGATACTGGAAAATATCTTCGATCGGTTAGAACAATACAAGCTAAGGCTAAACCCTAAGAAATGTGTCTTTGGCGTCACTTCAGGAAAACTATTGGGATACATTGTTTCAGCTAGAGGTATCGAAGTGGATCCAGCTAAGGCAAAAGCAATCATGGAAATGACATCTCCCAAGAATATCAGTCAACTAAGATAACTCCAAGGAAGACTCCAGTCAATCAAAAGATTTGTTGCTCAACTAGTAGATAAATGTCAACCATTTACTCATCTATTGCACAAAAATGTTCATTTCAAGTGGGACCATCAATGTGAGGATGCATTCAACAAGATCAAGGCATGTCTCATACAAACACCTATACTAATGTCACCAATTCTAGGAAAGCCATTGTTACTCTATGTATCAACCACTGAAGCATCATTAGGAGTTTTGCTTTCACAGCAGGATAATGAAGGAAAAGAATGAGCCATCTACTACATCAATAGAACACTAGCAGGATACGAGATCAACTATCCACCAACAGAAAAAACATGCTTGGCAGTAGTTTTTGCTTCTAAAAAATTATGACACTATCTACTATCTCACTCCATCAAGTTAATAGCTAAAATTGATCCTTTGAAATATTTACTCAGCAAAGCAACATTAACAAGACGACTAGCAAAATGGATCATGATTTTGTTGACAGAAAAGCCTCAAAAGGAGAAGTCATTGCAGATCAACTAGCAGAGGCACCACTTCAAGATGATCATACTTTACACATTGACTTTCCTGATGCTGATATCCTAACCGTCACAACAAAAACATGGCAATTATACTTTGATGGTTCATATACACAACATGGATCAGGAGCAGGTATTCTATTTATCACACCACAAGGTCATACAATCCCAAAAGCATACAAATTAAGCTTTCCATGCACCAACAACACAACAAAATATGAAGCTTTGGTTACAGGTATCAAAATGGCTATAGAATGGAACATTACACAACTTCAAGTCTTTGGAGACTCTCAGCTCATCATTAATCAAATTAATGATGACTATCAAACAAAGGACGAAAAAGTTAATGCCTTATAAAAAGATGGTTGATGATATCAAGAAATACTTTGTAGAAATAACTTTCTAGCAGATTCTAAGAAATGACAACAAAGCAACAGACGCCATGGCTAAACTTGCTTCTCTCCTTCAAACACAGGAAAATCAACAACATTATGAATTCCTAGTGGAAGAGTTGTTTTACCCTTCTCATAATTGTCCTGATTCCCCAACTATATGTCACCTTATTGGGCATGATTCTTCCCGCTACAACCAAACTTACACATACCTGAAAGATAACACCCTACCTCCTGATTTATCGAAGAACCAAAAGAGAAACTTTATTCGCCAATCCTCCCATTTTACCCTTATCGCGAATACCCTATTCAAACAAGGTCTAGACGGTACTCTTTTAAGATGTCTCAAACAAGAAGAATCTGAGAAGGCCTTACATGATGTCCATAACGACATTTATGGCACTCATTCAAGTGGTCTTACCCTTTCGAAAAAAATCATATGCTTGGGCTATTATTGGCCAACCATGGAACGAGATTCTTTTCAGATAGCTAGAACATGCAAACAATGTTAGATCCATGGGAATTTGATTCATGCACCAACACAAGAACTTCATGCTTTAGCAACATCTTGGCCTTTCTGCCAATGGGGTCTTGATCTAGTGGGAAAGATAAATCTCTCTTCATCTAATGGTCACAAATTCATCCTTGTAGCTACAAAATATTTCACAACATGGATTGAGGCAGTACCTCTCATAAATATCATAGGAAAACAAATTGTTGCATTCATCTTGAACTATATCATCTGTCGCTATGGAATACCAATGACCATTATTACTGATAATGGGTGACCGTTCAAGAATCAGGATGTACAAGAGCTATGTGAGGAATTCAAGATCCAACACATATTTTCCACACCCTACTATCCACAGGGAAATGAGAAAGCAAAAGCATCAAACAAAACTATTCTGAAAATCCTCAAAAAGACAGTGAATGATGCTGGCAAAAATTGGCATATTCAATTGAACCCTGCTCTATGGGCTTACTGTACTAGTATCCGCACACCAACAGGTGCCACACCTTTCTCTCTTGTTTATGGATCATAAGCAATACTGCCAATAGAAGTAGATATATCTTCTCTAGGAGTATCATTAAAAGGTCTCATCCCAGATGAAGAACATAGAGTATCTCGATTACAAGAGTTAGAACTGATCCATGAACGAAGATAAAATGCCTTTGATCATCTAAAGGTATATCAACAAAGAATGTGTCAAAGCTATAATCACAGGGTCAAACCACGACTCTTTCAAGTGGGGGAACTAGTACTAAAAGAAAATCCACGCAACCAGGTAGATCGAGAAAAGAAAGGAAAGTTTGAACCAAACTGGTTAGGTCCATTTGTGATCACAACGGTATTTGGATTAGGAGCATATCAGTTATCAACATAGGACGGAGATCAGCTCGAGGAACCCATCAATAGCATACATCTGAAGAAGTTCTATGTCTGAAAAAAGCAAAAATATCAAAAAACAGTGAGAAGGCCAAAAAAAAAAAAAATCAAAAACAGTGAAAAAACAGAAAATCCAAAAAAATCAAATATGAGAAAAAGTGCAATAAAAACAAATGGTGAAAACTTGGGAAACAAGCAATATCTGTTTGCTAGCTCTTCCATCTATTAGTTCATGCATCTTTTCACTTGCATTCATTTTCCATCAGCGTTGTTCATATGCATCATAAAGCTTTTGTACATATGCAGTCATCGCAACTGCTCTCTTACCATGTTTGGATCATTGGGTATATCATACTGAATTTGTTTCTAGGCTTGGGGCAAAATCCTGCACTTAGCTGGGGGAAAAAATTTGGATCAATTATGAGCTTAATCAAATAGGTAGAATAAACGGTTAGACAACTCTTAACAAGCGAAAACTGAGACATATCCAACATTGAACACGAGATCAAATTATCAACCATCAAACTATCACAAAGTCAGTCTAAGCAAATCATGCACTTTTCAATGTATGATATCTTTTGGATAATGATTTTAACATGATTGTTCAACTTTTGAATATTTATTTTCGCTATCATGATTTTTGAGTGAATCCAAGATGTCTTTGACTAGAGGAACAAGGAAGAAACATGATATTTTTCTTGTCTATTGTCTAAAAATTAATCTTTAATATGTGCAAATTTATCTCAGGACATGATCATCGGAGTATCATTGAAGACATTTCTGATTTGCATATTGAAATGATTAATACTGCCTGTTTTACGCAAGCAACCCTCAGGTCATCTCAGTTCAATTATACCTCAATGCTTGTGCTAACTTGCCATATCAAAATCTAGGAAAGCAGTGCTCAGGTCATCATGGTTTAATTATACCATCAACGTTTTCACTCACTTCCCACATTTAAAAATCTCAGTGATGAAAAAAATGCAATAATCCAGTGACTAGTCTGGTCGTAGTTTTGCATTTCATTTGCATTTGCATTTAGCTTGCATTTCATTCTTGCATGAGATCCAGCATGCTCCTTTTATCCAAGGTTAAATCTATCGCAGGAATCATCAAGGTACCATCACAAGTGTATACGCAATCAGAATGATGACTCATATCTCTCCAGATATTGTCAACCCAACGAAAATCTTATATTATGCTACCCTCTCAACAATACCAACATCAGCATATCCAAATCTTTCTGCAACTTGATATCAACAAATTGTCAGTTCTTTATCCAATCAATCTTATCAATTATATCAATCAATCACATCTAAATCGATTTTCTCATGTCTTATACAGGATGTATCTTTCCTGAAACTAGACGTTCTGATCATGTCTTATACAGGATATATCGTTCCTAAAACCAGACGCTTCGATCATCTTTGTCTTATACAGGAGGTGTCATTCCTAAAACCAGACTGAATCTTATTGATCTAATCAATCAAGCTTTATCAATCATCAAGAACCACATCACCGTGATCGTAGAACTCACATTTTCATCAATTACAGTTGCAGACATCAAATCAATAATCTAATCGGGACATCAATTTCGTAAAAAAAATCAAAAAACTCCACAAATCAATTATCTCAATTGATCTCCCGAGGGGGCATCATCGTATCACAATTTATCAATCAAGAGCTGGGGCATCCTATCGAACCAATATTATCATCAAAATAAGATTATTCTTCGAAAGAACGCGTCATCACACCTCGCTTCAAAGAGGGGCAAAATGTATACACCTAAAAATGGTCTGAAGATAATTAATTAAATAAGCAATTATTTAATTAATCCCCCTTCCTAATTTAAAATAATTCACTAAGTAATTTGATTAAATTCCCCCTTTCATCTACTTATTAATAAATCTTCGGATTTATTAAATAGGTTCATTTCATAATCCCCTTTGATTAATTAATTCCCTCCATCAAATTCATCATCAAATTCATTTCTTCTAAATCCCATAATTAATTAAAACAAATCAATTTATGAGTTGTTGAGATTAATTAGCCTTTTCCTACTATTTGAATTTTTAAATTCAAATTCTCCTAACTTCTAACCACCTAACCTAACCCCTTCTAAACCTAACCCATTCAATCTAACCCCGAGTTTAATTAACTCCATCCTAGCTTGCACATCCTAACCACCATGTCCCCTTTCCTTGGACACTTTTCCCTCTCATGAGCAAAGCTTTGTGACACTTGTCACCATGGAGATGACATTGTCCCCTTTCATCCAACCCCTTCTCCTACCAACCTCCAAATGTTCCCTTTAATCCAGCCTCTTTGCCAACCTCCTCCAATTTAACCATTGATATCTGCAGACTTAATCTTGACCATTGATTCCTGCCACCTCACCCCTAGCCTTGGAAATCCTATAAATAGACCCCATTTTGGAGCAATAATTATCCCATCTCATTTGCATTCAAGCATTGTTACTATAGTCATATAGCTCTTAGCAATACCATTTTAGCATTATTATCATGTTCAATTTTAGCTTAAATATTATCTTATTTCATAGCAATATCATAGAATCAGATAGCTTAAATCATTATCTCATATAGATCATGCACCTTCATCATTTAAATCCTCCATTTAAGTGTATTCAAGTCACTGGAATTTGCATAACTAGATCTGAGAGCAAAATTCATACTCGCATTTACTAGGAGGCAATAGATCGCTTAGCTATGGTTTTATCTTTCTTTGCTTTAAATTCATTAACCATGCTTGTAATGATCTATTGAGTGTTTTGTGTTTACAGGTACGTATACTCTTCACAGGCACGACAATATGAGCATTTTTAATAGGTTTATAACTAAGAAAACCACTAAGTGGTATTATAAAATAATGGGTTAGAAAACCACTTCAAAAAGGGCCCATTTTTTTTGCATAGCCAATATACACCAACAAAAAATCTAAGACTCACTCGATTCATTAGAGATTCTCAAAATTCCTCGAAATTCAAACTTTATTTATCAAAACCTTGTTATCCTCTACCATGTCATGGGTAAAATGATACTAGATATTAATGTGCTTTATTTGATCATTAAATGTAATATTCTTGGCCGAACTAATAGCATTTTAACTACCAAATTCAATCCCCATTTCATCTTATATAGGCCAACATTTGCAAAAAAATGAATCCATGCTTCCTCCTTAAATTATTAGCATTTCTAATGTACCATATCTTATACTAAAAAAAGTAATTGTTATCAACAAAGTTGCACCCCACCTAAGCTATTAACTTAGCTACCTGTTGACACAGATGATGACCTCTTAGTGTGGGCTCTGATAGTATAGGTCAACCTCTTGAGAAAGTTAGTTCCTCTTGGTACTTCACCTAAACTCCTACTTGTTGGGAAAAAGGAAAAGAGGACATGAAAATGGAAAATAAGCTTTAAATAGGTGATGCATCAAATTTATATCACGTACTACTATCATCTAACACACATGCTTCAAAGTTCAGTTTTTATCACACAACTCATATGTTTTGAGATACTAATGCCCTAGTGTTTAGTAAGAAGGACTAATTTTTCACAATTTCTAGTAGGAAAATGTATTTTCTCACAACTAAAATTGATTTTATTCATCTCACAACTTACAAATTTCACAAATGCATGTATTTTCTATTTTCAAGATACTAAATGACACAAAAGTTTCAGGATTTATGAGCAAATCATATAATCATTCATCAATCATCAAGTTGTACACAAATAAGACAACCATTGACAAGGAAAAACCAAATTTTATTGTTGCATAAAGGTATTGAAACAAGAGCCCATAGTCTAAAGTATTCAAATTGCTCTAAAAATATCAAATTACAATCAATTTTTAGCCACCAGGTGACTAGTAATCTGAGTTACAAGACTATATTTTTGCTAATTTAGAGCTTGAAAGAGCTACAATATTGGGAAAAAGATAGCAAAAAATAACTCTAAGCATTGCCCAAAGCTTCCTATATATCATCCTAGACATAGGAGAGCATATAGGAACTATTTTGGACTAGCTGGAGTAGGTTTGTAGGAGTTTGCAAGGGTCAACCAACTCACTTTGAAGAAGGCAACTCAACACCTTTTTGTATCAATAAAGTTTAGTTTTGCCTTCTTAATAGCCTATGTAGACTATGTGTTATTGTATCAACACATTTTTGCAACAATAAAGTTTAGTTTTGTCTTCTCAATAGTTGTCTTATATGTGTACAACTTGAATATCGATGGATGTTTATGTGATTTTCTCGTAAATCCTGAAACTTTTGTCTCATTTAGTATATTTAAAATATAAAATATATGTATTTGTGCAAGTTGTAAGTTGTGGGATGAATAAAATCAGTATTAGACTTTTAGTTGTGAGAAAATACATTTTCATGCTATGAAAAATCAATTCTTCTTACAAAATAGTAGGGCATAAGTATTTAGAAACATATGAGTTGTGTGATAAAATTTAAACTTTGAAGCATTTGCGAGTTAGAAGATAGTAGTACAAGTTATATAACATCTAGTGCACCACCTATTTAGAGTTTAGTTTCCATTTTCATGTCCTCTTTTCCTTTTTCCTAACAAGTAGTAGTTTAGGTAAGTACCAAGAGGAATGAACCTTCTCTAGATGTTGGCCTCTACTATCAAAGCCCACACTCTGAGAGGTTGTCCCATGTGTCAACAAGTATCTAAGTTAATAGCTTAGTTGGGGTACAATTTTTTTGATAACAATTTTTGGCAAACCTGGTATGATTGGGTGTACAACAATAGTTCCAACCTTTTAAGGCAACCAAATTACATACCTAGAGACTATAGCCTTTGGTGAAGAAACATTGGTGCAAAAAAACATATGAGAAGAGTGTATACAAGAGGAGCTTAGTTCCATTTTGTTACTTACAACTATCTCCACCTAGGAGGAAAGGAAGGACAAATAAAAAAAACCATTGTTTATTCAAGAAGAATCCATTCTACCCCTCCTTCTATGAGATCCTCTATTGTTGTCCCTGAAAAATAAACCCCATTGATTCCTATGGCTACACCTAATAATCAACCCTTTGTTCTATTTAACCAAGGTAGCCCTTTGAATTTGACCCAACACGATGATATACCCATGGCTACTTTGAAAAGTATCCCATTCTTCATTGGTGAAGATTAAACAACTCATGTTGAGAATATAAAAGATGTAGCTAACCTTTGTGCGTCCACCATATCAATGCATAAAATGTTACAATTAGATTGCTTGCAACATTCTATAAGGGAAATGCATGTTACAATAGTTTAAAAGCTTGCCAGTGAATTTCATAACTTAGCCAGAGTGAAACTTTGTTGATAATAGTGACAATATCTTAACTCTTGCTTATCCAACTAATGATAGTACCAAATAGGTTAAACACAATATTGTGAACGAGTGTACATTGCATGAGATGAAAAAAATGTGAAGTATACAAAAAAAAAATCTCTAATTTATTTTATATATTTAGGGGAAAAATTACAAAAATTGTTTTAAAAACCAAGTGCAGAAATCCTTAAGCAAATCTACATCATGTGCACTTCCCATACTCACTAGCTTCATCAATGAATTTGTAATATTCACCAAAGTTTCCACCTTATTTATTGTCTTCTTCTTATCCTCTACCTTACCACAAACTAAATGGTATCAAACATCATAATATTTTTATTTTATTGTAAAAGGAAGGTTCTTGACCCAATTGATAGTAGGATGTACTATCACAATCAATTACCACTATATTTATTTTAAGACAAGAACTTAACATAATCTTTGAAGCCACAATGGCTCCTGACAAGTGTAAGTAGATACCATGTGATGGTATGATGAAAGAATAAGTATCAGGTAGAATAATGAGAGGGGGGGTGAATCAGTATACTGAAAAACTGATACAAAGTTCCCAAACTCAAATTCAATCACACAAAGTAAACATATCTCAGTCAATATCAATATTCATAAGAATACTTGACATCAACCGGTTTGACTTTTATGACAACTTAACAATAAACAACTTCAATCTTGTCAACATCAACAATGCTTAATCATAGCTCAACGTATTCATCTCTCAATGCTTCTAGTTATCGTGCCTTATCAAAAGTTAATCAAATCAACAAATAAGATCTTAACCACAAAAACATTCACCACTTGACACAAATGTTTATATGTGGAAAACCCAAATAGGTAAAAACCACGATGAGATGAGACTCACAAGGATAGTTATCTGAACTCTTCTGAAGTTCACCATGTTAGGAGCCAAGCTTGTTAAAGATTTACAATAAGTCCTGTTAAGAACTAATTCCGGTTAGGAATCACCTGGTTAAGGGATTTACAAATATGCCTCGATGAAAAGCACAATACCCTGTTAGGAGTAACCTCGCTGGAGGATTTAAGAATCCAAGCTAATGGACCACCTTTTTAGAGGATTTAATGAGTAACCAAGCTTTTTAGAGCTTAACCAATTAAGGGATTTCACTTCTGCTGTAATTGTTAGAAAACAACAGGTTTTCTTGATTTGTCTGAATAGCACTACATTTGCTTGATTGGATCCTTTTAAGCTTCAATCTACCTTCACTCAAAGTGCAGATCCATTCACTGGTTAGGCTTTACAAACAACTTCATCAACCTTAAATACAAATCAATTAGGTCGGTAACACAACAAAAACCTAATTCTCATCATCAAGATTACAAACAAGTCGGTACAATCTTGACCGTTAGAAATCATAACAATCTCTTCACATTCTTCAAGAAAATTCCAACCACTCCATGATCACCGCTTCATCAGACTTTGTAACTCATCACACATTGTGCATTAGATGTAATCCACTTTGATCCTTCCCTAGACAATAACTAAATGCGCTAAAAAAAATTGAACTTATCCTCATACAATGATCACATGTGTCTCCATAATTACCGCTCATCAGATAATAAACCAACAAACTTGATTGGTTAGGGTTTAACAACTGATGGGGTTTATTGGTTACATTGCATAGAAAGGTTTAACCCTTTACACCGGTTTACTAGTTCAACTCACAAAATTAACACACCGGGTTACAACATCTTCCACAAAGCTCTTCTTACCGGTTACTAGCCAATATAAAAAACAACAATAACATGAATACCATTTTCGGTCCAATTGACATCAATGACAACATATCATTAATGCAATCTATATGCAAAATGCCAACAAACTGCAAATGCCAACAATCTCCCCCTTTGGCATTGATGGCAATACAAATATCAATGCCTCTGATTGCTACTAAGATTGGTGAATAGGAATCCTGGTTTACATTACCAAGTATTCACATTGCTCTGTTTGTCTTCACCCTGCCACTGGTTCACCTAATCAGACACATAGTTCTTCTCCCCAATCACACAATTCTTCTCCCCCTTTGACAACAATACCAAAGTGAAAGTAAAAACATGTAATTTTGCTCTCACTGTGCATTGACATCATACTGCAACTTGATGCTCCCCCTGTAGAATATATCCACTTCTTCATCAATCCATGTAAGATTCTACAAGTAATTAAGGGACAGATGCAATCAACATCATGCTCAACTAACTTCATTAAGAGGGACAACCCCCAATTGACTTCTAAGATACTCGAAAGTGGTCTTAGGCAGAGGTTTGGTAAAGATATCCACAAGCTGCTCCTTGGTAGAAACATGCTCCAAGATAACATCTTTACTTTGAACTTTTTCCCTCAAGAAGTGATACTTCAATTCAATGTGCTTAGTCCTTGCATGCAAAACAAGATTTTTTGAGATGTTTATTGCACTTGTATTATCACACAAAATATGTATTGGTTCTGAGATTTTCATCTTCAAACCTTCCAAAATGTGCCTCATCCACATAGCTTGTGTGCAATTCATATAAGCTACTACATACTCGGCTTTAGCAGTAGATTGTGAAGTACAACTCTGCTTTTTACTACTCCATGAAACTAACCTTCCTCCTAGAAAGAATGCTCCACCGGTAGTACTCTTCTGGTCATCAATATTTCCCGCCCAATCAACATCTGTGTATGCCTTCAAATCAAAATTTCCACCATACGGATACCATAACCCATAGTCAACAGTACCTTTCAGATATATAAAAATTCTTTTGGTTGCCATCAGATGTGCCTCCTTTGGATTTTTCTGAAATCTAGCAACAATACCAACTACATGGGCAATATCTGATCGACTGTGAACAACATAGTGTAATTTGCCAATCATTGACCTGTATTCCTTTTCATCTACAGACTTAGATGCATCTTCCTTGGACAACTTACAACCTGTAACCATTGGGGTTCCAACTGGTTTACAGTCACTCATACCAAAAGTCTTCAAAACCTCTTTCACATACTTGGATTGAGTAATGAAAATACCATTCTTCATCTACTGTATCTACAAGCCTCTGAAAAATATTTATTTCCCCTACTAATGACATCTCAAACTCATTCTTCATTTCATCTGCAAAACAATTACTCATGTCATCATTACCTCCAAATATAATTTCATCAACAAATACTTCACTGACCAGTATTTCATCTCCTTCAGACTTGAGATAAATATCATTGTCATCACTGGTTCTAGCAAATCCTATCTTCATCAGATGAGTATGAATCCATTCATACCATGCCTTGGGTGCTTGCTTTAATCCATACAAAGCTTTATGCAATTTGTGTACCATGTCTTCCTTATCTGTCAATGCATAACCATCAGGATGCTCTATATAAACCTCTTCTTCCAATATCCCATTCAAAAATGCAGACTTAACATCCATCTGGTATACCTTGAACTTCTTATGAGCTACAAATGCAAGTAATGTTCTGACACCTTCCAGTCTTGCTATTGGTGCAAAAGTTTCTCCATAATATTCTCCTTCTTCTTGCGCATAACCTTTGCATACTAATCTCACCTTGTTGCGAACTACAACACCATCTTCATTTAACTTGCTTCTGAACACCCATTCAGTACCTATAACATTCTTGTTTACCGATCAGGGTACCAAGGTCCAAGTGTTGTTCTTCTCAATTTGATCCAACTCCTCCTCCATAGCTTTAACCCAATGATCATCACCAAATGCCTCCTTAGCACTTCTAGGTTCAAAGGTGGAGATCATGTAAGAGTTCTCTCTTATTCTCCTTCTAGTTAGCACTCCAACATCCTTATCCCCAATAATTTGTTCAAGACTGTGATTTAGTCTCACATACCTAGGAATAATATGATCATTCTCTTCAAGTTCAACTTCTTCATTATCATCTTCTTCTGAATTTATTTGTTTTGGTTGAACAAGTACATCAGGATTTGCTTTACCGGTTTCTGATTTAACAGTTTCAGGTTCCAAAAGCAAAATGCAAGGATCTTCATCCTTCTTCTTTGAACTGGTTCCCTCTGAAACTTCAGGACATTCATCTACACGAACATCAACACTCTCAATAATTCTTTGTGTCCAGTTGTTGAAGCATTTATAGGCCTTACTCTTGGTGGAATAGCCAAGAAATAAGCCTTCATCACTCTTAGCTTCAAACTTGCTTATGTAATCACCTCTTTTAATAAAACATTTGCTTCCAAATATCTTAAAATAGCTAACATCAGGTGATCTTCCATACTAGTATTCATAAGGGGTCTTGTCCTTACCTCTTTTCACCAGAACTCAATTCATTGTGTAGACAGATGTACTTACAGCTACACCTCCTTGTATCAACATAGTCCTAGCAGCTTCAACCACTGACCAGTTGTTTCTTTCTGCTATACCATTCTGTTGTGGTGTCCTCAGTGCAGAAAGTTGCTGCTTGATACCATTCTCATCACAATACTTAGTGAATTCCTCAGAACTAAATTCACCGCCTTGAACTGTTCTTAGAAATTTTATCTTTTTGCCACTCTCTTTCTCAGCCATGGCTCTGAATGCCTTGAATTTACCAAAAGCTTCATTCTTATCCTTCAAGAATGTGACACACATCATCCTTAAACAATCATCAGTGAAGATCATGAAATATCTGTCACCTTGAATGATTCTTGTTCTTATTGGTCCGCATAGATATATATGAACCAAATCTAACAAGTGCTCTACCGAGAAGGACTTGCTCTTGAAAGTTGAAGAAGTCATCTTTCCTAACTGACATTCTTTACAAAGAGCATTAACCAGTTTGTCTAGCTAAGGCAGACCTCTTACTGTCTTAGACTTGCTTACTTTAACAATATTGTCAAAATTTATATGACAAAATCTCCTATGCCAAAGCCAACTATCATCTATTTTTGCAATCAAACAGTTGCTAACTTTAGAATTAAGATGAAATAGATTACCTCTGGTCTGTTTCCCAGTTGCAATCAATTCGCCTTTGTTGTCAAATATTTTGCACATACCATTTCTAAACTCTAGTGGGTATCCTTTGTCATTAAGTTGTGCCACACTTAAAAGATTGTGCTTTAGGCCTTCAACCCAATAGACATCGTCAGCACTGCTCTTCCCATTAAGAGAAATAACTCCCTTACCTTTAACCATACAGGGTGAGTCATTGCCAAATCTGACGACATTGCCATCAAATTTCTTCAAGGAAAGAAATTTGCCCTGATCACCGGTCATGTGATGTGAACAACCACTATTGATGATCCAATCATTAGAGTTATCTGTATGCAGGAAAAACGGTTGGGCTTGGGAGCATATTCCCGCAGTGAGGCCACTAGCAGACAAGGATAGGCTAGTTGGGTGTGCTTAAGCCTATGAATACAGAGGGATAGTTGTCCAGCGTAAGCTGGGCAAACTAGAGCAGTGGAGGTGAGTGCTTGATGATATTGACATGATCGTCTGGAGACCGTATATGCATTGTGAGGTGTGGGCAGAGGATGGGATGGAGATGCCTTATGTCTACATGTCCTGATTTTTGATAGGGCGGACACCCTTTATTATTGAGAGATTTTTCCACAGCCGAGTTTTGCGGCAGTATGGACGACAGCAGGGGATACCATAGGGAGCATGCTTGTATGCTCGATAGAGGCGGGATGTGCCAAAGTGGGGACCCACTATTGATAGCGTTGCGACGGTTAAGGAGTACATGCACCTAGCTAGCCAGATATGGGACTATGCCTACAGGATAGTGGATGCGGGGATGACTGATGAGTTTGCAGCGCTGTTTGCGGCTCATGCTATGGCTAGGATATCGGATCCAGCGGAGATGATTCCCGCTTTTGATGATGATGAGGATGAGTAGCCCGAGAGGCTAGGGAGATGAAGAGAGAAGGGAGAGGAGTTTGAGGAGGGAGGTGGGAATGGTGGAGGTGATGAGGGTGGAGATGGTGGAGGAGGCGACCGAGGTTAGCATGGAGATAGAGGGAGAGGAGATCGGGGGAGGAGAGGAGATAGAGGTGGAGTCAATGGGGATAGAGGGATACGGGTTGAGACAGTAGTGCGGCGGGTAATGGAGGATAGAGGCAGGGGAGGTTTGGTGATTGGAGTTGAGGGTGGTGGGTGAGCAGGGGAGATGATAGTAGTTGTGGGTGGGACAAATAATTTTAAGCGGTTGACCCAAAGGAGGAGGTCAGATATTTTACCCCCACCAACACTGAGGACAAGGAGAGGGACAAGGGGTACTATGACACAAGTACCCCATGTAGATTCAGATTCCCACACACTATGATGATGCTCAAATTAGATCCTTACAGTTGTCAGTGCAACATTTGCAGACACAGTTGTTGGTGCATCAACGTTAGATTCCGCAGTTGATTGCCGAGCGAGACACAGAGAGAGAGCGTCAGGGTCGAGCAGAGGAGCTTGCATAGAGATTGTAGAGAGCGACAATAGGTGCCCCAATGCGAGACACATTGAGGGAGATACGACACACTACCATGGCAGTTGAGTATTATAGGCGGTTGTATGAGGACCTAGTCCCCAGAGAGCAGAGGGCCCCTAGCTTTAATGCTAGTCGGTCATCTTGGAGTCAGTCAAGGATAGAGAGTAGGGGTGTGACTGGTCCACCTCGACATGATCCACCTGAAGATCCAGGTGCTAGGACATCTGCCGTGAGACCGTCACCCTCTGGAGATAGTCGTACCTAAGAGACCTTGTCTCTATTGTATTTTGATCATTTATTGTATTTTGGGATAGACATGCCATTTTTGTGTACTTGATCATTTTTGAGATATATATATATATATATATATATATATATATATGACACCGTTTTCTTTGATCCACATGTGATGTGTTTGATGGATAATGCTTTCTATATGATCTTGATGAGTCTATGATGATGATGCACTGCTTAGATAGATGCCTGTGATTTGATATTTGATGCATGATGGATGATGTATGAGATGTATCTTGAAAATGAGATGTATGATAATGATAATGATGTGAGATGTATCTTGAAAATGAGATGTATGATAATGATAATGATGTGAGATGTATTTTGAAAATGAGATGCATGATAATGATGTGAGATGTATCTTGAAAATGAGATGTATGATAATGATAATGATGTGAGATGTATCTTGAAAATGAGATGTATGATAATGATAATGATGTGCAACTAATTGTAAAATGATATGCAACTAATTGATCCTCCTCATTCTTTCATTTGTCATTCTTGTATAGTCACATGTTGTTGCTTTTCATTGTGTTTATCATCATTGAGCTATTGGGATATGTTGAAAATTTATACAAGCATAATGGTATAATTGGACCATAATGACCTGAGAAAAATTTACATGATTTTCGATTTTGCAAGATGGCACAAGCATCGAGGTAGAATTGAACCAAGACGACCAGAGTGTGGCTTGCGTATAAAAAGACAAGATTAAACCATTTGTATGTGCAAAGTGGAACCATGTCTTCAGTGATATGCCTTGAATCACGTCTCGAGACAAGTATTTGCACAGTACAAGTGATCACGCCACAAATAGAAAACTAAAAATATTGGAGTCCTCATTACTTTCTCTAGCTTGATGCATCATTTTGAGAAAATATAGAGGATCCAATAGTTCAAAAAAAGTTCAAGTACAAAAATAGTCAAAACTTCATGCAAGATGCAAACATTTTATACTGCAAAAAATCATCCATCACGTGTTTGTGAATCGTTGTTAAGTGATCAATGTTTGTTCTCGTGATTTTTTAGTTGTTTGTTGGACATGATGCTCTCAATCTATTGCAAGTTTTGATTTAGAATGAAATGGTGATCAATGTTGCCCCTAGCTAAAGTTACCTCCTGACGTGGATATGTTCAGTGATTACCAAGCCATGGTGGGATATGATGAAATGATTTTTTGGATAAACCAGGATAGTGACTACGCTAAGTATATCCTAGATGATACTATTTTGATAAAGTTTTGGGCGATGGCCGGTAGTACTTGATTGTGGATATAAAATTTTGAGAGTATAGATAGATAGAGTAGATGTCCTCTTACAATAGAGCCTATTGCCAAGTTTCCACTAGTTGTTTTTATTGTACCTTTTTATTTGCTTTTTCTGATTTTTATTTTATTTATTTTTGTGATTTTTGATTTTTTTCGTGCATTAGACTGCTCAAGTATGGTATTTCTTCAAATGGATGTTGTTAGTTGGTTTGTCGAGCACATCTCTTTCTGAGGTTGTTAGCTGATAGGTGCCTGATCCATAGGCTGATATGATGGCATAGGGACCTAACCAGTTAAGTTCAAACTTCCCTTTCTTTTCCCAATCTTGTTGATTTCTGGGATTTTCTTTGAGTACTAGATCACCAATTTTAAAAATCCTAGGGATGACCTTGTGATTGTAGATTTGACACATGCGTTGCTGATATGCTTTGAGGTGAGTGTAGGCATGTTGTCTCTTTTCATCTAGAAGTTCTAGCTCTTGCAATCGGTTGACTCGATACTCTTCATCTGGAATGAGGCCTTTTAAAGATACTCTGAGAGAGGGGATTTCTACCTCTAGGGGTAAAATTGATTCTGATCCATATACCAATGAATATGGCATAGCTCCCGTAGGTGTGCAGATGCTAGTTCTGTATGCCCAAAGTGCTGGATTGAGTTGCACGTGCCAATATTTTCCTGCATCATTTACTATTTTCTTGAGGATTTTTAATATTGTTTTGTTGGATGCCTTAGCTTGACCATTCCCCTATGGGTAGTAAGGTGTAGAGAAACGATGTTGGATCTTGAATCATTCACATGGTTCTCACACATCCTAGTTTTTGAAAGGTCGTCCATTATTTATGATGATGGAACTTGGAATACCATATCTGCAGATAAGATAATTAAGAATGAAAGAAGCAATTTGTTTTCCAGTTACTGTGGTCATGGGGACCGCTTCAATCCATTTGGTAAAGTATTCTATTGTAGTGATAATGAACTTATGTCCATTTGAAGATGAAGGGTGTATTTTACCCACTAAGTCTAGTCCCCACTGGCAAAAAGGCCAGGATGTTGTGAATGGCTGCAGTTCCTGTGCTGGTGCATGTATAAGATTGCCATGGATTTGGCATTTAGGACATTTCTTTGCAAAATGATAAGAATCCTTTTCCATTGTCGGCCAGTAATATCCCATTCGTAGAAGTTTTTTAGCAAGAGTAGGACCACTTGAATGTGTGCCATAGATACCTTCGTGAAGCTCTTGTAAAGTAGAGTTAGATTCATTACGATCAAGGCAACGATGAAGAGTACCATATAGACCTTGACGGTATAGAGTATCAGTAGTAAGTATAACGGGCGGCTTACTGGATAAATTTACGTTTTTGGTTTCTAGATAGGTCAATGGGTAGGGTATTGGTTTTGAGATAGTCATATATTGTTCCATATAACAGAGAGTTTGAACTAGTTAGGGCATAGATAACATGGGATGCAGAATGGTCATAGGCTGGGGAGAACAATTGCTCTACCAAAAACTCGTAACGACTCTATTGTTCTAGAATTTGTAGCAGTGAAGTGATAGTAGCCATTGCATTAGCTGCTCTATTGTCCAACCTTGGTATTTGCACGAAGGTGATGTGTACAAAATATTGTTTGAAATCATCCACCATTCATTTGTATGGTAGCAACTTGTCATCTTTCATCTGATAGTCATTGTTGATCTGATTTATGACTAGTTGTGAATCTTCGCAGACTTTTAATTTTGTGATTCTCCATTCCACGACCATTTTGATCCCTGTAGCTAGTGCCTCATATTCAACAATGTTATTTGTGCATGGAAACATGAGCCTATATGATCTTGGTATGGTGTGTCCGTCAGGAGTGATGAACAAAATGCCAGCATCTGAGCCATGTTGAGTGTAGGAACCATCAAAGTATAGGGTCCATTGCTTGGTGGAAATAATAAGAACATCCCTATCTGGAAATTCAATCTCCATTGGTTGTTGATTTGTTAATGGTGCATTGGCTAATTGATCTGCAATTACTTGTCCTTTGATAGCTCGTCGCTCTGTGTAGTGGATATCAAATTTGCTGAGAATCATTACCCATTTAGCCAATCTTCCAGTGAGAGCTGCTTTGCTGAGTAAGTACTTTAGAGGGTCAATTTTTGCTACTAGCTTGATTGTATGAGCTAGCATGTAGTGTCGTAACTTTTGAGAAGCAAATACCACTATTAGACAAGCCTTCTCAATAAATGCATAATTGAGCTCATATCCATTCAAAGTTCTACTGATGTAATAGATAGCTCGTTCCTTTCCTTTTTGATTTTCTTGTGCTAACAGTGCCCCCAATGATATGTCTGTTGTTGATATGTAGAGAATAAGTGGCTTCCCTGCTATGGGTGGTACTAGAACTGGCGGGTTCATTAGATATTGCTTGATTTGGTAGAAGGATTTTGCACTTTTTGCCTCCCATCTGAATGGTACATTCTCATGTAGCAAATGATTGAATGGTAGACTTTTATCTACTAGTTGAGCAATGAAATGCCTGATTGACTGGAGTCATCCTTGCAAGGATCTGAGTTGATTGATGTTCTTAGGTGGTGGCATCTCCATGATGGCTTGGACCTTTGCTGGATCTACTTCAATGTCTTTTTCTGAGACTATGCAGCCCAATAATTTGCCTGATGTAACCCCGAAGACACACTTCTTAGGGTTGAACTTGACTTGAATTTTTCCAACCTGTCAATTTTTTTTTCTAAGATGCTTAGATGTTCTACTCGGGTAAATGACTTAGCTAGTAAATCATCCACATAGTCCTCCATGAAGGTATGCATCATGTCATGAAAGATTGTTGTCATTGTTCGTTGATTAGTTGCCCCAGCATTCTTTAAGCCAAAAGGCATGACATTCCAACAATATGTTCCCCAAGGACAGGTAAATGTTGTTTTGTCTTGATCCTCTGGAGATATCTTGATTTGATTATAGCCAAAAAAATCGTCCATTAGTGATAGCATTGCATGGCCTACTGTGAGGTCTACAATTATGTTAATACTGGGCAAAGGAAAGTCATCATTTGGACAGGCTTTGTTGACATCTCTAAAATTGGTGCATATCCTGATGCCGCCATCTGGTTTTGAAACTGGCACAATGTTGGAAATCCATTCAACATAGTCGATAGGTCGAATAAATCCGATGTCTAATAATTTCTTTAGCTCAGCTTTGACCATGAGTGCTACATGTGGATTCATGTTTCTCAATTTTTGCTTAACTGGCTTGGCTCCCAGAGCAATGGACAAGCGATGCATGATTAAGTGTGGATCAATCCCGGGTATATCTGCGTATGACCAAGCAAAATTGATTTGCTTTTCTTTGAAGAAGTGGATAAACTCTGATTTTTCTTTCTCTGTTAGAGATTCTCCTAGGTGTATGTTTTTGGCTGCTCCTATTGTACCAATGTTGATTGATTGAGTAGGCTCAATCAATATGGGTGATCACTCCTGATAATGTTTAGAAAGAGTGTCAAGTCTCCCATCTTCAGGTGCCTTAAAAAGGTTTTCACTTGCAGATGCGTCCTTTATTTTTACTTTTTTGTGATCTAGTGCTGCCATTGACTGGTTTTTAGCACTGGATCCTTTATTTCGTTCATTTTTGCGACTAAGAGACTTGGCATTCCCCTGTTTGCAGATGTCATTACTTTGTTCACTGGTAGAGTATGTTTCTGGGTTGATGGTACATAAGTAATGGATAATGGAATCATCGTTTGGAAAAATTGGTATGTCATGATTTTTAGGTTCATTCCAGTCTATGAGGTCAGGAAAGATAAGTGGTAAAGAGTCATTGGGTGGGTCGAGTTCAGCTGTTGTAAGTGTTAGGATGGAGGTATCATCGTGGTTGGTCGGGATACTAAATAAGTTAATGATTTTTTTGAGGTCTTCGACAGTATCATCTTTTGTGTAGACTTGCTCATAATATCGTTGCTCATTTTCCTTGGTGTCATAGATATTTTGTGGACCAAATTCAAGTAGTCTAGGTTATGTGCCTTGTACTTCTTGAGAAATGGGTGTATGACTGTCATTTGCAGTAATATCTTCAGTAACATTGGAACAACTGCCCCATTCATATTCATTTGAATCAGTCTCGGAGGTATTATCCCAGATTCTTGCAGTGTTGTGGACTGGTATGTTGTAGGGTGAAAACAGGTCCTTGATGATTGATACGAGTTTGATAGTTTTCTTTGATTCTGTATCAGATCCTGCTTCTACTCTTTACATTTTCTCATATATTGTCTCTCCTCGGGGAGGAATGATGTTATCAGGGGGTGATTCGTCTTTGTTTGAATTCGGTTCTTGAACATGATGTACTTCTACACAAGGTGCTCCTTTATTTTGATTGACTGATTTCTCTTGATGTTTCTCTTTGTCCTGGTATTCACGTTCCTTTCATATTGCTTCCACTGATTCAAATAGTGCCTTCTGCCATGAGTCTTCCTTGTATTTTTTCTTTGCCTTCAACTGAGGCTTTTGATATTTGCTTGGTGTCTTCTTTGGTGGTAGAGTGTGTTCATAGCCCAATCCTGTTTTGTCTTTACAAAATTGTGAAGGAGGATCTAATGGTTCTATAACACCTTCTTGACGCTTGCCAATATGTTCTTTGCCATTGTATCCCATCTATTGCATGATCAGGTAGCCTTTTCCATATAGTTGTGTTGGTATAGCTACTTCCATAGTAGCTGCTCTGTCTTCTTCCTCATCCTTGTATAGCCAACTAAGGATGTCCTTTTCCTCTGATTCATGTGCTAGTGTGCCTAGTTGAATGAATTTGCCATCAAACTTGGTGATGGGTTGTGTTGCTTGATGTATTGATGCCGAAGGTAGCCCATGAGATTTAGGCAATACTGGCAAGTTGATTAAACACAAGGGTTCCAAAGAGTACTCTCCCATGCCTTGTTCCTTGATTTTCATCTTCTATTTGAAATCCATAGATAAAGATTTAGGCTTTTCTTGTTGAATATCTGGTGTTGAGGAAAAAAAAAATTCTTTGTTATGTGGAACCAAACTGTCTTGGGCTGCCCCCATAACATTACAATGTTGAAAAGGGTTATGATCTGCTGATATAGAAATCTCCTGTCCATTATAGGGGAACTTAACACACTGGTGATAAGTTGAAGGTACTTCTTTCATGTATCCAAGGCCGACCCAATAAGATATTATATGTGAGGTCTATGTCTAAGACTTGGCACATAGTGTCCTTTTGTATTGGTCCCACTTGAATTGGCAACACCACTATTCCTTTGGATGATCTTTCTTCATCATCATATGCTTTGATAGTGATCTATTTGCATGGATCAATAGACTACTCAGAGAAGCCTAATGCACAGATAAGTTTTAAGGTACAGATATTGAGTCTAGCTCCTCCATCTATTAATACTCTTTTGACTCGATGTTTGTAGACCAAGACTTCAATGTGGAGTGGATGGCTTAATGAAAGATTATCTTGCTCAGAAAAGGTGAGATTATGAGGCCCTGTCATGTGAGCCACCATGGCTTGGAATTTGTCAGTATCCAGATCTTGGGGTACATTTGTTTCCAATAGTGCTTGTTCCAAGATGTCCTTGTATTTTGGTGAAAGTTTCAGCAACTCAAGTATAGATATTTGAGTAGGAGTTTTGTGCAGTTGATTGACCAAGTCACATTGAATCTTGGGTATGGTGTTTGGTGCTGACGTATGTCCCTTCAAGACATATTTTTGAGCTCTGGTGGTTACATTGATTGATTCATGTTCACATTTTCCCTTGATTGTTGTAGCGTCCTAAAATTGCGACACTTGCAATTTCGACTGCATTTCGGTCTTCACGATGGCGACACAACACGCAACCTGAATGGAGACCCCGAAACTTGCTCACGACACTGAAAACTGCATTTTTCAAGCACCCTGGCCTGAACCTCCTTGCACCCTGCTGTCCCGGGAGGTGGGACCAGAGCGCCCAGCGCCCTGGTCCCCAGGACCATGGCGCCCAGCGCCCTGGTCCCTGGGTCCTATTTTGGGCCCGGTCTCCTAAGGGGTCTCGGGTCTTTTTGTTTGCAACTTGGAAATTAACTTTTCTGGTCGGCCTAAGGTCGGGAAAATCAGTCTATCAGCCCTAAATGACAAGTATATAAACTACATTTTTCTCTCTCATTTGGCATGAAGAGGATATATGTGAAAAGCGTGGAAACTATACTCAAGCATTCAAGCATTCAAGCACTCAAGCAATTGATCATTTCAAGTCTCCATTCAAGGCTAAGTGTTGCATTCAAGTCAAGGATTCAACCATTGAAGAGGAGATCACATACATGCTACATACAACATACAACATCTAAACCTTCGCACATAAGGATACAAACATCCTTAGAACAAGGTATTAGTACTTGTTTTACAGTCATTTACATTTACAACACTTGCTCATTTCTTAGTTAATTCCAAAACCGGGGTTTGACCTAAAGGCAAACCCCTAATCCCTAACCCCCCAATCGTCTTCGCTTTTCTGTGTGTAGGTTGCAGGTACGCGGCTGAAATTGAAGATCTGGAATCCTTGTGCAGAGACGAACAGATCCCCCTTCATTTCGCGGATTTTTCGGAGGACCGTGGCGCCGGGCGCCATCGTCCTGACAACTTTTGCTCAAATTTGCAGGACAGCGCCGTATCGACATTTTACTGCTAATTCCAGGTCCGCAGCTTCATACTGTATTCCTATCTCAGTTTATAAGCGAATCTTTATCACTTTCTATGCATGCTTAGCTTAATTCTCCTATCAACATTCTTTACAAAAGAGGGTAGCCTTGCTATCTTAACCCTTGAAACACATTTAGCATCCAATCTTGCATTGCGTGGGATTGGATCTTGTGGGTTTCAACCCCTCTTTTGAATGTAAAGTCTCTCCCCTAAGTGAAAACCATCGAATCCTAGCGAACCTCCCTTCTCTCTCCTCGGAGTTGGAAGAGGGGAGAACAACTAGGGTTCGATCGCGATTTTCCGCTTTACATTTTGGTGAACCCGACGTGAACATCCTTTCTGATTTTTCATGCTTAGATCTGAAAAAATTGATTACATTTCCATGTTTGATCTTTTGCAAAATTTTAGAGGTGATTGCATAAAAACCCAAAATTTTCTTTTTAGTAATTGAACTTGCGAAATGTCTAAATGTTAATGCTTGTTTCAGATCTGCCCTTCTATTACAAATTTTCAATTCATATTTGTGCTTTAATTCTGAAAATTAAGTGGTTAAGTGTCAAAACCCTAATTTTTGAAACCCTCTTGATTCAACCTTTGTCCGACAATTTCACTGATCAAAACATCTCCAAATCAGCTGTAACTTTGGATTCCGCAATAAAATCACAATATCTTTCATCCCTGAAAATTTGGAAAAAAGTTGCGAGGACCGTGGCGCCGAGCGCCATCGTCCCCGACATTCTTTCTGAAATTTCGGGAGCGAGATCTTACTGTGTTTTTCTGCTAAAATTCAGAATTTTGGCTGATTTTATCAATTATAACACCTTCAAAATTACAGTCAAAGTTGGTCTTGTGATTGCTTGGATTAAGGCTTCTAAACATTTAAAAATCATTGAAATTGAAATTTTGTGTCAAAATTGTGTTCTTACTGTCCTAAATCTGAAAAGTGTGTTATCATTCATTAAAAATTTCAGTGCTTTATTCAAATTCTTGCAATTTGTGACTTTTGAAATTAAGTGCTTAATTACAACAACTTTGATTTCCGCTTTCAAAATTGAATTTTGCGTGAAATTGAGTCAATTTTCAAATTTCAAAATTTGCATTGCTCTTAACATTCCCTCTAAAATCATAAAATTCAAAATTTCAGTTTCCCTCTCTTTTTCAAAATTCAAATTTTGCATTTTTCAACAATCTTGGTAGGGATCAATTTCGAGATTGCAACTTTAATTTAGCCTATCTACAGATCGTAAAATCACTCAATTTTTTCAGATTAGCTCTAAAATCATCATACCTTTCATCCCTGCAAATTTCGAAAAAAGTTGCAAGGACCGTGTTGCACTCCGGGCGCCACGGTCCCGGACATTTTTTCTGAAATTTCGGGAGACTGTTGTGATTGCATTTAACAGCTTAAATCCAGAAGATTGGCTGATTTTACTGAAAATTGCTACCTCTAAATTCAAAATCTTCTCTCTCTTTCTAGTGCATGAGTTTTACAACAATAAGCCCTACTTACACTATTCCCGTTAGACGAAGCCGTAGAATTAAGTCTTTCTGAGGTTTAACTACTGAGGAGATGGAACCTAATTTGAATAGCCTTTTTAACGAGGACATGGGTAATTCCTCTAATCCTCCTAATGATGAAGAAGCTCTCCATGAGGTTTCTGTAGAACAACTTTCAAAATTGGATAACCAATTTGACGATTTTCGACAATGGATGTCTCAAGAATACCCTGATAGTCAAGCTCTTCCTTTAATTGAGGGTCTAAAACGTATGCTTCAAAGTGATAAGAATGGAATTGATATTTTGCGTGGTATTGCACACATTGTGGATTCGAATGTGATGCCTATGAAGAGTTGTGCTGAAAATTTGGGTTATACACAACCTCCTACTCAAGTCAATCATTCTATTCCTTTGACAACTTCTATTGCTAGCATACCTACCTTTACATCAAACATAATGGCTACTTCTACACAAGACATTCCTCCTGTGATCACCAGTCATGGGGGCAACCCTTCTTCTTCAATTAACCCTCTTCCTTCATTCAATCCGACTTCTTCATTCATTCCTTCGATGAGTGTGCCTATTATATCACCACAAATGAACATGACGCAAGGGGGCAATTCATTTAACCATTCCATCCCTCCTTGTAGTATTCCTCCTGTCCAACCATCTCCTATGACTAATTATCATAGAGTCCCACCACCTTACTCTTTACCTTCTTTCAATAACATAACACCTCCATCTCAATCTAACACATCCAATATGAATTCTTCGACTGAAGCGACCATTAACAATCTAGCACAAACTGTCTCTTCTTTACAGCAACAAATTGCCTCTATGAATCAATCTAAGTTTAGTGTGCCCACATTTGACGTTGCGAGCCCACTTTCTCTTGACATTGTTCGAGCTATCCCTCCTAAACATGTTGAAATCCCGCATTTGGAACTTTATAATGGTAAAGGAGATCCTCTAACACATGTTAAGACTTTTCAAACAATATGTACTGATTTTGCTTATGACCAAAGGTTGCTTGCAAAACTGTTCACTAGAACATTAAGAGACAAAGCCCTACAATGGTATTGCTCGTTGCCTTCTTATTCTATTACTTCTTTCGAACAACTTGCAAATGCTTTCATTCAACAATTTCAAAACAATATAAGTCCTAAAGTTACTTTGATTGATTTAATGCATTGTAAACAAGGTGTTAAAGAAAAAGTGACTGATTTCATTGGTAGATATAAGCATTTGTATGCTCAAATTTCTTTTCCAGTGCCTGACAATGATATTCAAAGAATCTTTATTTCTAATTTACAAAAGGATATTCGAGACAAACTTCTGTTTTCTGAGTTTACTTCTTTCCAACAGTTGTATGCAACTCTTCACAATTATCAACTGACTGTGAGTCAAATGGAACAAACACATCCTATGACTCCGAGTGATAAGGGTGATAGCAGTCAACAACCATTTGGGAAGTTTAAACCGAACAGAGATTCCATCAAATTCAATGAAAACATCATCAACAACAATGTGAATGCAGCATCAGGTGTGCCTCCTATTTCTAAATTTTTCAAGAAAGAAAGAAAGTATACTCCTTTGAATGAATCATTGCATAGTATTATGAATAAGTTATTGGAACAAAATGTGCTTACTCTTCCTCCTATAAGACAAATTGATCCTGCAAAGATTACTTCACCTTACTTTGATAACAAAGCTTTTTGTCACTTTCATCGTCAGCCTGGGCATGATACTGAAAAATGTTTTTCTTTAAAGGGTAAAATTCAAGATTTGATTGATAACAATACTATCTCTGTTTCTGGAGTGAATGATAAAGGCAACACATCTGTAGCTCCTCCTAACCAAAATCTTCAGATTTTCACTGATCCATTGCCTTCTCATACCTCTAATGCAATTGAGGCTAATGATTCCTCTCTCTCATCTGATGGTCTTGTGTCTATGACTCCGAATGTGATTAACTTTGTAGAGCAGCAAGAAATCCCTAAAGAATCTTCCATCATATTTGATTCCAGTGAAACCATTAGGGCACCTGATGGTCCTTTATACATAGTTGCAAAAGTCAAGAAAACACCTTGCCGTGGAGTGCTTATTGATCCTTCGTGCATGGTTAATGTTATTACTGAAGAATTTCTTTTTACTTTGCAATTGAATCAAGTTATCTATGACAAAACAGATGTGGTTGTGAAACTATTTGATGCATTTTCTTCTCCTGCAATTGGTTCTATTACATTGCCTATTGAGGTCCATAACAAATCTCTTGATGTGAACTTTGCTATTATTCCATCTTCCGAACAATTTCGTGTGAAGCTTGGCTATCCTTGGCTATCTTCCATGAAAGCTATTGCTTCTCCTATTCATAAGTGTTTGAAATTTCCCCATAATGGTGAAGTTGTTACTGTCAATCATAGTCTCTTTAAGCCAGCTGAAAGAACTTCTAGCGTTCCTATTGATTACTTTTGGCCTAAACAATTCCAATCTCTTCCTCCGCGAAGTGATCATCTTTTCAAATCTTATCAAAAGTGGAAAACAGATATGATCCTATCTCTAAGTGAACCTAGAACACCTAAACTTGATATTCCTATCATTCTTGAGAAGGAAGTTCTTCCTTTGAAAGATAAAACTAATGTCTTTCCTCAAGAAGATTCCCAACCCATCCCTATGGATGTGACTATGTCTATGCCTAATAAACTTCCTAAGAGTAGACCTATACCTCCTCATCATGATGGACTTGGGCTTCTCCCTAAACCAAAAATTCCTCCTTTATATGGAGCAGTTCCTCCTCCTTCTTTTTATAGAGAGAAGAGACCTTCTTCTTCTCCTATTATCCAGCCTAAGAGACCACAACCTAAACACCCAAGTGCTAAGGATGAGAAAATTCCTCCTCCTCAATCTTCTCCACTTCCTACTAAGACTAGACGAAATCGTTCTGCACGTGAACGCCGGTGAAAGCGTCGTCTTAGAGCTCAAACTTTGCAATCTCCAAAAACACCTTCAACAAGCATTATTCCATTTTCTCCTCAGCCGGACATTGAGCCTAAATCTCCTAAACATAAGATGCATGATGGTCTTGATCCTGTGCGAGTTAAAGATCCTATTTTTATAAATCTTGATGATGATATGGATGAAAATGTTATTCATGATGAAAATGTTACTTCTCTTGCTTCTGATAGTGAATATGAACTTGTTGATATTGATAACCATTTATCTAATGAATTTTCTAAAGCACTTATCCTAGCTCCTAGACAAGAACAATGTGGCTCGGAACATGAACATAGCCCGTGTTTGGATCTTGTGATAGCTCCATCTGCTGTGTTGGATGTTCCTCCTCTAGCGTGTTCCCTGCCTTCCCGAAACATTGATCAACAAGATCGGGGGGTAGATGACATGCTAGACTAGTTTCATTAGCATAGCAGATTCTTTCCTCCTCTCTTTCGTTACTTCTTCTATATGTTATTCTCATTCTTCTATTTGTTGTCCTTAGTGTTGTTTACTTGAGGACGATGCAAAGCATTGAGATCTCTCGATCTCTCTCATGTTGACTCAAAAGACACATGTGTTCCCTTCTTCTAGGTGACCTTCCTTGATTGGGGAATGAAGAACAATTATGCATACATACATATGATATATATACATGAATTATCATACAGCATACTGACCCCGAGGAAAGCAAAGTCACCTCGTGCTTTATGTTTTGTGTCTATTATCCTTGGGTTTATCTCACACTTGGGGGCTAAATCCTTGCGATAACGTGCTCCTTTCCTTTCTCATTTCTTATATGTATCACTACATTAAAACAATCACCCCCGGTGAGGCATGTGCGATCGCTTTAACGTAGGGGGGCATACATCCCGTTCATATCTTTTCAAGATACTTGAAGATTTCTTGGCAAATTTAGCCTTGCCTTGAAATTTTTTGATATCTTTCTTGCATGACTCATAGTGAGGGAACCTTACTACTGACAGTCATGGTTCTTCCTCGTGATCTTCCCTTTTACTTTGTCAATCGAAGTTGTAAGATCCTTAGTCCACTAGGGGCTTGGTGTATCTTGCCTCCTTGACGTGGTGAAAGTCTTTCAATGTTGTTTCCTTGTACTTTACCGGAAGTATGAGCATACATACTCCCGCTAAAGTGGGGGCTAAATGTAGCGTCCTAAAATTGCGACACTTGCAATTTTGACTGCATTTCGGTCTTCACGATGGCGACACAACACGCAACCTGAATGGAGACCCCGAAACTTGCTCACGACACTGAAAACTGCATTTTTCAAGCACCCTGGCCTGAACCTCCTCGCACCCTGCTGTCCCGGGAGGTGGGACCAGAGCGCCCAGCGCCCTGGTCCCTGGGTCCTATTTTGGGCCTGGTCTCCTAAGGGGTCTCAGGTCTTTTTGTTTGCAATTTGGAAATTAACTTTTCTGGTCGGCCTAAGGTCGGGAAAATCAGTCTATCAGCCCTAAATGACAAGTATATAAACTACATTTTTCTCTCTCATTTGGCATGAAGAGGATATATGTGAAAAGTGTGGAAACTATACTCAAGCATTCAAGCATTCAAGCACTCAAGCAATTGATCATTTCAAGTCTCCATTCAAGGCTAAGTGTTGCATTCAAGTCAAGGATTCAACCATTGAAGAGGAGATCACATACATGCTACATACAACATACAACATCTAAACCTTCGCACATAAGGCTACAAACATCCTTAGAACAAGGTATTAGTACTTGTTTTACAGTCATTTACATTTACAACACTTGCTCATTTCTTGGTTAATTCCAAAACCGGGGTTTGACCTAAAGGCAAACCCCTAATCCCTAACCCCCCAATCGTCTTCGCTTTTCTGTGTGTAGGTTGCAGGTACGCGGCTGAAATTGAAGATCTGGAATCCTTGTGCAGAGACGAACAGATCCCCCTTCGTTTCGCGGATTTTTCGGAGGACCGTGGCGCCGGGCGCCATCGTCCCGACAACTTTTGCTCAAATTTGCAGGACAGCGCTGTATCGACATTTTACTGCTAATTCCAGGTCCGCAGCTTCATACTGTATTCCTATCTCAGTTTATAAGCGAATCTTTATCACTTTCTATGCATGCTTAGCTTAATTCTCCTATCAACATTCTTTACAAAAGAGGGTAGCCTTGCTGTCTTAACCCTTGAAACACATTTAGCATCCAATCTTGCATTGCGTGGGATTGGATCTTGTGGGTTTCAACCCCTCTTTTGAATGTAAAGTCTCTCCCCTAAGTGAAAACCATCGAATCCTAGCGAACCTCCCTTCTCTCTCCTCGGAGTTGGAAGAGGGGAGAACAACTAGGGTTCGATCGCGATTTTCCGCTTTACAATTGTAATGAAATTTACTTGATTGTCATCGGTTGATATATGATTGATGGTGTTATTGTATATGTGGTTGATATGAGTTCCATGTGTATCATTTGAGGTTGAAGCTCCATCCTTGTTGTAGTTTGGAAGAGGATTCTTAAAGGTGCCATGGTCACCATTTGTTTTGAGACCATCGACTGTTAAATCACCTCTATCAATCATGTCTTGAACAATGTTTTTTAGTCTCATGCAATCATTTGTTTGGTGTCCTTTGTTTCAATGAAAATCACAAAAGTGTGAGTCATTCCACCAGGGTGGTTTGATTTGTGGTTCAAAGTTGTTGATTGCTGGTAAGGAGATACTTTTGTTTGCCAGGAGCTCTTTGAATGCTGACTCCAATGATTGCCCTAATGGTGTGTAGATGCGTTTTGTAAAGTTGTTGGTGTTACCTCATGAGTTTGTATTAGGTCCTCGATTGGTGTTATTTTCTTAGGTATTGTTGGTGTTGTTTGTGTTAAGATGATCTTGATTGGTAGTTGGTGCATAAGTGTTAGTACCTTGGTTAGTACCTTTTTGATTCTTGGTAGCCTAAGGATTACCTGATAAAGCTAACACCAGTTGTTTGGACTTCACATCATTAGTTTCGTTTCCTCCTTCATTTCCAATATTTTTGTTTCTGGTCCAGAACCTAGATTTGTCTAAGTTGTTGTTTTGGTTATTGTAATTAGAGTTGGATGAATTCGTCCCTTCTTTGAAAAATTTCAATGTTCCTTTCTTAACACATGCCTCCTCTACTTAGATGCCATTTTAAATCAATTTAGCAAAAGATGGTATGCATTGGAGTTTGAGTATGCAACTCATCTCGCTATTTAAATTGTCGATGAAAATTTCCATCTTTTCCTTTTCAGGCACATCTCGAGGATATCTTGAGACCATTCATCACCAACGTTGAAGGAATACCATGAACGTTTCGTTGTTCTTTTGTTTGTTATTACAGACATATAGCATGGTGATGGCATGCTAAATATTGTAGGAATATTGAGTGATAAATTTGTTGACTAATTCATCAAAGGATCTGACAGGAGGTGTGATTTTGGATAACCATTCCATTGTTTGCCCTCCCAAGCTTCTTGGAAATAATCTCATTAAATAAGTGTCATCATGGGAAAATTCCATGCTCATGGTACAAAATTCCCGGACATGATCATGAGGATCGCTTTTCCCATCATATTTATTGAATTTGGGAATGTCCGAATTTGGGGGAAAAGGTACCATGTTTAACCTTCCGTCAAAAGGATAAGGACAAATTTCATTCAAGGAATACCGTACTGTTGATCCTTGTTGCATGTATTGCATTTGTTTTTGTAGCATTTGCATTTGCTGTGTAAGAGCAACCAAGGGTGCATTTGTTTGCTGAGGGAAGAGTTCTACCCTCTCATTGTTTCTAGTTTGGAATGACGTATGTAGCGGTATGTTTTTCTCGGGGATGTTTTGCTTGGGTATGTTTTGTTCAGGGATGTTTTGCTCAAGGTCACCCGGGTCTTCTTCTCTTTATTGTTCTTGATAAGTATAGAGGTGAGACCTTGTTCTAAAAGTGTTTGAATCAAAGTCTTCTGAAATCTTAACTCCTTTGCTTGCGAGCATGAGTAGATATTTTTCTTTGTCGGCCTCTATGAGCCTTTCCATGAGTCTTTGGAACGAGGCACTTTCTTGGCATTCCTAAAGGAGTTCTTCAGTGATCTTTGTGTCTTCTGGATTTGGATAGTTGAAGGGATTTGATAATTGTCGCCCCATACTATACTCTGGTTGTGTTTCCCTTTGTTTATTTCATTGAGAGTGAGTAATAGCGGGCATCTAGTAAAAATTCTCTGTGATGAAGGGAATGAATTCTTCTTCTGGGTCTTGTTCAGGTGTTGGTGGCTCTACTCGAGGTGTGTTGTAGGTGATACAAACTTCTGGGAAGAAAGTTGGATTGATCTTTCCTCCTTGATTTAGGCATTGGCTGAATGTTGATTTTTGACAGAATGCTCTACTCCTCAATGGTTCCTCGTCAAATTCGTTTGTTTTGTCTTGAAGATACAAGCACATATGATGGAGGAATGTTCGATGAGATTGGAAGAGTTGTCGATTGATGTATAAAAACCTATTCTATTTAGCAAGTGTTAGAGAATTGGGTTGTTGTTTCCTCAACTTAGTGTTGTGATAAATACTCTTTCTTCTCAGAATATGAGGATTAGTCATGCACAGGTGATCAATGGTTTCCTTTGATTTTTTTTGGATTCAAGATATCTTGTTTGAAAACTTCAAGTTTTACTTCTATCAAATGAAGGTTTAGATGCCCCCTCACGACAAAGTGCGTCAAATGTTATGGGATAAGAGCTTTACCGATATGGAAACTCGATTTGACAATTTGGAGTTTGAAACAAGTATGTTTTTGGGATAAAATCCGTTAGTTTAGATGACCTTTTGATACGTGTGATGGTGTTACCTGATTCTGATAGGAAAGATGTGTTAATCCTTTGACTAGTTTTTGGCTTTTGACAACTTCATTTTAAGGAGAACTTGCTTTTGGAGTAGTTTTGATACTCTGATTTTGATAGGCCTACTAAATGATTTAATGCTTAAAAACACTGAAAGCGTAAGAGTGGTTTGGCTTTTTTATCACCCAGTTAAGGGGAGAGCATATACCTACCACTTTCGAAGCAAAGCACACACGTGTTCTTTTTAGCCTTTTATTGCAATGATTTGTCAAAGTCTATATGGAGATATTGCTCCACAAAAACATGGTGTTTATTTTATTTCCTCAAATCACCGATTGTCTATTCTAGTGAAGAAACCTAGTCAACAAAGCAAAATTTTGATTGTGGTCAACAAAAATAAATCGACAAAGGGGAAGAACTTCCCTCTTTAACTTGGAATAAAATTAGACAAGTGAGGATCTTTTTCCTTGCAAAAATTAAAGTTGATCCTTTTAAACACCAAAGGATGGTGAGATTCTTTTTAAAGCTCTTTTGCAGAATGAAAATTTGTTGGTTCTTTTTAGATGTCCAAAATGAAAATTTTATCCTAAGAAAGCAAAAAAGATTTTTGTTGTTGATCTTTTTAGGTGCCCAGAATGAGGCGTGAGTTCAATTTTAGTTTTAACAAGGAATGAAAGAAATCTAAATCTTTAACTAACTTAACAAAGTTAGTAAAAAATTTCAAACTACTTTAAACCTAGCTCAAATAAAAATATGCTCCAAACCTGCAATTAAACCGTTAGTAACCTGCAAAACAACAGTTAATCAGTTAAAAAAAGAATGATTTTGTGGACTTCCACAAGTCTAATTCTCAAAGTCTCTGCTACAAATTATTTCCTGCCCTTTGTCTGTGATGCACTACAGAATACATTGTACGCGCTACAGAATGCCCCAGATGTGCTATTAGACAGATCTGACGCACTAAGTTGTTTGTCAAATGCATTGGACTGTTAAATTCCCACGCTGAAAGCTACAGGAAAGACTTAAAAACTCTATGCACTAAGGAAGGTTTCCCATGCGCTAAGATATGAGTCTGACGTGCTGAACAATATACAGGATGCGACAAAGTTTTAACCAGATGCGCTATCAGAGGTTCCCTACGCACTGATTCTCGTTTCCTACGTACCTGCAAAGTTGGTCATATTCAAAAACCAATTTGATTAATGGGGTTAAGCCCCACGATGGGCGCCATAAATGTATGCAGGAAAAGTGGTTCAATGAAACTTAAACTGTGAAAATATTCAAAGACTTGCCCACACACCCATGGGACTTTTGGTGCAAGTTATAGAGCCATGAGGAATAGCTCAACTTCCCAAGGAGTGTTCCACGGTTCTCTATCTCACAAGGTCCATCAAGTCAATTCCTTTGCTCTCATATCACTGAGAAAAGTGACTTAGGGATGACAAATGCAAGAACGAGGGATGCTTTAGATCAAATTTAGTATGAATGCATCCTATTTATGCATGATTTTAACAAATGAACTAAACTAGATGATAAGATGACAAGGTTAGTAAAAATACTATCTTAACATGATATACTAGTTATATGATTTAATCTAAGATGATAGAAATACTCTAAAATGATTATTAGATTTATTTCAATTACAAAGAGAGGCTAAATGCTTGCTAAAATTGAGTATAAGTATGATGTTGAAGACTTGGATGATAAAATGGAGGGATGAGAGCTCTATTTATAGAAGAAACAGGGCAATGGATGGTCAGGATTGAATGATTCAATCAACAGTCAGGATTGAAAGTTATCAATCCATATTTACAATTCTCACCAATGAAATGGTGACAACTGCTTGAGAGGAGAAGTAAGAAGCATTAAATGCTTGAGAAGACCTCATGGTTACCTTAGGAGGTAAAGGTTAATGTTAGGTTAGGTTTATCCAATGGATAATGGTTTTACCCAAAGGATAAACTCTTGTGCAAGGGTTAAAGGGATAACCATGGTCAAAGCAATGAATGCTTGATGAGACCCCTGGGTTAGATGAGGGTTGAGTTAGGCAAAAAGTCTCTAACCATGCCACTAAGGGTTATTTAACCATTAATGGTTTGAAAGACTTTAGGGACAAATTTATAAGAGTCCTTCCAAATTTGGGGGTATTCAACAAGTTAGCTTGTTGAAGGCATAAAGGCTTTAATGCCTTTGGAAGACTTTACTCCAAATTTGAGAAGTGACCTCCTCAAATTTAGGGAAAGGGGATAATTGATGGGTTTAGGTTAATTGATTAGGATTAGGAGGATTCTAGAAGAATTTAGGAAGAGGGTTAGGAGGCAAGTGGGAGATGTAGGAAAATGCAAGTGGGTGAGGGATAATAGGATTTAATTAAAATAAATTGCTTTATTTTAATTATGGTTGTAAGTGGGGAATTTTAAATAAATTAGATTTATTTATTTGGGGTGAACTAATTAATTAAATGTAAATTTAATTAAAAGTTGAGAGAAGGGATTTAATTAAATAAAATGATTTATTTAATTAAATGATATAAAAGGCTTAAGTGAATTTAAATAAATAAATTGAATAATTTATTTAATTAAATAGAGGAATGTGGGTGATTTAATTAAATTAGATTTAACTAAATAGAGGAATGAGAATAAAATGAACATTAAATATTCATTTAGGAATATGGTCATTTTTATACGTCTACATTATCCATCCCAGATACTAGTGCCTTCTGATATGATATTTCTTCCTTAATAGCTACAAACACAATATCTTCACTAGCATCGTCATTAGATTCTTCATCAATAATACCACTATCAATAGCTACAAGACAATCTCTCTTGCCTTTACCCTTATACTTCTAAATTGGTCTTTCTTGTATTCATTTTCACCATTAGGGCAATTAGCTGCTATATGACCAATCTTGTTGCATGCAAAACATTTTAAAGGTAGCTTACCTCTATATTTACCAGTGCCTCTAGGTAGTCGTCTTGCCAACAATGCTTCAAGTTCCACTAAGTTGTCTTCATCATGAGCATCTCTACTGGATCTAGATTCATAGCTATGGCTAGTATCTCTACTTCTTCTCACAGATGGGTTAGAGACAGAAGCTCTAAATACAAATTCTGATTTCTGTACACTACCATCATAGCCATTTAGTTCAAAGGCAGTAAGTTTGCCAATAATAGAGTCAAGAGTTACCTTTGTCTTGTCAATGGATTTTAGCTCCTGAATAGCTGGAACTCAGATAGCATAGATCGGTAGCAGGGTTCTCAGTACCTTACT
Organism: Cryptomeria japonica; assembly: GCF_030272615.1. Lineage (NCBI taxonomy): Eukaryota > Viridiplantae > Streptophyta > Pinopsida > Cupressales > Cupressaceae > Cryptomeria > Cryptomeria japonica. Next base: position 346,233,655 of record NC_081414.1, read on the forward strand.
GATTACTGTGGTATCTTCCACTTTCCCTCCTGCACTCTTTATTTCACCAACTATCTCTTTAATCCTTTGACCATACTGCTAGATATTCTCACGTTCAAATATTCTCATGTCATCAAACTTTCCTCTTAAACTCTCCTCTTTGACAATCTTAACATGTTCATCACCTCTATAAATCTCTTCAAGTTTTTGCCATACTTCATGTGCAGTTTCAAGACCATGAACATCTACATATTCAACATCAGTCAGGGAATGGATAATAGCCTCTAATGTTTGGTGATTTTCTTGTTATTCTTTCTTCTGATCATTAGTCAGGATTCTAGTAGATGTAATATACTTAGTTCCTATATGATCCCAATACTGACTACCAAGACTCTTAATGTAAATCTTCATTTTGTCGCTCCATATTCTATAGTTATCTTTGTTGAACTTTGGACCTTCTTTCTTCATCATGATCTACAAGATCTTTTCCTCAAGCTGTTAGGCTTTTAGAGTAAAGAGGACCTGAGATGCTCTGATACCAATTGATGGTATGATGAAAGAATAAGTATCTGATAGAATACTGAGAGGGGGGGTGAATCAGTATACTGAAAAAACTAATACAAAGTTCCCAAACTCAAATTCAATCACACAAAGTAAACATATCTCAGTCAATATCAATATTCATAAGAATACTTGACATCAACCGGTTTGACTGTTATGACAACTTAACAATAAACAACTTCAATCTTATAAACATCAACAATGCTTAATCATAACTCAACATATTCATCTCTCAATGCTTCTAGTTATCATGCCTTATCAGAAGTTAATCAAATCAACAAATAATATCATAACCACAAAAACATTCACCACTTGACACAAATGTTTATACGTGGAAAACCCAAATAGGTAAAAACCACGGTGAGATGAGACTCACAAGGATAGCTATCTGAACTCTTTTGAAGTTCGCCCTATTAGGAGCCAAGCCTATTAAAGCTTTACAATAAGTCATGTTAAGAACTAATTCCGGTTAGGAATCACTCGGTTAAGGGATTTACAAATATGCCTTGATGAAAAGCACAATACCTTGTTAGGAGTAACCTCGCTGGAGGATTTAAGAATCCAAGCTAGTGGACCACCTTGTTAGAGGATTTAATGAGTAACTGAGCTTGTTAGAGCTTACCTGATTAAGGGGTTTCACTTCTGCTATAATTGTTAGAAAACAACAGGTTTTCTTGACCTGTCTAAATAGCACTACATTTACTTGATCAGATCCTTTTAAGCTTCAATATGCCTTCACTAAAAGTGCAGATCCATTCACTAGGTAGGCAACTACACACTCAACAGGTTTCTGCCAATCTTGCTAACAACCTTTACAAACAACTTCATCGACCTTAAATACAAATCAATCAGGTCGGTGACACAATAAAAACCTAATTCTCATCATCGAGATTACAAACAAGTCAGTACAATCTTGACTGTTAGAAATCATAACAATCTCTTCACATTCTTCAAGAAAATTCCAACCGCTCCATGATCACTGCTTCATCGGACTTTGTAACTCATCACGTGTTGTGCATTAGATGCATTGCATAGAAAGGTTTAACCCTTTACACCGGTTTACTGGTTCAACTCACAAACTTAACACACCGGTTTACAACATCTTCCACAAAGCTCTTTTTACCAGTTACTAGCCAATATAAAAAACAACAATATTAGTAATAACATGAATACCATTACTGGTTCAATTGACATCAATGACAACATATCATTAATTCAATCTATATGCAAAATGCCAACAAACTGCAAATGCCAACACCATGTACTCAATTTTTTTATTTAAGAGAAAAATAACAACATGCCTCTTGCTTATTCAACTAATTGTACTACCAAACATGTTAAACATATAACCGCTAATGAACCTCCTATTATCAATTTCACCAACCTAAATTGCATCATCAAAACCTTTTATAGTTATATGTCCTTTCCCAATTAGGTCATCCCTAGTAGAAAATAGAATAATTTTAAGTACCACAAATATATTTTAAGAAAACATTAACTTTAGTCCAATTTTATTTGCTAAAAATAGGCATATACCTACTCAAGATTGCCATTTCTTGGGAAATAATTGGTCTTGTACAAGACATTACATACATAAGGCTTTCACCAACACTAGCATATCAAAGATAAAGTATGTTCTTTATCACATCCTTTATTTTGGATGCAAATCCATAGATAGCTTATTTCCATATGAATATGAACATTATTTAGTTTATAATCTTGCACCCTTGTTGGGTGAAAATTTTGTAAAGTGATGAAGGTTCACAAAATGTGTGTTTCATGACAACACACGGAAGGATATCTCTCATAAGGCAAGATATAATTCCTCCTAATTATAAGAGAAGGCTCCCCCTTGCTACTGCAACTATTTTCTATTTTTCCTACGTGCTAACTTTACACTAATCTAGGGTACAATAACAACTTGGTTCTTTTCTTTCAAAACCAGTTATATTCAATTTTCTTTAAGAATAGACTTTTCCCTTAAATAACTTTCAAAACTTGCAGTAATATTATACTAACTAACTTGGAAAGTAAAGTGTACGTGAAAGTACAAAGTCTTTTGTTACTTCCCTTTTCTGAAAATGAGCTAGGGACAGGAATTTGCACACTTAAGAACTCAAAGATTCTTTCTATGTACTAATATTCCTATCAACCACTGTAACTTAAATATATTGTCAGCTCAAAGGCTCACAAATATATTAAAAGATATTCTACTCTAGCCAGATAGTCCGTACAATACAAAGATTCTACTTTCTATCCTTCAAATACAACTTCTAGATATGACTTGCATAAGCTCAAAGACTTAAAACAATTTCTTCTCAGCTAATTCCCAATTTCTGAATTTCCAAAGTAACTCAAAGATTACTTGTAAACACTCAAAAGTTCTTCAATATTCAACACTAATAACTATAATCAACTTTAATCATTCAAGAACATACGATATCAATGACATAAGAACATTCATACCACATAAAAGATTGAACTCAAAACAAAGTTTGAATGCCAAGCTCTTCTCTTTCTTTATTAAATTGCAAATTTACAAAATGAACACCACTTCTCAATTCGCTCTTCACTTTGGCAGAGTTTTGTTGCATAAACAAAGATGAAAAAAGATCCTTATTACAATAGTAACCCTCATATATATAGAAGAGGGTTGTAGCATAAAAATAGGAAATTATAACTAATTCTAAGACTAAGTCAAAAGAAGAGTTCGATTTGACTTAGGACTTGTGCACTTAGCAAGTGCATATGAGCAATTACAAAAAGACATCCAAGGTGTCGATAGATAAAATAAAGTCGCTAGAAAGTCATGAAAATGACTATGTCACTTTCCCTTAAGTTGAATTTTGCTTATGGAACTCCTCAAACTTTTGAAAAGCATTCTTTATTTGAATTCCATAAGGTCCCTGGGTATTGCTAGTGATGACTTTGACCTTGGTAAAGGAATCTTCCAAGTCGATACAACACTTGTTATGCTTCCTCAAAATAGTATCCAGAAAATCTAAAACAAATTGGATATCAACCAATTTATCAATTGAGGATAAAGAGAAATCCTCCTTATCAACATCAATAGTCATGAGCAAGCTGAACTCTTTGATCACTAAATCAATATCAAGCACCTTTTAATTTTCATCAAGAAATGCACATGGAATCTCCTAGATCTTTGCAACAATCTCGCTCTTCTTATCAACACATTCTTTAAGGGCCTTCCTCATATCCTTAACTTGGCACTCAAGAATATTAATCTAGTGCTCCAAAGCTTCTCACTGCTCAATGTACATGCATCATGAAGGAATGACACCATTTTGGATGAGTTCATCAAGATCATAATCTTCAAACTTCAACCAGGCTTCAAAATCCTTTTCTTGTGTTTCAAGCTCATGGGAGAAGACCTTTATGGTGCTATCTACCTCTGCCTTTACTTCATCGAGGTTGTTGGCAATGGTGCAAGGTGAACTTATGAGTCATGTGCCTTGACTCAGAATTTGATCCATCCATTCTCCTACAACTCTGCTTCATGACGTTGCTTGCTCAACCCTTTTAACAAACTGTTCATCCAAGGATGAAGCCATTGGTTCAATAATTTCTAAAAATTTGGTCACTTTAATAATAATTGAGGTGAGTTGCTCAATTCGTGCTTTGAGTTGATCCTTCTTGACCTTATCTTCATCATGCCTTGAAACAAGAGCTTCTAAAGCTGATATGACATCACCCGAAGTAGAATCATGAGTTTGCTTTCCTAATTCAATCATTTGAATGACATAGTCTGAATCTTGGACTTGACCAATAACTACATCTAGAGGAGGAATAAAAACTTCAACATACTTGTTCTTATCCTTTTCGACCTTAACCCTTGACAAAGTTTTAAATTTCTTAGTAGTTTTGGGCTTGATATGAACAAGTTGACTAAAATAAAAATCTTCAAGAGAGACAACCTGCTGCATTATCTTTGGCACATTAGACATCGACCAAGGTGGTAAAGTCAAATCATCATTCTCACGTGCTACCACATCTTGAGAGGGATTGATAGAATCCTAAACAGTGGTGGTTTCTATAGGAGAGGTCATGGTAATGACACGGGGAGGATTCTCAGGGGATGATTCATTAGATATAGAGACAACTTCATTCGTGAATTTATCAAAATCATCCATCATGGTTGCAGATACTTCACACAACAAAGGAAAACCAAAAAATACATTCTCAAAATAGTCATGTGGCGTGTCTAAAGAAAACTCACTAGCGCTAGTGGAAGATACATGAATAACACTTGAAGGGGAAATACATGTGACCACTGGAGGCTCAAGCTCAGAAGTAGAAACAAGAACTTGTAACATAGATGAAGGATAAGATACTTGAAGTAAGGATTCATCTGCTCGTGACATTTCTTCTTGTTGGTTAACAAATTTTGCCCTTCTCTAATTTTTTAATAACTGACTCCTATATGCCCTCATTGAAAGACAAAAGAAACCAACAGTTGGGTGAACTGATTCCCTCTGCATAAGGGTACAACTCACCGTATGATGTTCAATGAATTCTTAAACACAAAACAAAATAATTATTTCACTTTTAACCAGAAAGCAAGAAAGGAATCTCGCCTCCATTCATCAACACAATATGAATGCAGTTTAAAGATGAATACTTATATACGCAAAGCTCACAGACCTTGCGCTCAAATCAATTCCATTTTATGAGATGGATTCATTCATAGACTTGTTCACTCACACAAGTAAACAAATAATCAAGAAGATAACAAATTTTGCACATAAAAATAAACCCCAACAAAGATCCACTTTTTAGATTCAAACACACAGATTTGAAGATGGCAGAAAATATATCATTTCATTCACAGATAAAACTTTCTTCATTGAAAATACATAAGATATCAAAAATAAAGTCTTCTAATCTATCTGAAAGTTTCAGACCTTTGGAAAGGATTCCTTAATTACATAAATAGCCTCTAGGCTCATAGTTTTTGAAAATAACCATAGTCAAATTTTAACTCTATTCGAGAGTTAAAGAAATTGTCTTGCTTATAACTAACATAACTAAAAAAAGGTAATCGTCCAAGAGCCGTGAACAAGATGAAAATTCATTGGTAGCACAATCAAGACTCCAACGTGGCCGAGGAATCTGCTAGCTTATCCTGTTTTGCTGAAGCGCCATGTATGTTTCCTGCCACTCCAAATGTGTCACCGAGAAGTTGAGGATGACCCGATAATGTGGAAGCCCAATATGTATAATGTGTTGTTCCCAGACCTCTTTGTCCATGCCTACCTGCAAGAATTTTATCTTATGTGCTTCTAGATGATCAAAATAAACTGTTAACATAGACTCAATCCTCGCCACTTTAGAGAAGTCATCAGTAGTTAGAGATTTTGTCTCTTTGATGACCTGCACTCTCTCCTTGAAAGCTTTGACCATGTCTGTTGCATCCTCGACTGTTTGTCCATCATCCTTTAAGAGTTGTATATCGATGCATTTTAGATCCTTTTGCATTGTGTTAATGAGCTCTTTTAACTCCTTTAGTAACTTGATGGACTCTTCATGGCCTTGTTTGATAATCAAGTTCCTCCATTTGATGTTTTTCTTTGATACATACAACACATTATCATCTAAATCATCTACAGGCTTCTCAACAAGAAATTTCATAACCCCAACCTTTTGCACATCATTCATTTGTGTTAATACCGCTACCCATTTACTCTTTTCTTTCTCCCATGCTATAGCTTCCAATTCCAGTTCTTTACTTACAGCCACAACGTTCCCAAACACTTTTATCAGATTGTCAATGTAATTTGTGCCTTGTTGTGCTATGGACTCAAGCCATTTATCAAAAATCTCAGCTATCATACAACTCCTTTGAACTTGATCCAATAGCTTCTAGTTCACTAGTGATTTAGGATCAAAAGATAGTGGCATTTGTGACAAAGGCTAGGGATTCGAGTTATGTATGGCATTATATATTCTGCCATCTGTCTGACAATCTGTTTCAACTCCTTTTTGTCAATTTCATCCTTCCAGGTTCTGGATAACATCCTTTCGGTGGAGGACTCCAAATGCTTGGCATCCACAATTCTAGAAGCAACTCCTAGATCAACCTTTTCAACAACAAAGTCCTTTTCAGTGGCATTCTCTGCATCCTTATCCGAGATGGGCCTAGCCACTTCTGCTACCTAGTGTCTTGTGTCATCATCAATATCCATCATAGCCTCTATTTTAAGCTTCATGGACTTAGATGTTTTCCCAATACATTTACTGACCATGTCTTCAATAGGAATGGTGATGGGAACCACACTGCGTTTTTTGCTAATGGAAGCCCCTGACCATCCGGAAGCACAAGAGGAAACTTTGGGCAGAGGCGTCTGGTGGCTAGTTGAATCAACATTGGTCATGGTGCTCATTGGGTCTTGGTTCACTTTAGATTATTTTTCCTTATCCATATCCTGAACTAGAGGATTATTTGGCACTTGTTCATCCATGGTCACTTGAGTCTCCTCACCCGATTCCAGGTCTACAACAATCTGGTCCACTACAGGTTTCTTGCTTTTCTTTTTTCTCTTAGAGCGTGTAACTCAAACTAGCGAGGGATTCAATGGAGATCTCTTTGACCTTTTAATTCCAACTTCTCTGGCCTTCAATCATGTGGCACTTGCAATATCAACAATCACATTAGAGGAAGAAGTGGGAATCTGTGTAGCAGCATGAAGTTGACCAATTGTTTCAACTTTAGGAGCAACGATTGGCTTCCTTCCAAATCTGTGGTCTCTAAACCACTTCTCTATTCTCCTTATGACATTAAAGGATATGGCATGAATACTTTCTTCCTCTTTCCTGTCCCAATTGATTTCAGGAACTGGTTTCCCTTGAATTCTTTCATTAAACTTGGGGTCTAGTACTTCTTCCCCCTCTTCTTCCTGTACTCTTGAAATATTTATTGATAATCCCATTGTAACAATTTGCTACAAGGTAAACCTTGATCACAGTCTTCTTTTGACCTCCAATTCATCATAACAATTTTCCCAATAATCTTTTAATTGGGGTTCATGGCGAAAATCTGCATCAACATTCAAATGTTCCATAACATATCCTTTACTGTCAAACTTATGTCTGGCAACGTAGGGCTACAAGTTCAATTTCTTGAACTCCAATTCTAGGTTCAAAGAATTAGAAACAAATTTGCATTTGTTATATCCAAGTTAAACTAGAAAGGCTACTCTAGAATTACCCTTTTCCCCTAATCTTTTATCTGTGTGGACAAGCTGCCTACAAATTTCAATAAGCACATGGTTGTCTAGGATATACCTGGGCAGTTTAAATGGTTCACCTTCAAATCCCCTACCCTGATGTAGGTAAATATGGAAAATTGGATGTAGTAGCTTCCATATATGCTGACTAACTCCATGGCTTCAACTGACATCCTCTTGTTTGTATTTCCCTGCGACTCAAAGACAAGCCTGCCTGCAAAGACATCATTCCATATCATAAAAAATTTTAGAATACTTCTGTTGTTGTAAGTGTGGATAATACTCATAGACCTTCATGCCATCAACCCAGGGCTCATGATGCAACCCTTGTCATTCTCTAGTACAAGCAAGAATATAAAATAGATAGGAAGACATAAAAACTAGACATATCGACAAACTTATGTTGACCCTCATGGAGTCTATCAATGATAACCTGTGCCCAGTCTAGATATTTTTCACCAGCCAACAACACTTGAATGTAAAAAATACATCCAGTCTTCTGAGTAGAAGGCATGTGCATTCCCTTTGAGTCTATTTAACAAAATTACATTGTCTCGCACCTTTGTTAAGAAATTCTCTCTTGTTAGAGGTCTGGGTAACCTGGAACCTCCTTTCTGCATTTTAAGGAGCCAATTACTAGCAATGACACTCTTGTAGCTACTCTTCTTCTCAGAGAAAAATGAAGATGAAGTACAAATGGACCAATCCTCATATGGCTCCTCATGGGGAATTCCCATGGCATCCATCATTGTTTCCCTATCAATCTTCACCAACACTTCACCATTGCTGGTTCTAATACACCTATTGTTGGTATCATACTTATTCATGCACTCTATAACCAGTTCAGGGAAAGGGTAGCAGTAGGGAATGCGACAACTTCAATCAACTCACTCTTAACAATCTTTCCCATCATTGAATTACCATTTGGGTTCCTTGCTCTCTTCGAAAAATTTTCCAAGTCAGCTTGAGCCAAAGAAGTGTCACCCGAATCTGGAAGTGTAATCCCTAAACATGATGTGCGACCAAGTTTTGCAAGGGTTTGCCTCATGACAACTGCTCTTACATTCATCAAACAATTTAAAGAAAATAAATAAATAGAGAATTTTACCCAAAACAAAGGATTTCACTACAGTCACTTTCTGAGCAAGTAACACAATGGGGAAGGGATGATCAAAACTCACCTGCTTCTACCATCAAATCTATGTAACCCTCAAAAGTATGGAGCTATAATTACCTTCAACGCCCTTCACTTCTTCAACAATAAGCAGCTACTGAATTAACAACTTAAGGGTTTGCATATTAAAGACAAAAAAAATCTAAATAAGGCTTAGGCATGGCTCTTAACAACTCATACAATCATGTGAAACAACTCTTGATTTGATGGGATTCTGACGACTCCACCAATTGCTCAAGCTTTCATGATTACTTTCCATAATTAGAATTTTAAAACTTGATATGCTCGAAATATTCCTTTTACCTTGCCACCTTTGCCTTTATTATCTTGCTTCGCCTTGTTATATATCTGGAGCCAACTTAAAATGAACCTTGAACCGTGAACCATTTTTCAAGAAGTTCAATGCTTCAAGTTCAACATGAGAGAACAATAATGAAGAGGACTTGATGTATAAAACACCACCTTGTGACTTGACTCACAATTAAACTGAGAATGAGCAAAGACTTTAGACGAACATAAAGATGAACTTTGAACCTTGAACCTTGAATCAGATGAAAATGGTTCAAAGGTTCAAGTTCAAAACTGCCTTAACTTACTTACGCTCGCCTACTCACCCCTTAACAACAAAACAAAGTTGTGGGACACAGAAGGGCACCAGGTGAACTTTGAAATCTGAACCAAAATATAGGTTCAACATAGGGGTTCACTGAGACAAAACAAGTAAGATCAGAAGGAGAAAGCTACATAATCAAGGACAAATTGAGCCGAATTTGGGGAGACAACATTAATTACGCTTTATTTTTCCAAAGATGGGGAATTTGACTATCAAAAAAGTAAAGGGGTAACACTTCTTCATCAAATTCATTTTATTCTTGATCACCCCCATGACAAGAAATTAACTCTTCATTAGGATGCTCACCCTCCTCTTATTCATTTGGTACTTCTAACTTTGATATATCCTGAACATTAGAACTTGAGGGTTATCCTTGAGCTTTTCTCTTCTTAGACCCAACTGTGAACTTCAACTTGGGAGCCTTTGCTGGTGTGGCAAGGTGCTTCTTGTTCTTAGTTCTAATCTCTTATCTTCTTCCCATTGGGCCAATAGTGTCATCATCAAAACCAGAAGAGAAAGTTTCATGGGAACACCATGCAAAGATAACCAAATATTAGCATTCATAAGAATAATTTAGAATCATTCCCTGATGGAGGTACATTCCCTTTGCAACCATTGAATTCAAGGTAAAGGAGTAGAAGAAACTGTATTATTCTCATACATAGTATCGAAGATATCGTCGTCTTCCTCTAGATCATCAGGAACATAAGCAAGGCCAAACTTTTCAATATGTTCAATGGCCACCCAACAATAGTTAAGTTTCCTTATATCATGCTCAGACCTACAATCAACCCAAACATCTTCAATTTGATGCACATGTACATATGCCTTCTTCAACTTATTTCTCATTCCTCTATAATCGAAGTCCCTTCTAGCTTTGAAGAACCTCATGATAACCCTTCTCATTTCCTCCTCCATTGCTCTGTCTTTGAAAAATAGAACTAATGGAGTATCTACCAATGAAAAGAGAAAATTTCAAACTTGTATTATGAGAACCTGATTGGGCCTCATGTACAACATTCATCTGACGAGCTAGTTCCATCAATACACTCTTATCAGAAGGATACCTAGGGAACATGAAAGGCTCACCAGTGAAACAACCAACCTTGAGATATGTGAAAGTCAGAAATTGGAGGAACATGCATCCATATTGGTTAGCCACTTCCCAAGCATGATCAAACACCCTTTTATTGTATAAATTCTTGTTCAACATAACCATATAATAACCAAATATTTTATTATTTGCTCTTTCAAAATGACTATGACTATTCTGAAGAACCAACGGGGAATAATATTTATGTACATCAATTTGTCTCCTATCACCAGTTGTAGACAATCCAGGAAAACATCTCATTAAAGCTGCAACATACACCAAGTATGAAGTCATATAGAACTTGAGCGTGGTAGGTACCTTGGCGAGTTGTTCACAAATGGCATCACTGATCTATTTTCCCCAAAATATCTTCTCTTTGTTTTGTTTGATCACATGAATGTATTGTAATGCCCACCAAATTACCCTAGAGAAATTAATCAACTAGCATACTAATAGAGATAAACAAAAATTTAAAACATCTTCTAATGCAACACATATAACCATCTACTCAATAAATTTGACATCCATCAACATAATATACACTTACTCCATCATGAACATATATTATAAACACATGAACTAATTACGCAAGTGGAAATAAACACTACATAAACTTCACTACTATATCCCAAGGGTATCTCAACGTCATTACTTATGACATCACCACAAGCAATTATTATCATGATCACCACTACTATCTAACACAATCTAGTACCATGATCATTTATTCCTTTCATGCATATATGTATGATCATTTACTAATCCAACACATAACATTTTCATCACCTTTTATTCTGTCCATGCAACAAAAGCAAGATCATCTGCTAATACTTATCAGGGAATACAATCTATTACAATGTTAACTAATCCATTCCCATTAGGTTCATTTTAGAGCCCCAATACCAAATATTCCTAATTCCCATTTACATTCAAATTATAACATGACCATATACTTTCTCTATCATGCTTTACTTAGTAATAGTATGAGATAATCACAACATTATCCCTTTACTCAACATCTTAATCATCACAACATAAACATGATACCATTTACACAATTATAATCCCGACAACATGAATCCATTTCAATTCAATTACAAGATATAATAAGACACATTCAAACTATTTCCCTACTAGAGTCATAACCTCATCCCACTTCAACTAATGCAATCTAGATCTTTTCCTTAAGATTAACCATTCATCCTACCAACTACCCATTCACATTCATATTCTAGAGATATCCATTTACCAAGAATAATAAGTTTTCTATTAAGAACATTCATTTATTACCATCATAAATATTATATACATATTGAATATCCATTTACAACAAAAGCATTACAATGACTTCAACCATCACAATCTATTTCAATACATAATGATTTCAATTTACTACAAGTCCTATTGCTTACATCCACAAGCTATGAGATACATTACAATACATCTCAATGTTTTCTTTCACAAATCATAATCAAGTTAAGATAACACACACGCACGCACACACACACACACACACACACACACACACACACACACACACACACACACACACACACACACACACACACACACACACACACACACAGAGAGAGAGAGAGAGAGAGAGAGAGAGAGAGAGAGAGAGAGAGAGAGAGAGAGAGAGAGAGAGAGAGAGAGAGAGAGAGAGCATAGCTCTTCTACTACATAACACGGTAGACACTGAAAAATGTATTTTTCATCCTCACTAATTATTCATCCTAATTAATTAAGTAATTCTTTAATTATTTAATTAAGTTAATTATTGTTCTAAACTGACTCAATCATCACCCTTCAACATTACTAATCAGTCTATTTATATTCTTTAATTAATTAATCAATTAACCCTTTCTTAAATATTAATTATTTAATTAACTACGATTTATTCCTCAATTAAATAATCTTTATTATTTAATTAAATCCATTTCCAATGTTTAAATAATTTCATTTAAATTAATTTAATTAATTAATTAATTAATTCCTCCAAATCCCCAAATTTGAATTTCAAATAATTTCATTTAATCGCATTTCTCTCAAATTCACAATTCCCCAAATGTGAATTTCAATTAATTTCATCTAATTCCAAATCATCAAATTAACATTTCACCAAATGTGAATTTCAGTTAATTTCATGTGCATTTTAGCATTCGAAAATCCAAATTGAAAATGAAAATGAAATTCAACTTCAAAATCCTAAAACACATGGTGAAACCATAATTGATTGATCAAATCAGTTAACTCAGTTAACTCCTCAATCACCCCTTTTCATTCCAAATCACCTTTTCTGACTGATCAATCAATCTAGTCAACTAGCTAGTGCATTCATCTGATCAATCAATCTAGTTGACTTCTCAATCAATCCTGTTAACATACCAATCTATTGAGTTAACAAATCAATCAAGATGAGTTCACTGATCAATCAATTTCAATTGACTATTAATCAACATTTGAGTTCATTTCCTCACCCCATCTGTGTTGAAAATGTATAAGTACAAGACAATTTTCTCAATTTAAGCTAGAATCACAGTCTTCAAAACAATTGTCTACTTTATGCAGGAATCCCAGTGCAATACCTGAAAGCCACCTTCACACACAATTCAGAGAAGAGCAATGGAAGCCTTGCTACATCAATTGAGGGAGTCTTAATTAGATTATTTATTCAATTCAATTGATTTTGCATTATTCTATTGTCATTTGGGAGTAATATTAATTAGATTAAAGTTGTGATTCGCTGTTTGATATATGATTATGTTATTCATGACTAATTTACCCTAAGAAACAAACACATTTATAATTTTTACATAATATATACATATGAAGTTCCATAAGACCAAATACATCTATCTGCTACAATATTCATCCATAAGCCATCATGATAGAAGAATCCACATCCACACATGAAGAATTCTAATAAAAATATCCTAATGGAAGAAGACATCAAACCACCTGACCATGTGGAACCAAAGGAACCACCCCCCTGTGCTAGGAGATGACATAAGGTCCCAACACACACTCTAGACCTAAGCTGACACCTAACAACCAAAGAGGCTCAACAACTCAAGCACTACTAAAATACATAATCATTCATCAATTGCAAGGTATCCACAAATATAAAACTCCCAGAGGCATACCAACCAATCAAGATAACAGTGCAAATCAAACAAAGGACACATGTAGGAGTGGAGTGTCATCACATGCTATCCTCCAAAACATAAAAGTGTTGCCCTAAAAGGCATAAACCTGATAGACATGTGGAGCCATCTCAACCTATGAGAGAATCAAGGGAGATTGACTTACCATCGTAATGGCCTTCCCAAGCTTATCCTAAAACATCCTCCCTAGGATCAAGTCTTGGGGCTCACAACCATTAATTATCTTGATTAGATGAATCCTAATTACCCAAAACATCTAATTAATTATTAATGTTATCACTTGTTTACAATAAGGAAAACTTCCAACGTGCCTTAGCAGTCTAGACTATAAGCATCCTTACAAGGAACCTCTTAGTAGCCTATCTCTCATGACCCCGGTCATCACATGAAAGCTCACTCCCCCTAACATGTTCACAAAACAACAATAACAACAAGGAGACTCAAAGAAACATCCAAAATAATCCATAACAACACATAATAAACATAGCCATCAATATCAATCAAGAGCCTCAATGCAAGATAATGAATCAAAAGCCATCTCATGGGCGATCAAAATCTGCCATAAACATGAAACATTCCTTAACAACAAGGCTTATCAACTCACTGGAGCAAAAGAAATAAAATAAACCTCACAACATGGCTTATCAACATGTTGGAGAAGCATAAATCCTCTACGAAAAGGCATATCAACTCATCGAAGAATAAAATCACATAAAATCATCAAATCTCAAACAACTCAAAGTTGGAAAGCATCAAATAGCCTCAATCCAAGCCTATGGTACAAAGACAGATTCAAAAAATTGATCACGGGTAAGCAAAACTGATCAAAACACATAAACAAAGTAATTTAGCGCATTTGAAACGTAGGTTAGCACACTCGCACATTCCTACAGTGCATATGAAAGATCCTGCAACTCATATGATAGATCCTACAGTGCATATGAAAGATCCTGCAATGCATATGAAAGTTCCTGTAGTGCATATGAAAGTTTCTGTAGTGCATATGAAAGTTCCTTCAGTGCATTTGCTTTTACGGACTCAGAAACTTATGACAAGAAAATAAAATAAAAGGGGCTATGAAAACTCCCGAATGAGGGCTCAATAGAAACACCTAGACCTAAGGAAAATAATGGAATAAACTTAATAGCAAGATATATACCAAATTCAAAGATATCACAAACTAAAGCCTCACAGCTCCGACCAGTTCTTTCACAAAATAAAATCACAAAGGGAAAAATAAATTCCAATAACACTCCCCAAAAGATCACAATATAAAATAAGCTCTAAAACTTCAAAACCAAAAATGAAATGAATAAATTAAACACTCTGCCAAGGCTTTTGAGACAAAGCTCTCCTGACAAAGCCCATCTGAAGCAAGTCTCAGAGAACTCAAGGAACAATCCGACTCCACAATACAAAGCAAGGGATCTCAATACAACTTGAAAATCCAAAACTCCAATGCAAGAAACACACAACACATAGGAAGCCAAAGAAATCACAGGGTAGGAATTCTCCAGCCAACCATCCATGGCTGTGCTCAGTAGTATGCAAATATCATTTTCCAAAAACCATTACTCTAAAAACCATATATTATAAATTCATGTGAAATATTATTTAATCCCAAACTTTATAAACTATAGAAAACACATTTCCCATTGTCCTGGAAAACAATCTTTTTTGCAGACACAGAGCAAGCAATAATTAAAAATAAAATACAAAAGTAAGACTCTCCAACCTGGAAATTGAAGTGATGGAAAGAGAAATTTGAATAAGCACAACAATCCAAGCCAAAATCCAAAATCTCCAATCTTCAAACCAAAATGATCAAAATAGCCAAGCCAATTCTCTAGATGGTAACCCGACAAAATGCACAGGCTACCTTTAAATAGAAAATTGTTCAAAAATTAGCCTCAAAGTTGGCCAATCAAAATAATACCAAATAATATAAAACTTACCTACCCACTTTATAACATAATTTATTTCCCCAAAGCATATTTAGCCAATAGTAAGTAATGGTAGATAGGAAATATATTAAAACTATTTACCAAGTAACAAGAGGATATTTACTAAAATATTATAAAGTATTATTCACTACATGAATAAATAATAACCATGCCCAATTAAATAACCAAGGGCTAATAATTAAAGTAAAAACAAATAATTAAATATAAAATAATCAAAGGCTATAAAATAAATTAAAATCCACCAATAAAATATTAATCAACATAAAATTATAAAAGCACTTTTAAACAATAAATAAATAAACAATAAAAATCAAATAAACAATAAACTAATAATTACCAATTAAACAATAAATCGCAAATAAATAAATAATCAAATTAAACTGTAATAATAATCCACCAATTAATGGTTACTTCCACGATGTCGATGTCGCTGCATGCGGCTCCGTGGGCTAGGGTTCCTGCGGGCATGGTGTATTTCTTCCCGATCGGGGCAATGTTAGCAGGGCATCTGTGGTGAAGCGCGGAGATGTCAAAGATCGAAGCCATGGCAGATTTGGGTCCTCAAACGATCAACAGGGTTTTGGGGCATCTGCTTCAAATGCCCATGACAACCGTGTGTCTGGTTTCTGCCCCCATTCTCGACCCCATGCAATGCCTGACAGAGGGTAGGTGTGCAAAAATAATGATATAAAGTAGATTTGGTCTAGGGGGATTCTTCTTCGTTGCCAAATGGGTGGATGTCGCCTCATGGTAGAGATATTTTGGGCCCATCGACTTCGAATGCGGCTATTTCGGCCAAGTTGACTACTGTATCTTTGTCAGAGGTGGTGGAGAAAGAGGTTGATCATAATGAGCTCATTTTTTGACATTAGGGCTTATTGGGCATTTTAGGGGTTTTTGGCCTAGTCTTGGTGCTCTTCATAAATGGATCTTGGAACATTGGGAGCCCATTATGGATGACAGTGTGCAGATTTACCCTGATGCTCGAGGGTTTTTTGTTGTGGTGTTTCAGACTGTGGAGGATAGAAATAAAATCCTTGGTGGTAGCCAATGGTGCTGGGAGGACAATAATCCATTGATTCTTAAACCGTGGCATCCGACTTTCAACCCCAAGTTAGAATCTTTTGATCGTGCTCCTATGTGGATTAGACTTCGAAACCTTTCGTTGCAATACTAGTTTGACTCATGTTTTGAAGCTAGTGGGAACTCCCTCGATAAGTTTTTATTGACTGATGATGGCTCTCTCAATTTTATACATACTAATTTTGCTTGTGTCTTGGTGGAGATGGATACGTCCATGGATCTCCCCTCGGAGATCTCTATTTCTACTTCAAAGGGAAGTTGGCTTCAGTCAGTGGATTATGAAGGGATTTCTTTTAGGTGTAGGAGATTCTTTAAGATTGGACATAATGCTGAATCCTGTGCTAAGCATAAGGTGAAGAGCCTAGCTTCATGGTGGAAGGATGTTACCCCCCAATCTTACATGGTGGAGAAGGTGGCTGGGAATTTGAAATCCCACCAAGATGTTGGGGGTTTGATCAATGATTCTATTATGAAGGATCCAAAACTTTCAAATGATGGGCAAGGTCTGGCTAGTGGTTTGGTTGGCACGAGTGAGGGAGGTTTTCCTGAGGGTTGTAGCTCCTTTCACGATGCTATTGGAGGTGTATAGATGATGGAGGATGGTCCTTGCTCTCAAAGGGGTTTAAATGAAGGCATGGATGAGGGGACTCAATCTGAGAATCATTGCTGGGATAGTAAGGGGTTGGTTGGAATGGATATTCAAAATCTGAAACCATTGGAGGATGCCAAATCTTACGGATGGATAGAGGTGAAGCGAAAAAAGGGTAAGCGGGGTAAGGATGGGAAAAGTTGTAATGACCCCCCTCTTGAAGGGGGAGATGGATCTGGGGAGGTGGCTCCCTAATTGTAGCTCCACCTGGTTTGGGCCAGTACAAAATCCTGAGTAATTAATAAAAATCACTATTACCAACCAAAAATAAATAAAATAATCCACCAATTAATTTAATCACTAATCAAGCATTAATTAATTAAATAAATCACCAAATACTCACAAGCTACCAAAAGAACCACAACTCAACTTATTAACATGGCGAATCACGACAAGACAATTGACAACCAAGGTAGACAACTTAAGCCTACAGTATATAGAGGTAACTCATGCCATTTCTGACAACTTGCCATTGGGATTAAAGACACACTTAGACCCATGGAGCCAGGTGGAGTCGATGTCTGGTACCTGCAAATCCTGCATCCACCAATCCACAATACAACATATACAATAATATATCATAAATAAACAAGCAAGTGATAGAGAATCACAATGCCATATCATGCTTGCAATGAATGATATGACATCATCCCCATCACAAATACAGTCACCAAACCACCAAACACATCATAACACCAACTCATCACATATAATCAGGAAGTACGGTTAGCATAATCATAATGCCATCAAATTCATAATCCATATAATCTATCTAGCATAGAAAGTTCATATAGAGACCATCAAATATAAATCCACCATACATCATGATCATCTATAACAAGTATCATCATCCATACATAAGTCATCAAATATCATATGTCCACATGAATATCTAGCATCATTGTAAGAATAAAAAATATAAATTGAGTCAACACATAGTATGATACAATCAATCACTATCATAAGGTAAACTAGGCTATACCAATAGGGTCTATAAATGTACAAAGAGAAGGATGAGTCAGGGTGGGGCACTACATCCTCCCCCCTTGGACTCGACTTACTCTTGGAATTCGCAAGGGTGAAGTTGACAACAAGCATATATTAATCAAAAACTTCCTTTCGACATAGATAAATTATAATATTTGTTTTAGGACAATTACCAATAGAACTCTTAAACTTCCTTATTTAAGGATTCATCAATCTATAAATAATTTTAGTTCAAACATTTCCTAGCTCGAAGTAAGATAATGACAACAAATTTTTTCCTCATGCTTCAAATATCCGAAATAAATGCATTATACAAGAAGTAAACGAATCACAAAACTCTTACTAATTACAATAAGTATGCTAAATCGTTAAAATATTCTCAGGGAAACTTCATTTAACCACACTTTTCAAAACAGAAGTATAATTTCTATCACTGAGTTAGCATCAATAAGCAAAAATCACAATAATTTGCACCAATTAAGCATAGCAAAACTCCTTTAGCATCTAGTTGCATGCAAACAAGAATATAGATATACAATTTACTCAATATTTTGCACATAAGAACATTCTTATATTATTGAATAAGTCATGTCATAAGCCTAAATGAGGGAGAGATTCTCATAAATAAGCCTCTTCAAGTCAAATATAATCGAGACATCACATGATAACCAAAAAATATGTATAAACCATTTACTTAGAAGAACAAGATTCATGATATTCAAATATCCTAATCTCCACCAAGCTTCCATTGCGCTACTCTGATACAAACATTAGGCACATCCTTCATCAAATCAAATCATCCAAAGGCATCCTTTATCCATTATTTATACATGATATATACACAAGAGCTTTTGAAGGTAGGAAATCAACAACTGGTTTTCATTTAACTATTTCATAAATTTTAGACTTCTCAATCCCATATGCACTTCTATCTACTATAATATCCAGAAAGTTACCAATACATTTCATCTTATTAACATCTTTCATTTACTCAACTAATATCAACATTATCTAATTGTTTGCCTAGTCTAGTGCACTTCTCTGTAGTGTCTTCCCTTGTACATACTATCAGAGGTTCAAAATGAACATGATAGAAACAACACTTGAATCATGACGAGGGCCCACAATACTTCAACATCCAGAATGACCACCATAGACAACAAACAAGGAAAATCAAAAGGAATATCCTCAAATCCAGTCATTAAATCACGAAAAGAAGAAAATTTGTCAACGAAATTAATAAAAAATAAAGTGTGACAAGTGCCACCACAAAAGAAAAATAAAAGAAAGAAGAAATTAGTGGTCAGCCCAAGACTAAAGAAATCCAGAAATCAAATTAACTCCAATGATACTTCACACAAATCACAAAATAACTCAAGACAAAATAGACAACTCATCTAATCCACATCACAAGGTGACTGATATCAGTCACACCAAAGGGAGTAACCGCTACACAACACCCAAGGGTACAATGCCTTGAATGTGTTAGCGAGTGCATGCCATACATTTAAGACCATTTTTTTAATCCATATATCCATATTCCCTTCATCCTCTTTAATTCAATGCAATCTTTTACGAAAGTCTAAACAATTATCCTTTATGGAAGATGACATATGGTAGGAAGGGATAAAGTGACTAATACACTCATACACATACAAGGAATACACTAATGCCATAATTATTGTTCAAGATATCCTATCTATAAAATGACCATATTTACCAAGTTACAATAGAAACAGATGTTATAACTTCAATTAATCCCTTGATGATATACTATAGCATACATCATTTCTCTTAATGCACAACTAATAGCATATAGATTATTAGAATGTCCTTCATAAAGTCATTAAGCAACTTAGTCAATCATATATTTGGACAAGAAAATAAGTCTCATTACTTAAGCAAAATTTTAATATCAGTTTCCAATCACATCCACACGTCTTATCAGTAGTAATATCCTAATAGACTGTTAGCCATCTATATAAAGGATATCATAGCCCTACTTGCAGAAACTTAGTTTATTTTTTCATCCGATGTTGCACAAATTCAAATAAACACACACACTATTCTATTCAAACTCATTTCCTATCATGGTTTAGTTATAATCATTCATAGACTATGTATTTTCAGCATTTCAAGGGAAATTATCATTTAGAATCACAATACGACTCCATATAGTTTATTATCATTTCATCTCACTAGAATTTGTTAAGTAAGCACTTTCTTAAAATTCAAATAAGGTAAGGAGTTAGCATCCTTTCTTAATCTATCCATTTGATCAAGCAAAACATTTATTCGAACCACACTAATCCTACTCCAGGCTAAGTCTTTTATCTTACCAAACCAAATAAAGACATAATGATATCATTGCAATTTCCTACATATGGAATGCACCAATCTTACTTCATTTAATACATATATTTCAACATGGCCCTTTTTAACTAGTTAGTTGTAAGACCTTACTGTATCTTTATGAAAATATATTCTATCTAACCATTTCTTCTTTTTAAAACAAAGATCATGGATGCAATACCTAAGTCTTAATCTTCAATGCAAATTTATTCCATCTAAGCTTATCTTTTAATGTATGAAAAGTCACATCCATCAATGGTTATTCATTCCTTCTATTTAATATCAATAAACTCCTAAGCACTTGAATCTTATACCCAAATAAAGAGAAGAGAAAGGAAAGGCACTTCCAAACAATCAATACACATAAAAAAATTATGCATGATCAATTTGAATTTCCTAGACACGCCAAATTCAGCTACTTAAATCCCTTTCTAAGATATGCAAATTTAACTTTCCATGAGGTCCCTAACATTACAAATGCATCTAGAAATCCCAAATCCTTATTGAAATATATATTATTTACTCAATCAATCTTTTCTTACATGCAAAATCACACACATATATAAACACCCGACATTTCTATTTGGTGCCCATACTTCACTAGTTGACTTCCTTACATCTTACAAAATAGATTAAAATAAAGAGAAGGGCATTATTAAACTACCATTTTCTAATATATAGATGCATCACACACAAGTTCTTCAATCTCATATCGTGGTCTATACTAAATTATTCTTAATTGCATAATACAAACACTTCATCTTACTATTCATAAGAAGATCAATATAACAAACTAATCTTATGAACATAGCTTTAGTTAAGAGAATACTCACAATCGTTTCTCATTCTACAACATAATCATTATATATAGGGAGAACAACCTTTAACATACAAGTAAGCACTAGAAATTACAAGGCAAGTAAAACCACATATAATCCTATAGACATCTCTCTCATCCAGGAGACATGCATAAGAAATGAATACACACATTGCATAAAATTATGATTTATAGAAGAGATTAGGGATAAACGCAAATCAGACATCTGAGGTCTCCAAGGTTCCAATGACCTTTTCCAGCTCAAATCTCAAAGGATAATTTAAGTCAAGAGAACATTTTAACACACTATGCAACACTAAGAGAAATAACCTTAACCAGAGATCCCAGTATTTGCAACATGGGCTCTCATACCAAATGTAATGCCCACCAAAATACCCTAGAGAAATTAAGCAGCTAACATACTCATAGAGATAATTTTTTTTTTTTAAATCTTCTAATGCAACACATATAACCATCTACTCAATAAATTTGACATCTATCAACATAATGTACACTTACTCCATCATGAACATATATTGTAAATACATGAACTAGTTATGCAAGTGGAAATAAACACTACATAAAATTCACTACTATCTCCCTAGGGTATCTCAACATCATTACTTATGACATCACCACAAGCAATTATTATCATGATCACCACTACTATCTAATGCAACCTAGTAGCATGATTGTTTATTCCTTTCATGCATATACGTATGATCATTTACTAATCCAACACATAACATTTCCATCACCATTTACTCTTTCCATGCAACATAAGCAAAATCATCTACTAATACTTATCAAGAAATGCAATCCATTACAATGTTAACTAATCCATTCCCATTAGGTTCATTTTAGAGAACCAATACCAATTATTCCTAATTCCATTTTACATTCAAATTCTAACTGTTAGGATAACCGGTGGACAACTAAGAGGGGAGGGAGGTGAATCGGTTGTCAACATATTATGAAACTTTAAGCACACAAAACCTTTTACTGGAATAGCAGATATATCAATCAAGCACAAACATAAATTATAAACCAAATACCATGCATCCATAACACATAACACCAAGATTTATACGTGGAAAACCCGATAAAGGGAAAAACCACGGTGTGAAACCCTACCCATAGTCAGATGATACTTCGGCAGTAAGTATGTGATTATAATAAAGGGGCCTACACATGTAGGAAGCCACACTGCCTAGAGCGCACTTCTCATCACAAAAGAGCCTCATTGACTACATAAATCTTCAGACTACAATCCAGAAAGAAAGTGAACTGCAAGAATAACATCTCCTATGCCTGAGTACATCTCCTATGCCTGAGTAC
This sequence comes from Cryptomeria japonica, assembly GCF_030272615.1. Classification (NCBI taxonomy): domain Eukaryota; kingdom Viridiplantae; phylum Streptophyta; class Pinopsida; order Cupressales; family Cupressaceae; genus Cryptomeria; species Cryptomeria japonica. Next base: position 346,256,676 of record NC_081414.1, read on the forward strand.
AGTTCCAGTTAAACTCAATATTAGAGGTCTTAAACCTCTTACTCAAACCCAATTCGATCACCTATGATCGACCAAAAACCTCTGCATATGATTACAACTTTATTTGCACACAGATAATCCCATAACCCATGATCTACAAAGAGATCTTACATCATATTTATACAAACCCAGGACCTAAACAATTAGGTCGGCCACCTAAAAGATAATAAAATAAATCCATTACATAAACTTGCAAACCAATGATAACCCCAGTCTGCCAGAGACCGAAACAACATTAACCAAACAATAAATCCAACCGGTAACACATCTAGAGCATCCACTAACACGTTACATAAACTAGTCCATAACCTAGGAGAATAACACATAATAGCACCAAACCTAAAATAGTTTGCCATAAGCCAAATGCAACACCACCGATCAACTAGAATATGAACATGATAACCATCAGCATCCTGAGAACCTTCTAGAAGTCACACCAACACCACTTATTGAATCCATCAAAATATCTTCAACAAATCTATGTCGGCAAAACCCTTACCAGTAACCAATAGGCTTACTAGAACATATGATAGCTTCTGGATCACCGAACCTTGAACCAACTGAATGTGACACGCACATGAATGACCAAACCAAACCATTTCCACCAATCTGAACATACCAGAGAATATCGAAGATTGTCCCCAGATCAACATCACAATCCAACCACTCTACCGGAACCCGGTAGACAACCAAACAAGCTAGCGTTGACATCAATGACAAACATCAATGCAACACATAATCAATTCCTCCAAATTTCCAACAATCTTCTCCTTTGGCATTGATGGCAATACTACATGTGAAAAACATCCAAATATCAAGAAATGCCAAACAAGTCTCCCCCAATGAAAGATACCCAACAAATGATATATCAATGAAGTTCTAAACCAATTAACCATCCATAGACCAAGCTCCCCCTATGACTGGTATATCCGTTAAGCTCTATTTTTCACATGTATATCTCTCCCCCTTTGACATCAATGCCAGAAATATGACATTAACATCAAAGAAAAACCATATATCCTCTAAACCACACAACTGACTACTCCCCCTGAGTAGTAGCACCAACTCATCAGTCTAGAATGAATGATAGTTCTGATAATGCATACCGAACTGATGCCAATCAACATCACTCAAGTCTCTACCAAAGGGGTAGAGACCCCCAATCTGTTCCTAAAGTACTCAAATGATTCCTTGGGAAAAGTTTTAGTGAAGGTATCTGCAATTTTCTCTTTAGTGTTCACATAAACCAATCTGACTTCATTTGCTTCTACCTTTTCCTTCAAAAATTTATACTTGATTGATATGTGCTTTGTCTTAGAATGAAATACCAGATTCTTTGATATGTCAATAGCAACAAAGTTATCACAATGAATAACTACTGGTTCATCACAATCTACCCTTATATCTTTCAACATTTTCTTCATCCATAGAACTTGTGTACAACTAGTAGCAACAACAACATACTCAGCTTCAATAGTGGATAAAGAAGTACATGACAATTTCTTGCTTATCCATGAAACAAGTTTCTTTCCAAGAAAGAAAGCTCCATCGAATGTGCTTTTCCGGTCATCTATATCTACAGCCCAATCTACATCTGTATATGCACATAGTGTAAAGTCATCATCTTTAGGATAACACAAACCATATTCAGTTGTTCCTTGTAAACATCTGAAAATCCTTTTCACTACTCTCATGATTCTCTCTTGGATCACTCTGATATCTTGATACAATACAAACTGCATTCATTATATCCAGTCTAGTCTGAGTAAAATATAACAAACCTTCAATCATAGATTTATACCTTGTAGGATTTACCGGAGCTGATACATCTTTCTTTATCAATTTCTCACTTGTACCCATAGGAGTACCAACCAGTTTAGAATTTTCCATACCAAATTTCTTCAAAAACTCTCGAGCATACTTAGTTAGACAGATGAAAATACCTTTATCAGTTTGAGTAATCTGCAAACCTAAGAAAAATATCATTTATCCAATCATAGACATCTCAAATTCATTCTTCATATTATTAGAGAATTCCATACATAACTTTTCTTCACCTCCAAAAATGATATCATCAACAAAGACCTCAACAATCAATATATCATAATTAGTGATCTTATAATACAAGTTACTGTCAGCATTACCTTTAGTGAAACCAAGCTTCAAAATATATTTGTCCAATCTGGCATACCAAGCTCTAGGGGCTTGTTTCAACCCATATAAAGCTTTCCTCAATCTGCAAACCATGTTATTGTCATCTGAAAGACAAAATCCATCAGGCTGCTTAATATAGACTTCCTCTTCAAGATCTCCATTTATAAATGCACACTTAACATCCATCTGATAAACCTTGTATTTCTTATGGGCAACATAAGCAAGAAATAATCTCACAAATTCAATCCTTGCTAGTAGAGAAAAAGTTTCATCATAATCAATTCCTTCCTTCTGAGAATATCCTTTGCACACCAATCTAGCCTTGTTTCTCACAACTTGTCTATCTTCATTCAATTTATTCCTAAAAACCCATTTAGTTCCAATAATATTATTATTTTTAGGTTGGGGAACTAAAGTCCATGTGTTGTTATTTTCTATCTGATCCAATTCCTCTTCCATAGCTTTCATCCAACATTCATCCTTACATGCCTCAACTACTGATGGTTCAATTTGAGAAATTAAGCATACCTCTTCATCTGCCAACCTTCTCCTTGTCATCACTCCTTTTCTCTTATCTCCAATGAGCTGATCTTCTAAATGATTCAACCTTACATAGCTAGGAGTCTTCTGACTTTCTGTTTCTTTTCTCTGATCTTTAGTTACTGTTGAATTTTTTGATTCTGCCAGGGTAACTGGTTCAACATTCTGTTTCGGTGCAGGCACTGCTGGATCAGTTATGATCATTTCCACTTCTGGTTCTCTTTCATAAGTTCTGATTTGACCTCTATACTGCTCATCCACCTTGACATTAGCGCTCTCCACAATTATCTGCAATCTTTTTTTATAACATCTATATGCTTTGTTTTCAGTTGAATAACAAAGAAATATCCCTTCATCACCTCTAGGATCAAACTTTTCAATGGAATCATCTTATTTGATATAGCATTTACCACCAAAGATTCTAAAGTACTTAACTGTAGGTGTATGACAAAACCATAACTCATAAGGTGTCTTACTGATGTCTCCTTTGATATGAAATTTGTTGAATGTGTATACCGCCATGCTCACAACTTCTCTCCAATAGATATGAGGCAAATTAGCTTCCATCATCATAGTTCTAGCTGCATCCAGGATTGCTCTGTTCTTTGTTTCCACAACACCATTCTGATGAGGTGTCCGAGGTGTAGACAACTATCTCCTAATGCCATGTTTCTCACAATAACTGTTAAATTCACCGGATGTGAATTCACCACCTTGATCGGATCTTAAGCATTTGATCTTTAACCCTGTCTCTATCTCAACCATAGCTTTAAAGATCTTAAACTTTTCAAAGGCTTTATATTTCTCCCTTAGAAAAGTAACCCACATCATTCTAGAATAATCATCAATGATTAACATGAAATATCTATCACCCTGAAAGCTTATATTATTCTAGTAGGACCACACAAATCAGTATGAATAAGATCAAGAATGTCATTAGATTTATCTTGTATACTCTTAAAAGAAGTTCTGATTTGCTTACCCATTTGACATTCCTTATATACTGGATTATAAGGCTTCATGATCTTAGGTATATCTCTAACTGCCTTAGTTGAACTAATATTTGCAATGCAATCAAAATTCACATGACACAACCTCTTATTCCATAGCCAACTCTCATCAATATGTGCAATCAAACATGTCTTCTCACTGGAGTTCAAATCAAAGATGTTACCTCTAGCTTGAGTACCAGTTGCAATCTCCAATCCAGATCTATTGATGATTTTGCATTTTCCATCCTTGAAATGTAATTGAAATCCCTTATCTACCGACTGTCCTACACTCAGAACATTATGCCTTAAGCCTTCTACATAATAAACATGTGTAGGGGAAAAAGCGAGACTAGGCTAACATGTCCTAATCCTACCTTTTGACACACATTGTGGAATACGAAAGAGCCTAGAGGTATCACACAATTGGCTACTTCTTTTTGTGAAAGAGAGAGCCACGGGATACCTATTAGGATTTCTATTCCTTTGTTGTAATTGAAAGATAAAATGATACAAGTTCAATTCCTAATCCCAAAGTGCAAGTATGAACTAATAACAAGATTGCAGAATTAAGGTTAAACAATGGAAAGCTGTAAACACAAGGACAAGACAAGAATGCAAATGCGTACCCGGAGTTAAAATCTGAGTGGAAATGTTCAGGATGGGGGCGCAAGCGCCACTGTCCTGATGCTGCCCCTGAAACTGCTCCTGAAACTGTTGTTCTGCAACCTGAAAAGCTGTCTGAAACTTGCTGTCTGACAGAAGGACCAGGGCACCCAGCACCCCTGTCCTGGCAGGACCAGGGCACCCCACACCCCTATCCTGGTCTTTTGCTCTGAAATTTGGTGTGTTGTTCTGTCTCGGTCCGCTTCCATCGGATCTGCAACTTGCGGCATCATCCGAATCCCGAAACCCAACCCTAAGGGAGGGGTACAAGCCAATCTTCAGTCGGTGATCCCTTATTGTTCTTCAATGCCTAAATGGATGAATGAAATTGATAGATGCTTGATGGATGGATGTTGAATGTTGTTGAAGTCTTCAAAGATCTGCTCTTTCGCTGCATAAAAGGTCCTTGAAACCGAAATTCTGGATCCTTTCAAATGAAGAAAGAGAGCTCTTATATATGAAACCCTAGGTCTTAATTTCAACTTTTGGCCGACCTAGAGATTGAATCTCCCACCAATTTCTTGGGGTTAAGCTTTATTTTATGATTGGATCACGCTCCTAAAATTTCAGGAAAAATGTCCAGGACCATGTGCACTCCGGGCGCCATGGTCCCGACAACTTTTCACCAAATTTTCAAGGTCGTCGGATATGATGATTTTAGAGAGAATCCTGAAGTTACAGGTGATTTTGAGATGTTTTGACCCCCGAAATCAAGCCCCCCAGTTCAAAATAGGACCTAATTAGGGTTTTTGATTAAATGATGTATTGGAGGAATAAAATGAAAGGGGCACACTTTAATGAAAGGGCCCAACTTTATGATGTGGAAGATGATGAAATAGAACCTTAGACCTAATTAATTTAATTAATTAAGTGCTAAAGGGGAAATGCAATGCAAAATGCAAAATGCGCCAAGGCGGGTGCTAAACTAGGTGTGAAATTGTACCACCCTAGCAAGTGCGTACAATTAACGATGCTACAAAACATTATCAGTATTATGCTTACCATCCAATGATATAGTTCCTCTTCCTCTAATCATGCATGCTTTGTCATCTCCAAATCTAACTAGACCTCCATCAAATTCTTGCAAAGATAAAAAATTCCTTTTATCTCTAGTCATATGATGTGAACATCCATTGTCTATCATCCATTCATCCTTATCTTCAACTTTAGCAACAAGGGCCTTCTCTTCATTTTGAATGATAGGTTCCAGAGCATCTTCCTTGATAGCTAAGAATACCCATTCCTTTCCATTGTCGGATCCACTAGCTGAATCTTTTGTTGGTTCATCATCAGAATCATCGGTTACACCTTCCTCATTAGCATAGTAGTATTATTTGTCTTTGTTCCTCTTGTACTTGTGCTTGTTCTGATATTCATGGTTAGGATTAAAAGATCTTCTAGTTTTTTCTTAAAATCTTGAATTCCTCTCAGGACATCTAGATACAAAATGACCTATCTTATTACATGCGAAACATTTAAAAGGAGATTTTCCTTCATATATACTTTAGTCAGACCTTTACGTACCCTTCTAGCAAATAGGGCTTCAAGTTTCTCAAACTCTTCATCTTCTTTCTTCATATCCTCTAGTTCCTTTGCATATAATGCTTTCCAATCCTTCTTGCTGGTTGATGATGTAGATGCATTGAAAGCAGATTCAGTCTTTGCAGCTCCTTGAGGACCGAATTCTTCAAGCTCAAAAGCAGATAACTTTCCAACCAAAATATCCCTATTGACAGAAGAGTTAGACATTGTTCTCAACTCATTGATTGCAGTAGCCTTCATTTTGTAAGTTGGTGGCAAAGCTCTCAATACTTTAGAAACAATCTCATCTTCTCTCAGAGATCCACCACAACATTGAATTACCAAGACAATTTCATTGACTCTTTCCATAAAAGCAGTAATTCTTTCATCTTCCTCCATTCTCAAGTTCTCATATCTCACCCAGTAAATTGCCAGATGTCAGATCATAAGGAGTATAGCCTTTCTTAGTGATCTCCCAAATCTCTTTTCTAAGACATCTAAGATGAGTCTCCATCTGAAGCTTCCATACTCTGTAATTTGTTCCTTCAAGCCTAGGGTTGTCTTTATGGTAAGCAATTGAAGTTGAATGGTTACTCGCCATAGGATCTTCCTCAAACAGTTAAGCTTCTACAGAGAGGACCAGGCTCTTATACCAATTGTTAGGATAATAGGTGGACAACTAAGAAGGGGGAGGGGGTGAATCAGTTGTCAACAAATTATGAAAATTTAAGCACACAAAACCTTTTACCGGAATATCAAATATATCAATTAAGCAAAAACATAAATCATAAATCAAATACCATGTAAACCAAATACCATGCATCCACAACACATAACACCAAGATTTGTACGTGGAAAACCTAGTAAAGGGAAAAACCATGGTAGGAAACCCTACCCACAATCAGATGATACTTTTGCAGTAAGTATGTGATTACAATAAAGGGGTCTGCACATGCAGGAAGACACATTTACTAGAGCGCACTACTTATCACAAAAGTGCCTCACTGACTACATAAATCTTTGGACTACAATTTGGAAAGAAGAGTGAACTACAAGAATAGCATCTCCTATGCCCGAGTATAGTTCCAATTAAGCTCAATACTGGAGGTCTTAAACCTCTTACTCAAACCCAATTCGATCACCTATGATCAACCAAAAACCTCTGCATATGATTACAACTTTATTCACACACAGATAATCTCATAACCCATGATCTACAAAGAGATCTTACATTATATTTATACAAACTCAAGACCTACGATAATATAATGAATCCATTATCTTTTAGGTCGGCCACCTAAAAGATAATATAATAAATCTATTACATAAACCTACAAACCAATGATAACCCAAGTCGGCTAGAGACCATAACAACATTAACCAAACAATAAATCCAACCGGTAATGCATTGAGAGCATCCACCAACATGTTACAGAAATCGGTCCACAACTTAGGATAATAACATAGAATAACACCTGACCTAAAATAGGTCTCCATAAGCCAAATGCAACAACACCGATCAACTGGAACACAAACATGATAACCATCAGCATCCTAATAACCTTCTAGAAGCCAAACCAACAACACTTATCGAATCCATCAAAAGATATTCAACAAATCTTTGTCGATAAAACCCTTACCAGTAACCAAAAGGCTTACTAGAACATATGATAGCTTCTGGATCACCAAATATCGAACCAACTAAATGTGACACGCACATGAATGACCGAACCAAATCATTTCCACCAATCTGAACGTACTGGAGAATACTAGAGATGGTCTCCAGATCAACATCACAATCCAACCACTCTACTGGAAACTAGTAGACAACCAGACAAGCTAGTGTCGACATCAATGGAAAACATCAATGCGACACAAATTCCTCCAAATTTCCAACACTTAACATGACCATATACTTTCTCTATCATGATTTACTTATTAACAATATGAGATAATCACAACATTATCCCTTTACTCAACATCTTAATCATCACAACATAAACATGATACCATTTACACAATTATAATCCCAACAACATGAATCCATTTCAATTCAATTACAAGATACAATAAGATGCATTCACACTATTTTCCTACTAGAGTCAAAACCTCATTCCACTTCAACTAATGCAATCTAGATCTTTTCCTTAAGGTTAACCATTCATCCTACCAACTACCCATTCACATTCATATTCTAGAGATATCCATTTACCAATAATAACAACTTTTCTTAAGAACATTAATTTATTACCATCATAAATATTATATAGATATTGAAGGTACATTACAATACATCTCAGTGTTTTCTATCACAAATCATAATCAAGTCTTAAGAATGTTGGCATATGATGAAGCGGTGATAATGCATGTTGTTATTGATGTCAATAAGGGCTCAAGCAGGTGAACCGGTATGAAGATCAGAAGCGATTATGGTCAACCGAGATGGAGTGGACTGGTGTCGGGGCTCACTAAGTGTGACTACCAGTTGGTAGTCTTAGTTTAGCTCTAGGGTTACCAGTTTGGCTTGTGTGGTACAACCGATGATGTTTTGTGACCAGTTAGTTAAGGAATAAGGATAAGGATCAAGATACCACCACGTCAGTTGTGTGCACGTGAAGGATTTCTTTGTGGTTCTTGCACGTGAAGATTGAATGCATTGAATGCCTACTTCAGGAATGAGCATTTTTCTTAGCGGTGTGTGAAGAGCGCGTGATGGGTTATTGATTTTTAGATGCAGTGAAGATTGGATGATGCAAAATGTCTTGAGATCTATTTTAGATTGACTCATTCTATGTAATGTGTTTGGATGGTCAGGATTGGACCGCTTGTAAGTGTTAACTTGAAATATTTAGGGTTTAGGGTTTATGCTACTAACCTAGTTGTTGTCTATAAGGTTGATGAGTTTTGTTATTGCAGTGGTTGGAAAAATTTGTATTTTTGTCCGCGTGTTGGAGATTTGACACTTGTCAAACCAGAGTGAGGAATTTGTAGAGTGTGATTACAAAAGAGAGGAACTGAAAAGGATTTGCCTTAGCAAGAAGTACAGTTATCAAATCGGTGTTTTACCTGTTATCTTCTAACCATTTCAACAGAAGGCAAATCCCTTGACCAGGTAGCTTTAGCAGGATTTGTTGTAAATCCTCTAACCAAGTGGCTCAAGGTTATTGAGTTATTTAAATCCTCTAGCGAGGTAACTCCTAATAGGGTTTCAACCTTTAACAGGGTATATAGCCATCCCTTAACCAGGTGATCCCTAATAGGATCGGTTCCTAACAAGACCTTTATTGTAAAGTCTTTAACCAGACTAGGCTCCTAACAGAGCGGACTTCAAAAGAGTTCAAAAATAGCTTGTGGGTATTCATTCCCACCGCGGTTTTTCCCATTTGGGTTTCCACATGAAAAATCTGTGTGTTGTGGGTTGTAAGATTTTCATGTGATGATTGTGTGGTTTTGATTAAGTTAGATATGCATGCATTGTTAAATGGTTGTGATACTATTGGTACAAATCATGCATGATTATATCAGTGAAGTAGTTATCAAGGTTTGAGATCTATTGAATGTTGTTTGAAGTATTTTTGTTTAACCAGTATAGCTATGATTAAGTTCAGTGGTGAAGACAACCGGTCAGCTGTGTTTTGATATGACAAAGTGTTGAAGCAGTTTTTTTTGTGTACTGATTCACCCCCCCTCTTAATACCAGTTAGGACGTTAGTAGTTCATCGTTATTCATCCATTAGTATCATAGCTCATCCAGGTCCTCAGTGATATAAGCTTAACCACTTGAGGCAAAAGATCCCATTTTAATGATGAAGAGGGAAGGTCCTAAGTTCAAGAGGGACACCTTTAAAATATGGAAGGATAGGATGAAGATATATACCAAGAGTTTGGGTGCACAACACTGGAACTATGTTGAGAATGCCTATGTAATCCCCTCTGGCACTCTAATCGATGATCATAAAAGAGAGATATAAGAAAATGGGCAAGTCATGGAAGCCCTTATTAGCAGCTTGTTCGATGTAGAGTTCATTGATGTACAAGATAAGGACAATCCGAAAGAAGTATGGGATAAACTGGAATCCATTTATGATGGTGATGAACATGTCAAGTAGGCTAAGGAAGAAAGCCTTAGAGGAAAGTTTGAAGATATGAGGATGGTTGAAGGAGAGATCATTCAACAATATGGCATAAGAATCAAGACAGTGGTTGGAGAGATCAAGAGTACTGGTGGAACAATTGATGATTCCACTATTGTCAGTAAAGTTCTGAGATCACTTTTACCAGTCTATGCAATTAGGGTTGCCGTTATTCAAGAGCTAAGGTCTATCGACAAAACTAAGGTATCTTTAGACTCTATTATTGCAAAGTTGAGTGCATATGAATTGAATGACTATGATGTAGTAGTGTTCAGAAGACCGAGTCAACCTTTAGAGCATCTACTTCCTCCGCACCGACCAGGAAAGGAAAAGAGGTTAGTACTAGTTATGAATCCAAGCCAAGCAGAGATATGGATGATGAGGAGATTCTGATGGAGTTTGAAGCTCTTCTTGCCAAGAGACTTCCAAAAGGCACCAGAAAATATAGAGGTAAGCTTCTTCTAAAGTGTTTTTCCTGAAATAAGATAGGACATATAGCTGTTAACTGTCCTAACAATGACAATAAGGATAAATCGAAGAGGTTTAGGAAGTATAAAAGAGTATGTAGGAGAAATTGTCTTGTTGCAGTGGATGAAGATGTTATCGATGAGGATGAAGAGGATGAAGAGAATGAGGACATAGTGTTTGTGGCTATCAAGGAAGAGTTGTCTGACCAGAAAGCCCTTGTCTCACATATTGACAACTCTAATGAGTGGATCATTGATAGCAGGTCTTCTCATCACATGACCGGTGACCGAAGAAATTTTTTGTCTCTTGAAGAATATGATGGTGGTGTTGTCTGGTTTGGCAATGGTGCACCTTGCATGGTGAAAGGAAAAGGATCTATCTCACTGAATGGAAAGAGCAGTGTGGATGATGTCTACTAGGTGGAAGGCCTTAAGCATAATCTTTTGAGTATTTCTCAACTGAACGACAAAGGACTCATACTGGAATTCAAAGGTGGAGTTTGTAGAATAATTGGAAAGAGTGGTGAGCTTATTGCCACCAGTAAGCAAACCAGAGGAAACTTGTTTCAACTGAATGCCAAGATTAGTTAGTGCCTGATGGAAAATTTTGATGACAGTTGGATATGGCATATGAGACTTTGTCATATAAATTTTAACAATATTGTAAAGGCTAGCAAGATCAAGGCAGTAAGAGGATTGCCTTTGCTGAACAAACTGAAGAATGCCTTGTGCAGAGAATGCCAACTTGGGAAGATGTCTTCCTCAATATTCAAAGGTAACTATTTTTCTGCAGAGAACTTACTTGATCTAGTGCACACCAATCTGTGTGGTCCGATGAAAACTAGAAGCATTCAGGGAGATCCGTACTTCATGATTCTTACTGATGATTGCTCAAGAATGATGTGGGTCACATTCTTGAAAGAAAAATTTGAGGCATTTGGAAAGTTCAAAGACTTTAGGGAATTGGTGGAGAAGGAGAGCAGTAGAAGGATAAAATAGCTAAGGACCGATCAGGGAGGTGAATTCACTTCTGATGAATTCAATAAGTACTACAAGGAGAATGAGATTAAGAGGCAATTGTCTACCCCAAGGACACCACATCATAATGACATAGTAGAAAGAAACAACAAGACTATGGTTGAAGTGGCCATAACTATGTTGATCCAAGGAAATGTCGCTCACACATTTTGGAGAGAAGCAGTGAGCACTGCAGTCTATACCATGAACCGGGTACTCATTAAGAAAGGTAAAGACAAAACCCCCTATGAGTACTAGAACGGGAGAACTCCCAATGTGAGTTATTTCAAAGTGTTTGGGAGTAAATGCTATATCAGGAGAGGTGAGCACCTGAGTAAGTTTGATGCTAAGTGTGATGAAGGAATATTTCTAGGAGATTCCACTAAAAGCAAATCTCTCAAATGCTATAATAGCAGGACTGAGAAGATTGTTGAGAGTATCAATGTTAGGGTTGATGAATCCCTTGAGAAGCCTGAGGAAATTGATAGCAAGCAAATAGAAGATGAACCAAGTTTAGCCTTCTAGGAACCGGTTAAGAAAGAAACAAGTGACAAACACTAGAAAGACCTCAGTGTTTCTGTACCGGTAGAAGCTTCAGTGGGTGAAGAAGAAGATGAAGCGGAAAAAGAAGAGGAAAACCAAGTTGAACCAGCTACAGTCATTCCTAGGTATGTAAGACAACATCATGATCCAAAGCGAATCGTAGGAGACAAAGATGCAGGGATACTTACAAGGAGGAAGGTGAAAGAAAATTCTTGCATGATTTCAGAATTTGAGCCTAAGACCGCTAGAGAGGCACTTACCGATGAAGACTGGATAAAGGCAATGGAAGAGGAGTTGGACCAGATAGAGAAGAATGCAACATGGTCCTTGGTACCCAGACCGGAACACAAGAATGTCATAGATACCAAATGGGTCTTCAGGAATAAGCTGAATGAAGAAGGCACAGTGGTAAGGAACAAGGCAAGACTTGTATGCAAGGGATATGATCAGGAAGAAGGAGAAGACTATGGAGAAACCTTTGCCCCAGTGGCTAGACTAGAAGGTGTCTGAATGCTACTTGCATTTGCAGCATTCAAGGGATTTAAGGTATACCAGATGGATGTGAAGTCTGCCTTCTTAAATGGAATCCTGGAGGAAGAAGTGTATATTGAGCAACTAGATGGGTTTGCTTTGTCAAAAGATAGTGACATGGTGTGCAGATTACACAAGGCCCTGTATGGATTGAAACAAGCACCAAGGGCATGGTACGAATAGTCGCACTCGCATCTTGTGAAGATACGATTTCAGAGAATAAGTGAGGACAACAACATCTACCTGAAATTTGAAGGTGGCCAGATTCCGATATGTGAAGTATTTGTAGATGATATAATCTTCAGTGGACATGATGATACGAGTCATGCATTTGCAGATGAGATGAAAAAGGAGTTTGAGATGTCTCTGATTGGAGAGATAAAGTTTTTCATTGGTCTACAGATTCAACAAGGAGGGTATCTTCATTACCCAGTCCAAGTATATCAAAGAGGTATTGAAGACCTTTGGCATGGACGGGAGAAAATTGGTTGGAACGCCAATGGTGACCGACTGCAAACTAACAAAGGAGGATGATACAGAGTTGATGGATGAGAAGGAGTACTAGTCAATGATTAGTAAGTTGCACTATGTGGTGCACAATAGACCAGATATTGCTCATGCAGTGGGCATAGTGAACCATTTTCAGAAGAGTCCAAGATAATCCCACTTGGTTGCGGTAAAGAGGATTCTTAGATACCTGAAAGGGACAACTAATTATGGATTGTGGTATCCATACAATGGTGACTTTGATCTCAAAGTGTTTACCGATGTAGATTGGGAAGGTAATGTGGACGATCGGAAGAGCACAACCGATGGAGCGTTCTTCCTTGGTGGAAGACTAGTCTTGTGGACAAGCAAGAAGAAGAGCTGAATTTCCCAGTCTACGGTTGAAGTGGAGTATGTGGTAGCATTTATGAACCGCACTTAGGCAATCTGGATGAAGCATGTATTGAATGACTTCAAAGTGATTATATCTAAACCAGTGAGTATATTTTGTGATAATACTATTGCAATAAATATTTCCAAAAATCCGGTATTGCATGCTAGGACCAAGCATATTGAGCTTAAGTATCATTTCTTGAGAGAAAAGGTTCAGAATAAAGAGGTTGTGTTAGAATATGTTTCCAATAAGGAGCAACTAGTTGACATATTCACTAAGCCCTTACTGAAGACTACATTTACCTATTTGAGAGGTGCATTAGGGGTTCTGCCCCTTCATGAAGTAAATTAAAGATGTGTGCTCCACATCAGTCTGGTACTACCATGTCAAATCTTATAGGATTGATGTGTTGAAGGATGCTACTCTATAGGGGGAGCAACATAGTGGAGCCCGGAAGCTTGTACCTCCACTTTGGCATTGCTATCAAAGGGGGAGAAGATATATGTTTGAAGGTCAATATGCAAAGGGGAGATGAAATAAATGGTGTGAGAAGAGATTGAGCAAAGTGTACACTGACCAATCCAGGTGGTGGTGGTGATCTTTTAAGTTGAACTGGTATATGTTATTGAGAATGATGCAAATACTAAGAAATGATACACTGAGTATTGCCATCAATGCCAAAGGGGGAGATTGTTGGCATATGATGAAGTGGTGATAATGCATGTTGTCATTGATATCAATAAGTGCTCAAGTAGGTGAACCGATATGAAGATCGAAAGCGGTTATGGTCAACCGGGATGGAGTGGACCAGTTTCGGGGTTCACTAAGTGTGACCACCAGTTGGTAGTCTCAGTTCAGCTCTAGGGTTACCGGTTTGGCTTGTGCGGTGCAACCGATAATGTTTTGTGACCAGTTAGTTAAGGACTAAGGATAAGGATCAGATACCATGTCAGATGTGTGCATGTGAATGATTTATTTGTGGTGCTTACACATGAAGATTGAATGCATTAAATGCCTACCACGGGAATGAGCATTTTTCTTAGTGGTGTGTGAAGAGCGCGTGATGGGTTATTGATTTTCAGATGCAGTGAAGATTGGACGATGCAAAATGTCTTGAGATATATTTTAGATCATTTCATTCTATGTAATATGTTTGGACAGTTAGGATTGGACCACTTGTAAGTGTAAACTTGAAATATTTAGGGTTTAGGGTTTATGCTATCGACCTAGTTGTTGTCTATAAGGTCGATGAGTTTTGTTATTGCAGTGGTTGGCAAAAGTTGTATTTGTGTCCGTGTGTTGGAGATTTGATACTTGCCAAACTAGAGTGAGGAATCTACAGAGTGTGATTATAGAAGACAGGAACTAAAAAGTATCTGCCTTAGCAAGAAGTGATGTTATCAAATAGGTGTTTTACCTGTTGCCTTCTAACTATTTCAACAAAAGGTAAATCCCTTGACCGGGTAGCTTTAACAGGATTTATTGTAAATCCTCTAACTAGGTGGCTCAAGTTTATTGAGCTATTTAAATCCTCTAGTGAGGTAACTCCTAATAGGGTTTCAACCTTTAACAGGGTATATAGCCATCCCTTAACCGGGTGATCCCTAACAGGATTAGTTCCTAACATGAACTTTATTATAAAGTCTTTAATCAGACTAGGATCCTAATAGAGCAGACTTCAAAAGAGTTCACAAACAACTTGTGGGTATTCATTCCCACCGTGGTTTTTCCCATTTGGATTTCCACGTGAAAAATCTATGTGTTATGGGTTGTGATATTTTCATGTGATGATTGTGTGGTTTTGATTAAGTTAGATATGCATGCATTGTTAAATGGTTGTGGTATTATTGGTACAACTCATGCACGATTATATCAGTGAAGTAGTTATCAAGGTTTGAGATCTATTGAATATTGTTTGAAGTATTTTTGTTAACCGGTCTAGCTATGGTTAAGTTCAGTGGTGAAGACAACCGGTCAGCTGAGTTTTGATATGACCAAGTGTTGAAGCAATTTTTTGTGTACTAATTCAACCCCCCCTCTCAGTACCGGTTAGGACCTTAGTAGTTCATCATGATTCATCAAAGATAAAATCTACCATATATATATCCCAACATATCAAGAACATATCTCTTCTACTACATAACACATTTACAACATTTACATGATATATACATATAAAGTGCCATAAGACCAAATGCATCTATCTACTACAATATTCATCCCTAAGACACCATGATAGAAGAATCCACATCCACGCATGAAGAATTCCAATGAAAACATCCCAATGGAAGAAGGCATCACACCACCCGACCATGTGGAACCAAAGGAACTACCCCTCGTGCTAGGAGATGACATAAGGTCCTAACACACACTCTAGACCTAAGATAACACCTAACAACCGAAGAGACTCAACATCTCAAGCACTACTACAATACATAATCATTCTTCAATCGCAAGGCATCCACAAATATAAAACTCTCAGAGGCGTACCAACCAATCAAGATAACAACACAAATAAAACAAAGGACACATGTAGGAGTGGAGTGTCATCACATGCTATCCTCCAAAACATAAAAGAATTGCCCTGAAAGGCATAAACCTGATAGACATGTGGATCCATCTCAACCTATGAGAGAATCAAGGGAGATTGACTTGCCATCGCAATGGCCTTCCAAAGCTTATCCTAAAACATGCTCCCTAGGATCAAGTCTTGGGGCTCACAATTATTAATTATCTTGATTATATGAATCCTAATTACCCAACCCATCTAATTAAATATTAATGTTATCACTTGTTTACAATAAGGAAAACTTCCAATGTGCCCTGGCGGTCTAGACTATAAGAATCCTTACAAGGAACCTCTTAGTAGCCTATCTCTCATGACCCTGGTCATCACATCAAAGCCCACTCCTCCTCACATGTCCTCAAAACAATAATAACAAGGAGACACAAAGCAGCATAAAAAAGAATCCATAACAACACATAAGAAGACATAGCCATCAGTATCAATCAAGAGCCTCAATGCAAGATAATGAATCAAAAGCCATCTCATGGGCGATCAAAATTTGGCATAAACATGAAACAATCCTCAACAGCAAGGCTTGTCAACTCACTGGAGCAAAAGCAATAAAATAAACCTCACAACACAACTTATCAACATGTTGGAGAAGCATAAATCCTCTATGGAAAGGCATATCAACTCGTCAGAGCATAAAATCACATAAAATCATCAAATATGAAACAACTCAAAGATGGAAAACATCAAATAGCCTCAATACAAGCCTCTAGTACAAAGACAAATTCAGAAAATTGATCACAGGTACGCAAAACTGATCAAAACACACAAACAAAGCAGTTTAGCGCATTTGAAATGCAAGTTAGCGCATTTGCACATTCCTGCAACACATATGAAAGATCCAGTAGCGCATATGATAGATCCTGCAACACATATGAAAGTTCTTGCAATGCATATGAAAGATCCTGCAGTGCATATGAAAGTTCGTGCAACGCATATGAAAGTTCTTGCAACACATATAAAAGTTCCTACAACACATTTTCTCTGACGTACTCGAAAATTTTTGACAAGAAAATAAAATCAAAGGGGCTATGAAAAATCCCGAATGAGGGCTCAATAGAAATGCCTAGACCTAAGGAAAATAATGGAATAAATTTAATAGAAAGATATAGACCAAATTGAAAGATATCACAAAGTAAAGCCTCACGGCTCCGACCAATTCTTTCACAGAATAAAATCACAGGGAAAAGTGAATTTCGATAACACTCGCCAAAAGATCACAATATAAAATAAGCTCTAAAACTTCAAAACCAAAAATGAAATGAATAAATTAAACACTCTGCCAAGGCTTCTGAGACAAATCTCTCTTGGCAAAGCCCATCTGGAGCAAGTCTCAAAGAAATCAAGGAACAATCCGACTCCAAAATACAAAGAAAGGGATCTCAATACTACTTGGAAATTCAAAACTCCCATACAAGCAACATACAACACATAGGAATCCAAAGTAATCATAGGGTAGGGATTCCCCAGCCGACCATCCATGGCTGCACTCAGTAGTATGCAAATATCGTTTTCCAAAAACTATTACTCCCAAAACCATATATTATAAATTCATGTGAAATATTATTTAATTCCAAAATTTATAAACTATAGAAAATATATTAACCATGCTTCTAGAAAACAATATTTTCTGCAGACATGGAGCAAGCAAGAACTAAAAATAAAATACAAAAGTAAGACTCTCCAACTTGGAAATTGAAGTGACGGAAAGAGAAATATGAAGAAGCGCAACAATCCAAGCCAAAATCCAAAAGCTCCAATCTTCAAACAAAAATTATCAAAATAGCCAAGCCAATTCTCTAGATGGTAATGTGACAAAATGCATGATGAGTTGAGATATTAGCTCCTTTTATTCCTAGAACTCATAAGTTTTGTCATGTTTTAATTTGTATAATGGGACGGTAATGATGTATTAGAGTTTGACTATATGCATTTCAGATGTTAACTGAACCCATTAAATCATGTTTTGTTTTTGCCAGTTATTTCTTCAGCCATGTGATTTGTTCCTATTGCTATACAGATTGTCAAGGTGATATCATGTGTGAAATGAATAAATGCTATGATTAATTAAAATATATATGTACATGCTTGTATGTTCTCTCTTTCCAATTGCAGGAATAAATGAGATGTTGCGGAGAAGGTTGTCTTGTCACGTCGAGAAGGCAGTTTGAGTTATTCAAGGGGCGACTAAAAGTTCAAATCAGTGAAGAGGATAATGGGCATGAGGAATGAAAAAGGGGTACCAGGGCGTGCAAGACTCATTTATGTCCGACTTTAGTGAGCGTCAATCTTGTAATACAACCAAGCTATATTCTTGGTTGTGGTTTGGTGTAGATCCACGTTTTTAGTGGCTTAACTCTGACTGTTCTCCTTCATAATGTTATCTGCCTCTTCTCATCGGCGTGATCTTAATTATAGGAAGTTGTTGTAATTTTCTTTTAAATAAGTGTCTCTATCTCTTCTATGAGGTTAGAAAGAAATGAAGGGACAAGGAGTAGAAGATTTAGAAAAAAAGTTGCAGTGTTTTAGTTTTCTTTCATTCTGAATGATGTATCGACTTTTGAAAAACAATGAATAAAGTTATGTTATTCTAAGCACTTAGAATTATTTTGGAAGCCTGGATACACTCATCCAGGGGGGCCCACTTGGTGAGTGATCCTGTGCCTTTGTTAAATTTATTTTTCCTTTTCTTCTGTAGTAGACATCCTAGCATTGATTGTTCCTGCAGCCACTGGAAACAGATCCATTGACTGTTCTTGCAACCAAAGCAAACAAAGTAATCTCTGTTTGACAGCTCTGGGCTTATTCTGGGCTTAGTTAACATTTCTTTAAGTGAGTTTTATGTTAATGTGGACTTTTCCTGTAGCCATTCAGTTGTTTTAATTCTTGCTTGCTTTTCCCAAATAAATTTTAGTTGTTGCAATAATGCAGGATAGCTATCGCAGGAACTAAGTGCATATATAATGTAGACCCATTTCAAGTAATACGTCCCTGGGTTGACAATCAAATGAAATTCAGTTATGGAGATAGTAACTTCACAAAGTGATTGTCCAAACTTTGGGTTGAGACTTTAACTATAGTTATTATTTCTATTGGTGGAGCAAACATTTTTGGTGCCGTTGCCTGGGATGGCATCAAAATAAGAACCTATTATGGTTATTATCTTTTTAGTTTTTAGTTTAGTTGTTTTTGATAACCTAGTTTGTCTAAAGTAATTCTTATGAATCTTCATGCATAGAAGAAGAAGATATGCTCAAGGTATATTCCTTCCCAATCACCCTAATCATGCAAGACTCAATGCACATAATCCTCCAGATGTAAATCCTTTTGCTGCACTATATCAAATCCCAGAAACTTTGAACCCTCCTAAATTTGAACTTCCTAAGAACAACCTCCATTTTCTCTTTGGACCTCTTGAAGAGAAACTTCATTTAGCGAATTCTCCCGAAAGCCCAATGAAAGGAAATCCACCCCTTGGTGGGAATAACCCACCTCCACTTGTGGCACCAACATTTGAGCTCCCTATTTCTGATCAGTATGATAATGCTAATCTCAAGAGCATTCCAGCTTCTTCCCTCCCTAAATTCTATGGAATAGTGATAGAAGACCCAGACACATTTTTGTTTGAGTTTTATGTCCTCTATAGGAGTTTTGATTATACTATAGATGCCCATAAACTCAAAATATTCCCTGCCACTTTGAAAGAATCAGCTTTGAGATGGTTTATAAGTCTAGGGAGTAGCACAGTCACTACATGGGATGTGATGAAATGATTGTTTCTCACAAAATACAAGGATTATTGTAGAGGCACTGACCACCATGGGGATGATATTTTTAGAATGACACAGAAAGAAGATGAGAGTCTTGAAGATTATCTGGAGATATTTCTATTCAGTGTCAAAAAGTCCAATCATAGCACTCTAAATGAAGAGTCTCTCAAGATGATATTCTTGAGAGGAATCAGTGATGAATACACAAATGCTTTGGATCTTATGGGAGGAGGTGACATAACACAATCAACTTGGAATGACACTGGACAAATTTGTCAAAAATATTCCAGATCTGCTTCTAAGAAGAGTAGGCATTTCAAGCCAGGAGTTTCTTCATCAACATCTGGTAATGGAGTTTCTAGAACGGAACTTAGCCATTTGTTGAAGGATTTTAAGGAGGATATCATAAACAATATGACTACTCAACTGGACACACTTTCAGCTAAGAAGAAACATGAGGAAGCTGATGCAGTTATCATCTTGAGAGGAATCAGTGATGAATGCACAAATGCTTTGGATCTTATGGGAGGAGGTGACAAAACACAATCAATTTGGAATGACATTGGACAAATTTGTCAGAAATATTCCAGATTTGCTTCTAAGAAGAGTAGGCGTTTCAAGCCAGGAGTTTCTTCATCAACATCTGGTAATGGAGTTTCTAGAACAGAACTTAGCCATTTGTTGAAGGATTTTAAGGAGGATATCATAAACAATATGACTACTCAACTGGACACACTTTCAACTAAGAAGAAACATGAGGAAGCTGATGCAGTTCTTGCAAAATTCTGTCCCCATTGTAGTCAGAGGAAAAGAGACTGCAAATGTAAAATGGCTGCAAATATTGAAGTTCCCGATTTTAGGACAATACAAGGTGACGATGAACAAGTTTTCTATGTTTCTCAAAGAAGGCCAAATTTTCCAAGACAAGGTATGCCTCCCGATCCACTTTCTTTTTTTGGTTATAGTTGAAATTCCTATGCACCAAATAATCAATGGCAATCTCCATATCCTCAAAATTTTGGTAGTTATTCAAATTGGTATGGTCCTCAAGGCCAAGGGCAACATTATGCCAATCAAATTACACAGTGGCAATGACCACAAAGAAATTGGTCTCCACCTCAGGGACCATGGCAACAATTTCAAGGAAATTGGCAACCTGCTCCTCAATGGAGGGGGGGGTCAGCCATGGACAAATCAGTCATCTGGATATTAGCAATCTATGCAATAGCCACAACCACCTACAGTAATGCCTCCTCTTGCAGCCACTATTGTTCCACCTAAACCCATATAGTTGCCCACTCAACCAATGCCAAATCCTAATAGCAAATCTCAGCAACAATAACAAGTTTATTTAGCCGATCCTAACCAATACCCAACCTATTCTCTCTATATAAGTGATATTCACCTCAGATTTAGGACAACTTTGCCTAACTCGTCCCCACCAATTATAACTGAGATACCACAAGAACAAGAACTATCTAGTCCAACAATCAAAATACCTCAAAATCAGTAAATACCTCCATTTCCTCAGAGGTTGCAAGCAAAAGAGATTCTTCTAGAACATGAACAAAGTTTTGATATTATAGATCAGCTGAAACACGCATGTATTAAAATTGCATTGTTACAAGCTATTAAGGATGTCCCTGTGTATAGTGAGGCACTTAAGAAAGCATGTCTAAAGAAGCCTAGTAGAAAGAAAAAATATCTGCAAACAGTGCATGTAATGGGTCAATTGGCTGATACCACGTTAGGAAAAGTTTCAATTCCTAAGTATGTCGATCCTGGTAGCCCTGTTGTGAATATAGTCATGAATGGAACTAAGATAAATAATTCTTTAATAGATTTGTGACCAACCATTAATGTCATGACAAGGGATATTATGCAACAACTTGAAATAACTAGTCTCAAACCTACACCTACGGTCCTACAACTTACAGATAGTTCCATAGTTTGACTTGATGGTATGATTGAGGATATAGTTGTTGCTTTAGATTCTTGGGAATACCCTACCCTGCAAACTTTATGATCCTGTCTCCTAAGGCCAAATTGGGAGTATATCCAATGATTTTGGGAAAACCTTGGCTTGCTACAATTGATGCATACATTGGATGTCAGTCAGGGGATATGACTATCTCAGATGGAAATACTACCAAAAATTTAGCTCTGTATTCTCCTGCTCAGCCCCAATTTGATCAACAACAAGTAGTTTGGCCTAACTTGGGAGAAGAATTTGAAGGAGTTGACTCTGTCAATCACCTTATGATGATTAATAGAGGACCATTCATCCAACTTCTTGATGATAACTCAATTCTCTATAAAATTTTGACAAATGAGTTAAGACAAGAGCATCAGTCACAGGAGTTAGTATCAAATATTTCAGAATCAGACTTTCCTGCAGCCACTGATATACTACATACTTTTTTGCTACAGGAAGTCTGGACTTCTCATTTTTATGAAGTATCTCAGATTGATCTTACTCTTGAAGTGGAAGTTGATTCAAATAAATATTTGAATATCAACAGTAAACTCATAGAAATCCAAACAGTAGCACTTGTGGACTTTCTCAAATATCATAAACATGCTTTTGCATGGGATTACAAGGACATGCATAGAATTGATCCTACAGTTTGTACCCATCGTATCTACATAAAAGAAGACTGTAGACCACTTAGACAACCACAACGAAGAATCAATCTTGCATTAAGAGAAATAGTTAAAGAAGAATTGCATAAATTATTAAATGCTAGATTTATCTATCCTATTTCGGATAGTCAATGGGTGTCACCTTTAGTGATAGTTCCCAAGAAAGGAGGAAAATGGCGGGTATGTGTGGATTACAGATTTTTGAACTTGGCAACTAGAAAGGATCATTTTCCATTACCATATGTGGATCAAGTATTAGACTCCTTAGAAGGGAAGCGATACTTCTCATTTCTTGATGGATTCAGTGGCTACAACCAGATTCAAATTGCCCCAGAGGATTAGGAAAAGACTACATCTACTTGTCCTTGGGGAACATATGCATATTCTATTCTTCCTTTTCGATTGTGTAATGTTCCAACTACATTTTAAAGAGCAATGATAAGCATATTTTTAGATATTTCCCAGGACAACATGGAAATCTATATGGATGATTTTACAACCTATGGTTTAAAATTTGAAGAGGCATTGAAGAACCTGAAGAAAGTTTTGCAGTGGTGAGAAGACTACAATTTATCATTGAATAGTGAAAAGTGCTTCATGAAGATGTAGGAAGGTATAGTTATTGGTCATCATATCTCTATAAATGGAATACAAGCTGACCCAGGAAAAATAGAAGTCATTCAAAATATCCCTGTACCGGTAAAGAAAAAAGATGTTAGTAGTTTTCTTGGTCATGCTGGATATTATAGAAGGTTTATCAAAGATTTCAGCAAAATTGCAGGTCCTTTATATTCTCTTTTGACCAAGGATATGGAATTTAATTGGACTTCCTCATGCAATGAAGCTTTCTTGAAGCTCAAACAAGCATTGACCCAAGCACCAATGCTTAAGGGTCCAAATTGGTCCTTACCATTTCATATTCATACAAATGCATTATATTATGCCATAGGAGAAGTTTTGGGAAAAAAGATTGACAATTTGGAAAGTGCAATTTATTCTATTAGCAAGAACATGCAGGGGCCTGAGCTTAATTACACTGTCATTGAAAAAGAAATGTTAGCAGTTATATATGCACTCAACAAATTCAGGCATTATATAACAGGATATCCGATATTTGTGCATACTGATCATACAACAATCCGATATCTCATGAATAAACCTTCAATTACAGGAAGATTGGCTCCCTGGTTACTGTTGATGCAAGAAATTGATATTACAATTGTTGATAAACTAGGAAGTTCCAATGTGGTTGCAAATTATCTTTCTAGGCTTCAATTGTAGAATGATCCTGCAGCCATAGATGATGCTTTTCCAAACAAACATTTGTTCCTTATAAAATCACTTCTTGGTATGCTGATATTGCCAATTATTTAGCTACTAATAAAATGCCAATTTATTTCTCTCCTAAAGAAAGAAGATTGTTAGTTGAGAAAAGCTTTAACTTCTCATGGATTGCTTATTGTTTATTTATACTGGACCTGACCAAGTCATGAGAAGATGTGTTAGAGAGGATGAAACACATGATACCCTTCATGAATGCCATGATGAGCCATGTGGAGGACATTTTGTTGCTAAAAGAACAACACTTAAAATATTGGGCACATGATATTATTGGCCAACATTATATAAGGATGCAACACAATACACCAGGAAATGTGACAGATGCCAGTGCATGGGTAGGCCTACTAGATCTGATGAAATGCCATTATATCCACAAATATTAGTTGCACCATTTGATAAATGGGAATTAGATTTTGTTGGACCAATTGATCCTCCTTCCAATGGAAAATCTTATATTCTGGTGTGTACTGATTATGTCACCAAATGGGTGGAAGCACGAGCTATGACACATGCAAGAGATAATAAAGTGGCTGAATTTATATATGAAGAAATATTTACCAGGTATGGAGTTCCAAGAGAGATTGTTTCAGACCAAGGACCACAGTTTACTTCTACATTGATTGCAGCATTGGTTAATGAATACAATATATGGCACATAAAGTCTACCCCATACTATCCATAAGCAAATGGTCAAGTAGAAGTCACAAATAGGGGTCTAGAAGCCATTCTTACTAAAACAATAGCTGTTCATAAAAAATATTGGTCACAGAGACTTCTTGAAGCCATTTGGGCATACAAAATAACATGGAAAACACCAATTGGTTTTACACCTTTTGAAATGGTGTATGGAAAAACAACAATGATGCCTATTGAGTTTGAACACAAAACTCTGAGAACAACTCTACAATTGAATATGACACTTTCTGAAGCACAAAGAGACCGCATTCACCAATTGAATGCTTTGGATGAGCTGAGAAAGATGGTTGTCCAACAAATAGAACTTATTCAAAATCAGAGAGCTAAGTGGCATGATAAGTACATAAAGGAGAAGAAATTTCAAGCAGGTGACTGGGCATTGCTATATGATTCTAGATATAAGGATACTATGGGAAAGTTGCAGACAAGATGGTTAGGCCCATATGAGATAGAATAAGTTTTCAAAAATGGAGCAGTTCACTTGACCACTACTGATCCAGTCTGATTCAAGCTTTTAGTCAATGGTCATCGACTACACCTGTATCATAAGCCTGCAACCAAAGAACGGTTCTTGCAAAAATTCACTAGTCAAGATCAAATAACAGTTCCTGCAACAACTGGTGAAGTTCCTACAACAAATGAAGAAGTTCCTTTAGCAACCGAAGAAGTTCCTACAACAACTGAAGGAAACATTCAGGGCATGCTTCCTGCAGCTTCTGCAACAAACGTTCCTAACACTCAATAAATTCTTCAAGCATCATTTCATAAAGATATTTCCATGCCTTATGGAAATATCATTCCATTAATAATTTTTCCATCCACGTCATCCCACTTCATTTCTTTGTCTATCATTTCATTCACGTCACATCATTTCATTTCACCCTTCTTTTTAGCTAACCGTTTCATGCAACATTTATTGGCACGACTGCAGGTATGCACATAGATTATTTTTTATTATTTTACTATGATTATTGCCTATTTCAAATCCGCGTACACTTCCCTCTGTCCTTTTCACATGTGTGGACACGTGTCATAATAAGTTGGGGGGGGGGGTATTTTATGGTCCGATTTCCACGTTAAGTAATTACCCATCCTTGTTAATAACTTGATTTGATTTGCCTAGCATCATTATTTTGAATGAGACATTCTTTGGTACGAGTGAGCAATGCATTCTGCCGCCAAAACTGGAAGTAAGGAATTTTCAAGCAAATATTTTCAGTTCTACAGATTACTTCAAGCCCTCAATTCTCAATTGCGGAAATTATTTTGTGAGCTAAAATAGTCATGGGTGGAGATCCTATCTGCCATTAACCTATAATCTATGACACGTTGTTGCAGGATGCCCTGTGTGAGCATTATTTCTGAGTGCATGGGTGGATTGATTATTTTATGAAAAATAACAGATTACAATGAAGAAATTGCTTCCGAATTCATGCGTTCATTCAATGAAGGGGAGGCTTCTGTCAAGGGATTGGGGGTTATTGCTACAGAATAGCGAATAGCTGAAGTTACTGGGTTGCTGCAAGAAGGAGAGTTGTTTCCTGAATCTAAGGATGCAAGAAGCGCCAGGGTAGAATTTACACACCCCACAGATGGACCTCTGATGGTGGACAAACAGGGAACCAGACGGGTATCTCTTCCAGCAGAATGGCCCCAGGTGGCATTATATATAATGAAATACATTAACTGCGATGGAAGGTATTCAAATTTACATTCGGTCCATTTAAAATTGCTTAGTCATTTACAACATGGCCGAAGTGTAAATGTTCCAAATTTTTTATACCACCTTATTTCCATAAGTGCCAAAGAAACATGAAAGGGTGGAAATCATTCTATCAGTCATCACGGTTTGATAAAATTGTTAGTAGAATGTTCTCTTAGGGATGTTTCTCAAATGGCATGGGGGGTATTTGAAGATATACTGAAATTTAGAGTTGAAGATGCTCCTATTGCAGAGGAATTAGCAGCCTAAGAGGAGGATATAGGAGAGCCCTCGTCTCCTAGAATTTCTACAGGAAATGAACCTCCTATTTCCAAAGAAGATTTGACTGTGGCAGAAGATTTGGTGGTTGAAACAAAAATTGAGAAGCCCTACACTCATTTCCAAAGAGAAGCAACATCTTCTAAAAGGAAAGGGAAAGAAGTAGAGACAATTGATGCAAAAGAAGAAACTATGGTGTAGCCTCAAGCAACACAGGTTTCTCCTAAAGCCAAAAGGCGTAAGCCGAAGGGAAATTCTCTTGCAGCAACACCTCTAGTAGAAACCGTTCCTGCAGCTACTGCAAAAGTGTATGCAAGGACTCGGCAGAGTACATAGAAAGTTTGACCAACAGGGGATGCAGTGGAGGTTATTTCAGTAGAAACATCAAAAGAGGAACATGGGAGTCCAATAGAGGTTAAACTCAAGGAAGAATATGGCACCGACAAACTTTCAAGTCTAGCATATGTGGTAGAACAATTTGAAGAACCTGTTGAAGAAATTCCATGCCCTAAGGTAATAGCTAATAGACCTCCATCATCTCTCACTAGTTTGTCTATTGCATTAACATTTTATAGGCAGTGGGAGATAGAGAGGGCTAGGTTGCATGGAATTATTGATAAGCAACATAGGGAAATTGAAAAGAGGGATAATCAGATTGCAAAATTGGAAGCTAAAGTTGACACAATTGCTACTATGGTCCCTGAATTGATATAATGTAGGGCTCCTCCAAGGGTTTATGCTTTGTATCTAAAAGAGAAGTATTTAAGTTTTAAGGTAAACCACATTATTAGAGACCTTAGTCCTTCTTTAGACACTCCAGAAGAATTTTATAATGCTTATCAGACCTCTCCAACAACTGTTAAAAATTTATTGTGTGAATTCTACTTGCATAACTATGCTGTGACTTTTGATAATGAGTGGAATGCCTTGTTATACATTGGTGACATCCACATAAAAGCATTAATGTCATGGGCGTAAAATGAAATTAGCACAGGGACTCATGCCAAAGCATATAAAAATCTAGAATTTGATTGTCCATTGCCACTCAGGGCTGAAGCCAAGGACCCACGACTTCTTTATTATGACCGGCATAAATTATTAGCAAGGCCTAATGTAAGGAGTCAAGTGTTACCAATGAGGGATGAAATATTCCAGGCATATGAACACTTGATTGAAAATGAAAGTGCAACTGCAGTTGACTATCTGATTCAACATTGGAATAATCTTCCAGAGGACTTAAAATAGGGTGAACCTCATTCATTGCCAAATTTTCATGCAGTTGTACAGAGAGCCCCTAAATACATCCATTTGGGTAGGATGAAAAGCAATGATTGGATACCCTTGATCTTCCAGCCCCCTATCCTTATGTGGCCATTGACGAGATGCAGGGTCACAAACAAACCCTATGAGGTAGCCACAGAAGACGCCAGATGGGCTAGACTAGAAAAGATGAAGGGATTTTATTGGAATTTGGCTATAGGAGGGACAAGATAGGGAACTATTGGTGACTTGTGAATTAGTGCCTGAATTAGAAACTTTCCTCTTGCTGGAGGATCAACAAGACATTAATTTGGGGGGCATGATGGGTTGAGATATTAGCTCCTTTTATTCCTAGAACTCATAAGTTTTTGTCATGTTTTAATTTGTATAATGGGATGGTAATGATGTATTAGAGTTTGACTATATGCATTTCAGATGTTAACTGAACCCATTAAATCATGTTTTGTCTTTGCCAGTTATTCCTGCAGCCATGTGATTTGTTCATGTCTCCATACAAATTGTCATAAGCAATATCATGTGTAAAATGAATAAGTGTTATGATTAATTAAAATAGATATGTATATGCTTGTATGTTCTCTCTTTTAATTGCAGGAATAAATGAGATGTTGCGGAGAAGGTTGTCCTGTCACGTCGAGAAGGTAGTTTGAGTTATTCAAGGGGCGACTAAAAGTTCAAATCAGCGAAGAGGATAATAGGCATGAGGAGCGACAAAGGGGTAGCAGGGAATGCAAGAATCATTTATATCTGACTTTAGTGAGCGTCAATCTTATCATACCGCCACACTATATTCTTGGCTATGGTTTGGTGTAGATCCACATTTTTAGTGGCTTAACTCCGACTGTTCTCCTTCATAATGTTATTCGCCTCTTCTCATCGATGTGATCTTAATTGTAGGAAGTTGTTGTAATTTTCTTTAAATAAGTGTCTCTGTCTCTTCTCTGAGGTAGAGAAAGAAAAAAGAAAAAAAGAAAAAGAAAGAAAAAGGAAAAAAAAAAGAAGAAAAAAAAGAAAAGAAAGAAAAAAAGAAAAAGAAAAAGAAAAAAGAAGAAAAAGAAAGAAAAGAAAAAAAAAAAAAGAAGAAAAAAGAAAAAAAGAAAATAAAAAAAAAAAAGAAAAGGCCCACTTGGTGAGTGATCTTATGCCTTTGTTAAATTAGTTTTCCTTCTATGTCGTAGTAGACGTCCTGGCATTAACTGTTCCTGCAGCCACTGGAAGCAGATCCATTGACTATTCCTGCAGCCAAAGCAAACAGAGTAATTCCCGTTTGATAGCTCTGGGCTTAGTTAACATTTCTTTAAGTGAGTTTTATGTTAATGTAGAGTTTTCCTGTAGCCATTTAGTTGTTTTAATTCTTGCTTGCTTTTCCCAAATAGATTTTAGTTGCTGCAGTAATGTAGGATAACTATCGTAGGAACTTAGTGCATATATAATGCAGACCCATTTCAAGTAATATGCCCCTAGGTTGACAATCAAATGAACTTCAGCTATGGAGATAGTAACTTCACAAAGTGAATGTCCAAACTTTGGGTTGAGACTTTAACTATAGTTATTATTCCTATTGGTGGAGCAAACAATGCACATGCTATCTTTAAATAGAAAATCATTCAAAACTTAGCCTCAAAGTCGGCCAATCAAAATAATACCAAATAATATAAAACTTACCTACCCACTTAAAGGCTATAAAATAAATTAAAAGCCACCAATAAAATTGTAAAGTGGAAAATTGGATCCTAGTGACTCCCCACCTAGGAGAGAGAAAGGAAGCCACTAGGATGATTTTCACTTGGGAAGAAGCTTTACATTCAAAAGAGGGGCTTAAATCTACTAGATACAAATCCAAGGGAAACAAGGATGTGAATGGTGAATGGATTGCAAGTGGTTGAAGTGTAATTTACCCTCTTTTGTAAATGAGAAAGTTGACTTGTTGACTATGTGGAAAAGAGAGAGGAAATGAGTGAAACAGGGAGCTACCAATTTGGGATTGCACTGTAACTTCAAATCTAAGCTAATTAAACTGATACGGATCTGCCCTGTAAATTTGGAGTAAAGTTGTCAGGACCGTGGCGGGAATGTACATGGTCCTCCACAAAATCCGCGAAACGAAAAGGGTTCTTTCATCTCTGCAAATGAAGCCCAAACCTACAATTACAATTGCGCACCTGTAACCTACACACAAAAAAGAGAAGAAAAGGGGGTTGTGGATAGGGTTTGCCTCAATCAAACCCTGATTGAGGAATCAACCTAGAAAGAAAGTAATTGCAAATGCTTGAATGTAAACAATGGAGATGTATACTTTGTAGATCTACAACTTATTGATGATGATTTCTTTGCTTCTTGAATGTAACCACAAATATTGTATAAAATGGCATGTAACATGACAAAACCCTAACACACACACATGCTTGCAAATGAATGTTGTAATGTTTCTCCAATGGATGAATGAAGAAGACTAGAATGCTTGAATGCTTGATGATGACTTTCAAATCTTGTATCTTCTCCTTATGCTCTCTATTTGTCCTTTCTTTGTCCATCCGTCCGTGAATGAGGGTATTGAATTCCCTTTTATGCATGCCTCAAGGATTAACTTTCAACCACTGAAGGCCGACAAAGAGGAATAACAAACCCTGAAGATAAGAAATGCATAGGAGATCGGGCAGACCAAACATAGGGCCACCCTAAGGGGTGAGGACAGGAGTACCACGCCCTTGTCCTAGGGGGACAGGGGCACCACACCACTATCCTAGGAGGGACAAGGGCACCACGCCCCTGTCCTGTCCTATTTTGGGGCCTAGACAGGGTCTAAAGCAGACACAAGACATGAAGGAGAAAGAGTGAAGGGTTGTAAATGCAGAAATAGGTCTCAGTTAGGGAAAGAGATGTCGTTGCCAAGGTGAGGACCCCAAATGTGGTTAAAATTGCAGGGGTCGCAATTTTATGACACTAAAAAATATTAATCAACATTAATATATAAAAACACTATTAAATAATAAATAAATAAACAATAAACCAATAATTACCAATTAAACAATAAATTGCAAATAAATAAATAATAAAATTAAACTATAATAATAATCCACCAATTAAATTAATCACTAATCAAGCATTAATTAATTAAATAAATCACCAAATACTCACAAGATACCAAAAGAGCCACAACTCAACTTATTAACATGGCGAATCACACCAAGACAACTGACAACCAAGGTAGACAACTTAAGCCTAGAGTATATAGAGGGAACTCATGCCATCTTCGACAACTTGCGATTGGGAGTAAAGACATGCTCAGACTTGTGGAGCCAGGTAGAGTCTATGTCTGGTACCTACAAATCTTGCATCCACCAATCCACAATACAACATATACAATAATATATCATAAATAAACAAGCAAGTGATAGAGAATTGCAACGCCATATCATGCTCACAATGAGTGATATGACATCATCCCCATCATGAATACAATCACAAAACCACCAAACACATCGCAACGCCAACTCATCACATATAATCAGGAAGTAGGGTTATCATAATCATAATGTCATCAAATTTATAATCCATATAATCTATCTATCATAGCAAGTGCATATAGAGACCATCAAATATAAATCCATCATACATCATGATCATATATAACAAGTATCATCATCCATACATAAGTCATCAAATATCACATGTCCACATGAATATCTAGCATAATCATAAGCATCTAAAATATAAATGGAGTCAACACATAGTATGATATTATCAATCACTATCATAAGGTAAACTAGGCTATGCCAATAAGGTCTATAAATATACAAAGAGAAGGATGAGTTAGGGTGGGGCACTACATGTATTGATACATCTGTTTATAGAAGGTATTAGGGGTAGGTAGACCTTTCACTCTACTCAAAGAGTTATCAAATAATTGACCTCTTCAATGAAGTCACAACGAGGAAGAGTTTTTGGCCATCTTGCAATGGTAGGTCTTGGGGTCTTCAGCCAATTATCATTCATGTTCTTTCTGCATTTATTAGAATTTTTATCAAAATAAGCTATGGCTGATTGCATTGTAAAATCAGTATATCTCTCAATACTGGGACACTTAAAAAATGAATCAAAGAATTCCTCATCCAACCCAATTAATTTCTTTCCAGCTTCATCATTTACACTTCTACTGATAGGGTCATAGTGATTTGTGACTGCCATTACAAACTTAGGATCTTGAGCTGACATTGGGCAAGCAACCACCAGATGAATTCCATTGTTCATAACAACTTCCATGTCATGATATGAAGGTAGTTTCTCAATCCTCTTAAGAAACTTAGCTAGGTCTACATTACCTATCTCTATATCTCTTATGTGATCAATGTTTGAATTGATTGAAGAGGAAGGAAATACCGAATTAGGGTCTTGTTTCTTGAATTTCATCGCTCTCTTGTTTGGAGAAGCTTTTGTCATTGATATATTAATAAAAATGAGAGAAAAAGACACTCATCAATATTATAATGTGGCACAGTCATGACAGGTTGGTCCTCAAAGAGAACAGTCTGGACCGTGCAGCAAGAGTTACACAAGAAAAACAACTCAATGTGGTGGAGACAATGCAAAAATAGACTGTATTATATCTTGAAAATCAATTACAAATTGTTGGTAACATGTGGGCTTACAATATTTGGCACACTGGCTTGATTACATACATGCTCAAATACAATATTCAGGCTCAAGCAAGAGTGCGAGCCATCCGAACCCCTTAACCTTTAGATTTATCTTCTATGTTCTCATAACGGATTTCTACACACTTAATTACATTGATTTATATGATCAAGAATGATCTGCATTGGCCCAAGATGAAACAAATGCCAATGAACAAGATGCAACATGTAAAACAACAAGATCGACCTCCACCAAAGAGATCCTTTCAAAAAATCCATAGAATGAAGTGCAGACCTAAGGGAAGGTAAGACACACACCTAGGGATGTTAGAAATAATGAACTAAAGCTCTGCAAGCTACGAAAGTGATCCACAAGATTCACCAATAGAAAATAGGTCCAAGCAATTCTGGTGTTTCAAGGCAGAAAATTGTCTTAGACTCTAGAAGCGATAACTTACTAGAAAAAGATCCAAACATCCCACAAACTTAGGATAAGGTAGATGAACATGCCCATGAACAAAATCTAGCTCCGCAGGATCCGGTGAGAAAATGCAAAGAAACACAAAAAGAAATGCTGAAACTGCAAGGAGGAAACAAACTGAAAAGAAAATGTTTTTGGTTGATGCAAGATTTCTATGAACCATGGATTTTCCTACGTCAAACATCTAGGGTTGTTGAAAAAGTGAGTCCCTCACTTTGTTGGGGTTAGAGGAAAACCAAGACAGTCTACCTCTACCTGAGAAATCCATGATGAATCTTCAACTAGTCTACCCTTCCACTTCACAAGATACTCTCTATATTGCTTGCTTCAGGTGCTACGCCCAATCCTACTATCTAAAATGTCTTCAATTTGCTCTGTTTCCCTTCGGGGTATCTGCTTCTCCAATTCCGATCCACTATCCTCACTGAATTATGCCTCATCGTACTGATATAGATCTGCAATGTTGAATATAGATGAAATACCCAAACTATCTGGTAACTCCACTTCATATGCATTTCCAGAACCGAATTTCCTCAAGATCTTACAAGGTCCAAACTTCCTCATTTGTAAGTTATTATAGGTTCCAACTGGGAATCTCTCTTTTTTCAGATATACCGTTACTTCATCACCAACTTCAAATTCCTTATGTCTCCTCTTCTCATATGCTTTCTCCTTATACTTGTTGTTCATGTCCTCCAAGTATTGTTTGACTTGAGTATGCAATGTCTTCATATGCTCTACAAATACTTCTACTTTTGCTCTTCTTTTATCCTCATTACTGATGTTCCTCAACTCTAATATACCTCTAGGGTGTGCTCCGGTAACAATCTCAAAAGGTGTTCTTCTGGTACTCCCGTTCACTGAATTATTATAGGCAAATTTTGTTTGTGCAAGGATCAAGTCCCAACTTCTAGTTTTCTCTCTAGCTAAACATCTCAACAAACTTCTCAAACTTCTATTTACCACTTCTATCTATCCATCAGTTTGTGGGTGAAAAGTAGAACTAAACTTCAAATCTATCTTCACCTTTTTCCAAAGTGTTCTCTAAAAATATCCCACAAACTTAGTAGCTTTGTCAAAAACTATGCTCGTAGGTAACCCATGTAATCTCACCACCTCCTTGAAAAATAGGTCTACTAAATGCACTGCATTTGTTGTCTTCTTAAACAGGGTATGAGATGTGCCATCTTTTATAATCTATCTACCACCACAAATATAGAATCATTTCCTCTCCAAGTCTTAGCAAGCCAAGTATAAAATCCATGTTTATGTCCTCCCAAGGTCTCTTCAGAACTGTCAAAGGATTATACAATCCAACATTTTGACTACTACCTTTTGCAAGTTGACAAATTCTACAACTCTGCATAAATTTCCTAACGTCCTTATGAATTTGAGGCCACAATTAATTCTCACTAATCAATGCCACTATCTTATCAACACCAAAGAGTATGGCTTATCCTCCACTATGCTTCTCCTTTATCAGACTTTCCCTCATAGAACTCCTAGGTATACACAATTGAACTCCTCTAAACAACATCTCATCTTGAATAAATAATCTAACCACTTACTTCTATCCACCATAACCAGTTCCTTACAAGCTTTCCAAGGTTCTGCAAAATCTGGGTCTCCCTCATACAAGTTAGATTCAATTCTTCAAAACCTAATACCTCATATCTATTAGCAGATTCCTCCTACTCAATGCATCAACAACTCTATTCGACTTTCCACTTCTATGCTTCAAAACAAAGGTATAAATCTGCAAGAACTCTACCCATCTTATCTGTTTATCATTCAGCTTACTTTGATTGTTCAAATATTGCAAAACTTGATGAACAATATTACAGTGTCGTAAATTGTACACCTTTGGTAGGGTGGTACAATTTCACACTTAGGTTAGCACCCGCCTTAGCGTGTATTGCATCTTGCATTTCTAATTCCCCTTTAAGCATTTATTTAATTAATTTAATTAAATTTAAAGTCATATTTCATCACTTTATATATTATAAAGTTGGGTCGTTTACCCTAAGCGTGCCCCTTTCCATTTTATTCCTTCAATAAATCATTTAATCATAAACCATAATTATGTCTTATTTTGACCCTTAAGGCCCGATTTAGCACATCAAAACATCTTGAAACCAGTTGTAACTTTAGGATGCGCTCTAATACCATCATATCTAACTACCCCAAAAATTTGGTGAAAAGTTGGTCGGACCGTGGTGGGAATGCACATGGTCCTCGGTTTTTTTCCCAAAATTTTGAGAGCATAATCCTATGATATAATAACGCTTAACGCCAAAATATTGGAATGGGAATTCAAAGCCTAGGTCAGCCTAAAGACAAAATTAAGATCTAGGGTTTCATACTTAAGAGCTCTCTTTCTTCATTTGAAGGGGTCTTCTTCCCAGAATCTAAGAGTAGGTTTTTAGAGCATAAAGAGCCTTCTTTGTAGTGAAAGAGTAGATCTTTGAAGTATTCAACAACATTCAACATTCATCCATCGAACATTCATCAATCATCATTTCATCAACTGAAGGCTTTTGAAGATGGAGGGGAACAGTAGGAGATTACCGACTGAAGATTGGCTTGTACCTCTCCCGTGGGGTTGGGTATAGTTTCATGTCTTTGAATAAGCTTAATTTTGATTCATATTAATTCTTTAGATCACTTTGAATCATGGATTTAGAGTATTTACTTTTTCAATTATAAGCAATTAGGGTTTACTCTTTAGGGTTTCTCTAGATTGTTTGCTTTCATTTTAGGATCTTGCACACACACAAGGTTCTTGCGCATACATTTTCAGTACATTATCGACTATTTGTGGAGGTTTAAATCACCAATATAGGGGTTTGACTAAGGATAAACCCCATATAACCACCCAAAACCCTATTTTGCAGATTCAGATACAAGTTCGGATCCGAGCGTCACCGAAAGTTTCAGGGCCAGAGGAGCGCACAAAGACAATTTTTGAGTGCAAATTTCATCAAAAACCCCAAGGACGGGGGCATGACACCTTGGTCCTACCTAGGATAGGGGTGTGGCACCCTAGTCCTGCCTAGGACAGGGGTGTGACACCTTGGTCCTGCCCTTTGTCAGCAGTATTTGGTAGGACACTGTCTTGTAGGCTTCAAAACCCATCCTGTTAGTTGCAACTCTAGACTTGCAAAATCAGGATAGTGGTGTGGCACCCTGGTCTTGGACATTTCTATTTAGATTTTAGGCATAGGTGCACCTCTTATTTTTCCTCATAATCTGTACTTTTCAACAGTATATCAGTTATCCTTTGATCTGCATTTCCATGTTAGGGTTTGCTTGCTTACTTGAATCCTAGGTTAGATTGCATTTTGAATCATTCCTCTCTCTCATTTACAACAAAGGAATAGAAAACCTAAGAGGTGATCCTTGACTCTCTCTTCCACACAAGACGTAGCCTGAAGTGTGTCACCTCCCTAGGCTCTTTCGTATTTTATGAGTGTGTATGAGAGTGGGATTAGGGTTTCCATACCTAGTCTCACTTTCCCCCCTACACATCTTTAGTGAACCCGACGTGAACACGCTTGCATTTTGATTACATTGCATTGTTAGATTTAGATTTGATATATTTTCATTTTTCTTTATAAACATAAAATTCCAAAAAAAAAGAAAAAAATTCAAAGAAAAAGAAAAAAAGAGTGATTTCCCTTTACTTCCTTGCATTGTGTGTTTTTATTTCAATTTCAAAATGTCAGATTTCTATTTGCAAGATGTTCATGCTTTTGATTATGTATTTAATTTTTTTGATTATGAGTTTAGTAAGGATGAATTAGATGAAGCTCTAGATGATTTTTTGAATCCTAAGCCTTATAAACCCTCATTTTGCCAAAAACTAATCAACCTTGTTACTATGCCATTTCATGGCGCTGAGAAAGATAAGTTGAATTATTCCTCTCATGGGTACATTCCTATCAACTCCTCCACTAAATCTAATGACATTTTTTACCTTCACAATTCCCTTTATGAGGTTATGTCTCCTTTTGAGTCCAAAGATAAACCTTTCAATCACTATGATCATGCTTTATTGGATGATGCCCTTGATGACTTTATGTCTTTGCCTAAACCTTCAAATATGATCAATGTGAATGAACATAGCAAACTTGTTTTTTTAGTCCAAGGTGCTTTTCCTTCTCCAACTTCACCTCTTCCTAATCAACCTCTTTTCACAGTTCAAGGTGGGTATAGTCATGATTCCTTTAGTACTCCAAACAAACCCATCATTACGATTCAAGGAAGGAATCACACTAAGAGTCCTTATAGCTATGCTAAAGAACTAACTAAGGAGAGTTATAATGCAATTTCCCATACCTACAATATGAGAAACAATAGGCAACCTAATCCTCCTCTAGTTATTCCAACTTCTCTTCTTGATCCTCAACCTATTCTGCCTCAAGCGTCTCACATTTCACAAACTCTTGGTAAGGACTATGACCTAGTTGAACAACTTAAAGCTATTCCTTACAAGATATCCCTCTGGGATTTGATTCAAACTTATTCAACTCATCATGGAATGCTACAAGATGCATTGAAAGCATTAAATGTCCCACCTACATTGACATATATTAATATGGCTTCCTTGATTAATTCTATAACAACACCTAAGGCTCAGATTGTATTTACACAAGATGAGCTATCCTCTAGTAAAATTCAACAAAAATATGATCCTTTGATGATCGTGGTTATCATAAATGATAGTGCAATAAAGCAAACACTAGTGGACAATGGTTCTGGCCTTAATGTTTGTAGTATTAACTTGTTGCATAAGATCAATGTTGATACATCTCTTATTAAGCTTGATTGTCTTACTATCTGAGGCTTCTACAATGTTGCTAAATCTTCATTAGGTATCATTACCTTGCCTATTAAGGTAGGTCTTGTTACTTTACCCACACCTATCCATGTCATGTCTGGAGAATTGACGTATAACTTGTTGCTAGGGTGACCTTGGATTCGTAGCATGCAAGTTGTCCCCTCTACATTGCATAGGCAAATTAAATTCATTTACAACAATAAAACATATTGTCTAAAAACATCAAGTTCAAAATCCTCTTCAATTGGTTCTTCCTCAATTGTTTTAGATAATTCCTCTAAAACTTCTACTCCTACTAATGCGACCACTTCATAAAACTTATCTCCTATATCTTAATCGATTCCCAATACTTCCTCCAGTGAACCTAAGATTCTTGAGGGAGAATCTTCGTAGCCTGATTCTACTACTAAGAACACCTTTTCTCCTGAGAAGGTTCTTGTTGAAGATGATTTGGGATCCCTTGATTTCAATCCTATTTTCATAGGGGAATACAAAATCCCCCCTAGAGAACCTAAGGTGCAATATGCTTTGTCTGGGCCATTGAGTAATAACTTTGTGGTGGCTTCCCAGACTTCGTCTCCTGTTTCTGACCCTGAGGACTTTGACCCTTTACTGTATGAAAATCCTCCTTCTACAGAAATGGCTAATATTTATGGTACTGGTTTTCACATCCTATCTAGGTGCAGATATAGAGGTAATGGATGTGGTGCTCAAAAATAGGGGATCAAGGTACCCTTGGAAAACAACTTCTGTGATATGACATTTGGGCTTGGTTATGATCCTTTTAAGCACATTATAACCTCTAAGAGATCATTCATTAGTATTAATGCCATTTATGCTTCTCTTTTGCTAAAATATCCAGAGTATATTGACTGTGACTCTTCTAGTGTCCTAAATTTGGATGTTTTTCCTAATGATGATTCCTTAGCCAAATTCTTAGGAGCTTATGACAACCATCCTCGTTATCACTGTAATCGTGGCTTCCCTACTGTCTAAATGTGGAAGCTTACTTTGGGAAAGAAATAAATAATGATGAGATAGTCAAATAATTTCCTCAGTTAAAAGATGCTCCTCAACAAAGCAATCTCCTAATAAGTGACACTATTGATATCAGGATAGATCCTTATGTTGAAGATAAATTCATTAAGATAAGGAGATGTCTTGAAGAAGAAGAGCAAAAACAATATTCTGAGTTATTACTTGAATTCCCTGAAATCTTTGCTTGGATATACTCTGATATGCCTGGCATAGATCCTAATATTATCACTCATAACATTGTCCTAATTCTTGATGCTAAACTTGTGAAGCAAAATATTTCAAAAAATTTACCCTAAAGTGGCATTACTTGTTAAAGCTGAGATTGAAAAATTGTTGGATGCTGGATTCATCCGTCCTATCGATTATTCTCCATGGATTTCAAACATTGTGGTTGTGGCTAAGCCTAATAATAAAATTAGGATGTGTACGGACTTCCGTGATCTAAAAAAAGCCTCTTTAAAAGATGATTTTCCTCTCCTGAATATCGATATGATAGTGGATTCCGTAGCAGATCATGCCCTCTTATCCTTCATGGATGGTTTCTCAGGATATAATCAAATCTTCATTAATCCTCAAGGTCAATACAAAACTGCTTTCACCACCCCTTGGGGCATGTTTTATTGTGTTATAATGCCTTTTGGATTGTAAAACACAAGTGCAACCTATTAGTGTGCTATGACTCTCATCTTCCATGACTATATGCATAAGACTTTAGAAGATTACGTTGATGATATCTTAGCTAAATCCGTTCTTCATATAGATCATGTTAAGATCCTTCACCAAATCTTTGAGAGAATTCGTAAGTATAACATGCGCCTGAATCCCCGAAAGTGTGTGTTTGGTGTGGATAGTGGAAAACTATTAGGGTTCATAGTTTCACATCGTGGAATTGAGGTGGATACGAAGAAAATATATGCTATTGTTAACATGCCACCTCCTAAGAATGTCTCCCAACTAAAAAGTTTGTAGGGAAAGATCCAGGCTACTCATAGGTTTGTTTCTCA
The DNA here is from genome assembly GCF_030272615.1 of Cryptomeria japonica. NCBI lineage: Eukaryota > Viridiplantae > Streptophyta > Pinopsida > Cupressales > Cupressaceae > Cryptomeria > Cryptomeria japonica. Next base: position 346,296,437 of record NC_081414.1, read on the forward strand.
ACTTGTGGATCGTGCCTTTCCTTTTACTCAATTGATTAAAAATAATACCATTTTCTAGTGGAATGAGGATTGTCGTCAAGCATTTGAAGACCTAAAAGCCCATTTGGCCAATCCTCCTATTCTTCGACCTGCTGATCCTACTAAGCCTTTCCTGTTATACAGAGTTGCTTCCCTTCATGCTCTTGCAACTTTATTGGCACAATGTGATAAGGACAGTAGAGAATGTTCAGTTTATTATATAAGCCACACTCTACTCGATTATGAAGTCCGACTCTGCGATAGAAAGGCAGTGCCTTTCTTTGGTCTTTGCAACCCAAAAGTTAAGGCATTACCTTTTGAATGCTGAAGTCCATGTTATCATTAAATTTGATCCCCTCAAGCATCTTTTCTCTAAAATTGACCTCTCCAGATGCTTAGCTAGGTGGGTTATGATGTTGATCAAGTTTGACCTTAAGTTTTTCTAGCAAAAGGCAATAAAGGGTCAAGCGTTGACTAACCACTTAGTTGAGGCTCCTTCACCCTTCTCCCTACCTAATCCAGAGTCCTTTCCTGATGAATAAATTTTATCTATTGAGATTAATGAGACTTGGGAATTGTACTTTGATGGATCTACATGTAGTACAGGATCGGGGGCAGGGGTGGTCTTAATTTATCCTAAAAAGAAGCCTATCCCTTTATCATATCATCTCAATTTCTTGTGTACCAACAATATTTTTGAATGTGAGGCTCTTATAGCTAGAATAAAAGCAACCTTAGCATTAAATATAAAACATCTACATATCTATGGAGATTCTCAACTAACAATAAGACAAGTGATAGGAGTTTATCAAGCTAAGCAAGACAAATTATCAAAATATAGAGATCTAACTATATCCTTGTTACATAAATTTGATTCTTATACCATGGAGCCTGTTCCTCGAAAGATAATCGACATGCCGATGCGATGGCATGTGTAGCCTCTCTTGTATCTTTAGAGGATCCCTTGGTAGATCTTAAATGCACTATCCATAACCTCACTACCCCAGTTATTGTTGATAATCCTAGTGATGTGGCATATTGTTGCATTATAGATTCTGATGAATGGTACTCACATATTGTGAGATATTTGAGTGATGGTACTTTTCCCAACTCTTCGAACAAGAATACTAGGGCTAGGATTCACAAGCTGGCCGCTAGATACATTATCCTTTATAATGTTCTTTATAAGAGGGGTTATAATGGTCTTCTCCTCCGCTATCTGAACAAAGCCAAAATCCCTATTACCCTTGAGGAACCACATTCAAGTGTTTGTGGGGGGAATTTTGGGGGTAGATCCTTAGTTCAGAGGTTACTCTGAATGGGATATTATTGACAGACCATGGAAAAGGATTCCTTCGTGTTTGTTAAGAAATGTCATTAGTGTTCGCAACATAGCAATTTGATCCATGCCCCTGCCCAAGAACTTCGATCTCAATTATCATCTTGGCCCTTTTCTACATGAGGTTTGGATCTTGTTGGTAAAATATCTCCTCCTTCATCTCAAGGACATACCTTCATCATAACTACAACCGATTACTTTACGAAGTGGGTGGAAGTTGTTCCTCATCGATCCACTACCACTGAAGTAATTTGTCAATTCATTTTGGAAAACATTATTTCTCGATTTGGAATACCTTCCGCCTTAGGTTTGGATAATGGAACATCATTTAAAAAATAAGGATGTGAAGAAGTTTCTCAAGAAATATCATATTCAACATAAATTTTCTACACCTTACTACCCTCAATCAAATGGTCAAGTTGAGTCTTCGAATAGGATAATTGAACAAATTCTTCGAAAGACAATGAACAAGCACGATAAGGATTGGCATACTCAATTAACCTACACTCTTTGGGCCTATCGAACAAGTGTACGTGTTGCTATGGGTTGTACTCCTTATAATCTTGTTTATGGTGTTGATGCCATTATGCCTTTGGAGTTAGTGTATACACATAAAATGGCTATGAGCGATTAAATAAATATTTTATATTTATTTAATATTTATTCTTCTATTAAATAGTTAATTTGAAAAGATTAATTTATTTAATTCATTTCATGTCCTTCTATTAATTAATTTAATTGAAACATTTTATTAATTAATTCATTTATCTTTTTCTTCTAATCAATTTATTAAACATCTAATATTTAATTATTCTTCAAATCAATTAATTAAATATCTAATATTTAATTATTCCTCTAATAAATTAAATATCTAATATTTAATGGTTATTTTTCTATCCTATAGGCTCAAATATTAAATAATTTCTTAAATTATTTAAACCCCTTTTCCAACTCACCTTCCATCTCCACTTCATCTTTCCTTTGCCAACTCATCCATCATGTGGCTAAATTAATTCAGAAAAATTAAAATAAATAAAACGTTTATTAGCCACTTATCTCCAACTTCCAAAATAAATGAAATATTGTGTACGTACACATATTTCTTAACCTTCTTCTATATTCTCTCTAATATCCCTATATCTTAGGAAGGACTTGAGTCCACTTGCCCTCTCATGCCTAAATCTTCTCCAACCATCCCTAGATTCCCTCAGTTAGCAACTCAGTCAAGGTGAGATGAGTGAAACTTGTCTTCTCCTTCCCCCTTTCTCTCAACCTTCACCTTTTCTCACAACCATTCAAATTTGTAGATCTGATCATGATCGTTGATCCAAGACACATCATCTTATCTTCTCAAAAGTCTATAAAAGTAGGAGTTTGAGTTGAGAAAGAGTTAGTCTTCAAGTTAACAATTTGATTAAAAACTTAAGTATCCATGATTTTTATCTTGAAGCAATTTAGCATAATCATTTATCTTTAAATCATTTGCATTGCATATCATAGTATCAGTTAACTATCAGTTATCAGTCCATTCTTCATATGTCATCTTGGAAGCTACCAGTGCTTGTCTGAGAGCAAATCATCTGCAACCAAGAACAGTGGAGTTAGGACACAATGAGACTTAAATCATGAAGGTAATAATATGGTTTTTATTTTATATCAATTTCATGTAGTTTCATTGGTTGAGTTTGCATTTCCTATAGCATTTCCTTTGTATTTTGTGAAGCTAACATGTTGCAGGTAGTATTCTGATGATGAAATTCAAGTCGACACAGTTAGAAATTCCTTCTTTGAGAGTTTCTCTTAGAGGTATAATGGATGATGATTCTTATAGAGAACAAAGACATCAACAACTTGAAATGTTTGATGAACGTCGTATAAACACTCTTGATCATATTCAAGCATATCATAAAACTTTGCAAAGGAGCTACAAGGATAAAATTATTCAGCGTTCCTTCTCGGTAGGTGATCTAGTGCTTTATGAGAATCAGTGTAACGTGAATGCTTTACCCGAGGAGAAAGGAAAATTCATCCCTAATTGGCTTGGACCATACATCGTTGTCGAGGTCTATGGATCAGGTGCTTACAAAATAGCAGATGTGGAAGGTACACCTCTTAAGGAACATATAAATGCTATGCACCTTCGTAGATACTATGCCTAGCCTCTATCTCTTTCTTTCTCTCCCTCTTTCTCTCTTTCTAGTTTATCTTCTCTCTCTTTGTACCTTTTATTTCTTCAAAATTGGATAATGTGTTAGCTTATCTTCATTAAAGTATGTGGTGTTGAATGATATTGTATTATTTAGTCTACATTACTTTGTTCTTGACAAGCATGTTCCTTCACTCTGTTGTTTGTCTTGGATTCATTTATGTAAATTGTAATAGATTTACATTCTATATGTGCTAGCATATTATATAATTTCTTATGTGTTAAGTAAGATTATATCATGTTGTGTTTAATTAGAGTTAATTAAATCACATTAGTCACATGTTCTTAAGCTTAACACATTTCTGTTCTACATCAACAAAGTAGCATTTAATTAAATCACACATGTATCAATTTAATCATGAAGCAATGAGAAATTAATCACATGGAAATTAAATTAGACATACATGTTCATCACCAAATGTGTTACTTTTAATCTAAGCAATGAATATATTGTTTAAAGTATTAAAATAACATGTTTGAGATATAACATGGGCATAAATCAATACATATCCATGAGTGTCATAACATATACATCAACAAAAATGTCTCATGACATACTAAGGTCATCTCCTATCCCTAGAGCTGGTAGCTAGAGGATGGTGACTAGATGTCTCCTCCTGATGTGGCCGTGGAGGTGGGCCCATGGGTGTGTATCATGATATGAACCGTGAGTGACCTTGCGAGGAGCTCCCGCGATCCCTCTCCATCATAATCCCACAATATTTGGCTGCCTTTGTCTGCGATGTTGCTAGATCACGCTCTATCTTCTCTAATATCTCTCGTAGGACCTCCATCTCCATCCGAAGAGGTGTGAATAGATCCCCTACACTCCTCTATGATCTATGCGCTATCTGCAAGGAACTGGGAATGTGTGCGGTCATGATGAGGTCTATCACTGTGTTCTGAATGAAAGAGCACCACTCCTAGACAGTAGTTGCACAGAAAGGGGAGAGATTTTCATCAGTAACATTTGATATCATCAAATTTAAACTAATAAGATACATAAATTAAACACCTTACCTAGATCTCCCTCTCACCAGTAGGGATCGTGGACATAGAGCACCTGAGACTGGGACCCGCTAGGCTCTCCATGCTCATACTGTCTCTGTACAGTGGGCATGGGTCGATGAGGACTAGAATCAGGACCCCTTATAGGGTCCTTCTCTTCCTATGATGGGATGCTCGGTGGATATAGTGCTATGGTGAAATCCCCAGAGTGATGAGGAACTGCATCTAATTCATCCTCCTCCTTGTCCTCCTCACCCTCGTCCTCGTCCTTGTCCTCATCCTTATCGTTCTCATCCTCCTCATCCTCATCCTCCTTGTCCTCCTCCTCATCGTCTCCATCCTGATCTCCCTCTCCAATATCAAGATCATCTCCATCTCCACCTACCTCCTACTCTCCTACATCATCAACCTGATCATCTGAGCCCTCCTCAGATGTATCAGGTCCTCCTCCGTTGCTCATCTGCCTCCATGGTCTGGGGTTCCCTCTAGGGAAGTATACTAGGAAAATGGCTCCAGGATATGTCCTCCACCACCATGCGATGAACCATCGGTGTGCACCCACATTGTCTCTATAGTTTATCGCAACATCTTGATCTGACCCATCTGAATCTGCGATGTAGATATCATCACTAGTGGGCCTAGGAATGGCTCTGGGTCTCAGTATCATGCAAGAATGACAAATGTACATAGGCACATCAGTAGGAACACACTGATCGAACCCAAACTGTCACTGGACTTGGTTGAAGTAGTAGGGGATGACTGTGGCTATATCATCCCTCTAGTGGACAGTTCCTGTGCATGCAGAACATCTGCCTGTGTATACCTAGCCACACGTACAACCTAAGGTAGGGTCTCCATATGACTCTACTTGCTGTCAATCTGTCTAAGCTCAATCTCCAATGTAGGAGATCACCAAATTGCCACTCATGGGTAAGTGGATAAGCAAATACCCTAGGCTGCTCTGAGACTAAGTCTATAGGGACTGCCGCGGGCCTAGTACAGGTAATGTGCTAAAAAATACACACCTGTAGTAGTGTGCATGTCATTAGGCTGCATCCCTGTCCAAATACATACTCCCCAAGGTCGTGATAAATATGTGCAAGCATGCTCCAACCCCAGGAGTATACTCGCTCATGTCTCTCCATCGCTCAGATAGTGTACATGAGGCATTGGTGCATGTGCGTACTGCGCCCATTAGGGCACACAAAAAATGCAATGGTAGATATCATGAGTCACCTCAGTAATGGAACCTCACTGGTTAGGTGTAGGAGCCAACTGACCATGATACGACCCCTCGTCTCACTGAGCATCACTCTTTCCATAGCATATACTTGCTCTCTCCTATAATCCTCCTTAGTGCGATTGAATCGATATCTCACGGTCTCCCCCCTGATGGGAAGGCACAAGATGCGATATACATCCTCAAGGGTGACCGTCATCTCCCCCATAGGAAATAGGAATGTCGAGGTGTTTGCATTCCACCTCTCCATCAATGCCATAAGAATCATAGAATGAAATATGACAGTCGACATAGTCATCACATACCATAAGCCCACAGTGCGCAACAACTCCCTCTCCCCCGATGTCAGCCTTGGGATCTGCTCTTGAAGGCTTTGGAAGGTGAGCCTGACAGTATGCTCATGGATGTACAACAGTGTCTACAAAAGCGAAACATTCTGTCATCAGTAATCGATCATCATCATTTTCTAATCAAAACATTTATTCTATCTATTCCAACATTCAATCGCCTAATCCTATGTCGCCATTGGTCACCCCAGACAAGGACCAGGGCGCCCTAGGAGGACCAGGGTGCCCTAAGGCCCCAAGGTACCCAAACAGGGAGCACGGACCCAGTTTTGACAATGGAATCAAAATATTGAAATCACTAAAGGCATGAAAGAGTTAGATGTGAATCAACGAAATGTCAACTCACCTCATCAAGTGGTCGATCGACAAGTACAGTCTGACACATGATCTCCATCCGCGTAGGTCGCTTAGGTTGGCGTCGAGGCATTCTGACTAATAGGTGGGCTTCTCTGTAGTGAATAGTGCTGAAAAGTCAAAAAGTGACAAATGAAGGTGTCACTTTCATATTTATGAGGTATGCACTTTTTCATTTTTATGATTTCAAGTTAAAAACCCTAAATTCTGCACTTTTCCTTCAATCTCTCATATCTTGAGCTAGGGAGCTCCGATTCTCGCACCGTCGGTGGCATTGGAATCATGAGTTCACCTTCTCGCTCCATATTAATTCCATAATGTGCTTGGATGAGAAATCAAGCCTTTTTGTGAACTTTCTTAATCAAAATCTTTATCACAATTCGTTGTGGTAAACATGATGCCTTGTTTCATCTCACTAATTAGCAAGCCGAAATAGGGGGCATATAGCTACCCACGAATTTAATCACCTTCCTTAGTAAGTATTAGGTGATTTTGTGATATAACATGTGGTTTTATAGGGCATGGTTCCTAATTGTGTACAACAGATACCACTGGGGGCTTCGTCCAACAATTCATGGATATATCCTTTTTCAAATGATGTTTACTTTTCTGTACTTTAGCTTGCATATGAACGTAGTGTCATATGACTACTAAAGTGGGAGATAAATGTAGTGTCGTAAGTTGTACATCTTTGCTAGGGTGGTACAATTTCATACTTAGGTTAGCACTCGCCTTAGTGTGTCTTGCATCTTGTATTTCTAATTCCCCTTTGAGCATTTAATTAATTAATCTAATTTAATTTAAAGTCATATTTCATCACTTTACATATTATAAAGTTGGGCCCTTTACCCTAAGTGTGCCCCTTTCTATTTTATTCCTTCAATAAATCATTTAATCATAAACCATAATTATGTCTTATTTTGACCTTTAAGGCCCAATTTCACATATCAAAACATCTCAAAACCAGCTATAACTTTGAGATGCGCTCTAATATCACCATATCTAACGGCTTCAAAAATTTGGTGAAAAGTTGGTCGGACCATGGGGAGAGTGCACATGGTCCTTGACTTTTTCTTGAAATTTTAGGAGCATAATCCTATGATATAATAACGCTTAACCCCAAAAGATTGGTAGGGAATTCAAATCCTAGGTCGGCCTAAAGATGAAATTAAGATCTAGGGTTTCATACTTAAGAGGTCTCTTTCTTCATTTGAAGGGGTCTTCTTTTAAGAATCTAAGAGCAGGTTTTTGGAGCATAAAGAGCCTTCTTTGCAGTGAAAGAGTAGATCTTTGAATTCTTCAACAATATTCAACATTCATCCATCAAACATTCATCAATCATGATTTCATCAATTGGGGGCTTTTGAAAATGTAGGAGAACAATAGGAGATTACCAACTAAAGATTAGCTTGTACCTCTCCCTTGGGTTGGGTATGGTTTCATGTTGTTTTCATGTCTTTGCATAAGCTTCATTTTGATTCATATCCATTCTTTATATCACTTTGCATCATGGATTTAGAGCATTTACTTTGTCAATTATAAGCAATTAGGGTTTACTCTTTAGGGTTGCTCTAGATTGTTTGCTTTCATTTTAGGATCTTGCACACACATTTTCAATACATTATTAGCTATTTGTGGAGGTGGAAATCACCAACATAGGGGTTTGACTAAGGCAAAACCCCATATAGACACCCAAAACCCTATTTTGCAAATTCAGATACAAGTTCGGATCCGAGCGTCGTCGAAAGTTTCAGGACTAGAGGAGCGCACAGAGACAATTTTTGACTGTAAATTTCATCAGAAACCCCAAGGAAAGGGGTGTAGTGCCTTGGTCCTTCCTAGGACAGGGGCGTGGGGCCTTGGTCCTACCCTCTGTCAGTAGGATTTGGCAGGATGATGTCTTGTAGGCTTCAAAGCCCATCCTGTCAGTTGCAGCTCCAGACTTGCAGAATCAAGATAGTGGTGTGGCACCCTGGTCTCAGACACTTCTTCTCATATTTCAAACATAGGTGCACCTTTAATTTTGTCTCCTAATCTGTAATTTTTAGAAGTATATCAGTTGTCCTTTGATCTGCATTTCCAGATTAGGGTTTGCTTGCTTACTTACATCCTAGGTTAGATTGCATTTTGAATCATTCCTCTCTCTCATTTACAACAAAGGAATATAAAACCTAAGAGGTCATCCTTGGCTCTCTCTTCCACATAAGAAGTAGCCATGTCACCTCCCTAGGCTCTTTCGTATTCTGTGAGTGTTTATGAGAGTGGGATTAGGGTTTCCATACCTAGTCTCACTTTTCCCCCTACATCAGTATACAACACAAACTCCTTAGGCAACAAATAATGTCTCCATTTCTCCAATGCTTGAACTATGGCATAGAATTCTTGATCATACACTGAATATATTCTCCTTGCATCATTCAACTTCTCATTGAAATAAGCTATTGGTCTTCCTTCTTAACTTAACACAGCTCCAATTGCATTCTCACTTGCATCACAGTCCACTTGAAATACTTTGCTAAAATCCAGTAAAGCCAACACAGGCTACTCTGTCACCTTCTACTTCAACAATTCAAAGCTCTTATTTTCTCCAGTTGTCCACTTGAAACTGTTTCCATCTCCTCTCATTGCTTTTGTTATAGGGCTACAAACTGAACTGAAATTTCTAATAAACTTCCAGTAGAAGCTAGCCAATCCATGAAATGATCTTACCTCTCCTATGATTTTTGATGTAGGCCATTCAACAATTTCTCTTACCTTCTCCGGATCCTTCTTTAATCCATCCGCAGATATCACAAATCCCAAATAGGCTAACCTCTTCCTTCATGAAACTACACTTATTAATGTTTATCAACAACTTCTCTTCTCTCAACCTTTACAAAACTTATCTCAAATGCAAAATATGTTCTTCCTTGCTCTTACTCAAAAATCAAAATGTCATCAAAATACACAATAAAAAACTTACCCAAGAATTTCTTCAATAAATCATTCATCAACCTCATGAAAGTACTCGGTGCATTAGTCAATCCAAAAGGCATCACCAACCATGCATACAATCCTTCATTTTTCTTGAATGTTGTCTTCCACTCATCTCCTTCTTTGATTCTGATATGATGGTATCCACTTTTCAATTCTATCTTTGCGTAGTATTTGGCTCCACTCAAACAATCCATTATGTCATCCCTCCTTGGCAAGGGAAATTTGTACTTCACTGTGATCTTGTTTATTACTCTAGAATCAGTACATATCCTCCATTCCCCATTCTTCTTAGGTGCTAACATTGCTGGTAATGCACAAGGACTCAAATTTTTTTTGATCAAACCTTTCCTAAACAAATCCTGCACTTGTCTATTCAGCTCCTCATTCTCTGTCATTGTCATATGGTGTGCTGCTTTGTTAGGCAAACTAGCTTCGGGAATTAGGTCCATGCAATGACTGATACTCCTCATAGGGGTAATCCATCAGGTACATTGTCTGAAATGATGTCTCCATACTCTATCAGCAACTCCTTTATTTCTTTTGATTGTTCTCCTTCATGCTCCAGATTGTCAGTCTTCTTAGGAACTAAGGCAAAACACACATTCTCATGTCTCATCCCATCTAGGAATTTCCTTCCATCCACCAAACAAATTCTAGCACTTGTACAAACTTCAGTTTTTAGAGGCTCCTTCAAAGGTAACAAGGTTTGCTTCATCCCATTTGCAATAATAGTGTACATGTTCTTCCTCCAATCATGTATTGCATGTCTATCAAACTACCATGGTCTACCGAACAAGATATGACATATATCCATAGGCATAATATCACACAAAACTTCATCATAATAAGATCCAATCTTCAATTTCACCAAACATTGTTCACTTACTAGTATCTTATGATCATCCTGAATCCATGCTATCTGATAAGGCTTAGGGTGCTTCAATATCTCCAAATTCATCTTATTCACCATCTCCTCCAAAATAAGATTATTTGAACTACCACTATCAATTATAACTTTACAACACTTACCAGATACTTTACATCTGGTCTTGAACAAATTCCTCCTCTACAAGGGCTCTTCATCCTCTCTGGTATGACATAAAGCTCTCCTCATCACTAGAGATTCTCCATCTTCTAGTTTATTAGTTGATCTAGTATGGTCTTCTTCTACCAATATTTCTCTTCTAGTGCTCTCTGCCTTCCTACATTCAAAAGTATGACGTCCTTATCCTCTGCACTTAAAGCAAGTTCCTCTAGACACTCTTTTATCTTGTCTTCTATCTTTTTTTTCATAACCCTCATTCCTGTATCCATCAGGTTCTCTTCTCCGGTAAAAATTTCTATCATCCTTCCGATATGAACTACTATCTCTGCTAACTTCCTTGTCTTTTCTCTAATCTGCACAGGGTCCTCTTCCTCCGAAATAGCTTCTTCCTCCTTGAAATCTTCCACCTCTACCTCTTTGCTTCTTCTCATGTCTTTTGTTCAACTTCTCTTCTTATTTCAAGGCATATATTGATAAGCTTCTTCAACACTTTGCAATTTGATTAGACAATTAATCTTGTATAGACATCTGCAACCCATTCAAATACCTAGCAACTTGTTCAATTTCATCATCAGTATGTCTAGATCTGATATTCAACTTGTAGAATGCTTCGGTATAGTCCTTCACACTAGATTCCTTCCGCTTTAGATTCTGGAACTTCCGAAATAAATTCACTTGATAATCAACAGGCATAAACTTTGATTTCAACTTGCTAACCATCCGCTCCCAAGATTTAATCTTCTCTTTACCTCTTCTTTTTCTATCTACCTACAAATTTTCCCACCAAAGAGATGCATGTCCTTTAAACTTAGTGCAATCATATCTTACCTTCCTATCTTCAACGGTGCCTTCAAAATCAAAATACTTTTCCATCTCTGTGATCCAATCTAGCAATTCATCTGAGTCCAATTGGCCATCATAGTCTAGTGGGTTGAAATGTGGTCTGGTATTAACTCTAGAAAAATCTCTTATAAACCTTTCTTCATTTGGATAATTTGCCGGTGAATTTTCTCCTTGTTCTCCAACTACTTCTTCCTCATCGTTACTCACATCTTCAACATATCGACCTCTTCTTTGGGCCGTTTCAACAGCTTCTAATCGGGCTACAATTCCTCTCAACATCTCCATCACAACACAGTCTACATTTCCACATGCTCCACCACCTCTAACATTTCCTCTCAACGTCATCTTCATGCCAGTCCTCTGCAGCTGCAAGCCGGATCCTCAATCCACCACCCTACAACAAAATTTTACAGGACTCTGTAATCTCTGGAATGAAATCTCTCTCTAATACCACTTGGCACAGTCATGACAGGAAGGTCCTCAAATAGAATAGCCCAGACCATGTAGCAAGAGTTACATAGCAGAAACAACTCAATGTGATGGAGACAATCCACAAACAAACTTTATTATATCTTTAAAATTAATTATAAATTGTTGGCAACATGCGGGCTTACAAGATTCGACACACTGGCCTCAAGAAAGAATGTAAGCCAACTTTGGACCCCTTGACCTTCAGATTTATCTTTGATGTTCTCATAACTGACTTCTACAAGCCTAATTGCATTGATTTATATGATCAAGAATGATCCATGTCGACCCAAGATGAAACAAATGTTGATGAACAAGATGCAATGTGTAAAACAACAAGGTCGGCCTCTATCAAAGAGATCCTTCCAGAAAATCCATAGAATGAAGTGAAGACCTAAGGGAAGGTCGGCCACACACCTAGGGACATTGGAAACAATGAACTGAAGCTCTACAAGCTACATAAGTGATCCCCAAGATTCGCCAATAGCAAATAGGTCCAAGCGGTTTCAGTGTTCCAAGCCAGAAAATTGTCTCAGATTTCGGAAGTGATAACTTCCCAGAAAAAGATCCAAATGTCCCGTTGAATTAGAATAAGGTAGATGAACATGTCTACAAACAAAATCCAGCTCCACAGGATCCGGTGAGCAAATGCAAAGAAACACAAAAAGAAATGTTGATACTGCAAACATGAAACAAACTAAAAAGAAAATTTTTTGATTGATGCAAGATTGCCATGAACCAGGGATGCTCCTGCATCATAACGATACATTTGTTCTTTTACTTTGTTGATATGAATTGAACAAATCTTTAGAAAATAGTCTACTTGAAACAATTAGGGTTTCCAAAAAACCTTTTTGACAAACTAATATCTTCATGGTAAAGAATCACCATTACGTGTGTGCGATAAATGAATTTCAAATTGATAAACTTAAAAAATTCATTTATAAAAAATGTGGATTAAAAGATGTAATTAGGGTTTTTAAATACTAACCACATATTAAAAAAAACCAATAATAGGTGTAATTCGGGTTTTTAAACCCAAATTACACATATTGTCAGAATCATGGAAAGAGGTGTTAGTCGGGTTTATAAACCCGCCAGACACCTATGATGAATGCAAAGGGAAGAGGTGTCGGTCGGGTTTCTAAACCCGCCGAACACCTAACAAAGGAAAAGCCATCAAAATAGGTGGACAACGAGTTTCTAAACTCGTTGAACACCTCAAAGGAAAAACCAACATTGGTTGGGTGGTTGACGGGGTTACAGACCCGCCAAACACCAAAGCTTGGTGTATGGCAGGTTGGTAGCCCCACTAATCACCTTGGGTAAATATAAAGGGCTGACGATGGTGGTCGGGGTCACAGACCCGCCACAAACCAGTGCATGGTGTGTGGTGGGCCTACGACCCCACCCAACACCACGGTAAGTAATGCAAATAAAGGTTGGGATGTGGGTGGTGGTCGGAGTTTCCAACCCGCCACACACCATGCCTACGACTCCACCAACAAAACTTATAATAATGCAAAGGGATACGACGTGCAGTGAGGGTTGTAAACCCACCACACACCACAATGTGGTGTGTGATAGACCAACGACCCCGCCCACACCAGAATGTATAAAACATCATAAGGCATAACATGAAAGGATTTATATGGTATTGTGGCGAGGTGGCAGACCCGCCACCAACCACTTAGTGGTGCGTGTCAGTACTACAACCCTACCACGACACCACGGGATAACATGAGGTAAAAAGATGGAGGTTGCTCAGGATCATAAGATCCCAGTGAAATTTCAATCAAGAAGAATAAGTAAAGATTATACAAAAATACAAAAAACAATCAAAAAGGGTTTTTAAAAACCGTAACAAGAGAGAAGAAAGAACACACACCCGAAATGTGAAGTTGAAATCTTCTCCCTCCGACTTCTAAATCCACTTGGGAAAGATTAAAATGAGGGTAAAAGGAGGATAAATAAGTCTTAAAAACAAAGTAAAAGACTCCTAAACAAACTCTTCAAGCAAGCCATAAATAACTCAAAGTGTAATAAATAAGTGCAATTCAGGTTTGTGAACCTGATTTGCACCTATAAGTGTAAATCGAGTTTACAAACATGATTTGCACCCATAAGGTGAAATAATCCAAGAGAAGTGCAAATCAGGTTCACAAACTCGATTTGCAACTAAAATGCCAAACTTTGTGTAAATTGGGTTTGTAAACCTGATTTACACCTAGACTTCACATAAGATGAAAAGGTGTAAAGAAGGCAAAAAACACACTTATGACGACAAAAATGTCTCGTAAAGTGAACATAGAGCACAAAAAACCACAAATGAGCCAAAATTTGTGGGGTACCCTCAATTTTTGCTAGCGCTAAAAATCAAGGATAACAATCCTGAAATGTTGCAAAATAAAGAAGTTAACATAATTATTCTAACTCAACCAATGCTTCTTATTAATTCTATCCCTATTAATGTCCATTATTTTAATAAACTTAGAAGCTCTTGTATCTTTCATGTCAATTGTACATAATAAGAACTAATACTTACACATTTGAATCATTTTGTTATTGTTAGCGATTAATAATATGTTGTCAACTTATAAAAATTCATAAACTAATAGTCAACTTCCTTAAAGTAAAAGTATATTGAAAATTCTAACAAATTTAAGCTTCAAATCATAAGTATCAAACTTAATACCATATTTTAGGCGACTCTTTCAAGCTATAGAGACTTTTTCTACCTATAAACAAGAATTTCCTCTCTTTTTACCACAAAGTGCTCAAGTTGTCTCATGTATATATTTTCATCTCTGAATCCCCATGTAAAAATATCATCTTAGCATCCCTTTGTCCAACCTCAAGGTTATAGGCAACAATAAGAGATAATAAGAATCTAATAGAAGTTTAACATTACAACAAGGGTGAAAATGTTATGAAAATCTATTTCCTTAAATTTGGAATAACCCTGTTGGCAATCTCAATTATGGATCCCAAATCCCTAAGATTGGATAGTCTTTTAGGTGTTGGTATAACATACTTAAAACTTTTAACATGAAATGTGATTTTTTTTAATCACAATATTAAAGTAGAAGTTGCAAGTAAAATGCATATGAAAAATTTATTCTTTGAAATAACATTTCAACATGAATTAATACTAAACAATGCTTGCATGAGAATAATTTTCAAATGCTAAGATTTAATCATCATGAAATCTAACATGTCCATAGCTTGATTAATATATCACGTTTGAAATAACAAAGAATTGCATAGCAAGTAATAGAGAGGGAAAGAGTTTAGGGTATACAAGAATCTAGACTAGTTGATTTGTATCACAAGTCTTCACATGAATTTGCATGAGGGAGAGCATCACTCAAGCGTTTTTCCTCCAATCACAGACCTAGCAATCCCCCACACACCTTTCTACTAAAAGTGGCCCTACCCTTCACGAGGGTACAAACATGGGAATTGGTCAAGGTTTCCATTTGAGTCAGGTGTTGTATCCTGCATAATTCCAGTTGACAATACAACTATAAACACCTGCTAACTATGCATGACCAATCTATTGGACTATGTATCTGGGAACAATGAATTGATTGAATGCAAATAGACCTTTTCATCACTTTGGTCAAAGTTTAATACAATAACACTTAACATGAAGTGCAGTCTTTTGTTCACCCACCCTTACTTGACTTGGGTACTTCAAACATCCTATAGTTTAGACTTATTAATTTAACAAACGAGGTTGACAAGGAACCTTGGTTATGCATGCTCACATTATTTGACCATAGCATTTGCCTTTGGTTCTCATGTCAAGATTATACATATAAAGGAAGATGTAAACTCTTGTTATTGTTATACTTGACATTCAATTTGAGAAATGTACAAATTTTCACCCCTCACACTCTTGTGACTAAGTGAATTTATATGCCATAAAAAAAAGAAGGCTTAGATTTGAATTATCAAAGTCTTCTAAGTGCCCGACTACCCACTTCTAACAGTGACTTGTTTCATCTTAAAGCTCAAGGTGTCTCTTACCAAGATTATAATATTAGACACTTCAAGGATAACATAAACATGCTTCTTTGAATTAAGAAAAGACAATAATGGAGTACAACTCTCTTGTTGTCTTCTTTGGTCTCATCATAGTTTTCTAGATGTTTCATATCATAGGTTCTCATACAACCATATGTAAGCATATAGATTATCCCTTGTTATTATATGCTTACATATGATTTATGATAAACTATGAGTACACTTGTACATGCATAGTGGACTATTTATAATAGATACTTCCATAAATTGAGGGATAAGTATCATAACAATGTCGTTGTTTATTAATAACTTTTCAAGACTGAAAGATAGCCATAAGTACTATTTATGTCAAATTTGGATACCTCTGATATTGTAAATGTAAAGTAGATTCAACCACAAAACCTTAGACTTAAAATAAATCCAACATAAACATCAATAAAGAACCATAGAAATGTAAAATCATGAATAAATAACATTATATCATTTACATGTTGGATGGGTTTGATCTCCATTGTCCTCCTATCTCCATTGATCTTGCTTAATATGATTGCTCTCAGATTTGTTGCTTACAGAAGAGCTCAATTAGGAATGGATGTGGTTGTAGTAGACAATTCGATAGAGTTTAGGTATACTTGCACTTTGATTGAGATGGAAAGAGAGAGAGAAAAAGAGTCTCTTTTATAGAGAGCACCCTAAAAATGGAGGGATAGGATTAAGAGGTTGAAGGATAAATGGTTGGCTCAGATTAGAGAGTAGGTATAGGAAATACTAAAATATTGGAGTGGTGGTTAGAGGTAAATTAAGAGATGAATGCCACTTGTCATAGAAAGAAAAGACTAATGAAATCATTCAATAAATAAATATTTATTTAATTAATAGAAAGGTGGGGCCATATATTTATTAAATAAATAAAATATTTATTTAATTTAGGAAAAGGAGCAATTTAAATAAATAAATAAATAAATTTAAATTAGGAAAGACTTAAAAGAAGATTAATTAATTAATTAATTAAATAAATATCTATTTAATTAATAAAAAATTAGGATAAAATAATTAAAGAAATTTTAATTAGGCTAGGACAATTTTAGGTGTCTACAAGTACAACTATTGTCTATACAAGAACCTTACAAAAATAGAGAATAAACATTATAACAAGCTACTAAGTCAATTGAAATCTTCCTTAAATTTAAGACAAGACTGTCTATTATTAAACCTACCAGTCTTGCTCTTCACATGACAATCTAAATTAGAATAATTTGTTCTTGTATAAGATATATTATATCAATAATGAATTCCACACTTCCTTCTCATAAATACTATGCATTTATAGCTAATGCAGAAATAGCATTCGATAGTAGGAGCTCAAACTCCATATCTAAGGTTTTATAATGAAAATACAACTCATATCTGAATCTTTCTTATGAATGAATACAAAGGATTCTCAAAGATTCATTCTACTGGTTAATGTATTAAACGATAATAAGTAGACGAACTTGTGCCTGTAAATGAAAATCATATTCGAATAAGAAAGCATTTTTTAATTCCATTTCAAGAAATATCTATGAATCTTCTTGTATGCATCATTGAATTCAACCAATATTATTTCCTTACTAGATTCAATCTATCGATAGAAAACAATTGATCTTGCATAAGCTATAACTCAATGTGAAATCTCAGTTGATTAAAAAGAGTTAATTGCTACTTCTAACTAGCCTAGCAAATAGGCTTCTCAAAGAATATCAACATTATTACAATCTCAATATTAATAATTTATGCAATGAAAAACTATTTGGCTTTTAAGCCAAAGTTGCTATAATATAATATATGCCTTGACCTCTTTATTGCACATATAAATGATTTGATAGTCTCCACTCAAGGCTATTGCCTCCGTAGTTTATTACCCACTAATAACAATATTGTCTCAACACATAATTCAAGTATCTAGTTTTGTCAAATTTGGCTAAAGAAGTTTATATCAATAATCCAAAAAGCAATACGATGGAAGGCTCTAGGAAGCCATTACAGTTATATTGACACAAAAAACTAACATAATAAGCTCATAGGGTTGGCTATATAGCCACTTGAATTTTAATTCCAAAGTACATTATAATTGTGTAGTTTTAATAACCTCACCAATACATATATATTTGCAAATATAAAGAACATGTATATTTACATACATGCACTTATATGTATTCTTATGTATATGTTCACATATATACATTACACATAATCATATGCCCACTTATATATGTATTGAGTAATTAAAAAATATTGTTAACAAATAATAATGTAATAATCAATAACAAATATGAAATTAATGGATTACGAGGATATGTTTAAGACAGGTTAATCCAACCAATGTTTGGGTCTAGGCCTAACAACAAGTTCAACATAGATTCAATCTAACACATACCTAACAAGACAAAAGGGAATCAATCAAAGATTCGACCAAGGACAAATTATCCCTACATGAGTGTGTGTGTGTGAAGACTCAAATGGCAACACTCACCTATTCTCATGTTTGTATCCCTCTCTGCAGTGACGCTCTCCCTCTCTTTCCTGGAGGGCGGGTGGATTGTCCTACATCCATCTTAGAATGATGAATTTAGTTAGCCCATAACATATAATCATCATTGATACATTGAAATAAATTATTAATCACATATCACTAATCATTAAATATAAACATTTCATTCACATAAGGTCATTTAAAAATCAAACATTAATATAAACCCACATCTATACATAAATTCACCACAAAATACCATATAATTAAAAAGCATTAAGGATGTTATAAGGAGGGATGTAACAACTGAGGTGTAAAACCTAGGATGAGTATCCACAAAACCTATATTTAGGTTGACAATAAGGACCAATTATTAAAGATATCCTTCACTTGTCAATTTGATAAACCAAGGGGGATTTCAAACTAAGGTGGTGAATCAATTGATATTATCTTTATTAAACACTTGCCCTATTACAAACCGTACTCTTTACACAAAGTATCCCAATATTGGTGTCATAATAAACCCATGTGTTAATTTAATAAACAAGGGTAGACACCAAGTTAAAAATGAAAATCTTATAAAGAATAGGTATTAAATGAAATGGATATATTTAAAAATTCAATTGGTATACCTCTTGTGATTGGAAGTTGGTAAAACTACCAAACTACAACATAAAGAAAGTGATTGTAATGAATTGTTTTACTAAATTGGGTTGATGAGAAATAGAGCTTACAACAGATCAATTCTTGTTTCAATAGGACAATAGTCATGAGATCATTCAAACATGCAATTAACTAAAATACCAAAGGGAAACCCTAAATAATATTCTATTGAAGACCATATTTCTTTGAATATAGATGTAAACTAAATTCTACACACATATTTAATGAAATAACCAAATTTGTAGAATATTAGGAGAGTATATTTAGTAATCAAAGACGAAATTGCACATTTCTTTTACTGCTTGAGAAGAGACACAGTTAAAAGATTTTCAATGTTTTTACAATCATCTAGCGAGCCAACTGATCACAGACGGATCAAGAAACAAACACTATGATAATGGAGGCAATCAAACAAGGTTGATTCTACACTTTGAACTCTTCCTTCTTGAGATTGCAATGAGTCAATTACATATTTGGGAAGAAATATATTGCCTTATATTTTCACCCATAATCAATTCACAAATTTTCTCCCTGTTTCTATTAAAAAATTAATACTTCAAGGCCCTTGGTGTATTAATTGATCCATTTTCATAATTGGAATCATTTTTGTTGGTTGTCAAGCTTCACCCATGATTTTGAAACCATTGTTGGTTTTCAACAAGTCCTTTATAACTCAATTGGCATCCATCATAGTTTTGTTTCAAAGATTTTAAGTTCTTCCAATATTTTCCTTTGATTGTAAAAGTAATGTCAGATCCCGACACAACCTTTAGAAATTATTTTTGGTCTCGGCAATACTTCACCCCACTTATCTTTCTTTCTTTCTAAAGATTTTAAAGAATTCTCCAGTCTTCCTTTTAAGTTTCAAAATGGTTGTCGGACTCCAACATGGTTTTTATAATTACGTTAGAACCCGATGGATCTCAGTCTTAATAATTTCAAAGTTGTTCTTTTAATACTTGTCAAAGATCATTAGGGTTATCATAACCCAAATTTTTCTAAGGAATCTCTTTTGAAGGCAAAGGAAGAAGATATAAAATTTCCAATTGAAGAACAAACTCCAATTGAGCTTCCATACTTTGTCAGACTTCGATGTACCACTCAAAACTAAGACAAAAAGGGGAGTAAAGGAAATAGTTGAATATTTGTTCTGGGTTAACTAATCTAAAAGGTTAAAGTGGAAGCGGCATATGGTTTCAAAACCTTTGTCAAGACCAATAGGGTTCCCGAAACTTATTGAAAATCAATTGCTTACGCACATTCTCAAGTAAAATGTATTAATGACAGAGAGCCAAGGTAGGAGAATTTAATGTGATTCAAAGAAGAGATTATTTATTTTAAAATCATCATTTTAAAAGTGTCATTCAACAAATTAACTAAGCTCTTAAAGTATCAAAGCAAAGACCACGACAAATCAGTGAGTAGACTAGTGAGGAGCATTGTTCATCATCGCCATTACACACAAAAGTAAGTATTTCCTAAACTATCAAAAGGATTTTTCACTCCAATGCTAGGGTTTCATTTTATGTCAATCCCACCACCAAAATTAGCTAGAACAAAGGGAAAACTCCATTCAATTTTTTTTAGGAATTTAAGGGATCCTTCTTTTAAGTAAAATTCAAGAAGAAATATAAATATCTTGGCTATGATCACTTATCAAGTTTATAAAGTTCACTACGAGAGGTTGGTGACACTAGGATAGGGCAAATCAACTTACAAGAATTTTGGGAAAGAGTGAAAAACCTTAATAGGTACCCAATTACACAAAGATTTGTGGAGAGTAGACTGTTGGAAGTTACTGCATTTTTGGTAGCCGTTCAGTGCACAAACCTTGTCATGGAATGTATTAATGGGTATGATCCCCATACCAAAGTAATTAAGACCTATGATAATAGGGTTCTCATAACCCTAGATAGGGCAGTCTATTCACAATTGTTTATGGCTTCTAAATAGGGCAGTCTATTGACATTGGGATTTTACTCTGATGCAAACACATTTCAACAACAAGAAAACCTATCATAGGAATATCACAACGAAGGAATGGTTCTCCATACTAGAAAGGGGGTAATCACAACTACAAAAGTCAATTCATAAATCATACTTGAAAGGAGAAATAACATACATCATCATTTTGTTGCATAGGTTGCGCAAGGATGTGGATGCGTTCAATTTAGATGAATGGATTACTTTTTTTTTTGGAAGTTATCTGTGTTAAAGGATAGTGCCTATATTGGACAAGCCTAATCGGCATCAAGTTACATAAAATGATTATTTGTTTTTCCCACAACAAATTATTCTATATGTCATCTTATCTATTTTATGCCCTTGCTTGTATGGAGCATTGGCCTGGGTTAAATCATGTTGAGCAGTATGATAACAATATTTAGATTTATGATTTCTACCCTAACCTTCAATTGCAAAAGGGTTATTCCAACTTTAGGACAGTGAACGACACATTCACAATGAGGTTAGTGAGGGAGTTACAAGGGGACCAGGCCAAATAATTTCACCAGAGGCCATCAAATTAGTTGGTCAATAAGGAAGTCATTTCATACAGTTACAACAATTTACCTAAATCAAACTAGGTGGCAAGTTACCCAAATATCTAAGGAAAAAGGTAAAAAAAAAATGTGTTGAAAGCAGAAAGGTCGGTATTTAGTTTCTCATCGGACTTCGATACTATCTTTGTAAGTCTCAATTAGATAATTTAAACATTGAGAGGGACCTAGCTAAGTATACCACCTCAACCTATGGCCACCTTAGATTACATTTTGATAGTAAGAACTTTGTTAGAAATAATTTGCACTTGGAACTTGCATATCATCATGTACCAGACCTAGAAGATTATTGGGTCAATTGTGTTGATGATTGCGAAGTCCAAAAGTGAAATTGAATGAGGTTGAGTTTGAGACATATTATTGAATATTGTCTAGAGTGGGACATTGAATGGATTCCTAATGAGTCTGACCAGATCCCATCTACACAACTAGTATCCAAACACAACCATTTATTCCTATTGATTGGAGCCTACCTGAGCATAGAGACTTGCAAATAAGAATTGTTGTAGTTCTTTAGAGGACACATATTTGGCTAGCCAAGAAGAAGGTAGAGGATTCAAAAGTTGCTCCAAAGAGAGAACAAAAGGCTAATGGGAAAATAAATCCAAGTTCTACATAACCTCCTCATTTGCTCCATCTACTCGGGCAGAGAAAATGGTTACACTTGATGGGAATGGAGGTGATGATGAACCCCCTAAAAAGAAGAAATCCCTCGAAAGGACTTGTGGAGAAGGCTCATTGCTAGATGCATGGCAAAGGAGAAAAATAAAGAGGGGGAAGACAAGAGAAAGAAGAAGGAAGGAAATAAAGGAGAAGAGAAAGAAGTTACAAGAGAACAAGAACAAGCAATGGGAACAACACATGCTAACACATAAGAAAAATCAAAAAGTGATGAGACAAATGCCTCTTTTCCTTTTGAATTATGAAATATAGAGAAAACAACCTCAGTAAATAGAGCTTTATTGTTTACCTTTGATTCCTTAAAAAGTGTCATGAAAACAATTTCCTCTCCATCGTGGTTAGAAGCCTCCCTATCTAAGAAAAGGAAAATTGAGTCTACCAAAATGCCCCCTAGTGATGCAGTGAAACAATTGCTAGTCTTCCCCTTCCCCTATAGCCAAGAAGATCAAAACCACTTCAAGGATAGTAGAAGATGAGACTACTAACTACTTGTTTTTGGAAATTTATCATCCTTCTATACAAAAGGACCCTATCCAAGCCACAACTATCAATTTCAATACAAATCACATTGGCCTGGGACCCCCTAGTAGAGATGTAGATTTAGACAATTTCCAAGTGACAACCACTAAATTGATGAAAATACCTAAGCAAGACAAATATGATAAGGAATAATTGAACACAATGGTAAATATACTCATGGATTGCTTGAGATCATTGGTAGATCTGACCTTCCAAGCATCCAATTCTTCAGGGCTTGTTTTTTACCCAAAATAAAGTGCAGGTTGACAATCATTTCGGTTGAATTACATGATAATGGATTGAGAAAGTCAAAGATAAAGGAAGGCCTTTTATTGATAGTATGAGAAAGTATATGGAAAACTTACTATCACTCAAATTCAAAAAAAAATTCCCACCCGAGTCTCGATGGATGTCTGTAAGTGTTTGATGGCAACGTGTGGTCATTTTTTTGTTTCCTATAATTATTATAATAAAAATAAATAAATTATTAAAATCAGAAACATTTTTTATTTTCACCTCCACTTACTTCCAATTATATTTATTAACCATGTTTCATAAAAATCATCAATTTAAATATGATTATTTAAATTCAATTAAACCTAAAAAATAAAAAATAAAAAATAAAAAATAAAAAACCGCAATAATAATATAATTTTTTTCAATAATTAAATTTAAATTTATTTTAATTATTGAATAGACTTTACATAATTATTATAATAATAATTATAATTAAAAATAAATTAATAAAAAATTGAAAAAATTAATTTACTTTCAGCTCCAGTACACTTACCTCTAATTATATTTATTAACCTATGTTTCATAAAAATCATCAATTGTAAATGTCCATTCAATTGTTTTTTATTAAGGCAAAAATAGGTTTTGAAGGGACCTGAAACCTTTACAATTAGATTTTGAATGGATCTGGAACCCTCAACCAGAAAGTTGTCCTAACAAAAGAAGCATGAAAGCACCAGACAACCATGGGTAAAGATGGCACCCATTGCCAAATACATGGGTTTTAAAAATAGGCTCCCACAACCTAAAACAAAGCTACAAAAAGGACAACTAACAACCAGCCTAAAACCAGCCCCCAACGAAGACCCATCAAGATTTACATTTAGAGCTACTCTTGTGGGAGCAAAGTCATGTCAAAAGAAGGCTTAGAGAACTTAGATTTCTTGCCCTTAACAGAAATCTAACCCTCTTCCGCTTACGTTGCCTTATCATACCAAGCTAGCACACCATTATCTTGAGAATGAATACCTTCAACCACTGTCTCAAAGATATCATCAATATTGCTCCCTGCAGGCTCTACTTTATAAAAAAAAGCCACTAGATTTGATAGTCGAAACGCTATCACCAAAAATTGCATCTTGAGGCCCATTCTCTCTCTCTCTCTCTCTCTCTCTCTCTCTCTCTCTCTCTCTCTCTCTCTCTCTCTCTCTCTCTCTCTCTCTCTCTCTCTCTCTCCTCTCTCTCTCTCTAGGGGTTTCAACATGATAATGTTGCACAAATTCTCAACCGTATAATGTTGTTGAGAAGCACCTTTCCTTTGTGTTAAAAAAAATCATATAAATGAAATACACAAAAAATAATAAATTGTTATTATTATTTTTCAATAAGTAAAATTAATATGCAGGTACAATAGTACTCCTATTTCTTTATAAGAAAATGGATTCACATGGTTGAACTGTTTTACCTCTAGCTTTAATTAATATTTAATATTAGTGATATTTACTCAAACTAAATAACTAAATACATTTGTGTTCATTAATATTAAAATATAAATGATATTATTAAAAAATTTATAATATCATTTCTATGTTTCATTTATTTATTTTCAAATTGTTTAAGCAAGATAATTTTGTTTTAAATTGTTTATCTTCCAAATAGCAAAACAATTTTGCTAACTTTTGACAGGAACTATGTTGCAACACGACCTTGTTTGGAATACTGAATGATCTTTGAGCCTTTAATTTTAAACTTTTGTTTGGATTTTTATCTTTCAATTTTATTATTCGTATTTGTAGCATAGTGAGACACAAGTACTTGATGCCTTTCCTACTTTCTAGTGAAAAGTATACACGTATTTAATTTTCTTTAAAAACCAAACCATTCAAATCTTATAAAGGGAGTTGTACCTTTAATAAAATTCAGAGGGAAACTAAGTCATAGTTTACCCAACTGTGGTTAAATATTTCATCTCATTTTTGGGAAAATAAGAGTTTTTTGTTTATAATTTTTAAAAGTGACAAATATGTTAACCAACATAACTAAATTATAAATAGTTGTCTTTCCTTTCATTGAAATAAAACCCTAGTTGTATAATTGTTTTTATTTGCTCTCTTCTTCTCCAAATTGTTTTCTCATGCCTTCAAAAAATTGGAACTAAATAAGCATGCACCAATTTTCAATCACCCGAAATGAGAAACTTGCATATTTACATGACGACCATAGAAATCCATAATTTTCTACAACTGCAAATAGTGGTTGTGTCCATTTTTAGAGTTTTATGATGTTTTGCATTCCCATGGAGCAAGGGAGTCCTTCAATCTTCAACAAAACATCACCTCTTGCATTAATGGTGTGGATTCACATGCAAGGGCAAAGGAAAACACATATGAAGATTGTTGAAATTGTGATTGGAGATGATGCTCAAAACAAAGGAGTACTACATTGAATGATGTATGGGCCCACCATTTTTGTCATCATAGATTCATGCCAAAATGCATTAAAAACCTTTTTTAATCTTTGAGTGGTTGAAAGGCATTAATAGAATTGGAAATGGTAGATAGACAAACACATGTTATCTAGAGTGCTATGTAGCAATTGATAGAGAATTAGGGTCTTGTTTACATTCATGACCATTGGACATGATAGAGAAGCATTAAGTATTTTAACACCCTAAAACACCTTTATCTCATTGTATTATCAAACATTGGGCCTTAGGATTCCCTTGGAAAGCATACCAGTTGACGAAGGAAGAGAACATGTACACCTTTGATACTCTGACAACATACATCTATCGATCATCAAGCAACTACTGAAATATCTACAATGAATAGGAGGATGCGACTCTTTAAAATTTTGAAGGGGTGACGGCATCAACAATATGACATTTGAGGAGCAAGGAACTATAAAAGTATCAAGGAAGGGATGGTAGGAAGGTAGAAGAAAGCCCCAAAACTAAAAGAATGATAATATACACATGGAGGAGGATTGCTTGGGATAGATGACATTAGTAAGAGGGGATGATGTCAATAGAGGAAAAGTGGAGGTTCAAACTCTCAAGGATGGATGAAAAGGTAAGAAAGCAAGGGAAAACTCAAAAGTTCAAGGGACATCAGAAGAATTTAAAAAAAGAAAAAAAGGAAATGTCAAGAATCGGAGATGTAGCTCAATAGGTTCCAAAAGTGGTAGAATGAAAGAAAAATATCCAAACTCTAATGAGGGAATAAGTAGAAAGAATTGGGATGTCAAGCTTTTGAGGGAGATATAACTAGGATGACAAGCCTGACTAGGAAGGATGGATGGATGGATGGAAAAGTCTTGATAGTCCAAGGGTCGAAGAGTTGAGGAATTGAGAAAATAGGTACCAAGGAATGAATGGAAGAACTCCAAAATTCCAAGAGATAAAAAATTAGTCTAATATAGACTTTTGAGCTGCAAAGATCAAGGATGACAAGGAATGACAAGAAGGTAAGAAAAACATTGATGATCCAAAAGCTTGATAAAAATAACACTTAGGAAATACTTTAGAGATAAAGAAGACCAAGGACATAGTATGAGGAATGGAATCTTTGAAAATCTAACAGAACAACCCTTGACACTTTGAACTTCAAAGATTGGGAATGCAAATGAATGGAATAAAAGAAAGGTAACCCCAAAAGTTCAAAAAGTTGACAAACTTGATCATTTGGAAAATTTGCAAGCCACTTAGACTGGATTTTAAGAGTGACACAAAAGGCATGTAATGATGGACATTCTCAAAATATCAAAAATTCGACAAAATTTAATAGTTTATGATTTTGTCAAAGACTACAATGAGGAGTCAAGATCTGTGAGGAAGGTGTGAACAACACCATTACTCTGACACTCTGATAACTTTCACATGGTCAATTTTTCATTTTTTTCAATTGGGATATTTGATTAAAATATGAAAAGTGTGATCAACACGACTTCCATGGGCACAAACCAAGCATGACTATCCCATTTAGATTTTCTTAGATTAGTTATAAACCTAGGTTAATCAAAAGAAAAATGCAGACCTATAGAGAAAGATAGGACAAAACGAGACACAACAAAATGGGGACAACAATAAACCCTTTGCCAATAACCATGCATTGTGTAATTAATGTATCCCTTAAAAGTAGAGTTCTTATTGAAAAATTATTTGCATCTAGCAAGTTTCCTCCAAGAAAATGAACAAACTACCAAGTCTCATTCTTTTACAAGGAACCATCTCCCCATCCATGACCTTCTTCTAGGAATCCCTCTTTTTCAGCAAAGCATATATTGATTACACTATACTTTTCAAGTTCCATTCTCTACAAAGTGGACCTCCTCATTAATGGAGTAACAAGTTCTTCAACATCTAAATTGTCACAAAGATCACCTCCCTCTACTAGTCTTTGTCAAACTCATTGATTTATCAAATGTAGTCTCCTTTGACTTTGTCTCGAACTACACCCCTATTTTCCCTTCAACCCTTTGTTGCTCTAACTATGGAGAAGAAAATCACATTTCAAATGTTACCATATTTTCTATCTCCAAATTCCAACAGTTATGTCATTTCACACTATTATAATTGTAGGCACCTAAAATTGACCATTAACATTTGGTCAATTTATCCCCATTTATTCGTCTACTCTCATCATGTTAAATAAACAATACTCCTATTAATTAATTAATTTATCTCTTCATCTATGTTCCCTAACCCTTCATTCATTTAATTAAATAAATTCTCCTATTTATTTAATTAAATTCACTTTCCCTTTTTTCCTTCATATTTAAATTAAAATCAATATTTAATTCCTCACTTTCTCTCTCCACTAGTCAAATCCTCCATCACTCCCACTTGCCTCCTAATTACCCTTCCTAATATCTACCTAATCTTCCTCTAATTGTGTGCACACCCCTAATCCATTCGATCAAGGAGAGGGCCAACCCTTGCCATAAGTGGCCACCTAAGTTTCCCAATCATCCTTAAAGGCTAACAACTTTTGGGAGGGTATCCACATGGATCCCTTCCCCTTTGTCCCATTCCAAGGAATTTTAAAATTTTAAATTCCCATTCCCCGCGTACTTGGAGTGTGGAGACAAGAAATCCCATTATATAGTAAAGTCTTGTCTACACTCCAAGTGCACCCTTCCTCCAACGAGCTCTCCTCACATACATTCAACCTCCCATGAGATGCAAGGACCATATGATCCTCAACCCTTGATCTCATGCAGTCAATCTTGGCCTTCCATTCCATTCAACCTCCACACTTAGGCAAATTTCATTCATAATTCCCATAAGTAACCATTATCATCAACATGCAACTTTGATCATTGAGCACCCTTATGAAGTCGAAATTGTGAGCACACATTGAATCTATTGTGGTTGAGAAAACCATTGCATCGAGGAGTGTATCATTATTGATATGTAGTTGAATTTACATTGGTTTGGTCTCTTTTCCTGCCCAATCTTGATTGTTGTTATGTTTTGTAATTTTGGCTGATTTTAATGCTATTTTCATTCCATTTTGAATCACATTTCATTGCACACGATAATTAAAGAAGATATATTTCTCTACTTCAACATCTGATTAATATTTCTTCTCCTTTAGAACTTGTATATATGTATTACAACCAAACAATCTAGGATGTTGAAGTGAGGGCTTCTTGCCAATTTGTAAACATCCTCACAGTAATTATTAGCAAAAGCTTATGTAAATTGGTTGATAAGATAATAAGTAATATTAACTACTTCTATCAAAAAAAAAAAAACTCTTAACCCAACATTATTGAGCATACCTGCAATCCTTTCCATCAAAAACTTATTTATACTCTACAATTCCATTCTATTGAAGAGTGTATGAAATTGTCTTCTATTTGATTATATCTCATCATCCTTACAAAAATTATCTCACTCTACAAAATAGAACTCTCTTCCATTGTTTATTCTTATGAATTTATTTTTTCTCCATCTCCATAAGATCCTTGTAGTCTTTGGACCTTCTAAATATCTTACATTTCTATCCAAGAAATAACATTCATTATGGAGAGAAGGATTTTTTTTTAAAGAAGGAACAAAAACAAGTCCATACATCACTATAAACCAAACATAAATTTTCACTTGAACTATAGAGCTTGAGTAAGACTTAAGCTGACTTTGTTTCCAATTTAACCAATGTTCACAAAAATCAAAATCCAAAAGACAATCAATAAGGCCTTTAGCCAAAATTTTCGACTTCAAGACTTTAAGGGCAATCTCACTAATGTGTGCCAAGTGTTCATGCTAGAATAAGACTTTTTTAGGAAGCAAAATTTATGGTTCTCAGTTTTAGAAAACCTCAGAATTATTGGATTCATTGACAATTTTACACCCTTTTGTACCAAAAGCAACTTGTAAAACCACATCATTTATATTACTTATAAAATACAAGTTCATTGTTGAACCAAGCATGTCCAACACACCAAATTGAGCTTTAATCCTTCCATCTTTGAACATGAGCTTGACGTTCTTGCAATCTAGAATCTTATGAGATGTATTGCCTACAACGAAGACATCGCCTCTATTGTAGTTCACATGCATAAAAAATCACTTCTTGTGAGTAGTCGTGGAATGAGAATTAATAGGTCATGCATATAACATGCATGCATAACAGAGAATCCCAAGAACATATCTTTAGATTCTTCATAAGGTCTTTGAGTTTGATTCATCACCAAGTTCCTTCTCAGCATTCTTTTCCTTACACAACTTTTAGATATGGCCTATTTTTACACAATTCTAACCTTTCACCTTCAATTTACTAGGATACTTATCTCTTTTCTTCATTCTCGTTCTTTCTCTTTTCCTTCAACTGATCTTTAATGACTGACAACCATAACTTTTGACAATCTCAGATTTAATATTTCTCATGTCCTACTACATTTAAATTATTATATATATTTTTAAATTGTTAAAATTTTAATTTAATATTTTAAATATACCATACAATCCATCATTAACATCTCCCCTCCGCAATATCTACTTATGTGGAGCTCATTTATCTGAATGCATATAATTTCTGAATTTGACTATGTAAAATTTCAACATTCTGAACAACACTAAGTGGAGTTCATTTAATATCAAGATTGCTAATATGTCAAGTATTTTCACCACCTTAGTCTCCAACTAGTGTGGGTAGAATGGAATTTAATTTAAACTTCCCAAGATTTAATCTGCATTGTCTATATGGGTATTTAACCATATATATTCTCAAGGTTGGATGACACCTACTTGGGGAGCTGCTAGAAACACCCTGACCGGACTCTTCTCTTCATTTTTTTTCATTTATTAAATAAATTGAAAATCAGTATACAATTCTATTCTGGTTTTTAATTTATTTAATATACACAAAAAAAAGTCTAATCAAAGTACATTCTTCTGACTGCATTCCAAATTCGCTGTTTAAATTGCTTGTTTAAACGAGTGTTGTATAGATAGAAACTATTGTATATGAGAACACACACCAAGGAAAAGCTCTAAAGATATGGTCTAAGGATAAATCGTGGGCTTTGGTCACTCTGATTTTCTGCAAGCAGGAAGTATGATTTTTTTGAAAATATTGTGAATGTTGAGGACATTATCCTACGGGAACAACTGACTGGTGCCTATGATCTGCCTGGCACTCCATACAAAGAAATTTACTATGATTCAAATGCCTTGGGGAACTAGTCATGCTATGTAAGTGTTATGATGAGCTGGGTAAGTGGAAGAAAATTTATTGATCGGGTTGTTGCAAATTTTTGACGGGCACAACAAAGTATATCTATGCCGTAATATTCTTCACAGAAAAGCTACTTGAAAAGCTAAACACCCTATGGATGATATCTGATAATGTTAAGCGTTTTGGCTAAGAGATTTGAGGTTGTGTAGTCTGCTAGTCTTCAGCCAAAAAAGTCATTTTTTTAAAATGACAGCTTCTCTTTCAAAAGCTGTCTTTTTCGTAACATGAATTAAGTGTCCTGCTAAATGTGCATGGGATTGTTTTCAAATTCCTTCCTATGTGGGTCAGTCTAATAAAATCGTATTGATTTGGCTTGATATCATTTATGGTTCTATATTGTGAACTGTTAAATTGTTAAAGTTTCAAGCAAAATTTTGGTTAGTGCTGTCTACTGAAGTTTTATTTTTCCTCTGGAATGCAAGGAAAAAAAAAATTTCTTAAAAAAAAAATTACAAATAATTGGAAGCAGTCTATGTGCAATTTGACATTTGTGTCTTAATAAGCACCAGAATTTAGGCCTCTTGTGATGCACAAGAACATAGGCCTCTCTCTCTCTCACAACCTAAGTCATCAGGTTCGACCGAATTTGAACCTTGAAGTTCGAAATTCGGCGAACTTGAAAAACCATTAAAAAAATCGATTAAATTCGATTAAATTCGGAAAAAAATTTAGGGTTTGTTAAAGTGTTTTTTAAACTTTTTGGGTTTGCGTTTTAGGGTATTTTTGGCGGATTTTATAAAAAGGCGGCCGCAGAAGTTGCAACCACACCCACACGAGTTGCTAACGGCGCCCTCTTTGCCCGACCGCCACGCGATAGCTAACGGCGCCCACTCTGCTCGGCCGCCACCAGTCGGCGACGCCACCACCAGTGCCGACGCCACCAACTCGCGTCGCCTCCAGTCTACGACGCCACCTGCAGTCCGCGTCGCCACCACCCCGCGACGCCACCAGCCCGCGACGCCACCTGCACTCCGCGACGCCACCGGCTAGCCTCGACACGTCCGCGACCTGCACAGGTATTTTTTTTAATTTTATTATTATTTTTTTTGTTTATAATGTTAAATTGTTAATGTTTAAAAATGTAATATTATATAATATTATATATTTTATGATTTATATTTATATTTTATAATATAATATTATATATTTTTATATTTTATTAATTTTTTTTAGGTTTAATATTTTTTATGTTTAATAATTAATATTAATATGGTGTCAATTTTTTTTATGTTTATAATATTGTTTAATATGGTGTCAATATGATATTAATATGATATTATTATTATATATCTCTGCTTCATTTTTTTATATGATATTAATATGGTGTCAATTTTTTTTATGTTCATAAATTTATAATATTGTTTAATATTATTATTATATAATTTATAATTTTATATTAATGGTTTTTTATTATATTGTTTAATATTATATATTTTTAAAAGGTTGAAATAAAAATAGTGTGTTTTTTAATTTTTCTTTCCAAACATGCAGATTTTCATTTAATGGCTCCTCCCAAATCTCTGAGGCATGGAAGCATGTGACCCGAAATGGAACTCACATCAAATGTAACATATGTTAGGCAAATATCATTGGAACTTTAACAAAGCTTAGGGACCACTTCCTTGCTAATACAGGGAGTCCAGGTGGAGGTGTTCAAGCATGCACAGGTGCGACTCCAGAACTTAAAGCTATTCTAGAGAAAGAGTTGGTTGCTTCAACGGTAGGCAAAATGAAGAAGGCACAAAAGAAACAGAGAATTGAAGGAGATATATCTAGATTCACATCTGCCATGTCTTCCTCTTCTGTGCAATCCGAAGCGGCGAGTGTACCAAAACAAAGTGGAACACTGAACAACTTTTGGAAACCAGTAGAGAAACAACAAGTGGATGATGCAGTTGCTGATTTGTTTTACACAAGTGCTATTCCATTCAATGTTGCGAGAAATCCTCATTTCCGAAATGCAGTTCAGAAAATTGCAGAGTTTGGCAAAGGGTACACACCCCCAGGTTCAGAGGCTATCAGGACAACTCTTCTGCAGAGGTCAAAAGATAGAGTGACTGAAAAATTGGCTGATGTCAAAGCCACTTGGAAGGAAACAGGTTGCACTATATTGAGTGATGGATGGTCAGATATGT
The DNA here is from genome assembly GCF_030272615.1 of Cryptomeria japonica. Taxonomy (NCBI): domain Eukaryota; kingdom Viridiplantae; phylum Streptophyta; class Pinopsida; order Cupressales; family Cupressaceae; genus Cryptomeria; species Cryptomeria japonica. Next base: position 346,329,351 of record NC_081414.1, read on the forward strand.
GTCAAAGGCCATTGATTAATGTTTTGGTGTCTTGTCCTGAAGGTGTTGTGTTTTTGAAAGTCATTGACACCATGAACCACAAAAAAACTTCAGAGTATATTTTTCAAATATTAGAGGAAGCCATTCTTGAAGTAGGGATGGAAAATGTGGTTCAAGTGGTAACTAATAGTGCAGCAAATTGTGTGGGAGCTGGGAGGCTGATTGTAGAGAAGTACCCACAAATATATTGGAGCCCATGTGCAGCGCATTGTCTCGATTTGTTGCTTCATGACTTGGCTAAATTCCCATGGATAAATGAAGCTATTCATAGAGGGAGAGCAATTGCAAATTTCATATGGAATCATCGTCTCACATTGAGTATTTATAGGCAGCATGCATCAAAGGAATTGTTGAGGCCTTGTGAAACAAGATTTGCTTCATATTATATCACTTTGAAAAGAGTGGTTGAAGAAAAAGCAGCTTTGAGGTCTGTTATATGTTCCAATCAGTGGGAAAGTTCAATGCTTTCTAAAGGCCCCAAGGGGAAGAACATAGAGCAAATCATCCTAAACAACAATTTCTGGGAAAGTGCAGCAAAAGTCTTGCTTGTATGTGAACCAATTGTTGACGTGCTTCGTATGATTGATGGTGACACTCCTTGCCTTGGCATGCTTTATGAAAGCATGGACCAGTGTAAGGAATCTATTCAAAAAGCACTAAACAATGAAGAAGCAGAATATATGCAGATATGGGAGACAGTTGATTGCAGATGGAAAATGATGCACACACCTTTACATGCAGCAGCTTGCTTTTTGGAGCCTAAGTTGTTTTCTATTGATAGAAGGGGTGATAATGAAATCATGGCAGGGCTTTACCAAGCCATTAGTAGGTATGTACCAAATCCAGAAATTGCAGCACTAATCAGAGATCAAAGTTGGCAATACAAGAGAGGAGAAGGGATGTTTGGAGGGGCAGAAGCCAAATATGACTCGCCACGTATGTCTGGATATAGATGGTGGATCTCTTATGGATCATCAGCTCCTGAACTGCAAGAGTTTGCTATTCGAATTTTGAGTCAGGGAGCAAGTTCATCAGCTTGTGAGAGGAACTGGAGTTGCTTTGACCACATCCATTCCAAAAAGAGGAACAAATTGCTGACTGGAAAGTTGGGAGATCTTGTCTATGTTCGCAGCAATTTGAAATTGCTGATGAACAAATCAGCAAAGAACACTTCTTTACAACAAACTCTTGAAGGCATGGCAATGCCAGATGCAGATGAGCCTGACTTTGCAGATGATGAACTGAGTAGTGATACAGATGATGATGATTTGGCATCCCAGCCAAGTGCTCTTGATGACTTAGAGTTATTTTAAAGTTCTAAAGTTTTTGACTGTTATTGTACCTTTTTGACAAAAGAACATCTTTGCGATAGTGAAAGCATATGTTTCCTACAGTTTATATTTTATAAATGTGTCATCTTTTTGTAATGATTTCAAATCTATTTATCAATGTTAAACTATTTATGCAAATTTATAGATATATTACATATATTTATTAAAAAAAAATTTAAAAATTACATATGGCGAATTTAATTCGAATTTTATACATTTCGAATTTTTTCCGCATCGAACTTCATTCGAATTTCAAAGCTGTCGAACTTCGAATTCGAATTCGAACCTGGTGACTTAGCTCACAACATCACAATTATACCTATTACAAGCAGGATGATAAATAACAGTCTCAGTTGAAATGTAAAACCAAGAGATTAGAATGTCACAAGTATAACACATACATCCACAAATAACATATTGTCTGCTCTTATTTTTTAACAAATGTTGTTTCTGAATTTACACAAAAAAGCATGTTGCAGCCTTTTCTATATCGGCGACGAAATGATCTTCCCAGGCTTCATGAAATTCCAGCCATCAATCAATTGAGTGCAGCTCTTTGAAAACCAACAATTGGAGCTACAAACTTCATATGCACGAAAATATTAACAAATAAAATTGAACAATGACTTCCAATGTACAATTTGGAACTAGGGCAAAGAGCCTTGATAAATAACCAGTCTCAGCTGAAATGCAAAACCAAGAGATTAAAACGTCATGAGTATAACACATACACCCACAAATAACACATTGTCTGCTCTTATTTTTTTTTAAATGTTGTTTCTGAATTTACACAAGAAAGAGCATGTTGCAGCCTTTTGTAAATCAGCGGCAAACTGATCTTCCCAGGCTTCATGAAATTCCAGCCATCAACCAATTGAGTGCAGCTCTTTGAAAACCAACAATTGGGGCTACAAACTTCATATGCACGAAAATATTAACAAATAAAATTGAACAATGACTTCAAATGTACAATTTGGAACTAGAGCAAAGAAACTCTTTGTTAATGCACCTTGCAAAGCCCATCCATTCAGATTTTTTCCTCTGAGCAAATCATACAGAAGCCGTAATTTTTTGTCAATTTGGAAGGCAATCAACCTTTTTAAAGGAGAGGGTCTGAAAGCTCCATTTCAGCAGAATTGCCATTTGCATCTCTATAAGCTGTAAAATAAGCTCCAAGTGTACCTGTTCCCAGCCATTGCAAAGGCCAACATGCATATCGCATTCTTCTAATATTCTGTTGCTCATCTCCACCATCTGACTCTTCTAATTGTCTTGTCAGTTCCTCAATCCTTGCCCTTAGTCTAGATGCTCTCTCGTCCGCTAATTGCAATGATTTTTCTGCCGTATCTCTGGCAGCCACAGCAGCTGCTGCCATTTCTTCTTTGGACTTCAATTTGCTATTTGCTTCATCCAATGACTGCCTCATCTCTTCAAGGTCTTGCCTTAGCGTTTTTATCTGTAAGAATAAAAAATTTGTAAACATAGCAAAAATTTGAAATCAATACAAATTCTAAGGTAGAATTTAATGCAGGATTCATCAAAATCCATTTTCATTTATTTTAATCTATGCTCCCCCAAGTTTGTGGGACAGAGATGGCAGGGAATGCATTTCCAGAAGAGCTTTTTAAGGCCATTTTTTAGGGGGAAGCAGGACATAGCTATTAAAAAAACAGAGAAATCTCAAAAATAATGAAATTTCAAATATTCATATGATAACATTGATCAAGCATTCATCATGGACATTATAAAACCTTTGCAAGCATGGATAATTGAATAGGAATTATGATCCTTATATATATATGAGCATGAGTTAATAAAGACATGCCTTACTGGCGTGTGTATTCAGGTGAGGGATTTATTGTTCAAGTTTTCCTGAAGCCTTCAAAACTGCATGTTCTGCTGTCAAACTTATTAGCAATAAGGAATGGTTGAGTAAAAAGATAACTGGTTATGTTCCAGCTTGACCTCAGCTGGGATATTAATAGATGGGCAAAATTGATATATTTTTTCATTATGAGAGTGGCATTTCCTGCCAACTATGACTTAACTCGTATTCTGCAGTATAATGAATGTAGCATGTCAACTTTGTCTATGGCAGTCCTCCTATAATTAATTGGTTGTCCAGTGTATGAAACAAGATGATATTTGATTATGACTTCAACTACGAAGATGCAAAGATCTGCAACAGGGGATATGTATTTTTTACATGTAATCATGATTAATCGTTGGCCTATTACTTGGTCAGAATTATAGTTACAATTGCCGGAATCATGCTAAATGATGTAGCTCTGTAATGATTGAGTTATCAAGGTCAAAGCATGGATATAGCACAAAAGATGAGTGTGGGTTGTCTTTGCTTCATGTCAAAAAGGTCTAGACAAATGACTTGAAAACTTTAGATAAATCCGAGGGTTGCAAACTCTATCAGACAATAAGGTTTTGATCTTTTCTAATCATTGTTCAGTGTTAGTACCGTTTAAGCAGTAGCCACAAAATCTTTTAGTGTGGGGGCATAATCTTTTCACTTAATCCTGATTGATAAGAGTATTTGTTAACATGAATGCTTTTTGATGTTTTGCAAATCTTAGATGGGCATTTCATAAATCAAACATGCATTGAAAAGTTGTAAGCTTTAAAAAAATGAACTAAAATGTGTTTAGGCCAGAGGGTGCGTCATGCCAGTCCTAACTGTACTGGGGACAGCTAACCACCCCATAACGTACCTAAGAATTCCTTATAAAATTTGCACCTACTAGAGACATTTCTGAATTTCTTACAAAATAGGTGATGGAGGGTGGACATTCTCTACCTGTCCCTGAAACATCCCTTGTGAGGGATAGTCATATTTGGTAGTGGTCACGTCCCCTATGAGCATAGACTTCAACCTATCTTGTCTTGATATGTGTATGCTTCTGGATTCGATTGTGTGAGTTTTTTTGCATCAACATTTTGGATCACACTCTGTGATCCATCATCCGAAACGTTGATGAAAAAAAACTCACACAATCGAATCAAGAAGCATACACATATTTAGACTGATGGATTGTGGAAATCTACTGGCATTGGCTATCTTGTCTTGTTGGAAAGATTACAATGTATGATATAGTATTTGCTTACATTTTTTTATTACGGGGGTAAAAGAGGGATTACATAAAAAGTTGATACCTAAAAGCTTACCATTCCTGGTACAAGTGTCGATATGGGTATGGGTTTGGATATATGTGTGTGTGTGAGCATACATGTACATGTATGTATTAAATAAATTAAAATTATATAACCTATACTCATAATTGCCAATAAACAAAATATTTAAATATCTAATAATTTGCAAAAATGAAAATACTTATAAATTCATAATTCAGTGATTCGTCGAATGTCTATACACAATGAAAATTATAATTTTAATAATCTTCATGTTGCTCTTCAACAAAAGCATCAAAATCAACATTTGGTTCAATTTCACTTGAAACACAATGAGTTATAATGTCACTTCCACTTGCCATGCATTGTACAAGTTGCCTCGTCTAAAGAGATTTATGGGAAGTTGTGTAACAATAACATTTAAGTCAACGCACTTGAGAGTTAGATCCCAATTCCTCGTCACCCCCTCGTTGTAATTCCTAATAACTAGTGGGGATATGAGAGTGGAAACCCCAATGGTGTTGAGGAGCTGAAATCAAGTTTTTTATGTGATGAGATCCTAATAACTAGTGGCAGTTTGAGAGTGGAGACTCCAATAGGGTTGAGGGTAAGCACCTCTCATGGAAGTTTGGGTGCAAAACTCCAAACAAGGTAGAGGTGCAGCACCCCTCGTGGGGGTTTGTTGGCAATATCCCTAGTAGGATTGAAATGCCCTTAGCAGGGTTGAGGAGCAGTGGCCCTCGTGGGGGTTTGTAGGCAATGCCCCCAATAGGGTCGAGGGCAACACTCCTCATGGGGCGGCACCCTTGGTGTGTTCCTTGTCGCAATATAGGTTAGGGTTGAGGGGTAGAGCCCTTGCCACCAAGTCCAATTTAAGGCATTTAAAACCACACAAACCTTTGACACATGCCATATTTCACAATTTTATCACTTAAGGGTGAAATTAGGTACATGGGCACTTTTTTGTTTACTAGAATGTTATAAAAAATATTATTTTTTGGTCGCAACACTTGGATTTACCGAGGTTCAGCCCAAGTTCGCCCAAGGTTCCTCCCGGGCACATAGGGTACCCTATGAGATTTTTTGTGAAGGATCAATAAGAAACTTGGAGTGTTTAAGAAGGACCTTAGGCAAACCCAAAAGAGAGCCAACTCGGGACCCAAACCCATATGGGTACAATGGGCATTCCAACGGGTCACAGTAACATAGCATAAAAGACAAACAATTAAAACATCTAAATGTTGTTCTAAACACCATTACCATAAACAAAGGTACAATCACATGATGAAGAGAGAGCATAGCAATTGTGAAACATAATAAGAAGCATGTGCACAAACTTAATTAGAAGATAAGAGTAAGTCCCTTGATCTTATTGCATAAAATTTACATGGTTTTGTTAACCATTCACATTTTAGAAAAGGCAAATTTTGCATGATAAAGAAGCAAACAAACTTAATTAGAAGGTAAGAGTAAGTCCCTTGATCTTATTGCATAAAATTTACGTGGTTTTCTTAACCATTCACATTTTAGAAAAAGCAAAGTTTGCATGATAAAGAAGCAAACATACTTTGGCCATATCTCTTACATCACAATATTGTGTTTGCAAAAATTTTTAGTGAAAGATTTTAATTTCCAGAATAAACACTTCTAGAGGTGAAAAGACTACAATGCTTCAAACTCAATTTCAAAACAGCATCCAACCCTCTTAATTAGGACAAATCGGGAAGAACATTGTGTCTGATTCCACTGAGGTTTGTAATTTTATATCTATTACAAGATGACAATATATGATACTAAAACCACACAATCACCAGGTTGGCCTTGATAAACACCAAAAATAGACCTTCAAGCATGCTTCAGACATATGCAGCAATTTTCTTCTTTTATGATACAATAAAAGATTAATCCTACAGAATTGGATTAAATCATGAATAATGCATTCTGTAACCTAAACAAGAGGACAGATCAAGAAAGGGCAACACATAAATTTTAAGTCACAAATAAGCCATTTTGTTTACTTCATCTAATTTTTTTATCTAATTTACCGGGTTCTTCCCCCTGATCCCCCCCCCCAGTCCTGGTCCAATTCGATTCAGGTCTAGGTTCGGAGCAGGCACACCTTTGGGTTCGAGAAATCTGTGAATTCGGCATCTCGAAATTCCTCTTGCTCCGTCATGGCTTGGAAAAGCTTAAAAATGGCTAGCATTTTTTAGGGTTTGTGTTTTAACGTTTTTCCTGTGTTTTACCACCAAGTGCTCGCTATTTTCTGCTATTTTACTCGTGACAAGCTAGGTCAAAACTGGAGTATTTCATATATCTTGATTGTCTAAATCAATATTTTTATATTTCATATAGTATATTCAAATATCATATATTAATAACTTTTATCTAAGATACGGGATTCTCCTGGGTGGGCTTGGATTCGGGTCCTGCTTCTCTTTGGGTCTTGGTTCAAGCCTGGTCCTCCATGGATTCCCCCTGGGTTCCTCCCAGGCAGCTGGGTCCTCTGTGGGTCCTGGATTTTTTTGCAATTTTGGTACCTAGTCTATTCCTTCAACCTGCAGTTCTGTAGCCTCTTTTGGTGTCCACATCTAATACCTTATTTGGCTGGAAATTATGTATTTCGAATTTGGAATTTGCATAAAGGGGTGACTTTGATTTGGCATGTACCTTGAATCTACTAGCTTTGGCGCTTTTGGCACCTAGAGGTCAATCTGAAGTTTGAGTTTCATTTGCCATTTCAACCAGCAAGGGCGGACATCAATATTAGCAACAAATTGAAGGCATGTCAAAGTAATTTTTCACTGACTTGAATGTAGTGGGGCTCAATAGCAAATAAAACTCATACTGGCATGGATTGCAGGCTTAGTTTTTTATTTAACATGGGCGGCAAAAGGTGGCAAAAATCAGATTTAGATGTGTCTTGCATTTCAACTACTTTCTATTTTCCATTAATAGAATATTAATGACATTTTGAAACTTGAATATTATCTTTTTTGCAAATTATGAATATAATATTACATTTAGTATTTACGATATATGAATATTTATTGGCAATTATGGATTTGTCATTTATCATTTATGTATGGGAAAGTTACATTGTATATTTGTATGCATTGTATCATTGTAATAATCAATAATGGTAGTGATAGTTGATATAATTATATTTTATAATTTTGATGTTTGAACATATATATATATAATTAAAATATATATATATACGGACGTATCCATGCCCATACCCGAATCAGTAACTTAGACTTTCATATTTCATATATTATATTGAATATTCATATACTTTAATTATATAATAATATATATTATTATTATATATTATTTATTAATATAATATTACATATAATATATAATTTTATATTGTTTTTATGCTAACGAACCCAAACCCTTTTTCAAAATTTTATCGAACCGGCGAACCGGGTTCTCGAACCTGAACCGGTGCCCAAACCCAAACTGGCAACTTAGTTTTTTATTCTAATGTTAAAAAAACAGAATACGTCAGCAGTCCTCTATCATTAATTCAATAATAGCATGAAGAACCAGATTTGCAAGAATAGTGCATGCTGAATCTTATTTAGATCTTGTGGTGAGAACCGAGATAAGTAATAAAGGGCTCATAAATCCAATATTGTATAGTGTAGGCCAAGAGTTGGTCAGTTGACATTTTCAATACTGTCTATCCTAATGCATCTGACTAAAACTATGGTTCATCCTTAAATGATGTAGATGGCTACATGCCATCTTCGATTTCCTAATCTAAAAGGAAGCAGGCAGTTCATTGTGGCCAACATGTGAGAGATCTAACTCCTGCCAAGTGTCCATGCCACATTATTGCAGAAGTCATAGCATTTCTTTTATATTTGTTGAGAATAGGCCATGGCACTTGCTCACTCCAACAACTTGAACAGTTAGCCCCTAGTAATTTCAATATCTCAAATGTCACTTCAGCATAAACACATGTAAAAAGTAAAATAAACAATATATAGTACATGATCTACCATATTTAGGGTCATCTTCGTAGTTCCTCATTCTGGAAAACAGATAGTTGCTTGAGTAGACAAATTCCAACAACTTCTTTTTAGAAGACATAAATTGAAACTCACCTTGCCATCAACTAAACAAAGGGTTATGCACAATCATAGTATCATAAGTTCATAAATACCACCTAAAATCAACTAATCTCCTCACTACTGAAAGTTCAAATAATCCTGTGTTTCAGCAATAAACATCAATCTACTGTGTGAATAAGCATCCTGAATTTTATTTTTAGGCTCACTTTGAAACTCTTTTTAGCAAAAAGACATTTTCATTTTCATTATCTTTGGAGAATAATTTTTAAAACTCTGTTCATTAGAACTGTGAACTCAGAGTACACTCCCAACAATCAAGCAGTCCTCACCCCAAAACATTCTTATCATCTTGTATTTTGAAAATGGACGGTGCTGCCTACAGTGCAAATGACCATCCCAATTCCCATATTTAGGCTCATCCTCATATTTATAATTTTAAAAAAACGGGGAAAGAAAAAAAAAATCTTGCCAAAGTTTACTTAAGCTTTAAAATCTCAGCTGATGCTCTGTAATTGATCTAGATAAGCCAATGGGATAATAAATAGAAAATATTAATGGTTATTACATAGGTTCACCTTCTAAACTTTACTTGCAGCTAAACTGAGAGAATCATAATTTAACTTCCCTTCAACAAGAAAGATAGACTATCCTGCTTCAAACCACTCATATCAAGTTGTAGATCTGTACATATTTCTTTTAATTCTACACTACCTCAATATTGCATAGAAATGTATTCAATTAAATAGTTCTACAAAACAATACCCACAAATTCCTTTAATGTTGAGTTTTCCACATCCATAAGGCCTACACTTAGGGTGAGATATATAAATGATTGTGTTGCAATCGTCCACTGATCACCATAGAAACTGAAGATGAAACTGGCAATATATATTGGTAATGCTACAACTAGTTATTGAAAGAAAAATCCTGAAATTTATACAAAGTCTAAAACTAATGGAAATCCAAAATTGCTAGAAATTAAACCTGAAGCTTTAGTAAAACACAACCATGTAACTCTTAAATTAAACTCAAACCTATGGACAATGAAATTGGAGCTGAATTGTTTTCCAAGGCTTGGAAGGAAAACAGAGTTTCTTCGTCACTAAAAATAAATGAACATTTCATTAAAAAGGATAATTGTAGAACAGAGGTATGCCAGATGCCATACCAAGCCAAATCCAAAAATATCATGGACACTGTCTTGGTCAAATACAATCAAAAGACATATACTGCAAGAGCTTTTTCCTGAAATCTATATTCTTATGGCCTTAGGGTCTTTTTATGATCAGCTTCCTTCTAGTGAACTTTTCCCCTTGAGAATGTGGGATGATTTAGTGGGATGATTTAGTGTAAACTTTCTGAACCAAAACCTGTAGACTCAGAAGGTGCAATGCTTTGTACTGAAGCTTATTATTAATCCACATTGTAACAGTCCCCCTCCTTGAATTTCTTTTTCCCTTAAGCAATCATAATGCTGGGTGCTACAGTATTTCTGGATCCTGACACATGGCATCCTCCAACAGCAAAATACTTTCAATTGAGATTCTGATTGTACCTTTGCCCTTTACTTCTTTTCTCAAGATGCCAATATTCATTATGGAGTCTAAACATATCCATCATCAAGGGGAGGCAAAGTGCTAAAAGTTTTCGATTTCTGCACTACTACCATTTTCAGGCATGCGATATCAAAAGTATTATGCAATTAAGCTTCTGCAGGAAACTCAAGTTGCAACCTTTCCCTTGCAGGCCAGAATCTTGTAGGTCCCATAGTATCAAGTCCTGGTTTTTTCAGCTTTCTTTCCAATAAGATATTTCTGCTTATGGAGTTCTAACTTCAACAAGAAACAGTCACCTGCCTCATACTATAACTTTTATACAGATCTTGTGAGAATTCGTCATATCATGGACCACCTTCAAGATTACTTCAGTTGATTTGAAATCTGCTGATTTTCTTCAAGGAAATCAGACAGGACAAACTAGTGAATCTTCAATGAACCCATCAATCAATAGAGAAGGATCATAACTATACATGGATTTAAACATTGACATCCTAATAGATGTATGATCTGTTGTGTTATACCAATTCCCTGCCAAATGCAACCATTTTGACCAAGAGGTTTGCTGATCCAACATAATTTCTCAAATTCCCCTCTAGACACCAGTTAACAATTTCAATTTGCTCATCCATTTGACAGTGATAGCTAGTGCTTGGAGTTAAATTGTGCTAACATTTTAAACAAATCCTTTCAAAAATTACTTGTAAATATTGGGTCTCAATCAATAACAATGTTCTTTTAAGGAACACACAAGCTATAAATGTGCTCCATAAATAGTTGAACAACTAGTGAAGCGTTATCAATGCCTGCAACATCTGTAGAAATAAAATGGGCATACTTTGCAATCAATCAACCACAACATAAATTGAGTTAAATCCTCCCATCTCTGGTAGATTGCCAATAAAGCCCATGATAACGGATTCTCATTTTTGGATGGCAGTGGACAAGAGCTGCAAGATATCTGTATTTTTCATATTCCCCATTTTATTCCTTTGGCAGATTTGACATGAACACACAATTTTTTGTAACTTTTAATCCCATCCAAAATAATTGCTTCTTATCTTGTAGTGTCTTAGAAAACCAATTGGGAACACCAACAAGAATAATATTATTTTCATACCTGCATTTTAAATTTTGAATTGAATATAAGATATATGAAATTCTGATAAAATATCAGATCACCTGAAACATAGCAAAGGTCATCTCATCTAATGCAGATTGAACTACTACTTTTTCCTTCCATCTTGAAGCACTGATATTGCATGTGCCTCAGGTAGCCTTGAAAAGGAATTATCATCATCACCATGTTCTTATATTGAATGCCAAAATCATAACCTTGTAGTTTGTTTATCAATTTCACTTTCTGTCTGCTCAGATTCTTTTGAGATTACAAATGTTTCAGACGATTTCTCTATAGAAAGCAAAAGGGCTAACACTAACAATATATTCATAAAAGATTCTTCTTCTTATTCAATTTTCTGCTTTCAAAAGCAATGGGTTGCTGATTTTGTATGACTCTACCTAAAGCATCACATTCCACTATAAAGGGCTGTGAATGATCTTGAAGTGAAAATAAAGGCTACAAGTCATTACCTTCGTATTTTGGAATGCTACTTCTACTGACTCATCCATTTGAAGTGACTTTTTGGTAAGATAAAGAAGTACCAAGAGACCTCTAAACCTCTTGACAAATTTCCCATATAAACTGCATGACTCACTAAATCTTCTAAATTGAGAGTCATGTTTCTGGAAATTGACAAATCAAGAATAGCTTGAATCTTAGCCATATCAAGCTTGGCTCCCTCCTTACTAATTAATGCCACAAATACAAGCTCTCTCTTTGTAAAGTAACAATTTGATTTAGTTGCAAATAATCAAGATTTCTGAAACAGATATCAAATGCTTCAAATGCTCCTCCATAATTTTTCTATAAACTAGAATATAATCAAAGAAAGAAAACAAACATCGGTTGGCCTGAAAGGCATCATCCAAACCAATTCATAGTGATCATAATGAGTTCTAATATTGTCTTAAATTGGTCACATTCCCTCACCACCACCAGATCTCAAATCAATTTTTGTAAACACTACTGCCCCATGCAGTTCAACCAATAGTTCAGCTATTTGTGGAATAAGACAGTTCACGGTAGTCTTTTAATTCAACTCCATGAAGTCAAACATGAATGGAATTGACCATACCTTTTCTACTAAACACTAGCATGAGGGGCAAAATTCTTTGTGTACTATAACAGGTTTGAACACTAGTTCCAACTCCATAATGTGTTCTTGCATTCTATATAGAGGTGGCACTGGTGGTAGGTCCTTGAAAACAATTGCATATTCATTAATCAGCTGCTGCACTTTCTTCTATCCATCCATAATTTGTATTTTGACTTTGACATTGAAAGATATAACTTATCCTTTGCAAGTTGTTTGGCCATTAACGAGCTAAAACCAATTTGCTTGCAGCTGTTGGAAGCCCTCTAATTATAATCAGCTGCTATCTGTACTCAAATTTGATGTGCAGGTCATCAAGTTTCATCTGAAATTCATACATGGTCTTCAGCGTTTGCAGTCCTACAACTACATCAATCCATACCAGAGCCAGCATATAAAAACCAAAAATTAGTTCACAGTTATCCAGAAGTAACTTCAAGCCTTTAATCATTTCCTTGCATTTCACAGATGTCACCAATCTTGTGATGTGACAACCCTCAAACTTGTAGATGCCACCAATCTTGCATCTATGAAATTATGTGGGGTTTGATGTTTGGTGATACCCATCATGGCAGGAAGTGAAATAGTTGGTACTTAATGCTCATCTTGATTCACTATGTGGATCATTTCTTCCAAATCATAAGGATTCTTCCATGAGATTAACACTTGTGCATAAATCAGCAACAAAGACAGGTTTACTATTCTTTCCTTTAACTGTTCAGCAACCGAATTAAGGAAAAAAATAGTTTTTATAATATTTTTTATTTCTTACTTTGCACCCAGGCTAATTTTAGGGCATAATTCCTGCATTAAATTGACTCCCAACCTCCTCCAAATAGGGTTCTGCTTGCTGGATGGCTTCTTTAAGAGTGACAAGCTTCAAAGCATTGATTACCTTCTATGCAGCCTGTCAATTATCCATACACATGGCGAATGCCCTTTGTGTAGAGACATTCTCCATTACCAAGCTAGCTTTAGTGAAATCAATAAAACTTTTATGCCATTGTTCTTTGGTGCTTCATATTTTGCCATTTTGGTAAACAAACAAGTAATCTTCTAGTTTGTAGACTGTAGACCTCAAAATTACAATAAACCTATATATCTACCAAATGGCTGCAAATTTTTCAGCAATTTTATAAACTGAAGATGGAGAATTATATAAAGAAGCTACAGTCTAGAAATCAGGTGTTTATCATCAATATTTTTCAAGTTTTAGAAATTTATGATTTTTCATAAAATCGCTTTCTAAGTCGCAAATCAAGGAATTTTTCTAAAATTTTTACATTTCTGAAAAGCTCATCAAAACTCATCAAGGGTCTATTAATGTCACTTTTTAATTTGAAGCTGACCATATTATGTTTTTGTCAGATCAAACTTGGGTCAATTGGATTTGATAGAATGGTTATCTATTGAAACTATTTTTTTTAAAACCCTAATTTCAATGGAGGTTCTTAATTTTGATGGAAGTGGAGACGCATTGGAATGGTGGTACAAATATAAAATAGCTCATGATAAACATATAACATGGAAATTGATTTTCACAACGTTTAAAAGGTGAAGCTTAGCAATGGAATAGACCATTGTATAAGGATATTTCTTTTTTGGATGAACTACGACAAGCTTTCTTAGATAGATGGTCTCCAAAAAAAGAAGAGAAAGAAGAGGAGTAAGACAAAGAAGAAAAGAAAGAGGAAGAAAGTAGAGAAAAGGAAGAAGAGGAGGAAGAATAAAAAGAATATGCAGAAGGAGAAAACTTAGGAGGAGATGCTGCAGGTGCATGCACTTTAGCTCCAAAAAGGAAGATTCAATCTTTCTTTTTCATGGATGCATTCAAAAGGAAAAGGCCACTATCTCAATAAACCCTAGCAGCAAGTATAATTTCATTAGCATGGAGTTAACCAAGAAGCTACATGTGCAAGCAAAGAACATCAAGGACAGTCAAATATTAGGTATGGATATTCAAATTTTTGAAAATTTAAAGCTCTCTATGGATAGATATGTGCATTCAAACTTTCATGCTTTGAATATGGATGGGTTGGACATTGTTCTTAGTTATCCTTGACTAGAATCTTTGGGAACAGTAAAATATCGATCTGCAAAACAAGTTCATGAAGCTTTCATATAGAAGGAAAACAGTTACATTACAGAGAATATTACACATAAAGAAGTCCAAAAGAAAGTAAAGGAAGAGCAAGTTCAGGAATCTCATGAGGATTGTAACAAATAATTCTACTAAGGAATAAATAAAACAAGTGGCAAAGAAAATCAAAGTACTATTGTAATATTAGTTTATAATGGTCAATTAAGTCACTAGGATAGACTTTAAGAAAAAAAAATTTCATTTAGATAAAGTTCTTATCATCTGCTTTCTTAGCAGTCATCTTGTCCTTGTTGGATGGATCTTTGTAACTCTTATTTAAAGAGACTGTTGCTCGTTAGTAAATATTGAATATTTTGGTAATCATTCTCTGTGTTATTACTTTCTGTAATATGGTATCAGAGCTCGAGTTTCTTAAATCTTGGGATCGATGGAGGCATGAATTCTATGGATTGATGTAGTGACGAATTTGTACACACATGACACATAAGAATGTGCCATAAAAACGTACAACCAGCCAAGAATGGCATCATATTTGTAATAACTTGCAACAATTGTACTATTTAGCTTCTTCTCATGTTTCAGGGACAAAACATGTCAAGTGGGGATGGCAAGTTATGTACCTAGGGATGTGCTATTATAGTATATTTGGGTGGATGAAGATGCTGACATGTGGCACACATCCCTTAAGTTAGCTGTTTTGGGTCATGTGAATAACTTATGTAATTGATTATATCAAGAGTTGAATAAGCCTTTATTAGGATTACCCTTCCATTGTATTATTAGAGGTCTATATAAGGCGATTATCATTGTAAGATATGTGTGGAGTATGATATTGTATTTGGGATATCTTGGAGATATAGCGTGGAGTGGCTTCTTTCATAAGGTGTATTGTATGGTCTTACCCTACCTTAAGGATTTACTATATTTTTGCATATATTGGATATTAGGGCATCTTGGCCCACAAACATCTCATGTTGGGTGAGATCTATCTTTTGCATCCTATCATTTCTATTATTATATGTGTGGATCTTATCAAAAACAGATTATCCTAGAGTTTGAAGTATAGCAAAAATAGGGACAAGCAATATGATGAAACATTTCTTTGATTCACTCCCTAATAATAGCTACTGTAGAAGCAATATATTCACACATTTTGTGTTGAACAAGCCATATACAATAATCAATATCTGACAGTTTTATTCAAAGTATCAAAACTTGCCGCAAGTCAGGGGAGTTTCCCAAGTTGGCGAGTCGAGTGAAGCTCGACGAGTTTTGGTAGCTCGTGACTCGGACTTGGCTATTTTTTCGCATAACTCGCATGACTCGCGAGTCAGGCGAGTTATGGACAAACTCGCCGAGTCCGAGGTCCAGGACTCGCGCCACAGCAGGTCACGTTTTGACTTGCAAAAAACAAAAAAAACAAAAGTTTTTTGACCAAGCAAATAGAGAGGCTGAGGTTGTGGCTATGGCAGAGGAGGAGGATAGAGCACGATCCGGCACAAGCACAACTGACGTTGATCATTGTGGCACCTCACAGGCGGAGACTATGGCTACTCAATCATCCAAGACCTATCTTAGATGCCTTTGTAGGAGGCAGACAGACTACTCTAAGGGTTAGGCTGAGGATGAGCTAGAGCCTGAGCCTGAGACTTATTTTTGTTTACAGTTACATATATGTTTGGGAACATTTGATGTCATGGATTTTATATACATTTGACAACATTTATAACTCTATATATCTATGTTTTCTATTTCCTTCAGCTACACATTTCTACACATGTGATGGATGTATGTTTATGTATGTGATCAAATTAGCTTCTATTTGATGATGTTATAGTGTCTTTAAGCTTTATTCAATACTGGGTGCATGAAACAAGTTTTAAATCGTTAAAAATCTCTAAATTTCAAGGGTTTTTTTTATTTTGCCGAGTCATAGCCGAGTCACGAGTCGAGTCGGCCTTGCCGAGTCCGAGTCTGGGAACTTTGGTTTTATTTGAGAAAACTTCTTAAACATCAATGACAAATGTAGACTTGCATCCAAAATCACTACCCTTAGTACAGAAATTGGAAGGCACCACCATTGACAATAGTAAAAGTGAACAACCTAGGGTGGGACAATGAATTGATGAAAAGATGTAATGAACTAAAGCCGCCCCCTCCTCATTCATGAGGCTAGTCAATCGAATCCAACATCAATTTTGAGGACAAAAGTGTATTGGATCGCACCATTAAAGGGCTGGAGTAAGCTCAAGTCTGATGGAGCTTCTAGAACAAATCCCAATGCCTCTGAGGCGGGATGCATTTTGAAAAATCACAAAGGATTGGTAGTTGGTTTTTCTTTGATGTGGCTAGTTGATGGAACAAATAATGAAACAGAGACCTAGGTGTTGCTCTTAGGACTTCAAATGTGTGAGATTTTTGGTATTAAGAAGTTGCAAGTGGAGGGCAATTTCATGATCATATAAAATGCCATAAAGAAAAAGGTAACTCTGAATTAAAAAATATATAGAATTTCAAATCAAATTTCCCCTCTTCTTACTTGTTTGAGAGACTATACAATTAATCATGTGTATAAAGAGAACAATGCTCTCACAAATAAATTGGCCATTTTTGCTATCAATATTGAGAAGGGGTGGTTGGTTGGCAAGTGTGTGCATAGGTGGAAGGAATTGAAGTTAAATTGCTCTTCGCTTATGGTATGGTACTTGCTTCATTATGGAAAGACATGAGAGATTGTGAGACAGGGTTTGCAATGCTGCACCTCTTTTTCATTCGTGTCAACATTGCACTACTAAGAAGATGAACACCACAATGAAGTTAATAGCAAAGAAGAGACAAATTTCTTTTTTAGTGGAAATTTTTTAATCTTTGTTTAAGAAAGGTGTTCAAGATTAGTGCTTAAATCATGATATATGCAGTGTGGGTGATGTTGGCAAGCTCTTCCTTACCATGGTGCATAACATGAACATTTCTTCAATGTTTGTAGCAATGTTCTTGGAAGCCAAGGAATCAAACGAGGTTGTTGATACAAATGTTGGGTTTCATCCAAGCAAAGGATATTGGTCAGTTTCCAATCTTGTCCTAGCAGCTCACCAGATTCCCTTCATATCGTAGCAATTCGGTTAAATGGTGAAACATGCAAACATTAATCAAAGTGCAGAATCAAATTCCATAAATTTTCCATAATGATGATGATTTTGCCAAAAGTGACGTGGAGGAGGATGGCACTAAGGAAGTTTTAAAATAGTTTTCTATAAATAATGTGATTAAATGATGTATATAGTTGTAGACAATATTGTCTAGTTATAGCTAGTAGTATGTATATGATGTTGTATATTCATGCTTGACTCCCAAAAGAGGTTTTTATTTAACAGTACCCCACTAGGGATTTTGCAAAGTAGTCCTCACAAAGGGAACAGCTGAAACTGATGTGTTTTTCTCTTGTTCTATGCATGGGCATGGCCCCCTAGGCCAATTTCACCTAGCATAACATAAAGATGAAGTACCAAATATGTAACCAAATCTTGTCTTTCCATAAGTAATGGTGTTTCTTTTATTTATTTTTTTGCATATATATATCTATATCTATATGTATGTATGTATATATGTATGTATGTATATATATATATATATATAGTATGACTATATCCAAGCCAATGTTGAACCCAAGTTTTAAAAAAATGGCAAACCACCATACCAAACCTAGGTAGAAATATATATGTATGTCAAATCTTGTCTTTCCATAAGTAATGGTGTTTGTTTTATTTATTTTTTTGCATATATATATATATATGTATGTATATATATATATATAGTATGACTGTATCCAAGCCAATGTTGAACCCAAGTTTTAAAAAAATGGCAAACCACTATACCAAACCTAGGTAGAAATAACCACCGCCAAACTATCACATTGAAACCTGAATTGGCAACATATGCATAGGCATAGATTTAAAGAAAAGCTAGTCTTTGGTGCCTTGGCCAAGGTATACATAAGGTTTTCTTAGCCAACACTATTTTAATGGGAGATTATACATTCAATAAACGGCTGTATCCACCTTCTACCAAACTTGACACTAAACAAACACTACTTTGTTCATGATTCCACCTCCTTAAACAGGAGAGAGGATTAGTTTTGTTTTGACCAGCCAAAGATTGAGTTATAGAATTTCAAAGTTTTCAAGAAGCTTTCCAACACCTAAGTGTATAATTGAATCATAGATTTTAGAATCTACAAAATATATGATTATCTAAAAACTAGGTAGGCAATAAAATATTAAATGGCAAATAATTGCAACTACAAATGATCAAAGATCAAAATAGTATTACAAAGTTAGAATCCAATGAGGGAAATGCAAATGCTCTAAAAAACAGAATAGCATTATGAGAGCTCAAAAAGCATGAATGCATGAATTGAAAATGAAAGCTAGGAGAGTGAGTATTATAGACTTTGTGAGAGAGAAAAGATGGCAAATATAACCAATAGGGAGAGTAAGCCAAAACTATCCAAAAATAGGAAAGTGTAACTCCCACGTATGATGTTGACACCTCACTCCACTCACACAAATGTCCACTTTATTAACCTAAGAAAACTTAATTTGAAGTGTAGAAAAAACCTAGGTAATAGGAAAGAAAAAAACTCACTAATACCCCCCTCTTAAGCATAACTTGGAAAAGATGGGTCTTGGCAAATGAAGCCTGATGAGGTGCTCATGTATATAGAGATGCCCCCAAAAAGAATAAGTGCCCAAAGAAAAAGAATATTGTCCCTCTCAATAGAGACAAAAATGATCCCCCTTAGAGTAGAGAGAGGAAGAAGAATAGAGAAACCCTCCCCTCAAAAATGAAGCATCTCACACCCCCGACAAATCTCGTGTATGAAGATAACTACCTTATGTGAAGAGATTGATGACAATATCAGCAACCTACTTGGAAGCCAAGTAATAGTGGAGATCAGCGACATGTCCGTGGATAAGCTCCCAAACGTAGTGCATGTGAACCTCTATGTGCTTGGTTTGTTGATGATACAATAGGTTCCATGAAATCTATATGCCGCTTTGATTGTCACAAAATATGATTGAAGGTTGTCTATACTAGATATCAAACTCAATGAGAATATGCTAAAACCAAATGGCCTCAATAGCAGCAATAACAACCCCACAATACTTGACCTTAGTAGCAGATAGTGCAATAGAAAATTGCTTCTTGCTTGAACAACAAAATAGGACTTGAAGGACTTGAACTAAGAGAGTTATACCCTGAAATGGACTTGCAATCCTCAAAATTGCTTGCCAAATTTGAATCAATGTAGCCCACCAAGCCTATAATGGATTTCCAATCCTCATAAATTGTTTGCCTAGTTTGAATCAATGTAGCCCACCGAGCCAATATGAATGCAAGTCGCATAGTGAATCCCAAAACTATGAGTAATCTTGCTCCATGTATATCTCCTCCTTAAGATCTCTATTAAGAAATGCATTCTTCACATCCGTCTATTAAAGCTCCTAGCAATGTGGGATAGTGATAGCATGTGCAATTCAAATGATGTTCATCTTTGCAACAGGTGCAAAGGTTTGAATGTAATTTAAATTAACACTAGAACCTAGGAAAAACCCTTTGCAACCAATCTTGCCTTATATTTATCCACTTACCCATCTATTATGAATTTTTTCCAATTGTTCTACTTGCACCGAACAATTTTCCTCCCCATAGAAAGGGGGATAAGGTTTCCAATGTGTTTCCTAATCAAGGTACTATAATCCTCCTACATAGCAACATCCCATTGAGGAATGTGATATGCTTCTCAATAAGACTATGGATCAAAGGCAATTTCAATGGACACATGTAGGAGCCCCTGAAATTATGAATGTTAATGCTTGATTTCGAATGAAAACCCAACCCAATCACCTATAGTTTATAGTGTCTATCAAGCACAAAGTGGACTTGAAGTTCGAGAATCGAAAAGAAAATCATTGTTGTGAGGTATTCACACATTGCCCCATTGCAAATGGGGACCCCCACTTTTTCGCTTTCTGGGTTGGTCGTCTTAGCTTAGTTGGTAGTCGTGTCTTTGCTATTAGACTTTGCATTAGAGAGGTATAGGTGCCTAAGATGGCTAGGAGTCAGGTGGATAGTCTTGCATAAGTGTGCAGTAAGTTTGCAAGGTCTAGATATCAAGAGTTCAAACATGAGTAAAGAAGGTTTGACAATTTGAAGGTCACTTCAAGTGCTCCTCTTAAAGAAAAGAACTTCACTTCATGAACATTCCTTGTGTAGTGAATTTCTTACACTTCTCCCACAAAGCGAAGACTCAATCTAAGATCTCATGTTGAGCAAGTTATCAGGTATTGAAGTTGAGAGCGTAAGTGAATTGAGCCTAGAATAGAAATTTCGCTCTTGACCCTTCCAAAGGGTCCAGAGCGAAATTCTTGAAACCACTCATTTTCCCTTTGCTAAAGTCAAGACCAAGATGGAGATGAAAGGAGAGTAGTCTGTGTTTGCCTCCCAAAGAAAATTAGAATTGAAAAAAGCAAGGGTCAAGATCAAATCATGATTTTCGCTCCTGACCCTTCCAAAGGGTCCAAAGCGAAAATCCTTGTAGCTCTTATTTCCTTCTTTGTTTTGGCTAGGTGTTGGCGTGATGTAGGATAAATTGGCATGTTCTTGCCTTGGGAGGGAGTTGGACACTTTGAAAGATGAAGATTTTAGCCAAAAGGTGAATTTCGGTCCTGACCCTTCCAAAGGGTCTAGAGCGAAATTCATCATAAACCTTTTTTTGCTCCCTTGTTTTGGCTTGAAACCTTACTCCTTTGATGGAAAACGATCTATATTTGCCTCCAGGAGAAAATTGAAGTTTAAAAAATGAACAATCAAGCCCAAATGGTGAATTTCGCTCCTGACCCTTCCAAAGGGTCCAGAGCGAAAATCCTCCTAAGGCTCATCTCCTCCCTAGTTTGACCAAATTTTGAGTTGCAAGGCATCTTGAAGGGAAGTGTGGACATGTTTGGACTTTGGAAATGTTTGAAAGCCTTGAAAAAAATGAAGGATTCTAGCCAAGAAGGTGAATTTCGCTCTTGACCCTTCCAAAGGGTCCAGAGCGAAATTCCTTACAAGCATACCTTTTGACCTTTCTCAGGCTTAAAACCTTGTTCCTAGGGCAAAGGGAGATGAGATTTTACCTTGCAATGAAGTTTCAAGTTGAAAGAATGATGATTTTAGCTCAAAACAAGATTTTCGTTCCTGACCCTTCCAAAGGGTCCAGAGCGAAATTCTTGGAAACTCATATTTTCTTCTTGGAGATGGTCAAATTCTTGAGTTTTATGACATGGTTAGGTGGACTTTGATGTGTTCTTGCCTTTGAATATTGGATTGAGGTAATGGAGTAGCCAAAACAAGCTCAAAATAGGAAATTCGCCCCTGACCCTTCCAAAGGGTCAAGGGCGAAAATTCTTCAATCACCTTTTTCTCCTTGCAAAATTAAGTCAAACTGGAGTTGGATGAGAGAAGAGAAGTGTTTCCTTGCCTTGTGAAGTGATTTGAAGTTGAAATGATGGAGAAATGAGCTACAAGCAAAAAATTCGCTCTTGACCCTTCCAAAGGGTCCAGAGTGAAAAACCCTAAAACCATCTTATCCTCCAAATTTTGTGCTAAGTCAGGCCTAGACTAGGGTGAGAAAAGCTATTTGGAATGCCTTGGAAAGATGTTTGACCTTCAAAAGTGTGAATTTTGAGCTAAAAGGTGAATTTCGTTCCTAACCCTTCCAAAAGGTCCAGAGCAAAATTCTTCATCTGCCTATTTCCTCCTTGTGTCAAGTCAAGACTAGGAGTCCTAAGGCATAGTTGAGGTTGAGAATATGTTACTTTGCCCTGCAAGATGAATTGAAGTGAAGGAGATGAGGAATTGAGACCTAAAGCTTGGATTTCGCTCCTGACCCTTCCAAAGGGTCTAGAGCGAAATTCCCAGTATCACCTAAATTGCTCACAATGACGATCAAGAGATGGATTCCAAAGCCTTGGTGGAGAAAAGACTAGTGTATGCTTGCCTTGGAAGGTATTTTGGAATAAAGACATGATGGAATTTGTCCAAAAGTGCAAAATTCGCTCCTGACCCTTCCAGAGGGTCCAAGGCGAAATTCTTAATTTTGATGTCTTCTTGTTGATGATTTAAGGTATAAAATGCTATGTTGAAATGAATTTATTATGTGTCCTTAATCATCTTTTTGTTTGTCTTGCAGTTAAAAGGCGACCTCCTCCAGTCTAGCATCAACAAGGACGACCTTCTCCAGCCCAGCATCATCAAGGACGGCCTTCTCCGGTCCAGCATCATCAGGGAAGACCTCTTCTAGTCCAGCATTCGAAGGAAAGGCACACCATCCATCCTGCACATCGAAGACAAAGGAAGTTAAAGCAAGGGTTCGTTGAAGAAGCAAACAGTTTCAGAAGAGTTAATTAAAGCTAGCTTCTCGACAACATCAAATTGAATATCTACCAAGTTAGTTACAAGTGTCAGACAAGGTGGCATCCCAGTCATCACTCCTCTAGTCAGATTGGTCCACCTCAACGTGTCCAAATTCAATGTACCTGACTCATGGGAGATGGCACAAACTTTGATGTACCTACCCCGGTTCTCCATTGGTCGAATATTCCAAAGAAGACATGTGTCCAAATAATGCAATTATTTCATTGGCCAGAATTGAGTTTGTTGTAACAAACCCTAATTAGGGTTTTCATTGTAAAATCTCAGCCATTGATCTCAAATTGATCTGAGACATTGAATTGTATTGAGGGCACTATATAAGCCCTGGCTCCTCATTTGTAAAGGCTAAGAGGGAGTCAGTAGTTAGAAGGTGAATAGTCAGTTGATAGAATAGCAATTAAAGTAGAATAGAAAGAGAAGGCAAAGATTGTTGCCAAGATGTTGTTGTAAGAGACTTGTAAACTTCATTGAAGAAATGGTGAAATCTATGGGTCGATTCAACAATTTGCATGGTCTCTATACTTCTCAAATTTGATTTCATGTTATTAGATGAGTGGAAGAAATGTGTTTGATTGATGGTGAAATTCGTATATCCATACTACTAGCAGTTTGTTGATTGCAGACTTGCCTCGTGTAGTCAACTGGAATCATTCAGCTTAAGCTTAACTTCAATTGTCACTTCTTCATTGACATGCATCAGCCTGATGGTGTCTATGCCTATAGCGATGGTCTGAACATCATAAAGCTTTCCTCCAAAGATCGCACTAACCTTGTGGAGATGGTCCCGGGATGTCAAAACAAGACTTAGTTAGAATTTCATCAAAGGTCATTCATTGCTCCTACATTCTTAGTGTCAGAATTAGATCCTTTCCTCGCCCTCATCCTTTTCCATTTTTTTTTCAAAATCTAGACTAGTGAAATCCTGTGTTCCAGTAATATTCAAAGCGAATCAGACGTTCAGTCATCAAGTGTAAGTCCCCTTGAGACTCCAACAAAATCACATCATACCGCAAAGAGCTTATCCATGAGTAAAGAACCTACATAATAGAACCTTGAAGTTTCTCCGATTGATCCTTTTTGCAATATCTTCAGCATTCGGAAACTTTATTCAAGAGAGGATAAGATACCTCTAGGTATTTTATTCTGTGTTTGGTCGTGTACAAAATACACATCAACAATACTATGCCACCCGATAGCAACTCAATAATCTTATTTCATTTGCTGGGAACACATCCGATATAGATCGGGATAGATGGTTAACCTGATAACTATCGTTTATCACCAATGTTCCATGCCATAATATGATTATCAATATTGATATAAATGAGGAATGATTATCAAATAAAATAGCTTGAAGTTTTCTTAATAGTATAATCGATAGGATAAATGATTGAATGAGAGACTTCATTTATCTCTCATTCAATCATTTATCTTACCGTAGCTACCATGCATTAACAGGGCGAACATCTACAACCGTGGTATCTTGCAATCTGTTTTGGAGTTGCTCGAGCAAACAGTGCTCAGTACTCTTTTGCAAAAGGGTTTGCTGATTTTTCCTCAAAATCATGTTTTTGGGCTTCAGTAATTTGCGTGTACCAGATCTCTAATTCGCATGTGAGGACTACATCAGGTTGGATGGCTTTTTGCACTCTTGGTCATTAACATTTTGCAGATCCTAGGAGGGTTTCCGTAGCAGCAGAGTGTTCTTTGCATTTATGATCAAAAGACCTACAGTGTCTTCTGTAGGGTATTGAGTACGATGACCATTAGGGAGGGTATTAAAATAATATTAATATCTATTCTATAATGGTCAACTTCTATTCTTAGTGGTTATCTTAGTTGTCGACTTATTTAGCTATTTAGATTTTTAGTCGACTTATTTAGTTTGTTTAGTCTTTTAAGTGTAACTATTGCTTCTTTTATAAGAACGCATAGTTTTCTTTTTAGTTTTAAGCTTTTTTAAGCTTTAGATTAACGGTTCGTTCTTTTTAGAACACCGTCTTGTAAATTTGTAATTCCTTTATATACGGTTGTATATTCATAATTCAATATCATCAGATTATTGTTTCAATTATTTTTCAAAAAAGAGCCATGTTGTTTGCTTGAAATGCATGGGCATATTTTACAGCAGGAAATTTTAACATCCAAATCCAAGAGGTTACTTTAAAAAAGAATAAAATCAAAAAGAGTAAAAGGGTTTAAGATGTTCGTGTATATAATCTTTATAAATAGATGGAAGTGCAAAAGTGCAGAAGTCATTATTAGTAGCTTCTGCCACTAAAGTAAAGTGTTTATTTGCATTTACGTAAACAAATTTTAAACAACAAACTAGATCATAAATTAATTCTCTATAGTTATCAGATTCTGCAAAAAGAGGTCTTGAAGATTATCCATCCATTGTCAAGCTGTTCAATATCATCTATCACTTGTTAGTTAAGAAGGACTGTTCCATAAATGAATTGTGGGAGCAAATATCAAGTAATTATCTTGAAAAGTCCCATATATGCGATTTCATAAACTATGGAATAGGGTTATGGCTCTACGAACCTTATGAATTCCAAAGGTTTTAAAATCTGATCTTGTTTAAGAGTTGTTGAAGCAGCTACTTTCTCTCTTGAATCCATATATTGTGTTTTACCAACTTTTTAATTATTTCAGTTTTTTAATATTTATGAAGTTTATATAAATTTTGTATTATGGTTCTTCCCTGTACCCTCGTGACCTATTTTCTGAAAAATGACATCCCCATCTCCCATTTCAAGTTGACTATAAAAAGAACTGTCTATAAAACTTGTAATGATATCTGATAACAAACTATAGAATTTTCAAGTAGAAAATTTCCAGCACCCAAAATTGATTATGTTTTATGGTGATCAATATGTCACTTGATTTACAGTTATTGCATTCATAGAGTTCAATTCTGACACCAGCAGAATATATGATTGATTTATGCATCACAGGGCCTAGATAGATGATACACAGGAATATCAGTTTTAGATAAAATTTGAATTGCAATAAAAAAACTTTTGAAACACTATCAAGGGACTGAACACACGCCTAGGAAAGTAGATTGATGATATCCTATAGAATTTCAACAACATTTTTAGGGCTTATTTCATATGGCTGAATTGATTACAAATTTACAAAAGAAGATTGGACACTTATATTTGAAAGTAATGTCAGGAGGTTAATTACACAAACAAGCCATAATTTACAGGCCTTGTGTTGTTCTTCAATAGAAAACATAAGCTAATGAACAGATCTTAGACTTAGTTCATGGGCAGTATGATTAGTTAATTATTAAACTTTTTTAGTATGGTTATGAAGCCTGAAGAGGATATATTTCCTATGGTATGGCCTACTTGAGCTACTACCCTGTCTCTATCTTAGGATTAAGAATAAAATGATGGATATCATTTTTTTACATTGTAATTGATCTAAAATTCTCCAGGCTTGTGGGCAAGAGTGGCAAAATTTTGATACATCATGGATGCCTATAACACGTTATCGAAACTTCTTGATAGGGTAGTAAATGAATCATTATAATCCATAAGAACTCATGAGTAGATTGTATGTGGGATAAGTTGTTGCATGCAGTATACTTCAGGACTAGGTATGAGATAAAATTGCTGATATGATATCATTTTATAATTTGGAGGAAAAATTTCTCTAGAAACCTTCATGGTATGGGTAGTGCTGGATGAAAATGAGATGACATGGACTCACTCATCTTACACTCTTGTAGATTTCAAGGTATGTTGAGTCCAATTTGAGAATTTGAGAAGGGTTAATAATCGAAGATAAGATGAAAAACTCATAAAGAAAACTGTGTTAATTGCATTTACTGCAACAAAATGAAGACAAAAACAATCTTGTGCCATTACGATGTGCAGGACAGAAATTATGTAATTAGCATATGGAGGAGAGCCCAAGAAATGTAAGAAAGCAATCATACCTCTTCTTGGAACTCCTCCATAACAGCTTTTCCAGCTGCTGCTTCTTGTTCAGCAGCATTCCTCCATCTGGCTATTTCTTCCTCTGCTGCTGCAATATCCATCATAAGACCTTCAACCTAAAAAGACAAAAAACTGGCCAATCAATTATAAATTCTGGTAGCATGATTCCATCTTTGAAATTCATGCATGAGAAATGTAATATTTGACCCAAACAATATATCAAAATTTAAACCAGCAGAGAAAGATTTTGTGAACAAATTCCAAAAAACCCAAATAACTCCAAGGTAACATCGCCCACAAAAGTTAAGAAGCCCCACCCACCAACCCCAAGAGTGTTTTTTAAGATTAATTTTGATGGGACCTCCAAAGGCAACCCAGTGTTGGCTGAGGCCATTGCAATGCTGCAAGATGATTGTAGAAACTTTGTGATGGGAGATTCCTTTTTCCTTGGTTCTAGGACCAATAATGATGAAAAATTGGAAGCTGTGATTTTTGGACTTCCACAGGCAAAATTGATGGGTTGCAGGAAGCAAATCATTTAAAAGAACAAGACAGCATTATCTGCAGGTCCAAAATATTGTGATAGGACTTGAAATATAAGTGTTATTGGGAAGGGAATGAAGCTGGGAACTTGTTAGCAAATGCAGGGATAAACCAAATGCCCTTCAACAATGATGAGTACCCAAGTTGTTGATTGGCCAGGTTTGGACTTTGGAGTTTAATATGTGGGAAAAAAAAACCAGGGTGATGTGGCAGTATTGGTGGGCACAGTATCAGCCTTACAGTGCCCAATACCTCAGCTTGTTTTGGTATGATTGTCATTAATTGATCACTTGGCGGCATCCATAATGGCAGGTGCCATGTTAGAGCTGGATTTATTAGGATGACTTCATTTGATTCTTTTACAGTTCTTGAAATGTTATTGTCTGCTAGCTTCTTGTAGTCACAGTATTGTGAGGTGCCTAGTGGAGGTTGTGGCAGTTTTATTTTTCTTGCTCATATGTTTTCTTGTGGACTATGGCATGTAAATGGCTGTTATGTGGCAATAAGAATCCTTTGCATCATGGTAGGATCTTTGACCTCTGACTCAAAAGATCTTTCGGTGTCAAGATTCTGTTCTGCAAAATTTGGTCAGAATTTTTTTGAGAAGACTGAATTGAAGATAATAAGAATGTGATGTTGTGGGCATCAATTGTGGAGGATTTTTGCACTATGTTGGAATGGTGATTCCATTTGAAGAGATTTAGAAATGGGTTAAGCTCCTTTTGCTCCTCCCATATAATGTGAAGCTAGAAGATGAGGGCCTCAATGCTACTGAGGGTGGGTGTCATGTGAATGCTTCCTCACTACCCTCCCTACAAATTTGAGTAGATTCATGCTTTGAAAGAGGAGCTTCAAGCTGTGAATGGGGATATTGAAGAGCTCATTTCCTTTGAAAGGACCATCTGGTATTTAGGTATCTTCTGGTCTCTCGTCATCATAGCACTCTAGAGGTTATAAACACATATACAATGCCATCCTTGGTAGGTGGTAAGCTGAAAAGGGTAGAGATTATTCAGTGTCAAGTTCAAAGTGTTGTGCTCCCTAGGGGGGTGGTAGGAAAGTGGTGCTGAGGCAAGGGGTGGTAGCAGGTGATGGATGGTGAGGAAAGATAAAAAGTGAATTGACAAACATTTGTCCTACATGTGGTAATTCTGGTTGGGTTGTTTCTTTCCTTTCCTAAATGTTCCTGGTCACAGAGGCACTGGTTTTTGGATCTGTTTTTGCTTTGGCCATTTTGTGATTCTTGCCTTCTGTCCAGTTCTTTTGTCCCTTTGAGTAGCCATCTCCCCTGTGTGGGTTTGGTATGCGCTCTCTCAGTTTTTAGTGTTAAATCTGTTGTGTTTCCTGCCAACTCTCCTGTGTGGGTCTGGGTTCAGCTTTTCTGGTCTGGTTTTGCTATTAGTTTGTATGGTTTATCATTTGCTTGGGCTGGGACCCCTATACTTATAGAAACCCCTTTAATATTATCTTAAAAAATATGGCCTTCAAAAAATTAATTTAAAAATAACTTTAAGTTACATTTTCAGATGCCGCCCTCTCCTTTTCCTCAAGTTCTTTTATGCGCAATACTTTGGCAGCCAAATCTTTAGTTTGCGTCTCGGAAACCACTCTTAGATGATTTAGTTCTGCCCTGAAAATGAGAAGATAGAAATAAAATGGAAGTTTTAGCAAAGGCATGTACAAAAACAATAGATTCAATATTAAGGAAGCCACGATGAATGCACTGCTTTGTTAACCTTAACAAACTCATAATAAATGAGGTTTGCTAATCAGAGGCATTCTAAATGAGGTTTGCTGATCAAATGTAGTCTACTTTTATGAAACATCTAATACCGTGGCTTACACTTCTATACAAATCTTGGTTAAAAAAACAGACCTTGAAGATCCCAGTGAGTGTCGCAATTCTGCAATTTCGAGCTGTGATGTTCTAATTATATGTTCCAATGCAGAGGCCTATAAGAAATATATAAAAAGAACTTTGTGTCAAAGTACATTGATTATAAAAGCAATCAACCTATCAAATTTTAATTATATTTTCCTGTTGCAGAGTCTGCAAGAATTAATAAAACATCTACAAAGTACAATCTATAATACAGGATTATGGTACATTCCAAAAAAAATAGAGAATCCATACCAGGCCGAAAAACTCATCTTGCCCTTTCTCTGTTCCATTATTCCCAACATGGGCACCACCACTGAAATCCAATCCAAGATCCCTTTCTGCAACCTGTAAAATTGTACCCTTTCTTTGCTCTGATCCTGTTTGGTATTCACCATCACCTTCTGTTTCAGCTATCTGTCTCTCCCTCAGAGCACTTCTAAGCAAAGTACTAATATCCCTTTTCTCTGCTTCTAAATTGACAATATTGTCCTCCAAATCTTTCATTTCTTTACTTTGTTTTTCCAGATGTGCCATTAATTTTTTCTCCACCATTGTGGTTAGCTCTGAGATAAAAATTGCTCCTGCTGATGAAGCCACCAGATCCTTGTCAATATCCAGATCTTGTGAGACAAACAATGGTTCAGAAAACTCAAATTGGTCAGATGCTGAAGCATCAATCATCTGAACCATATTCTTTAGACATTCCTGAGCTTTAGATATGCAAACCAACTGATCAGAGATGATAGGTTTCTGCTTTTCTATTTTCAGTTCTAGATTCTTCAACTTATCTTCTGTTTCATCTGTAAATCTCTTCAAAGTTTTATACTCTTTCCTTTCCTGATCAAGCTTTTCCGATATGTCAGATTCCAATTCTGAAATACGACCATCTTTGTTGAGGACAAGCTTTTGCAAATTCTCCGACTCCATACACTTGCTCCCAAGCTCTTCTTTAAGGCCTGTAATCGTAGCCTCCAGCTGGGACACTTCGATAGCAATTGCAATGTTCCTCTGCTCCATCTGCTCCCGCACATCATTTCTTCCCTTTGTAATTATTTCATGCTGTCTGACAAGCTCTTCCACAATTTCATCTGCCCTTTTCATTGCTCCATATGCAATAGCAACTAGACCTGTATGCTTTGAAGTTCTTGGAAGCCCTCCATTGAAGCTCTTAATTGAGCCAACCTTGCTAGTGATTTTTTCAGCTCCATTTATAAGCAATTGAGCCGTTGCCTCAATTTCAGACCTCGAGGATTCCCGTGCTTTCGTTGCTTCATCCTTCAATCTGAGAATCTCGTCCTTCTGTCTTGCAAGATCATTCCGCTGTTTTAAAGCCTCATCTCTTTGCTTACATGCCTCTTCTTTCAATCTCAAAGCCTCTTCTAATTGCTTGGCAATGCTTTCTTTCTCTCTAAGAGCTTCTTCCTTTTGCCGGAGAGCATCATCTCTCTGTCTTGAAAATTCATCCCTTTTCTTAATAGCCTCGTGTGCAAGCCCTTTCATTTTGCCAAATGTACTCTCCAAGTTTGACTTTGCATTTTCAGCAGCCTTTCTCGCTTCCCTTTCAGACTCAAGCTCCAAAAGAGCTTTTTTAAGGCTCTCTGCAGTGTCATCCGAAGAATTCGGCTGTAATACAACTGGTGCAGCCTCTAAGTCCCCGTCCTCAAAATCACTAAGTGCTGCATCCTCTTCTCCGGTGCCTTCCATGGTATGTACTAATTGAACTACCTATCCATAAACCTCTTCAATACACAATCACTTTGACAAAATTGACTAAAATCTCCTCAAAATAGTACTTTTCTCCAAAGCACCACAAGGATCTTTCAAATTTCAAACCCTAGCATTATGAAACACCAGTACAGGCTATTGAACGCATTAATTTGTTCGCAAGGATGGCTGCTGGGAGCACATTTTTTACACGATTATTCCTATTTTACCAAAAATTTAGGGAATCACTGCAAAATTTATCCGGCAATCATTTATTCCACAGCTGATTCCTCCTATAGCCACTAACTAGCATGTGGAGTCTAACTGAAACAAATTTTATCGTCTGCCCAATCAATTCATGGACCTATCTGATCTGTATCAAAAAAAAAAATCTTTCATTTCACCTAAAAATTTCTCCTTTTTCCTCCAAACTTGAGCTTCAATGTCTAATTTATCTAGCGTGCTAAATTAC
Source organism: Cryptomeria japonica (assembly GCF_030272615.1). Lineage (NCBI taxonomy): Eukaryota > Viridiplantae > Streptophyta > Pinopsida > Cupressales > Cupressaceae > Cryptomeria > Cryptomeria japonica. The sequence continues at coordinate 346,360,852 of NC_081414.1, forward strand.
ATTTAACCTTTTACAATTTAAAAATGATTTCTTCTCAATTTTAGGTTTCGATTTCATATTCTATTTTCACTGTAAAGTCTTCACACAAAACAATTGAAATATAAAAAAATAACACAGAACATACCAAATTACCAGTAGAACATATAAAAGGGTGCACCGAATCTCCGCCGATTTAAACAAAAAGCCTATCGTTGGAAACGGCAGCAGCTGATAAACTTGACACAGCGGGCGATCGAACGAATTCGTCAACATATGAATTTAGAATTTTATTTTAGCTCTCAAGCGGGTCTTCTTACAAATTGCGCAGAAAACTTTGTTTTTCAGCTTCTAGACAAATGCCCTGTTTTCCACGCCAATTTGGCTGAAGTGAGGAATTTATTAATATCAAGTGGAGGTTAAAGAGAATGTATATACACGATATAAGATGTAATATCGTTTTATATACGCTGACCTTGATACCTAACAGTCATGCCGTCGCCGTTTGAAGGGTAGGCTTTATGAATTAGCTTTCACCTGGAATCTAGATTTTAAGCTCGAATATATTTGCCCGAGCTCTTGGAATTCTTTTTTGGCTGAATAAGTTCTTTGAGAAAGATTTATAATAGTGGAGAGAATTTTAAAATTGGAACTGTAAAACATTTAATTAACATCATCTTAATAATTAGTTGATTTTGAAATATGTGTTCAAAGAAGATGCAATTTGATATCCTTAGAGCTTTTACATCTATCATTTTAGGGTTTTCAATTTTGTGCATTCACTTTTTTATCCTTTTTTTCTTCATTGCTATAAGTGGGATTCATTATTATTGTATTTATGTATATCTTTTATGCTAACCAAAAAATCTTGTTTACGCACATCTCATCTAACAAGTAGACATCCTCTTCCAAGACAACATTTTCTTATTCACAAGTGATTTTGTCCTTGCAAATTCCTTTCATGCTTGAGATCTCTTTATCACCACCTACAACCACATGCAAATTCACCATGAATATATGTTGCCACCAAAGAAGGATCACCCAACCCCATCTAGCTATCATCTATCTTCTTCCCATATAGACTCTCCACTTTCTTTTGCCTTCGTTTAGAAAACAAATAATGACTTCTTCGTATAAAATCCACATCTAAGGAGCCTTTCTTGGGAGTCCATTTTTCAAATTCATAATGTAAGGGGTGGCTCTATTAAAAGATGGACAATCACTACTTTTATGGCCAATTTTATTGCATTCAAAACATCTTCATAGTCTTCATATAGTAACAATGACCCCAAGAAAGATTGAATGTTGAGAATCCAAAGGAGGGCTGCATTAAATCCACATAAATATTGGCTCTAACAAAATTGTTAGAGGAATTTTAATCTCAACCCAATCTTTTAAACTAACTCACCAATTTTTTTCAAAAAGATTTTGAATCATTTTTCAGATCAACATACCATTAGAGGATTGTATAAATGAATTTAGACAAGGATTCATGAGAAAGAAATAATGCTTAAGATAAAAAAGTGTTCTCATAGACTTTAGAATAATCTATTGTTTACCATATACCCTTATTCCAAACAAATTCATCTTCAACAAAATTGAAAACTACAAGAAAGAAACCTTTTGCTACAAAAGAGATATTAATTGGGGTAATATTATGCCATTCTTTAGCCATCCATATTGATAAATTTTTACCATCCATATGTTAGATTTAGTTGTGAAGCCACCCAAGATCAAAATGACTAAAAGAAAGCAAGACAAGCATCCAAAGATCAACAAAATTCAACACTTCCTTAGCACTAAACTAGCACTCAAATCACATGTGAACTTGTGAGCTTAGCATAGGGAGAGGTGAGGGTTGTTTATATAACAAAATATAGGCATATAACTCCAAGAGGGGTAATAACTCCCAACTATCCAAATTAAGAGGGAGTTTTACCTACTTGGTAAATTCCAAATACATGGTTATGCCAACTTAGGTAAGGACAAGAAAATGGTTATGGGAGGTGGCAAATAAATCTAAAAGAGGGTGTACCATTCAACTACCCAAAGGTGGGTGTGAGCACGACACATGCAATTTAAGGATTATGCCATGTGTCCTCATCCTAACCATTATAATATAACCTAAGCAAGCTTAATTAATGTGTAGGAAAAATAAATATTCTTTAACATAAGAAAAATGAAAACCTACACCAACACCATAGACTCACCCACTAAGAAATGTTACTCTTATTGTGTAGAGATCTCCACGACATTATCATTTGAAAGGTTGACATCTAATGGGATGAAGGAATATCTCCCCAAAAAAAGGTAGAAACCATATGAAAGACAAACTATATACTAACAAAACTTTTAACCTTTATAATGGAAATAAATAAATACAAACATGAAATATATTAGAAGTAGGGTGAAGGTTCACAACTATACCATGCTATTAGCCAACAAAATGGTTTCAAATGAAGTAATTCTACCAAAAACTACTTGGAAAGTTTCAAATAAAACTCTTTTGAGCTTGAAACTAGTATAATTTAATGTTAAAATTCAAATCAAGTTGAATTTATATGCAATATTTTAATTGAACTTTTCGAGCAAAAAAGTTCTAACTGAAACACTTTCACTTAAAACTACCTATGTGGTAGCCCAATCCTCTTTGGGACAAATTCAATAAAAATTTAACTACAGCACCAAATTTCTTCAACCAATGGTACTTTCATGAAAATTTGAAGATACCTTTTTGAGCTCAAATCTAGATTTTTTTTTAATACTCAATAGATTAATTTTTATTATTTTTGAAGTTCATTGCAAGTAGATTGTTCTAAAATAATTTAAGATTGATGAGAAATCTTGAAAAAATATGTTAAACTATATTTTTTTAAAATATGCAATGCACTAGACAAAATTTAATGTCCCATCAAAACAATGACATTTTGAATAATTTTGACTTTGAAATTCAGTTTTTTCTCCATGCACTAAATATTCGTGTAGGAAAAATAAAAGATTTTTTTTAAATGCACTATAAAATTTTTAATATTCCATCAACCTTACTTTGTTAAAAAATCAATAACTAAAAGAATTATTTTAGATTTATAAAAAAATATATTCAAATAATTTTAAAAAATAAAATAATAATATATTTAACTACGTCAAGAATTTTATGTTTCATTTTATATCATTTTAAAATTTCAAATATAAATGTCACTTTTAAACAATTCAAGTTGAAAAACTACATTTGTTAGCAATTTACTTTGTAAAAGCGTAACACAATTCTTAATGATTACTCTCATTATTGCCATGTTTGAATGTAATTAACACAATCTTCTTGGTCTTTCTCAAAAGACAAGCTGATAGTCTCTTTAAAGCATTTTTCCTTTGTACTACCAAATATGCACCCTATTATCCTAATGATAAGGATCTTACCTTCTTACTTGAACATTGAACAACACCAAATGAAGGATTGTTTATCCAAGCATTCATATGCCTTTGATTCCTCTTCATTGGAATCTATATTAAAGCATCTACCCATGCTCGAAGCTCCATCACCACCACATAACTTACCTTGCAAACATCTAACCCCAGTCTTTGTTTTTCACTTCATAAAAAAATGATAATTATCTTATATTATGTTATTATGTATTTCTCACTTAAAAATTAAGTTCCTATGATTTTTAAAAAATAATAGAAACACAAAGTTCATTTGTCATACAACATGTTTGTAAATTAGTTTATTTGGTTAGGCCAAATTAGTTTTTGTTACTGTATATGGTGAAAGTGGATAACAATGATAATGAAAGACTAAATGAATTCAACCACAAAACCCTAGCCTAACAACAACAAAGATCCACCATAACATATGAAGATTACTTAAGACAATGCAAATCAAATGAAATCACAAAGATTATACCATCACATGTCCAATAGCATTTGGATCTCCATTCTTTCTATCTCCATTGATCTTGCTTGATATATTTTCTCTGAGATTTTATGTGTGCACAAGAGCTCAACAAAGAACGGAAATGTGGTTGCAAGTAGGCTTGATCACATATGAAAGTTTAAATGCTAGAGTAGTCGGGATTTGATAATGAAGGAAACATCTCCTTATATAGAAGACACTATAAGAAATGGAGGGATAAGATTGAGAGGTGTAAAAGATAAATGGTCGGCTATGATTAGAGGGTAGGTAGAAAAAAAATAATAATAATGAAAGGGTAGGTAGTGTAGGAATTAAGAGATGAATGACATGTGTCATGGGTGGAAAAGGCTAATGAATTAATTAAATAAATAAATATTCATTTAATTAATAGAAGAAGTGGAATAATTAAATAAATAAAAGTATTTATTTAATTTAGGAAAGGGGTCATTTAAATAAATAAATAAATTTATTTAAATGAAAAACAAGGCTAGTTAAGGATAAATGAATTAATTAAACAAATAAAAAATTATTTAATTAATAGAAGCATTAGGCTAAAATAATTAAATAAATAAATATATTTATTTAATTAGACAGGACAATTTTAGGTGTCTACAGTTACAATATATTTAAATTTAATTTGAACTTTCGATTAATCCATGCATTAGTAGTATGATTGAACTATAATTTTAGAATAGTAAAATATTATTTTTTATTCAAAAGACTTAATATATAAACTCTTGCTAAAAAGAAATTCAAGTGGTGGACATACATTACAAAATATTTTAGGCAAATATTAAATATGATCTAATTTTACTTATTTTCAAATAAAGGGTTACAACTCTTGTTAGCAAGAAATTCTTGAGAAAGTGAACATACATTACAAAATATTTTGGGCAAATACTAAATATGATAAGTTTACTTATTTTCATATAAAGGGTTACATAAGTCAATGTACAAGATAATATTTCAGTCTAAATTGAATTGAAATCATCTTGCACTTGAAAATTATGTAGCATATATATAAAAATGAAATTATTTCTTAAATATTCTTTGTATTTTGTTTGTAGAGTGTTAGCAATAATTATTTGAGAGGGAGGTGAATCCTTATAAGGTCATGCCATAAGTAGACAATGAATACCATTTATGAACAACAATTCATTATCATCCTCTTAATGTAAGAAATAATAGACAATGGTATTGCTAAATTATTTTTTAAAATTTTATATTTATAATTATTAAAAAATTAAATAAATAAAAATTTCATTCAACATATGTCCATTTCATCTTAAGAAATTGTGAAATCCATTTTGAGATGGCTCTTGCAATCTCTATTACCACATACACTTATACCTTGTAATAAAAAAAGTTTGTCACAAATTTGTTTTTGTTTTTTTGACAATCACTAAGTATGTAGTAGAAAAAGGTGAGTATTTAGTGGATTGATAGTATTCAATTTATAACAAAGTAAAAGGTTAAATGTTTATTTTTTATTATAAAAAAAATGAAATAATTGAAAAACTATTAATAATTGCATAATTTTCTAAAGTTTAAATAATTCTTATAAATATTAAATTAACATAATGATTTCATACAAATGTCTTAAAATTTCAAAATGATAAGCCATTAGAGAAATATAGGTATTGAAATCATACAAATAAAAACAAATTTTAAATTTTTATTTTATTTTTTCCAAATTATATTATTATGAGAGAGAGGCATAGGCACCCACCCAACTATTATTATTATTTATTAAATATATATATATATATATATTTAAATCTGGATTTAAAATAAAAAATCTAAATTAAAAAAACAACTTTCTATTATTATTATTATTTATTAAATATAAAAAAACAATTATATTTTTAAAACCTAGAACTTCTAATTTAAAAAATTATGTTTTTAAATCTAGATTTAAAAGAAACTTCTATTTTTATTATTTATTTATTTTATTTTTTCCATGCAAATCATTTCATATTGTAACACAACACTCTTTATATTTTTAAATTTAGATTTTAAAGAAACTTCTAATTTAAAAAATTATGTTTTTAAATTGAGATTTTAAAAAAATTCCATTTTTTTCATGCAAATCATTTTATATTCTAAAATAAGACTAAATTCTAATAAATATTAACCATATGAAATTAAACATTATAATTGTTTTTTAAATGTCAAAAACAATTATATTTTTAAATTTAGATTTAAAAAAATAAAAAAATAAATTATGTTTTTAAATCTAGATTTAAAATAAACTTCGATTTTTATTTAATCTATACTAAAAATAAATATTTTTTAGATTTGAGATTTGATATTTTACATCATTTACATAAATTTTATTTATAAAATATAAATATACAAGTTAAAACTTACAATTCAAAACTATTTTTAGAATAAACAAAAAAGATTGCAAAACCTACAAAATGCTTTTTTTTAAAACCAACAATAATTAATAATCTTAAAATGAACTAACAAGCCACATGACACTTATCCTTATAATAAATTTGGAAGGTTGAGAAAAAAATATCCATAAAGCTATATATCTGCTTTTCGTGTGGATTGAAAGCAATTAGAAAGAGTAAGAAGCACTCAACCTTTATTGTTATATTTTATTTTTAATAGATAGTAAAGAAATTCGAACGATTTGCTAAATGACTTAGTTTTATTAAGAGATACAAATAGCCCATAGAATTTTAAAAAATATTATCATATCTAACATAAATTTACATCCTATTTTACGATGTTAAAACGAGATAAATTTTGCAGTCTCAGACGGTGTACCTGATTAATCTGGCTAATTTAACTTACCAAATTATTTAATAATCTATTTACTTTAATGATGTTAAGACAATCATATTAGATGGTCTGTATATACTGGAAAAGCTGCAGAAGCTTCTCTTAATTTCAAGAAAGCTACAAACGGAAGACTCTGGCATTTGAAAGGAAGCATTTTTAAAATCGTGAAATTTCTTTGGAATTTGAAAGAAGAATTATTAAAATCGTGAAATTCTCATAGTCCTCATTGATTGTTAACTGATATTTTCACGATTTGACTGGCTGCATTTGTATTATCAGAGAAGAATTAACCTGTAAAAACCATTCAACAGCGTGTCCCCTAGAGAAAGACAAAGGATCAATAGCTCAGACAAACAGAAAATTTGGAAACAAAAAATGGAGATTCCTCCTCCACGATCCTCATTATTGATCAACATTCGAGTACTCACTGGACAAAGCCTCCATTTTTCTATTGAATTTAGGTTTCCTTTATACAATCAATATAGCCTGCATGCTTTGAACCGAAGCTAATAAAACCCTAGCTAAATACAATAGTTTTGTCTGGTACAAAATGACCTGAACGAACAATACTAATTGCTGCTAATCAAATTCAATTTCTTGTCCAAACTGTCAAGACTCCTTTGTGTCTAAACGCTGAAAAGACTTCATGCTATATTTGTTGCAGTTGTGAAGAAGACGAAGAGGAAGAATACAGAGCAGGAATACCCTAAGCCTTCATCACCATTAATAGATTTACGATACAATGGTAATTGGAAGGGGATATATAACACTGGAGCCCTAGACTTAGAGAGAATTCTTTTAGAAAAGAAAGAACATCCTGCAAACAAACTTAAAAAATGTGAAATTGCTCACCCAAACTTCGTCTGTCAGTGTTTGAAGTTGCGATTGCAGGTAGTGAGTAAAAAACTGCAGGGCAAATTTTAATCTTTGGAAGAAATAGTCTCCAAAAAGTTCGAAATGGCATCCATCTTTACCTTCAAAATCCCTCAATGCACTGTAAATTCTCTCATGTTGAAGACCTCTGTAATTTATCATTCTTATATCACGCCGCTGCTTCTTCCGCACACAAAGACAAAGTATGTCGGCCTAGTTTTGATTAATTCGATAAATACAAAGTATACGAGTTATACGTGTCCAGCTGTGGTGGCAGGGTTATATTGCCCTTCGTTTCTCCAATAGGTCAATTAATACAAACGCCAAATGTATAGTGATGCAAATTAAATGATATTTCATTTTTAGTTTATGGAAGGAGGACATTCATTTAATTTTAACTTTAATTAGTCCCGCCTATCTATAGGGAGAGACTAATGTTTTCACCTCTTTCAATTAGTTTTGCTTTGGAAACTGTGCTAAATATTTATCTTATAGGTTATTCTATAGTTTGCTCTGATTTATTTATTAATATCAATTTCTCTCTCTATTTTTACATTTTTCTATTGGCTGGTATACTTTTTACTGGGGTTTTTTTGTTTTTCTTTTAATTAAAAAGAGATGACCAATCAAATGTGACAGGGCAAAAAATTAGATGAATTCCTAATCTCTTATAGAAAATTTTAACCGTACACCATAAATTGTTTTTTATGATTTCATGTAGTATGTAAAATTATTTTCCATGTGATTGTTTACGAACATGTGCTTAAGGCTGAAGTAAAAGAGATATTCATTACTATATTGAAGGATAACTGAATTTTAATAATAGTCAAATATTTAACCATATTGAAAATAAATTTCCCAAAAGAAAATACTGCCCTATTAAAAAAATTTCCCTTAAAAATACATTTCAATCATTTATAAAGTAAAAATTCCTTTACCATTAGACTTCAATTTTATTTTATATTTTTACAAATTATTAAATTTAAGTAAATTATATATTATGTTAAAAATAAAAAAACATTTTTATATTAATTATAATTTTTTAACTTTTATTAAAATAATTTTAAAATTGTAGAATTTTTTTTAAAAAAATTTATATTAATTCTTCTTATAATTTTGTGAGAAATTCAGAGTAGTTAAAAACATTTAATGAATCGATATGGAAAGTTCATAATTTCTTAAAGTCTTTATTTCATTCATCACATTTATTTGAAAGATGGTTCTTAATGTTTTTTACTATTATTTTCAAAAAAGTATATAATTATTTCAAATTGCCATCCAAAGCGAGAATATTACATAGTAGATGTAGTGATTAGAAACAAATACCCTTTGAATAGAATTAGTACCACTAATACAAATGTCAAACAAATCATTACTTCTATTTCTCACAAATTACTATATGATATTTCTTTATAACACAAAATTTATTTATCATTAATAAAAAATTGAACTTTATTAACAAATTTAACATACACAACAACATTTTTATATAGTTTTTAACAAATATAAGATATTGACAAATCCACCAAACATTATAACATTAGTTTCATTTTGTCTAACATATAGACATAATCTTAATACCTTTCAACACTAATGATATTAACTATATAAAATAATTTAGATAAAAAAAGTTAGAAAATAGAAATAGAAATATTAAATAATTTTAGTTTGTTTTCATTATCATTGATTTTAAATTTTGATCTTCTATTAATTCATTTTTTTGTATTAATTTAAGCAACATTAAAAATTTAAATTATTATTATATTTTTAAAAAACTAATATTAATTATTATATATATTTTTTAATAAAACGTTGATTATAAAATTTAGAAAAACTTAAATAATATTTGAGATTATCTAAACAAAATTATTTTTTTAAAACCTTGTTAATATGTTTCTTTGTATTTTTAGCTTTTTTACTATAATTTTACTTCTAATTTTTAATGTAAAAGTTAAAATTTAAATGTATCAACTTTAAAATAGCTTATTTTATTTTTAATTTTTTACTTGAATGACAGTTTTCATTTTTAAAATTTAATTTATTTAAGAATTTAACTGTATTTATGTTCAATTTTATAATAAAAAATTATTTGTTAATATTGAATTTATCTTTTGATTAATGTTATTATTGTTTATAATATCAATAATTTATATTCTTATACTTTTCAAAATTTAATTTTTTATTATGAAATATAATTTTGTTAGCAGTATAATATTATAAAATAAAATAAAATGATATAAACATACTCCATTTTTAGTCCCTACCTTAAGGGAACTAATGTTTTCATCTCCAACATTAGTATGCTTTGATAACTGTGCAAAATGAAAAATTTAATCTTATATCAAAGTTTCATTTTTGTTCTTATTAAACTATTTTAAAAATTATTAATTTTTTGATTTGTCATTTGCAGAATGTTAAAATGGTAAACCATTATCTGGTCAAATCAAGAATGTTAAAATGGTAAACCATTATTTGTCATCTATTAGTTTTTCAAACTTGTTAAATGAATGATGATAATTTTATTAATGTTATTTTCTTTGAGCGAATCTTTTGCAATTAAAATTAAAATGTTTTTATCGCATTCTTTCCTTGACATTATGCAAAACTTCCTTAAAAAGTTATGGGTGCAATAAAGGAAACTAAATTTAAGACTATTTAGCTAGTATTTGTATGAGAGTGGAATTGTATTATTTAAATATTATGAAAATATTTATTATTTAAGAAATATATGATTCAATTATTTAAAAATAATAATTTCTTTATTTTAAAAAATGTCTTACAAATGTATAAGTAGAATTTCATCAAAATGTTTGTATTTAATCTAGAAATCTAATGTTCTGAAAATTTAAAAAAGAAAAGGTAAGGTTTTTTATTGTTTTTTTGATATTTTTGTTAAGTAAATAAATATAATGAATTAAAAAATAAGCAATTTAGAAATAAATATTTGCATAGATAATTGAAAAATAAAAATAAATAAACAGGGAGATAGATATACTTAGCTTTAGAGTTAAAGATGAAAATTTTATATTAGTTCTTTGTTATCAATTTACTATTGCTAGATAAACAACTACTTAATTGTTCTCAACACTTCACTCACTGCTAGCATGTTTTTAGCTAAAGGCAGGGACTTATGTTGTCTCACAGCTCTTGTTAATTTAACTAATCATTATAAATAATTAAAAAAAATTTAAAAATAAAATATAGTCTATTTTTTATTTTTATTTAAAATAATTTAAATTTTTTATTTTTCTATGTTCTTATTGGTAACAGTAAGTAAAAAAATCATTTTATTCTTTTAAATACAACTTTGTGCATTAATAAATATTGAATATGACTGCAAATAGAATATTTATTTATTGTTAATTACCCCGTTGTCAAAGGCATCATTGTGTTACATCCTTGTCATATCATATGCACAAACAGGTTTTATTGCAATTGTATTAAACATTTACATGGGGAAAAGGGTAATTAATAAATATTGAATCTGTCGATGGAAGGCTGATTTTGACCCAATGACTTATTTGTAGAAAACTACCCCAGTTTCGGTGCAGCTCCTAAGGCTCCCCCTTGAGTACTGGGACGAGTCCATCTTTAGATGGATTGGGAATACCTTAGGACACTTTGTTAGTGACGATGAGATTACTAGAACCAAATCACGCCTGGTCTATGCATGATTATGTGTTCAAGCTACTGTGAGTATGAATCTCCCTAACTTTATAACCCTCTATTGATGTTATAGTTGCGTTTGGTCTCCTTCTGGGCCGACTTGGAGAGATCAAATGAGTAAGTAGCCTAATCGGCTTTACTCATTTATATAGGTGACTTTATATAGTTGCCATTTTGTTAAGTGGCCGACTTTAAGAGAGTCCATCACCTTGATGTAAAGTCGCCTTGCTTCAAAAGAGGCCAACCCTTGGTGAAAGGGTGTCTATGTTTGAATGTAAATAGGGATCAATCCTCTTCCCTTAAGTATCGAAGAACATAAAGCACAAATTGTATAATATGAAGAGTAGTTTGCATACCAAGACAAGGAGGTCGATACATAGGCATAGTGCTCAGGGGAGACGATAGCAGTATATCGTCTATGGTTGGGAAGGCAATAGATCTGAGTCATTACCTATGGTTAAACAAGCACACTCATTAAAATGGTATCAGAGCAGGTTTATTATGTAACTTCATCTGCAGATTCATTTGTGAGTTTGCTACATGTAGTGTGAAGAATTCCATTTTGTGGGTCTGACACCTTGCTCAATCTATCTATATCGACTCCCTTCTTTAGGATTGGGTTTATTACTCCATTGACGACCCAAGGCCAACATTTACCTTTCTATGGTGGCCGATAGCATCGACCTCAAGGTGACAAATCTTCGACGTGGTGGGAATCTTTCCCATATTATCGGCAACCTTGATTTTTTTAAGGCAGTTTGAATTGTGTTGCAAGGCAGTTGTCGCATTGCTTTGGATCGGCTTTTCACATTACATCGGGATTAGTGGTTGTGTGTTGGCCTAGTTGTTTTATCGCGAGTAACCACAATGCTCTTTTATTGGAGGCTTATATGCTTATTGGTGCAGATCACATTGATTTCTAAAGGCAATTTTATACAATTGGTCTGGTCTTTAGGATTAACCTTCCTTTGTTGACAGTTGTTTAGTGATCTCCAAGTTGGTAGCTTACTCTTCTAGAAACCCTCCTTTTGATTGCTGAAGATCTATTATTAGCAGTAATCTATAGGGCTCGAGTTTTGCCTGATTTTCCCCCATGATTAGCGATATGTTCATGATCATCACATCTTTTGGTTGGATCATGCTTCCTCTAATTTGCATCTTAGTGAATTGGCTTTGTTGAGATCGACTTTCCTTCTGATCAATTATGTTATTTGGGCCAACTTATATTCCTCCAAGCATGTTTCCAAATCGCTTCCTGCCCATTGCAATTCTATTTTATTTGGACAACGCATATTCATTGTTGCCTTATTGTCATCTGGGTAGCCGCAGGTCTGCATTGTAGTATATGCAACGTATTTGGAGAACAATATTATTTGGGCTACTTACATTGATTTGACGGGTTTAATCTTTGGGCTATGTTATCTTCTGCTAACCGTGTTTTCTCACACCTCAAACATCTCGACCGCAACTATAGGCTTCTCCATCAGAGATCGAGTTTACTTCCAAATCTCCAATCATCTAGTGGGTGAGGGAGAATCTCACTTGTGGACAATATTGTATCCATTTGCACAGTGGAGGAGTGTGAAGGCACATATAGTGAAGGATCAACAGTAGTTCAGAGATCCAGCCCTTGGTGTATCCTTGGTTGGCAGGTTGAGAAATTCATCATTGCCATTATCATTCCTCATCTGGTGTTTGTTGTGATTTAGTGTGTGAAGTTTAAGAGGCTTGACACTGTAGGGTTTCAAATCCTTTGCAAGGTTGACGGGATCATCATGTTTGCAGCCAGAGTATATCCTCCTTGGCCAGCATTTAAATTGTTTGATGAAGTCACACTAATTTTTTCTATTGGGCCGAGTTCTTAATCTTTGGTAGTTGTATTTAGAAATTGGTCACATGATTTCGATGAGATCTAGGAGGGTTTGTTGTAGGGTAGTTTATTAATGGATCTTAGTTGGCAAATATACTGGTGACCTGTATTGCAGAGGTTGTGAACAATTGTAGTCATTGCTCATTTTGAAAGATTCACTCGTGATTATGGTGACCGGATTGCTCTTCATGAATGGTTGACTTTATTCCACTATGCATCATCCAATTCTTATTGCATCAAGTTGAAAGTGCATTATGCTTGTAGAGAGTGGCGAATGGTCTAAAGAGAAATGGTTACTACGCTTTCTAGGAAATGTCGGCCAAAGCCTAACAAGGCTTGGCTTGATCATTGTATAATCGCCTCCTCTCAGTGCTTGAGTATATTGATCTGCATTTGAATACTATGTCAGGAAAATTATGTGGCAAAGGGTTAAATAGCAGTCTAGGTCATCTATGTGGATGAGAGGACTAACTCAATGGGTTCCGACAATAAAGAGATAAGTATTTTATGCTTGTATCCCTATATAATGTCCACGAATTCTTTTTTGAGTTATTAATTCGTGCTATGACATTGGGATAGTGAATCTTGTATGCTTCTAGCATTGGTATTTCTCTTTGGGATAGTTTATTTGTAATATCTCTCTAAAGTGCTTTCAGGATGGATCAAGGAATAGAAGGAGGATGAGAGATCACATTCAAGGAAATAAGAGTTTAAGACACAACTTGGTGACACATAACTGGAGACATCTCTCAAAATAGGAAGAACCTATTCAGTTTGTCTTTGTGATCAGTTTCTTCATAGAGGAGGAATTAACATTCAAAGGGAGTCTGTTAAACCATTAGAGGAAACCTTGGACAAGGAGGTCAGTAGGTCAAATACACCATTGACATCTTGAGGAGATTTGGGATGTTGGATTGGAAGTCTATGTCTTCATCGATGGAAACTAACTTGTAGAAGTTAAGTGAATCTACAAGCTAGTTCAGATCTTGTAGATCCTACTATGTACAGACAATTAATTGAATCCTTGAACACAAGACTTGATATATGTTATGCAGTGAGTGCACTTGGTCAGTTCATGTGTGAACCAAGTCAGATACATCTAGTTGCAACCAAGCATATCTTGAGATACTTGTGTGGCACAATTGGATATGGCTTGAATTATTCTTCTTGTGATCTACAAGGCCATTCTGATTTTGATTAGGTAGAGAGTGTTGCCGATTAGAAGAGCACCTCCAGTTGTTGCTTCAGTTTGGGATCTGCTATGGTTCCTTGGTGTAGTAGGAAGCAGTTTTCAGTGGCACTAAGCACCATAGAGGCAGAATACATTGCAGCATGTGTGGCAGCTTGTGAAGCAGTGTGGCTTCAGAAGCTCCTTGCAGGATTGTTTGGACAATCATTGGAGCCTACAATTATTCATTGTGATAACCAAAGCTGTGTGAATCTTTCTATCGATCTTGTGTTTCATGAAAGAACAAAGAATGTGGAGATCAAATATCACTATATTAGAGATATGGTGCAAAGGAATGGGTATGTGCAGGATCATGGTGTGCCAAAACAGGCCCTTAAGTGGCAATGAAATTTCAAAAAAATCAAAGTTATGCAACTTGACATGAAAATTTGAATAAGTTGTGAACATTATTTTTAAAATATGTAAGAAGAGAATATATAGAAAATTGAATGTAGTTTCTAAGCTACTAGTTGTTTTTTGGAAAAAAAAATCCTATTTGATGAAAATTTCAATGCAATGGTACTAAAATTTCAGGAAAAAAATAAGAAGTAGACGTATGTCTGACCACCCTAATCACAATCAAACCTTAATATTTTTTTATAATATTTATAATATAAGTATTAGACTCATGTCCGGATGTGACACATATTTTTTTTTAATTTTTTATGAATTAAATATTTATTTATGATTTTTTTACTACAGCTTTTCAGAAATTCAGAAACCCCTACGTCTGACCATCTTAACTTGGTCAAAACCTTATGAATTTTTTTTTTTTTAATTTTTCCCTATAGTAGACGAAGCATAGGATGTGACCTATGTTTCGGTTTCAAAAAATGTTATACCGTTTGAAAGTTATGAGTATTTTTCAATCAGGACTATTGTCAGAATTCAATTAGAAAATAAATAATAATTATTTACTAAAGTCGAAATAAGACAAGCCTTATATTGTTGGAAAGCTGGGAACGTCGTTAAAAAACCCTTTTTGTTTTATCAATTTTGGCTACAAAAAAAGTCATCAACCACCACTATAAAGTTTGGAAAATCAAGGAATATTGAAAAACATGTTTTTTCAGTTGACTTTCCAGGCTTGTCACTTCCAAGCCTAATACCAAAGCATTCCCGAGCTGAAATTTGAAATTTGAAAATTTGAGTACAAAAATTGGATATCGGATAAAATCGGATATCCGATATCCAATTTTTGTACAAAAATTTGCGGTCCCCAAAGAATTTCCCTTTGCCGCCATTTATGAAGTAAACTGCCACATGGTAGAAATCCGATATCCGATTAAATCGGATATCAGATTTTATTGGTCATATTTTAGAGAGAGAGAGAGAAGGAGAGGGAGAAAGGGAGAAAGAGAGAGAGAGAGAGAGAGAGAGAGAGAGAGAGGAGGAGAGGGAGAGAGAGAGAGAGACCATATGACCCCTAATGACATAATTTGGTGTCTTAAGTCATCCTATGGTGTCGTTAGGGGTCATATGGTGTCTTGGGACACCATAGGACCCCTTAAGACACCAAATCATGTCGTTAGGGGTCATATTGTGTCTTACGATCCATAACTATGACCCCTAATGATAGTTATGTGATATGGTGTCCCATGAACCCTTATGACCTCTCAGGACACCATATGACCCCTAATGACACCATATTGGGTCGCTTTGGGTCATATTGTGTCTTAAAGGGTCATATTGTGGTCTATGACCCCTAACAACATGATTTAGTGTCTTAAGGGTTCCTATGGTGTCATTAGGGGTCACATGGTGTCCGTAGGGGTCATATGGTGTCTTGGGACACCATAGGACCCCTTAGGACACAATATGACCCAAAGCGACCCAATATGGTGTCATTAGGGGTCATATGGTGTCCTAAGAGGTCATAAGGGTTCATGGGACACCATATGACCCCTATGGACACCATATGACCCCTAACGACACCATTGGACCCCTTAAGACACCAAATCATGTCGTTAGGGGTCATATTGTGTCCTATGACCCCGTAAGACACAATATGACCCCTAATGTTATGATTTGGTGTCTTAAGGGGTTGAATGGTGTCGTTAGGGGTCATATGGTGTCTTGTGACACCATAAGACCCCTTAAGACACCAAATTGTGTCGTTAGGGGTCATATTATGTCCTACGACCCCATAAGACACAATATGAGCCCTAACGACATGATTTGGTGTCTTAAGGGGTCCTATGGTGTCATATGGTGTCCCATGAACCCTTATGACCTCTTAGGACACCATATGACCCCAAGTGACACCATATTGGGTCGCTTTGGGTCATATTGTGTCCTAAGGGGTCATATTGTGTCTTAAGGGGTCCTATGGTGTCTTGGGACACCATAGGACCCCTATGGACACCATATGACCCCTAATGACACCAAATCATGTCGTTAGGGGTCATATTGTGTCCTACGACCTTGTAAGACACAATATGACCCCTAATGACATGATTTGGTGTATTAAGGGGTCATATGGTGTCGTAAGGGGTCCTATGGTGTTTGTAACACCATAGGACCCCTTACGACACCATATGACCCCTTAATACACCAAATCATGTCATTAGGGGTCATATTTACACCATATGACCCCTTAGGACACAACAATATGGTGTCATTAGGGGTCATATGGTGTCCTAAGAGGTCATAAGGATTCATGGGACACCAAATGACCCCTATGGACACCATATGACCCCTAACGACACCATAGGACCCCTTAAGACACCAAATCATGTTGTTAGGGGTCATATTGTGTCCTACGACCCTGTAAGACACAATATGACCCCTAATGTTATGATTTGGTGTCTTAAGGGGTCCTATGGTGTTGTTAGGGGTCATATGGTGTCCGTAGGGGTCATATGGTGTCTTGGGACACCATAGGACCCCTTAAGACACAATATGACCCCTTAGAACACAATATGACCCATAGCGACCCAATATGGTGTCATTAGGGGTCATATGGTGTCCTAAGAGGTCATTAGGATTCATGGGACACCATATGACCCCTAACGACACCATTGGACCCCTTAAGACACCAAATCATGTCGTTAGGGGTCATATTGTGTCTTACGGGCTGACCAGTACAAAGATTGACAAACAATGAGGTGATTTCGGCTTTGGATATCTCAAGATCCTCGATATCCTTATACGACAAGCCATCTGCATATTTTTCCCTCATAGAATCTCGCCACAAAAGGGCGACATCATGCTCCTTAGTCATGGTTTCCATACTTTTTATGATCGACGTGAGAGGATCAAACATTGGGTTTAGACAAGGGATCCTACGATATACTTCTGTAATCCCCCTCAATTCATTCAAATTTTGTGCAATCAAATCTTGAATTGAGAGGGGGTTTGGCAAATGAGGGTTTGGCTATTGCAGTTGTTGTTCGTCAGTGTTTTCATTGTTATCCCCCATTTTTAACCTAATTGAATGTAAACAATTAAATTTAGTTAACAAACTTAAACAATTAGGTATTTGATTTTAAAAAACCTAGTTTCCATAAAAAAACCATATTTTCAATGAAAAATCAAATAAACATTAACAAAAAATACAAAAAATGAATGAAAATGATTCAAAACGATAAAATTCTTACCTTTGAATCTATCTTTTAGCAATTTTTTGTCAAAAAACCGGATATTGGATGGAGCGGATATCGGATTGTGATGAAATCGCACAGCCCGTGAGTTAAAAATGACTCACGGGCTGCCACTGTCAAAATATAAAAGTCTCAGAAAATCAGAATCGAATATTCGATTTTATCGGATATTCGATTTTTATACTTAAATTATTTTTAAATAACATATATAATATAATAATATATTATATAATACGTATTGTATTGTATTATATATATTATAATATATAATATAATGTAATATAATACGTATTGTATTATATTATATAATATAATATTATATTATATTATAATAATATAATATAATAATATAATAATATAATATAATAATATAATATAATAATATAATATAATATTATAATATAATATAATATAATATTATAATATAATATAATATAATATTATAATATAATATAATATTATAATATAATATAATATTATAATATAATATTATATTATTATATAATATAATATTATATTATTATATAATATAATATTATATATATAATATAATATAATATTACATTATTATATTATATTATATATATATTATTATATAATATAATAATAGATTATATATTATATAATATGTAACATATAATATATTTTTTAAATTAAAATTACAAATAAAAATCAGATATCCGATTTTATCGGATATTCGATTTGCATAGGTAATTACGAGGCCAAGGTGTACTGACACCCAGGCCAAGCAAAAAGTCAACACAGATTTTCGTGTTTTTAGGTGAGTGAAGAAGGCTATTTTTTTCACATCGCCACTTTTTGGCCCCCCTTGATCCTGCACTAACCCGAATGCTATTCAATTGAGATACATTAGCACTGATGATCAAACAAATGATATTCTCACCAAGCCTCTTGCCAAGTGAAGTTTGTGCATTTTTGAGACAAGCTTGGAGTTGTGGAGAATGAAGCCCTTGCTGAGAGGGAGTCTCAACATCAATAATTTCATGAGATGTACTATAATGCATTTTTCTCTTCAAGGGAGAAGTTTGAGGTGCAAGCCCTTGTTAATGCATTCTTCTCTGTGAGAGGGAAGTTTGAGGTGCAAGCCCTTGCTAATGCATTCTTCTTTGTGAGAGAGAAGTTTGAAGTGAAATCCCTTGTTCCACCCTCTGGGAGTAGCCATGGTAGATGTCATGTTGAAAGATTGCATGACTTAACACTTGTGTTTATTCACCCTCTGGGAGTAGCCATGGTGAGCATCATGATGAGATGATGACATCACATTGAGTGACTTCGTGATGGGCACTTGTGTACATATTCATTTCCATACATGGGAGTAGTCATGATGGATGTCATTACGTTGAGTGCCTCCATGATGAACTCTATTCCACCCTCTGGGAGTAGCCATTGTGAATGTCATTCCTTAACATAGATATCAGGAAGGAGTCCTCCCTAGCTAAGAGCGAGTGTTGATGTCATAGTTGCATTTGGTCTCCTTATGGTCCGACTTCGAGAGATCAAATGAGTAAGTAGCCTAATCGGCTTTACTCGTTTATATAGCTGACTTTATATAGTTGGCATTTTGTTAAGTGGCTGACTTTAGGAGAGCCTATCACCATGATGTAAAGTCACCTTTCTTCAAAAGAGGTTGACCCTTGGTGAAAGGGTGTCTATGTTTGAATATAAATAAGGATCAATCCTCTTCCCTTAAGTATCAAAGAACATAAAGCACAAATTGTATAATATGAAGAGCATTTTGCATACCAAGACAAGTAGGTCGATACATAGGCATAGTGCTTAGGGGAGATGATAGCAGTATATCGTCTATGGTTGGGAAGGCAATAGATCTAGGTCATTGTCTGTGGTTAAACAAGCACACTCGTTAACAAAGTCCAAGCTGGGAAGCTGGACCTAGGCCCTTGTTTATGAAAATGCCACTCTTTTCTACCAAAAATGTCGAAAAGAAGGGCATATTATCTCTAAATGTAAATCTCTGGATCTCATTCCTCTCAAGCTCAAGGGCCCGACTCTTGATGAAAGCCCTGAGCCAATGGTTTCTCCCAAGCCTAATGGCCCGATAGTTGGGCAAGATGTGGCTTCTTTTTATGGCTCTGGCTTGCTTTCTCCTACAGTTGATGACCAGGTTACAAAAGAGTACCCTTTTGTTGAGAGTATTATCAACCTTCTTAAATATCCTGCAAAGAATGAGGACGAGGCCCCTAAGTCAGCTTTGAAGGAGTAGTGCATCTCCCCGATGGCCATCTTGGTTCAACCTATTGATTAGCTGGAAGATGGCGAATTTGTGAGGGGCCCCATTCTTGCCCCTAAGAGGGCTTTCTCCCCGACGATGTTAACTCACCCCACTCCGAACTTGGGCCTCCCCTCTCCTGGTGTACCTGGAACTTCATCCAGTGGTTGCAAGATACCTGATGATGAGGGCTGGACTACTCAGAGATGCAAAACTAGGAATGCAAAGCTTGATGTGGGGACTGACCTTAAAGTGGACCAACCATCATAAAGACTATCCAGATACAAGGAAGAAGTAAGGGACATTGTCAATGGCAGGCAATGAACCTTGGAGACATCCATAAAAGGTAAGAAATGATGGTCCTCTCATGGAATATGAGGGGCCTCAACAGTCCCCGAAAGCAATATTCTCTTAAGAATTGTATTTTTGAAAATAAAATTAAGGTCCTTCTTCTACAAGAGGTTAAAATGTCTATGACCTCCTTTTCCCTTATTGCTGGAAAAAATTGGTCTGGTCCTAAGTTCTTTATCAATGATGCTACTGGAGCTTCTAGTGGCTTGGTTACCATGTGGGACGCCTCCTGTCTACCCCAACTATAATGATAATAATAATACCTCTAATTGAAATCTCAATCCGAAGTTTGGACATTCATATGGTAGAGTTTACTATTCTCATGGCTGGTGTTCATTTAGTTGTCAATCCAGGAACGTAAAACTTGAAATGGGTCTGCAATATATATGCACTAAGCTCCTTAAATGATTATTCTTAATTACTACGTGAAAGGTAGGAATGGAAATCATAAAAGGCTAAATGAAATCTTTACAAAACTCTGCTGAAAAGATCTAATAATAACAGGAATTACACCGTTCTGCCTTGGCTTCAAGAACAGTCAAAGGATCTATTTCCAATGGCTGCAGGAACAGTCCAGTCATGAACTTCTACTGCAACTAAGTAAAAACTAACTTTAATAATCATAAACATAGGATCACTCACCAAGTGGGCGCCCTTGGATGAGTGATATCAAACTCTTAGCAAAGAACTATTAGTAGATCAGAATAACATATCTTTATTCATTTTTCTTGAAAGATGATTACATATTCTAAAAGAGAAAAATTCAGAATGCGTGACAAAAACTCTATTCAATCCCTTTCCATTTTGCCTCCCTCAGAAAAGAAGGAAGAGCTTATTATAAAGAAAAGACAAACTACAATGGACAACTCTAGTTACGCCCAGAAGAAGAGGTGGATAGCTATCAAATGAAGGGGATAACAGAGAGCTTGGCTGCAGGAACCGTGGATCTGAAACCGAACCACAATCTTTGCATGCCAAAGAGATATTTTGCAAATTAAACATGAATTGGAGTTAAACTCCCATGGTGAAGTACAACTGCTCTGATTATGCCATAGATTGCGCTCACTTGAATCTCCTTCAATTTGACCTCCAGCTATCTGAACGTGATTCTCCAGTCCTTAGGCGTGAAAGAAAATTCTCCACCGCGACATCAATTATTATCTGCACTAAAACAGAAACAATATACAAGGACATGCATATGTATCTTACTTAACTAATACATTCATTAACTCATATATGAAATCATCCTAAATAATCCGCATATCACAGGGACAAACCATTTGGTTGCAGGAATAAACTGACATGGCTGTAGGAATTAACAGACAAGGTTCAAACACGATTTCTTAAGTTTAGTTTTAAAACATGGATTACATATAGTCAATTCACAATATTTTACTATCACAATGCAACCCAAAAGATACCAAAAACTTAAGAGTCCTGATAAAAAACGTGTCAATACACCGACTTATCACCTCTCATTTCTCTGGCAGTCTCCTCTCCTACTCTGCCAACTCTTTGGTCTCTGAACTCTCTTCCCCGATGGATTCCTACATGCTCATTAATGTTCATGCCCCTAACGTCAAGTCAGGTAGACTGAATCTCTAGAATGACATAACTTCTCTAATTCAAAATAACGCCAACGTCCACTGGTTGATTGCAAGTGATTTCAACTCTCCTTTGATCCCCTCTGAGAAGTTGGGTGGCCTCCCAAAGTACTCTGACAACATGACAGACCTTGTCGACTTCATTGGCAGGAATGGGTTATTGGATGTGGAATTAACGGAGAAAAAATTCACTTGGTCCAATCTCAGGAAAGGAAAGGATCTTATATACAAGTCAGACTTGATAGGTTCCTCATTTCGGGTAATTGGGGAATTGGTCCTTCTTTGAAGCTCTATGCCCTCCCTAGAATTGTCTCCGACCACAACTGCCTGCTCCTTTATAGTACCATGAATCTTGTAAGGAGAAACCACCCCTTTAGGTATGAAATTATGTGGAATTCTCATCCTAAATTCAAGGACTGCATCAAAAGATGGTGGGGTACCATAATATCTGGCACACCCATGTTCTGGGTTGCCCATAAGTTAGAATTGATCAAAAGGAATGTTAGGGGTTGGAACAAAAATACCTTCAGGGACATCTTCATTTAGAAAAAGGATCTCAATAGTAAGCTGACTGCTATTCAGAAGCGCATTGATCATGGTGACTCCCTTGAAGCTACCCACATGGAGGAGGCAGTTCTTTGCAGAAAATGGAAAGAAAACTCTTACAAAGAAGAACTCTACTGGAAACAGAATATCGAGTGCAATGGCTCAAGGAGGGAGATAAGAATATGATTTTCTTCCATAGATTTACCAATATCCACAGGTGAAGAAACCACATCTCTTCCCTCATGGATGGAAACAATCAGGAGGTCAAAGATGACGACAGTCTGGGCAGATTGACTACTAACTATTTTGCCAATTTGTTTAGGGATGATAGTGACTATGAATTGGCAATATGGATGAATTGATTGTGTTTTGCATTGATGTCAACACTAGCTGTTATGGTTGGTTATCGACAGATAGGTTTTGGTTACCGGTAGAAGATTTAGTGTTACCGGCAGGAGAGACTATCTGTTGGACACTTCCGACATGTTTGGATAAATGGAGTATGTTTGGTTTTATGTGTTACATGCTTTTGGAGCATGTTTTGGTCAGTTGGTATTGACTTGGTAATCGGATGCTATCATACACTCTTGTAAACCCTTATCGGCATGGGTTTAAGGTTTAATTGGTAGAGCTTTCACTGAGAAACCTTGACAAAATGCTAAGTGGTGTTGGTGCGGCTTCTAGATGGAATTCAAGATGCATAAGGTGATCCCTGATCGTGCCTCAACTATTTGAAGACATTGCTTTGGCATGGTGGACATAGATTAGGTCTGGTACCTATCTATGTTATGGATCGGTATCATGTTAATGTGTTCTCTACATGTTACCGGGATGTTTTATGGATTTTTTATTGTTGTTTTGGTCTTATGCCAATATGGCATATCATTGTAATATGGATGTATGTAATGATCTTATTGTAATATCTTTTAGGTGGCCGACCTAATTGGTTTAGGTCTTAGGGCTTGTATAAATTGATGTAAGATCTCATTGTAGATCATGAATGGGAATGTTATGGAATGAAATAAGTTTGTCATAGTTGTGAAATGCAATATCATATGTGAAGGATATTTGGTCCATCATAGGTGATCAAATCGGGTTTAAGGAAGAGGTCAAAGGCCTCCAGTATTGAGCTTAACCGAGACTGTAACCGGGCATGGTAGATGCTATCTCTGGCAATTCATTATTCTGGATTGTTGTTCAATTATCTTGACGTGGTTATAACCTCTCTATAGTTAGTAAGACTCTTTTGTAATGAGCAGTACGCTCTAGGCAGTGTGCCTTTCTGCATGTGCAGGCCCCTTATTGTATCACATACTTTCTACAGAAGTATCATCTGACTGTGGGTAGGCTTCCCACCGTGGTTTTTCCCTTTCTGGGTTTCCACATACAAATCATGGTGTTATGTGGTATGGTTGCATTGTGTTAATTTTTTGTTTCATTCTTAAGTTTTATTGCTTACCAGTATCTGTTTCTGCTATTCCAGTATTCAATGTTTATGTGCTCCGGTTAAAGGTTATAAAGTGGTTTAATTGATATAATATGTTAACAACCGATTCACCCCCCCCCCCCCCCCCAATTGTTCATTAGTTATCCTAACACTATGTGGCCCTTGCTGGGAAGGACCCGTCCCCCGTTTTGATAGAGGATAATAACCTCATTATGGCCCCTATCTCTAAGGAGGAAGTCAAGATTGTTATTTTTGCTATGGGTGCCTTCAAAACCCTAGGTCCTGATAGTTACCCTTGACTTTTTCCCAAAATTTCTGGGATGTGGTGGGCCCTGATGTTGTTCTTGCCACTAGGGATATTTTTCAGATTTGGGAGGCTTCTTAGCAAGCTCAATAACACCTTCATTGCCCTTGTCCACAAAATTCAGGAGGTGACCTCCCTCTAGGACTTCTGCCCTATCAACCTTTGCAACACTATTTACAAAATCTTCAACAAAGTTCTTGTCAATAGACTTAAACCTTTCCTCGACTCTCTAATTAGCCCAACCCAGAAAGGTTTTGTTCCTGGTAGACAAATTCTTGATGCGGCCATCTTTACCCATGAGATAATCCATTCCATGGACAAGTGCCATCAGTCAAGGATGGTGGTCAAGCTTTATATCTCTAAGGCTTATGACAAAGTCAACTAGAACTTTCTCTTCAAAATTCTGAAGAACGTTGGGTCTGGACATAAACTTCTAAATCTCATCAAGGAATGCATATCTACGGTCAACTACTTTGTTCTTCTTAATGGGAGCCCCATGGAGAAGTTCAGGGCCTCCAGAGGTCTAAGACAAGGGGACCCTCTCTCCCCTTACCTCTTCATTATCCTTGCTAAAGTGTTGGCATCTAATCTAAACTCCATGGTTAATAGAGGAGCTCTCCTGGGCATCAAATCAGCCTCAACAACGCCTCCAAATGTTCTGTAGTAGTTTGTTGATGACACTATTCTCTTTGGAATCTCCTCTGTGGTGGAAGCTACTTCTTGGAAATATTTCCTCAACTTGTATACTCAGGCCTCTGGTCAACACATCAACTATGAGAAGAGAAGCATATACTTCTTTCACACTCATGTGCAACTCTAGGATAAAATCTATAGAATCCTTATCTCTCAAAGGGCCTCCCTCTTTAGCACCTACCTTGGCCTCCCTTTAACTGTCAAAGATGTTTCTAATTCTTTTTGGGTCACCATCCTTGAAAGAATGCAAAAGAAACTGACTAGTTGGAAAGGTAGACTCCTTAGTAGTGTTGGGAAATTGCAGCTGCTTAGCTCCTCCTTCCAGGAGATCCCTGTGTACTTCTTCTCCCTTTTTAAGATTTTGGCGGCCATGGTTGCCAAGCTGGAGACTCTCCAAAGGACCTTCCTTTGGACTGGGATGGAAGAAAAGAAGAGGCTCACTTTGGTGGGCTAGGATAGAGTTTGTATCCCTAAGGTCATGGGCAAGTTAGGAACCCGCAAGATCTCCAGGTTCAACAAGGCCCTTATGACCAAAATTGTCTAGAAGATTTTGAATAAGGATGCAGATTGAAGCATGATTATCAGGGCTAAATACCTGGGAAATGAAAAAAATTCCTCTATCCTCAAGGAGGATGGCCTCCCTAGGGGCTCCAAAATTTGGAACAACATCATGAGTTGCAGGGACCCTTTATCTCATGGTATGAGGTGGCTTATTGGAAAAGGTAGGAATATCCTTTTCTGGGAGGACTGTTGGTTGGGAGATAAGCCCCTTTCTTTCTCCCCCTCCTTTAGAAGGCTCCAGGATGCTGCTAAATATTTCTTCGGGGAGAGGGTCAGTGATTACTTCATCAATAACACTTGGAGGGCTTTAGAGGACTGCTGCATTGATCAACCCTTCCTCCTCCCCGCGGCTAGAGAGCTTCAAGAGATTTTGGCCAGCACCTTCCTCCCCTTCTTCCCCAAGGATGATAAATTCATTTGGAAGTGGGACCCCTCTAGGGACTTCTTTGTCAAAACTGCTTACAATAGCTTGTTGAGGGAACCTAATCATACCATCAAATGGAAAGAGGTCTGGAACCCCCAAATCATCCTCAAGGTCAACTTCTTCTGGTGGATGACTCTCCATGACAAAATATTAACTCAAGACAATCTGGTTAAGAGGGGATTCCAATTGCCTAATAGATGCATCCTTTGCAAAAATGATGCGGAAAGCCCTACTCATCTCTTTCTTCACTGTGTGTTTGCTCAAGAGCTCTGGGGGATGGTCTGCAATAGGCTCAATATCAGTTGGATTATGAATGACAACTTGTTAAATTTGTCCCAAGAGTTTTGGGGTCCCTCCTCCAACCCCCTTATCCAACAACTATGGAAGAAAATCCCACCTCATGTGAGTTGGAGTATCTGGAAGGAAAGGAATGATAGGATATTCAAAGATAAAGAGGCCTTTGTGGAAACCGTGTTTGCTTGTTTCCTAAAGTTGATTCTTGAGAATATCTCAGTCACTAGAACCTGGCTGGCCTCCAAGCCCCCCTCTACCTGGGACTAGGAAATTGCTAGATACTGGAATCTTCCCCCCTCATTCTCCCTTGTTAGCCGCTCCAAGAGACTCTTAAGGCAAAGCACGATTTGGTCCCCTCCTGCCACCCATGGCTTTAAACTCAACTTTGATGGGGTTGACAGAGGGGGCCTAGCTACTGGAGGAGGGATCATCAGAACCCACATGGGGACCCTTATTACTGCTTATGCAGGTAACCTGAATGGGCACTCCTCTAATTAGGCTGAAGCAATGACCTTAGCCTGGGGGATTCGTTTTGCCCTCACTATGGGAATCAGGTCAATGGATATTGAGGGTGATTCCAAGCTCATCATAGATGTTGTCAAAGGGTGGAATAGGCTCAACTGGACCATTGAGGGAACCATCAAGGACACCCTAAGGCTCATTTTTAGGATCGACTCATTCAGACTCATGCATGTCTTCAAAGAGGGTAACAGAGTGCCTGATGCTCTGGCTGCCCTTAAGCTAAATATTTTTGGGTTAAGATGTTGGAGGAGCCAAAATTCCCTCCCAGACCACGTCAACTTCCTTCTTCAGGGAGAGAAATCTAAAATATCTATCAATGATTGAGTTGCTGCTTAGGTTTTTCCTTACTCTCCTCTCTTCCCTTGGGGTTGTTTGGAGGGGTTGGTCTCATAATACAAATAATGAGAACATTCCTACGATTACTGCTAGTTGGGTGGTGACTCATTTGGCCAACTTGGCTTTGAAAGACGTGCTACTTTGTTGGAAAACCTTTTGGGCTTCGCCTAATAATGAGATATGATATGGAAGTTTACATGATGGTTGTCGTCGATACCTGTTGGCTTCTCATGCCACGCAATCAAGAAATCATTTCCAAAAGTGTGTTCATTATTTCCCACATGCCTAACTTCATGTCTCACTTAATGACCCCTGGCTCGCACACTTCCCATTGTTTTCTCGTGACTAGTTTATCCAAGGGTCTCTACAATATTCTCTATGAAACCACCTTCATGAATAAAGAATCTCTCTTGGTGGATGATATGGGGGGTCAAAGGGTCAGATATGAGCCAGATAAACTGGATGACTTCAAGAATGACCCCCTGGTATGGAATTGCTGCATGGAAGGAGGATGAACTCACAATATTGGTTCCCACTTTTTGGTACATCCTGATTTTTGCTGGAATCATACATTTTTTAGAAAATATAATGATTTAAGCTTTAAGAGGTCCCATTTGAATTAATAAATTGAAGAGAGTTAGATCAAAGACTCTTAGATAAAAATTTCTTGGATAGAACCTCTCTACTTCTAAATCATACTTGTAATGGAGTCTCCTTTGCATCTATTAAATGCTGATAAAAAACCAATTTTACATTAGCTTTTGGGGAGTCAAATGAATTCATTTAGAAGTTTTGTTTTTTTAAGTATTTAGTCCTTATTATAAGCTTTCCAAATAGTATAATTTTTAATATATTAAATTTCATTAGTATATTTTTGTTTTGTTTCTTATGAATGTAGGCTTTTCACCAAATATGAACTTCTTTCTTCAATGCATTGAGAAAAATAGTAAACTAATTTTTAAAAAAATTGAAAAATATCTAGGCCCTAGGTATTGATGTCTTCTTTCTAACAAAAAAATAAAATTGAATTTTGATATATATAGAACAAATTATGCATTCAAACATACACCTATTTCTAAATTATAATTAGTCGGACTTCAAAACTAAATAAAATGAAAAAATATTCAACATATCACTATCAAACCAACTGCATGCTCTGTGCAATGATGTTACAAACCAAAATTCAAAAGAATTAAGTTTTTATCATTTATAGAAAAAAAGTTATGCGTTTCAGGATACACATCACTCTTAAAAATGTTGTTTCCTGTAAAAAAATAATTTTCAAGGGAGATGGAAAAATCAATTAAATTTTATTCAAAAAAATTTGAAAAATATATATTTATAATCTACAAACAATATGTTACAAATCATCAATTTACATCATCTTCAAATTCTTAACGGTTTAAAAGTTATAGGTGTCGGAAAGTGAAGGTTTTTTTCAAAATGTTCATCTAAGTGTCAAAGCTGGTCAAAAAGTGGGAACCGGTATTGTGAGTTCACCCAGGAGGGGTCGCTGATTTCTTGAAATGTCTTCAAGGCCATCATGAGCAACTCTCTACTAAATTTGCCTCCTCCTGGTTTGGGCAGTGTGTTTTGATGGGTGACATTTCGTTCAAAGTCTCTGAGGAAACCATCGGCTAGGCCACGAGGGTGGCCCTTGATGGGCGGCGTTGGAAGTGCACAAGCCATGTGGCCAACAACAAAGGCCTAAAATGTTTCTTTCACAACCATGAGGAACCTGTTAAACTCCATGATGGGTTTTCCCGTGAAGAGCTAAAACATCCTTGGAATATGATCTACCTGATGATAATGAAATATTTCACACTTGAAGGCAAACACAAGGTATTTTATTATTATTTCTCCTTCTGAATCATTTTCGTAATAACGATTTGCTCTATCTTCCTTTTTACTTGTTGCATTCCATTGAAAGCTCTGTCAAGGATACCTTGGATCCCAAGCACGGGGAAAAGCCACCATACCTCCTCCACCAGGGTCTCATCTATAGGCTTTATAAATACCACCAGGCCCTTTGCCCCCCCTGGAACCTCACGCTCTCTCAACCCTCTATGCCAACCCCTTAGCAACTTGTTGCCCTTTCTATGGCTTTTCCCAGATTTTTCCAACTTTCGCATGAGGCCTTTGTTACGACTAATTTCCCCATGTCTCTGCCTGCTTTTGCCTCCACAATTTCAATCTCTAAGGTCTCCCCCAACTTGACGCTACCTGCCTCTCCCAACATGTCTCTCTCCCTTTCCAAGGGTAAAGGTAAAACCTCTATCAAATGTGAACGAATTGTCTTTGATGACAATTCATCTTTTGAGGATGTAGAGAATGATAACCCCTCGCCTAACTCTGAGGGAAGAAGGAGGTCTGGAAGATTGGCCTCCAAAAGCTTGGTTAAAAAAAAAAGACCCTTATGATTGAGACGATTGACTCTGAGGAGGACCCCATGGAGGACAAGGATGGGGGGACCCTAAAAACACTATGGGGGCCCTCGGTAAGGATGTTGCCAAAGCTGACAAGGGAAGGGATCCTATGGATATGGGCTCTGCGGGAGCCACCGACGAGGATAATATTGATACTCAAACCTTGAATTCTGTTCATGATAAGGATAGGGTCCCTATGGATATGGGCACTACGGGAGCCATTGGTGAGGACAATATTGATACTAAAGCCCCAAATTCTATCGACTTGGACCCAGATCACAATTTATGATGACAGAAGAGGCGATGAACTTTATTCCTCTGATGGGCCTTGACACTGGAATTGACTATACCTATGTTGAGGATGTGTTCAAGGTGGTGGATGTGATTGTGGACAAGAAGGCTATGAAGACCCCTCAGGGGGGCCCTACCCTGGAGCAAATGGAAAAGTTGCACATCGATGTGATGGACATCATGCAGAAGATTGAGAGTCTAGGTCTTGTGATGAAACTGGAGGCCATCATGGATGAGGTCAAGAGGCTCCAGAGCATGGTTGAAGCGAGGGATGCCCAAATTGTTGGCCTTAATAAGTTTTACCTGCAGGTTTTACATAGCTCGACAGTCACCCTCTCTCTACTGAGGGAACGAACTACAGATTCAAAGGAAGAGAAATAGGAGGCCAAGGAACTATATAAATTCTTGTTCACTGATCGGAACAATGTCATAGACCGCATTGGGGTGCACAAGGTGACCTTGTAGATGTTGTGTTCTCTATTTTTTTAATTTATTTTTATTTCTAAGGACTGGTTTTAGTTTGTTGTTAATGTTGTTATAGTGTTGTTGTTGCTATGTGGTTCCATTGATAGTTTTGCTATGTTAAGTGTCAATTCCCTGGTTTGCACTGCTTTTTAATTAAAAACAAAGGGTAAGGAATAATTAATCTTGTTTAATGCTGATATTAAATTTGGAAGTTGTAGCACATGCCTCCTTGTACACTTCACTTTTTTCAAGTGAAAATTGTTGAAGTGTGGGCAAATAATTTCACATAGAAGATTTTATAAATTACGAAGCTAGAGATGAAATTTTTCAATATGTACTATGTGTAGACACCTAAAATTAATATTTAATTAATTTAAGCCTATCAACATAATTAATTAACTTAATTGTGTTATCCTTATTCCTCTCAGAATCAATTAAATCTAATTTAATTAATCTTGTCACTGTAGTCCAATAATTAATTTATCAAATAAATTAATTTCTCCTATTCTTCTAAAGTCCCCTCCAATAATTATTTCCTCTAAAACCCACTCAGTTAATTAATTATAATTAATTAACCTAGTCATGTGATTCCTACAAATCACTTTTCCTAATGCCACTTATCCTAATTAATCCTTCTAGAATCTTTCATAATCATGATTATCATTATTCTCCAATTTTTAGTTCCCACTCATGTCATATCAAACTTTGAATCTCTCAAAGAAATTCAAATTTCTTTGAATCCCTCAATGCATCCTTATTTTGGAATTTTTAATTCCTCAAGTTTGAAATTCAAATTTCTCCCCCCTTTTTCCATAGGAATTTTATATTCCTGTTTATTTTCCCAAGGCACCCTTGATCCATGCCTTCTATCTAAAATCAATCTCAACCATTCATAATCAAATAAATCTTGGCCCTCCATTGGCCTCCTCCAATCTATAAATTGGAGCTTATTATCTTCACAAGGAGATCCACTTCTCATGCATCCTCATGCTACTCAATTCTCCTCTCATTTTCTTCATATTCCTCTTTCAAATCCATCCATCCTTAATCCATCAATCCACTTGCCTTGTTGAGCACAAGGAGAGCATTTCACATCCAAAATCAATCAAAGGAGCACATCAAGTGGAGCATCATCAAGGGGCGCTTTCACTTCATCAAGCTCAATCCGAAGGAGAAGGTAAAATAGCAAGGTAAAATGGTTATTCTTTGATGTTTTTATGCATTTTCATGCTTATTTCATTATGTTTTGATCATTTGACCTCATAATCCGTTTTACCCTCTTCACTATGTTTGAAATCATTTCTTACACACATTAAGAATTCACATATAATAGACATATAATAGAGATTGTTTAGATTTTATTTGTCTTGAGGTATTTTAATTTTGGTTTCTTATTATAGGTTCCTTTTACATTGGTTTTAAAGTATTTTAGTTTTTACTTTATGTAATTTTTTAATTTAATAATTATTATTAGATTAATTCAAATTGATTATTGTTAATGTGCATACATTCTATTGAATTAGTTTATATTAAATATTGTGAAATATTATTTTTTATATTTTAAAAAATAAAGAATTTAATCATTTAAATTTATGTCATATATAGTGTTTATTTATGGATAAATTATGCATAATTTTGTATCCACGCATAAGTCTAGATAAGGATAAAGCATGCGTAAGTTGTAGAAGAATGTATTTTGAGATACATGCAACTCATAGTTGGGGTTAAACCAAGTTTGGTTTAAAGATTTATTATATTAATTTATATTTAGGATTGGTTTTAATATTTCTAAATATAAGAAGTATAATTTTGGTTAAATTTGGTTCATGATTTCAATTTAGAGTTTGAAACATCCATCAAACTAAAATAACCAATCTTTCAACAATGAAAAAATATTCCAATCAAAACCTACATCATTTATTAATCATTAATTCTAAAACTGCGTACACCTAACCCTTTATTTAATTATATTACATACCTCAATTTCAATTATTTATCCTAGCTCAATTATTAGATAATTTTATTTATTTGTTTGTTTAATCTAGGTTTATAGAAATCTTTTTTTTATAATAAACCTAGCTAATGATCTTAAAGCCCATTAATTTTATTTTTTAAAATTTGCAATTGATTAACTTCCTCCACACGCTATTGTTAAAATAAGCAAACAACATATATATGTATCTTTATATTTCTATTTCTATATCATAATGCCACATATATGTCTATTTAAACCCCCCCTCTCTCTCCTTATCCCTATATACTTATCTATATTTTTATCTCTTTCTCTCCATCTCTCTCCATATTTATCTCTCCCTTTGCCTCTTCCTCTCTATCTATTAATCTCCTTGTCTCTATTTTTCTATTTTATCTCTCCCTCTCTCTTTCTCAATCTCTATATCTATCTCTCTCCCTCTTCTTCTCCCCCTCTATCTTGATCTCTACTTACATCTACTCTAAAATAAACATACTAATGGCAGGAAAATAAACATACTAATGGCAGGAACATGATAGTTTGCATCCCTTGTTATAATAGTAGATTAGGATAGAAGTTTTTTTTAAATGTTTTTCAAGGTTAGAGGAATGGTTGATTCCGTTATTTTAGTTTTTTAGTTTTAGGAATTATAGCGGACACCTCTCCCATTAACCTTTGATTAATATGATTGTAACCAATAAATCAGAAGTCACGTTTTTTCAAATATTTTATGAATTTTGTAATGTCCATCCGTTAAACATGTGTAATGTTTAGGAGAAATAATATTGGCAAGTTTTCTAGTGCCTACCTATTGGAGTTCTAGGCAGTTTGTAGGGATTGCAGAGACCATCAAAATAAAATTTTCACAAATTACAATCAATCGAAAGACATGGTTGTCAAAAAGGGCCTGCGAATTGAAAGGAAAAGTTGGCTAAAATCACATGGCAAATTGTAGCGCATGGATTCTAGTGACATAGTTGCCAATTAGGGTTTGTGTTTGGAAATGACGTGTTACTTCACAGGTGTGTTATGATAGTTTTTTTCATGCATTGTTGCTAGCATCGCTCAAATTCCATATAGAATATGATTCAATTTTGAATTTTGGCAGGCTGCCAACGGAGGATGCACATGTATTGCACATTCCAATGTAAGAGGATACACATATATAGAAGAAGGGTGCAGGTAACAAAGTCTTGGCATTACCGCTCTTGTAGGACGCTGGACATAGGTGGTGATTAGGGTTTCAGTTTTGCATATGCACATTAAGTGGGGTATGACAATATAAAATTGTGGTATGAGCATGATGTACTATTGATAAACTCCACAGACATCACAAGTTGGCCCTTTCTTACCTTTAAAGATCTACAACAACATCTGGTCCATTCTGGTAAATTTTTTCTTTTCAAGAATTCCACTAAGCAAAATGTTCAATTCCTTATTTCAAGGATGTTTGAGTTCTAGTAGCTCTATTGAGCTTTCTTGTTTCATTTTTTTCTTTTAGAAGCTTTGTGTGGATGGTAGGATTCCATGTCTTCGCCTAGTTGAATTTTTCTTTTAAACATTTTGTGTTGATGGCAAGGCTCCATGTCTTCATTATTAAATAGTGTGTTAATGAGGACTTTTGACTGTATGCCAACTTTTTATAGTCGTAGCATAATTCATTAATTTTAAGAATATTTTATGTTTCTATTGTGGAAATATTTGTTCACCTCAAAAACTTTAAAACCCTCACTTGATCTAGCCAAATTTATTCTATTCATAAGAGAGAGAGAGTCTCAAGAGTCAAAATGAAATAAAATTCGCTAAATTAAACTATGAGGAGGGAATTTTTAAATTTGAGAATTAGTTGTGTACTTAAGAAATGAAAGGATATTTTTCTAATTGCAATCTTCCTTGTGCTTCATCTCTTATTTTACGCATCTTTGCACTAAATTTAGCTCAAGTAAGAGATTTCACTTGTCAATATGATAGAATGACTGTCCCCAATTTTGCAAGTTTGATCAATTTCTATTATCGTCTATATTCTATTATCAAAGTCTTAAAATTGATAGTCAGTGGGATAAATTGGCCTTCAATGATGTTGCAACTTATTTCCCCGCATCCAATGAGATTAGTTGTAGTCTTCTACAATTTTGGGTATGAGATAAAAAGAGGATTTCTAAATATAAGACTTGCATGACTATTGTTTGTTTGTAATTTGTATGAAGAAGTCTCTGGAATTATCTAAAATCTTTATGTAGAGAGACAGTTTGTGATAAATTTATAGTCTCCAATCTGTGATCAACTAAAAAGATCAAGAAAAATTTTAATATGTAAAAATCAATAAAAAGATTTATTTGTGTTTGCTACAAGCAATCAATTTCTGTCTTTTTAATTTGAATATTTCTTCAAATGGGAAGTTTGCCCTTATCTTTCAAGTCTATTCTGTATCATAGCATCTTCAAATTGTTGGATTAATTGCTATATTTCTAGGAATCATTCTTATAGTCTAACTGTTACTTTGAATTTGAGCAAAGATATTGATCTGAAAGTTTATTAGCTTTTGTAGATTTTGATAAAATATCTATATATGTTTGTAAATCATTTAATTGCATTTAATCCTCAAAATACCATTCAAAATAGACTGAAGAAAACACCTATACTTTGAATGTTGTGGCTAAATTTACTATATTAGTAGTCAAATTTATTGAGACCATCTACCTATCCTCTATATATTATAACTAAAATGGATTAACTATACAAGACGTGGCATTTTATGTACAACCAAACCTAATGAATTCTTACATGCCATCTTCATTAGAGTCTTCTATGCTTCCTAGACATCATTTCTTCATTTTTAATTGGTTTCACAATTAATATTTATATAGGTAGCCAAAACATGTTATCTCTTCATATTCAAACAACTTGTTTGGTGTGAATATTATTGCTATGGGTGTGTGCAGGATCACGAGGGGCCAAAAAGTGGCGATATGAAAAAAATGCATTGCTAAAAACACAAAAAATCGTGTTGACTTTTTGGTTGGCTTGGATGTCAGTACATGCAGCCATGGAAAAAACCAAATCATAACGAATATCAGATAATATCTAATATCCGATATTTATTTTTTCAATAGGTAAATAGTTGTAGGGGACAACACCCATTTATATTAATATAATAAAGGTTTTACATAATGATATTGTCTGCTAACTACTGACGATATTGAGCTCTACCACCATCACCTAACAACTAAACAACCCTATAAAATACAAAATGGGCCACGTACATATATGATTTAAAAGGTAGCATCAACAAAATCTGCCAATAACTACTCAACTACACCGACAACTACACATCCCTACCTATGCAAAAAAATGAAAAAAAAAACTCATTACTAAAGCCATAACATGGCCAACATACAAAGGGCATGTCCTGCTAAACAAAAAAACTAAAACACCTAAACAACTTCAGTCCACACCTACATCAACATCCTCTGGTTCAAGGGCTTCTGGGTTGCCAACCTCATCCTCCTCAGAGTCCTTCTCTAGCTCCTTCAATTTCTAGGCCATAACAACTCTTAGCACCACTGGGCACTCCATACCACAGTCAGCATCCGCCTCAGAGTCTGCCATTTCATTTGGAAGACAATAATCCTTTGGGTTCCACTCCTCTCTGCGGTAGAGATCTCACTCATTCTTAGGGGTTTCTTCCCCATTCTCCAAAATTCCAATGTCCCATCGCCCACTCAAACCCTGTGCTATAACATATTGTTTCTTCCAGGATTTGCCAAAGCCAAGTAGAATGCCAGTAACATGTAGCAAAAAAGAAATGTTGCAGTCTTTTACCTCCCACTCTGCAACTAGACTCTACTGGTCAAGGGTTTGAACCACCACAAACTTCTTCACCTCAGCACCAATGCCAACAAATATGTAGTAGTTTTATGGAAAGGGGGTACACAAGCTGTCATCGATATTATCCAAAATAGCATCAATTTCCCCCAAGAAGCAATGCTTGAAAACTATTTGGGTAATCTTCGTAACTCTAGGCTTAGTGACCCCCATGTAGATCAACATGGCTACAAACATAGTCAGGATGTCCGAAATAACCCAGTAGCAGTGGTAGGCTCTAAGTAATTCCCCACCCAACACCCTTTTAACTACATGCAGGATGAGAGGATGCTTAGAAGCCATCACCGCTATCAGACGCTTCTCTATAATCTCCCCCACAAATGGCTTCTAGCATTTTGTTGCCTCCAACATAATTAACATGTCCATCACTACATGCATACAATCTCATAGCCTCTCTACTACAAGCTTCCACCGAAAGACCAAAAGTAATGTGAAAATGAAGTATCTTATAGCCTTTAAATAAACTCATTCTTTAACAAATCATAATTGTCGATCTTTAGCGAGTCGTCCAATCTCCCTCAAGATTAATTGTTTCCCTCATGCCACACAATTTCCATGCTTATCGAGACAACAAAAATTGAAATGAGAAATAATCTTGTATGCCTAGTCCTATATATTCAAATCAAATCTCACCTTGCCAAGGTTTATGTGATAATAATTGCAATTGTCCAATTGGGGAGGGGGGGATAATATCACAAAGAATCATGATTAAATCCCACTCCAAAGTACTTCTGAGTGGCCTAATGATATGACTGTCAGTACAATAGAGTTATGCATTTCTTGACAACACCGCCACTTTTGCCAACTTATCTGCCATCTCATTGCCTTCTCTATATATGTGGCTTATCCAAAAATCCTCCAAACTATCCAACATAATTTTGATTAGGTAGAGCATTTGGTTAAGGACCCAACTTGGTGTCTCATTCTTTCTAATCACATTTAATGAGTCACCCTCAAGGTGGATTCTTCATGCCCCACATTCAATTCCAACCTGGAGCTCTTGCAATGCAACACGAAATTCTACCACATTGTTTAAAGCATGTCCAAAATGATTTGTCACTTCTACCAAAGAGTTTTTGTGCTCATCTCTGATAACATAGCCAATACCACTAGAGCCAGGATTTCCTAACGATGCTCTGGAAAAATTAACTTAACCCACCCAGGCTCAAGAGCACACCACTAAACTAAAGTTCTTAGATTCACCAAATGTTTATTGCAATTGCTACTGAACAGGGTTGGAATTGAGAGGCTTGCAAAAGTCAGTTTAATTTTGTTGTTCCAACTAGTGTATGTATTCTACTTTAGAATTTTTTATTTGGTTGCTTCGTTGACAAGATCAATCAATTGGGCTTCAATTTTATGACAGATTCTTTCAACGTCCATATTGTTGTCTTGAAAAATTCTTCGATTGCGTCCCTTCCATAATTCCAAGCTTAGCAATGAAGGAAGGATCTGCCATAAATTGCCCTCATAGGATTTCATGCCCATATTCTAAACCAATCGTCCATCCCAAAAGGAAAAGGGAAGATAAAATTCAGTTTTCTCATAAAATACCACCAACACTTACTAGCATAGTCACAAGTTAGAAGAAAATGGTCCACCGATTCCAAGTCATTCCCACAAAGGACACATCTGCTAGGTCCCTAAATGTTGATTCTCATAAGCCTGTCACTAGTTACAATTTTCTTTTGCAATGCCATCCAAGCAAAAACACCCACCTTTAGTAGGAAATGCCTATTCCAAAGCAACTTTGTCGGCCAATTCTGGTTTACTGTGGGTGCTTCCTTAATTTTGTAACCCAGACTGACTTTATACTTCCCATCCTTAGACCCACACCATCAAATAACATCCTCAACTCCAGTTGGAATGATCATATGGCTACTTAGGATATTACTCAAGGTATCCTTCTGTTATTGGTCGATATTTAGGTTTTCTAGGGATCGCCACACCCATTTGATTACTCCATTTTGGTGGACTTCTTCACCATAATTGGTAACCTTTCTCCCCCATTGACTGG
The DNA here is from genome assembly GCF_030272615.1 of Cryptomeria japonica. Classification (NCBI taxonomy): domain Eukaryota; kingdom Viridiplantae; phylum Streptophyta; class Pinopsida; order Cupressales; family Cupressaceae; genus Cryptomeria; species Cryptomeria japonica. Next base: position 346,399,156 of record NC_081414.1, read on the forward strand.
TTGTTACATCCTTGATCTCATTCAGATTGTGATGCAAACTCAAAATCTCCACTCCTCCCCAGGAATCATTCCAAAAGGAAGCATTTTGACCATTCCCAATTTCCCAAAATACATGATTGTTGATGATATCCTTGTATTCCACCACATAATTCCATACAGCTAAGCCTTTGGGAGGGTTGAGTGTTGTGAGGATCCTCTGAGGCTCAGTTGAGTCGAGATACTTATATTTGAGTATCTTGGTCCACTTCTAGTTCCCACCTTTGTAAAGGGCCCATACTAGTTTAGCTCCCATAGCCAGATTCATGATTGACAATTGACATATTCCTACACCCCCATCATCCTTTGGTTGGCTGAATTTCGTCTAGGCTACTAAAGGAATTTTATTTTGATCCCCAACTCCATTCCAAAGGAATTTTCGCATGATTCGAATAAGCTCCCCTTCTAATACCATTAGGATTTTTTAGGTAGGCAATTGAAAATACTGGAATGGCAGACAAAACCTATTTAATCATAGTAAGTCTCCCAGCCAAAGAAATCCACTTTCCTTTCCAACTTTCTAGTTTGCTTTTTCATTTCTCGACCAGTGTATCCCAATAGTTGATCTTATTTAGCCCCACAAATGGAGGGGTACCCAAAAACCTTCCATGAAAGTTGGCAACTCATATCAGATTTAGAATTATAGAAAGAACTCTATGCAATCTATGTTGGGTATTGAGTAAAAATACTTCAGACTTGGGACAATTAATGCTCTAACCTGAAACCTTGCAGTAATCTTCTAGGTGGATTTTAATAGTTTTGGCCTCACTCCTACTAGAAACACCAAAAAGTATTGTGTCATCCGCAAATTGGAAGTGAGTAGTATGCTCTACACCATTCACCACATTTACCCTTGTCATAGGCCTTCCTGATAGAGTTTTTTGATGGATCTACTAAGAGCCTCTGTCATTATGATGAATAGAAAGGGGGAGATCGAGTCTCCCTGCCAAATACCTCTTGTAGAAGAAAAGAAACCATGGGCAACCTTGTTGATTAATATAGAGAATTTGGGGGTTGGCAAACAACTCATAATCCACTTAATCCAACAGCTTCCAAAACCAAATTTTTCCAATACTTCAAATAGGAATTGCCTATCCACCAAATCATAGGCTTTAAGGATGTCCAATTTAAGAATCATACATGCATTCCTGGTTTTTCTTGCAGAGTACAAAGTTTCATGGGTTGTTATGATTCCTTCCACAATTGATCTCCTAGGGGCAAACCCACTCTACTCATCTGGGATAATATGATTGAGGATCAATTTCAATCCATTCACAATGATCTTTGTAACAATCTTATAGATTGTGTTGCATAGGGATATTGACCTAAAGTCTCCCATTTTTTGAGGACAACTCTTCTTTGGAATTGAGGCTAGGAAAGTGTGATTTATAGACCCCAACATTGTCATCCTCCTCCTCGATTCTTCCACAACCAAGTGTAGATCCTTACCAACAATGTCCCAATAAGCTTGGAAGAAAGTTGCAGGAAATCCATCCAGCCCAGGGACCTTGTTTGGGTTGAGTTGAAAGGTAGCTTTTTTAACTTCCTCCACATCAATCTTTTTGTATAGGTTCCTATTTTGTTCTTCTGATATTAAAGGTGGGATGGAGACCAAGATCTTATCTCTATTGTTTTTTTCCACCTGATTATCTATGTTCAAAATTAATTAAAAATAATTCATAGCCCCTCTACTAACTTCTTCTGAGTTTTGGGCCATTCCACCATCCATTTTCCTGATTTCAGAGATCCTATTCCTGTTTCTATTAGCAATTGCAGACCTATGGAAGAATTTGGTATTTTTGTCACCTTCCTTAAGCCAAATCTCTCTAGATTTCTACCACTAGTGTATTTCTTCCTGTAGCATCCTAAAATTGCGACACTTGCAATTTCGACCGCATTTGGGTCTTCACGATGGCGATGCAACACTGAACCTGAATGGAGACCCCGAAACTTGTTCATGACATCAAAAACTGCATTTTTCAGCACCCTGGCCTGATCCTCCTTGCACCCTGTTGTCCCTGGAGGTGGGACCATGGCGCCTAGCGCCCTGGTCTGCCAGGACCATGGCACCCAGTGCCCTGGTCCCTGGCCCTATTTTTGGGCCCGGTCTCTTTTGGGCCTCGGGTCTTTATGTTTGCAAATTGGAAAATAATCTTCCCAGGTCGGCCTAAGGTCGGAAAAATCAGTCTATCAACCCTAATTGGCAAGTATATAAACTACATTTCCTCTCCCATTTTGTAAGATGAAAAAAGGGTGGAAGCGATATTCAAGCATTCAAGCATTCAAGCGTTCAAGCATTCCTTCAAGCAATTGATCATTCTAAGTCTCCATTCAAGGCTAAGTGTTGCATTCAAGACAAGGATTCAACCATTGAAGAGGAGATCACATACCACATACAACATACAACATACAACAACATTTACACCTTCGTATGTAAGAATACAAACATTCTTACAACAAGGTATCAGTACTTGTTTACATTACAATCATTTACATTTACAACATTCTCATTTCTTGGTTAATTCCAAAACCGGGGTTTGACCTAAGGGAAAACCCCTAATCCCTAACCCCCCAATCATCCTCTCTTTTCTGTGTGTAGGTTGTAGGTACGCGGCTATAATTGAAGATCTGGAATCCTTGTGCAGAGACGAACAGATCCCCCTTCGTTTCGCGGATTTTTCGGAGGACCGTGTGCACGCCGGGCGCCATCGTCCCGTCAACTTTCACTCAAATTTGCAGGACAACATCGTCTTAACATTTTACTGCTAATTCCAGGTCCGCAGCTTCATCCTATATTCCTATCTCTGTTTATAAGTAAATCTTTCTCACTTTACATGCATTCCTAGCTCAATCCTTCTATCTACATTCTTTACAAAAGAGGGTAGCCTTGCTGTCATAACCCTTGAAACTCATTTAGAATCCAATCTTGCATTGTGTGGGATTGGATCTTGTGGGTTTCAACCCCTCTTTTGAATGTAAAGTTTCTCCTAAGTGAAAACCGTCAACCCTAGTGACCTCCTTTCTCTCTCCTTGGAGTGGTGGGGGGAACACTTGGGGTTCGATCGCGATTTTCCGCTTTACATTTTGGTGAACCCGACGTGAACATCCTTTCTGATTATTCATGGTTAGATCTGAAAAATTGGATGCCTTGATTACATTTCCATGTTTGATCTTTTGCAAATTTTAGAGGTTAATTGCATAAAACCCTAAATTTTCTTTTTAGTAATTGAGCTTGTGAAATGTTTAATTATTAATGCTTGTTTCCGATCTACACTTCTATTACAAATTGTCAATTCATATTTGTGCTTTAATTCTGAAAATTAAGTGGTTAAGTGTCAAAACCCTAATTTTTAAAACCCTCTTGATTCAACCTTTGACTGATAATTTCACTGATCAAAACATCTCCAAATCAGCTGTAACTTTGGATTCCGCAACAAAATCATAATATCTTTCATCCCTGAAAATTTGGAAAAAAGTTGTGAGGACCGTGTGCACCTCGAGCGCCATCATCCCCGACATTTTTTCTGAAATTTCGGGAGTTAGATCTTACTGTATTTTTCTGCTAAAATCTAGAATTTTGGCTGATTTTATCAATTACAACACTTTCAAAATTAAGGTCAAAGTTGGTCTTGTGATTGCTTGGATTAAGGCTCCTAATCATTCAAAAATTGTTGAAATTAAAATTTTGTGGCAAAATTGTGTTCTTACTGTCCTAAATCTGAAAAGTGTGTTGGCATTCATTCGAAATTTCAGTGCTTTATTCAAATTCTTGCAATTTGTGACTTTTGAAATTAAGTGTTTAATTGCAACAACTTTGATTTCCGCTTTCAAAATTGAATTTTGCGTGAAATTGAGTCAACTTTTAAAATTCAAAACTTGCATTGCTTTTGGTATTTCCTCTAAAGTCATAAAATTCAAAATTTCAGTTTCCTTCTCTTTTTCAAAATTCAAATTTTGCATTTTTCAACAATCTTGGTAGGGTTCAATTTTGAGATTGCAACTTTAATTTGGCCTATCTATAGATCGTAAAATCACTCAATTTTTTTCAGATTAGCTTTAAAATCATCATAACTTTCATCCCTGAAAATTTTGAAAAAAGTTGCGAGGACCGTGTGCACCCCGAGCGCCACGGTCCCTGACATTTTTTCTGAAATTTTGGGAGATTGTCGTGATTGCATTTAACAGCTTAAATCTAGGAGATTGGCTGATTTTATTGAAATTTTCTACCTCTAAATTCAAAACCTTCTCTCCCTCTCTAGTGCATGAGTTTTACAACAATAAGCCCTACTTACACTATTCCTGTTAGACGAAGCCGTAGAATTAAGTCTTTCCAAGGTTTAATTACTGAGGAGATGGAACCTAATTTGAATATCCTTTTTAACGAGAACACGGGTAATTCCTCTAATCCTCCTAATGATGAAGAAGCTCTCCATGAGGTTTCTATAGAACAACTTTCAAAATTGGATAACCAATTTGATAATTTTCAGCAATGGATGTCTCAAGAGTATCCCGATAGTCAAGCGCTCTCATTAATTGAGGGTCTAAAACGTATGGTTCAAAGTGATAAGAATGAAATTGATATTTTGCGTGGTATTGCACACATTGTGGATTCAAATGTGATGCCTATGAAGAGTTGTGCCGAAACTTTAGGTTATACACAACCTCCTACTCAAGTCAATCATTCTATTCCTTTGACAACTTCTATTGCTAGCATACCTACCTTTACATCAAACATAATGACTACTTCTATGCAAGACATTCCCCCTATGATCACCAGTCATGGGGGCAATCCTTCCTCTTCAATAAACCCTCTTCCTTCATTCAATCAAACTTCTTCATTCATCCCTTCAATGAGTGTCCCTATTACATCTCCACAAATGAACATGACGCAAGGGGGCAATTCGTTTAACCATTCCATTCCTCCTTGTAGTGTTCCTCCTTTCCACTCATCTCCTATGACTAACTATCATAGTGTCCCGCCACCTTACTCTCAATCAATACCTTCTTTCAATAACATAATACCTCCATCACAATCTAACACATCTAATATGAATTCTTCGACTGAAGCGACCATTAACAATCTTGCACAAACTGTCTCTTCTTTACAGCAACAAATTGCCTCTATGAATCAATCTAAGTTTAGTGTGCCCACACTTGATGTTGCGAGCCCACTTTCTCTTGACATTGTTCGAGCTATCCCTCCTAAGCATGTTGAAATCCTACATTTGGAGCTTTATAATGGTAAAGGTGATCCTCTAACACATGTTAAGACTTTTCAAACAATATGTACCGATTTTGCTTATGACCAAAGGTTGCTTGCAAAACTGTTTACTAGGACATTAAGAGATAAAGCCCTACAATGGTATTGCTCGTTGCCTTCTTATTCTATTACTTCTTTCGAACAACTTGCAAATTCTTTTATTCAACAATTTCAAAACAATATAAGTCCTAAAGTTACTTTGATTGATTTAATGCATTGTAAACAAGGTGTTAAAGAAAAAGTGACTGATTTCATTGGTAGATATAAGCATTTGTATGCTCAAATCTCTTTTCCAGTGCCTGACAATGATATTCAAAGAATCTTTATTTCTAATTTACAAAAAGATATTAGAGAAAAACTTATGTTTTCTGAGTTTACTTCTTTCCAACAGTTGTGTGCAACTCTTCACAATTATCAACTGACTGTGAGTCAAATGGAACAAGCAAATCCTATGGCTCCAAGTGATAAGGGTGATAGTAGTCAACAACCATTTGGAAAGTTTAAACCGAACAGAGAGTCTGTTAAATTCAATGAAAACATCATCAACAACAATGTGAATGCAGCATCAGGTGTGCCTCCTATTTCTAAGTTTTTCAAGAAAGAAAGAAAGTTTACTCCTTTGAATGAATCATTGCTTACTCTCCCTCCTATAAAGCAAATCGATCCTACAAAGATTAATTCACCCTATTTTGATAACAAATCTTTTTGTCAATTTCATTGTCAACCTGGGCATGATACTGAAAAATGTTTTGCTTTAAAGGGTAAAATTCAAGATTTGATTGATAATAATGCTATCTCTGTTTCTGGTATGAATGATAAAGGCAATACATCTGTAGCTCCTCCTAACCAAAATCTTAAGATTTTTACTGATCCATTACCTTCTCATACCTCTAATGCAATTGAGGCTAATGATTCCTCTCTCTCATCTGATGGTCTTGTGTCTATGACTCCGAATGTGATTAACTTTGTAGAGCAGCAAGAAAACCCTAAAGAACCTTCCATCACATTTGATTCTAGTGAAACTATCAGAGCACCTGATGGTCCTTTATACATAGTTGCAAAAGTCAAGAATACACCTTGCCGTGGAGTGCTTATTGATCCTTCGTGCATGGTTAATATCATTACTGAAGAATTCCTTTTTACTTTGCAACTGAATCAAGTGATCTATGACAAAACAGATGTGATTGTGAAATTATTTGATGCATTTTCTTCTCCTGCAATTGGTTCTATTACATTACCTATTGAAGTTCATAACAAATCCCTTGATGTGAACTTTGCTATTATTCCTTCATCCGAACAATTTCGTGTGAAGCTCGGCTATCCTTGGCTATCTTCCATGAAAGCTATTGCTTCTCCTATTCACAAGTGTTTGAAATTTCCCCATAATGGTGAAGTTGTTACTGTCAATCATAGTCTCTTTAAACCAACTGAAAGAACTTCTAGTGTTCCTATTGATTATTTTTGTCCTAAACAATTCCAATCTCTTCCACCGCGAAGTGATCATCTTTTCAAATCTTATCAAAAGTGGAAAAAAGATATGATCCTATCTCTAAGTGAACCTCGAACACCCAAACTTGATATTCCTATCGTTCTTGAGAAGGAAGTTCTTCCTTTGAAAGATAAAACTAATGTCTTTCCTCAAGAAGATTCCCAACCCATTCCTATGGAAGTGACTATGTCTATGTCTAATAAACTTTCTAAAAGCAGACCTATACCTCCTTGTCATGATGAAATTGGTCTCCTTCCTAAACCAAATATTCCTCCTTTATATGGAGCTGTTCCTCCTCCTTCCTCTTATGGAGAGAAGAGACCTTCCTCTTCTCCTATTATTCAGCCTAAGAGACCACAACCTAAACACCCAAGTGATAAGGATGAGAACATTCCTCCTCCTCAATCTTCTCAACTTCCTACTAAGACTAGACGAAATCGTTCTGCACGTGAACGCCGACAAAAGCGTCGTCTTAGAGCTCAGGCAGCTGCTTCTCAAACTTTGCAATCTCCAAAAACACCTTCAACAAGCATTATTCCATTTTCTCCAAAATCTCCTAAACATAAGACGCATGATGGTTTTGATCCTGTGCGAGTTAAAGATCATATTTTTATAAATCTTGATGATGATATAGATGAAAATGTTATTCATGATGAAAATGCTACTTCTCTTCATTCTGATAGTGAATATGAATATGTTGATGTTGATAACCATTTATCTAACGAATTTTCTAAAGCACTTATCCTAGCTCCTAGACAAGAACAACGTGGCTTGGAACATGAACATAGCCCTTGTTTGGATCTTGTGATAGCTCCATCTGCTATGTTGGATGTTCCTCCTCTAGCGTGTTCCCTGCCTTCCCGAAATATTGATCAGCAAGATCGGGGGGTAGATGACGTGCTAGACTAGTTTGATTAGCATAGCATACTCTCTCCTCCTCTCTTTTGTTACTTCTTCTATGTGTTATTCTCATTCTTCTATTTGTTGTCCTTAGTGTTGTCTACTTGAGGATGATGCAAAGCATTGAGATCTCTTTTGGTCTCTCTCATGTTGACTCAAAAGACACATGTGTTTCCTTCTTCTAGGTGACCTTCCTTGATTGGGGAATGAAGAACAATTATGCATACATACATATGATATACATGACTTATCATATAGCATACTGATCCTAAGGAAAGCGAAGTCACCTCGTGATTCGTGTTTTGTGTCTATTATCCTTGGGTTTATCTCACACTTGGGGGCTACATCTTTGTGATAACCTGCTCCTTTCCCTTCTCATTTCTTACATGTATCACTACCTTAAAGCAATCACCCCCATTGAGGCGTGTGCGATCGCTTTAACGTAGGGGGGCATACACTCCATACATATCTCTTCAGGATACTTGAAAATTTCTTGGCGAACTTAGCTTTGCCTTGAAAATTTTTGGTATTTCTCTTGCATGACTCATAGTGAGGGAACCTTACTACTGACAGTCATGGTTCTCCCTCGTGATCTTCCCTTTTACTTTGTCAATCGAAGTCGTAAGATCCTTAGTCCATTGCGGGCTTGGTATATCTTGCCTCCTTGACGTGGTGAAAGTCTTTCAATGTTGTTTCCTTGTACTTTACCGGAAGTATACGCTTATACTCCCGCTAAAGTGGGGGCTAAATGTAGCATCCTAAAATTGTGACACTTGCGATTTCGATCGCATTTGGGTCTTCATGATGGTGATGCAATACTGAAACTGAATGGAGACCCCGAAACTTGTTCATGACATAAAAAACTGCATTTTTCAGCACCCTGGCCTGATCCTCCTTGCACCTTGTTGTCCCTAGAGGTGGGACCATGGCACCTAGCATCCTAGTCCCCTAGGACCATGGCGCCCAGCGCCTTGGTCCCTGGCCCTATTTTTGGGCCTGGTCTCTTTTGGGCCTCGGGTCTTTATGTTTCCAAATTGGAAAATAATCTTCCCAGGTTGGCCTAAGGTCGGAAAAATCAGTCTATCAACCCTAATTGGCAAGTATATAAACTACATTTCCTCTCCCATTTTGTAAGATTAAAAAAGGGTGGAAGCGATATTCAAGCATTCAAGCATTCAAGCGTTCAAGCATTCCTTCAAGCAATTGATCATTCTAAGTCTCCATTCAAGGCTAAGTGTTGCATTCAAGACAAGGATTCAACCATTGAAGAGGAGATCACATACCACATACAACATACAACATACAACAACATTTACACCTTCGCATGTAAGAATACAAACATTCTTACAACAAGGTATCAGTACTTGTTTACATTACAATCATTTACATTTACAGCATTCTCATTTCTTGGTTAATTCCAAAACCGGGGTTTGACCTAAGGGCAAACCCCTAATCCCTAACCCCCCAATCGTCCTCTCTTTTCTGTGTGTAGGTTGCAGGTACGCGGCTGTAATTGAAGATCTGGAATCCTTGTGCAGAGATGAACAGATCCCCCTTCGTTTCGCGAATTTTTCGGAGGACCGTGTGCACGCCGGGCGCCATCGTCCCGTCAACTTTCGCTCAAATTTGTAGGACAGCATCGTCTCAACATTTTACTGCTAATTCCAGGTCCGCATCTTCATCCTATATTCCTATCTCTATTTATAAGTGAATCTTTCTCACTTTACATGCATTCCTAGTTCAATCCTTCTATCTACATTCTTTACAAAAGAGGGTAGCCTTGCTGTCATAACCCTTGAAACTCATTTAGAATCCAATCTTGCATTGTGTGGGATTGGATCTTGTGGGTTTCAACCCCTCTTTTGAATGTAAAGTTTCTCCTAAGTGAAAACCGTCAACCCTAGTGACCTCCTTTCTCTCTCCTTGGAGTGGTGGGGGGAACACTTGGGGTTCAATCACGATTTTCCGCTTTACACTTCCCTTTTTAGGATCTCATTGAGTTCTTCCTTTAATATCTTTTCTTTCTAGAAGTCTGAGCTATCCATACCTTTGTTGATCATATTTTCATTAATCATTTCAAGCTCTACTTCCACTCTTTTTTTTTTGCAAAAATATTCCTGAATTGATCATGGTTCTATTCCTTGAGTTTTGTCTTGACATATTTTATCCTCCTAATTAATTTGTAAAGATATGAGTTGTTTCCCATGTCTATTTCACTCCACCAAGTTGCAATTAAATTTGATAGTCTGCAATCTCCAATCCATATTTTTTAAAATTTAAAAGGGATGCCCCCCTAGAGTGAAATGGTGATGTTGTAAGCCGAACAAGATAGTGGTATGATCTAGAAAGTGGGAGGATGGTAGTTTCCATAAGGGGCTCTTGTTGAATCCAATCCCCATGCATTAAAAATCTATCTAGCCTTTCAACAATATTTGTGAAACCCATCCTCATGTTCATCCAAGTATAAAGTCCATTCTTCATACCATGAGCTGATTCCTATCCACAAAACTCCGAAAAATCACTCTGAACTACACTAAGCCTCTAGAATCCTCCCAACTTATCTTGTTCATTTAGAGTGGCATTGAAATCTCTAGCAATAATGATCTTATCCTTGTTTCTAGCTTCCAGGTTACTAGTGATAAGTTGCCACAACTCCCTTTTCTTAGAAGTGGTCGTTGGTCCATACACATTGATGATGAAAAATATTTCATTATTGCTCAAAAGTGTTATCTTAGCATGTTGTCAATTCCTACCTACGCTCAATACTTCTCCTTTCATTGTTGAAGAATTCCAAATGATACCAATACCCCCCGAAACACCTTCAGCTTCAACAAATTGTCTTGACTACTATCTCCACACCCTCATCTTTAAGTCGATTTCAGCCCTACTCCATTTAATTTCGTGTAATAACCATATGTCCCCTTTTGTCTCATCTATCTAGCGCTTAATCAAGCACAATTTGTTAGGGGTATTTAAGCCCTTGGCATTCCAATATGTGATTCTCATTACCCCTGGGGAAGGGATGTACCCTTCTATGTTCTAAGTTTGGTTTGGTTTGCAACCTTTGCTGCTAATTCCAATTTGGCTTTGTTTGATTTGTGCCCTCTCCTCCCCTTGGGTTTTATGTTGGGTCTGCAAATTCTGGGGATAGATACCTCAAACCCTTTTGTGTTGAAATCTCCAAGCTCTTCAGCTTCACTTCCATCTCCCATTCTAATTCCACATCATCATCATCATTTGCTTCCATCGAAATGTCAAGAGCTTCCTTGATTACTTCTCCATTGTTCTCAACTATGTTTTGGTCTTCATCACATACCTCCAAATTTTTCTTTGCTAATTGGACAAGGAATACTTCCTTAGCCACCTGAGCCACATGATTTGATTCCCAATTGTTTATAAAATCTCCCAACTCCTCCACAACCTTGATCCCCAATCCATCCCCTTGTGAAGATGGGAGGTCTTTGATTTGAATTTATATCTTAGATTGTAGAGTCTTAGCTTCCCTTAACAAAATTTGTAGGTCTATTGCATTGTCTCTAGTTCTTTCTCTCGAGCTTTCCTTCTCTAAGTCATTTGGTTCTAGTGGTTCCAAATATGGTTCAAAGGTGGGATTAGGTGCTAAGGGAGAAGCCCCCATAATTTCATCTATAGGCATTCCTATCTATGAAATATTCCTGCTCCTAACTTCTTTCAACCAAACTGATTCCATAGATTCAATGAGTGGATTATTGACTTGTACAACCTCTCTTGGATCTACTGGGGTATCCTCATGGTTTGAAATCTTGATTTGGGTGCATGCATATGCCTTTGAGACTTTTGCAGTTAGCTCACATTCCAAGCCTATGTGTTGTCTAGAGAAACATTTGGGACATAGAAACATTTGATCCTCTTTGTCAATCCTCTAAGTCCAAACCTTGCCTGCTCCAAATATTTGTACTCTAGTTGGCATGGTTGAAATTTGGCAGATATTGACACATATTCTTGCAAAGCTTCCCCAAATTATATCTTCCAAGATGTCATCTACGAAGATGAAGGATCCAAGGCTTTTACTAATTTATTTTAGCAACTCTATATTCCAATATTTTGTTGGAATGTTGTATAGCCTTACCCATGTCAGACTCTTAGGTAGGGTGTGGGTTCTAGGGTTACAGTTGGGATACCACTTAATCAATGGACTCTAATTCCATCCAACATGTAAGGACCGCTATTTAGGGCTTTCCATTGATCAGTTTCTCCAGGTAATTCAATTAGGTAGTAGCTAGCTGAGAGAGTATTGATCCTAATTCCATTACCTCATTTCTCCCTACACTAATTCACAAAATTTCCTCTGCCCCAGGATCCTCCTCCCCATTTTACAAACACCCCTTTTCTTTGAAGACTATCCCTAATCTTTCTCATTTTAGCATCTTCCAAATTAATTTAAGTGAGGGGTGTTTCACATACCTCATCTTGGGGTCCTATAAGCTTTCATGAATGGTCACCATCTTCCTTGAGACTCACTTTCCTTTTCCATACTTTGTTGGATCGAGGAAAGTGAATAGGACTACTGGATCTCCAATTGTCAACTTGATCTGCTATGGGCATTGATGTTTGCTTGAACCACCCACTCCTTCCTTTCTTGAATCCATGTCTTTGAAGATGTTTTGCAACACTCATCATAGGAAGATTGTCTTCCCTCCTGAGCTTGCGTTGAATGTTATCCCATTGTCTGATCCATGGAGGTCCCAATCTCTTTTTCGTTCCTTGTGCATATCCTTTGTTTTGTCTATTTCCCATATGTGGGTCTGCATGTTGTCATTTTTGGTAGTGGGGAAGGCATTTGTTGACCCATCTACCACCCTCAAAGACCCATTGAGCAACATGTGTTGTCTAGTGAAAATGGTTTGGGTTTTGATCGGTTTGGAATCCACCTTTGTTTGCAATAGGGAATTATTATCCTTTCGGATTTAGAATCCGCCACTTCTCCTTGGTAGCATGGTCTTAGATGGCCTCTATGGGAAAGGCCTCCTCTACCTCTCGAGCCCAAATTCCTACAGCTCTACGCACCTCTCCATGCCAATTATCATTCCCCACATCGCTTTCGACAACCTGCACCTAGATCTAATTCAAAATTTTGCTACTTCATACCACTTCCATTTTCACTCTAATCACATCCAATTAAAGTAAATAATATCTAATATCGGATATTATCAATCATGTATATTATATAATATACGATAGATATTATATAATATATTATAGATTAATATATAATATAGTATTAATATATGTATTAATATATAATATATTATATAATATTTTTTATTTTTTTTGGCAAGGTGACAATGCCACTTGATATATTTTATTAATAATATATAATTTTTGCAATATATTTAAAAACTGGTTCAAACTGAGCTCCCAGAGAAAAGAGCCAGCAAGAAAAACTTTGGTCATTGCTCATCAACATGACTATAGAAGAGAAGTAATGAACAATCCTCTAGCCAAAGCTAGTTATAAAATAGAGATTAGCAAAGGAGCATGCAGACTCATTTACAAATAGGAGCATGCAAGCTCATTTTATAGAATATGAGCATGCAATATTATTTAAAAAATAAGGACATGAAAAAGAAATAACATAGATCCAAAAAGCAAGAGGACTAAACTAGCATTGAAGGACAGATCCATCTTCATGGGATATCTTGAAGGCCCTGCAACAAAGAACTCCTGCAACCAAAATTGACATGCCCCTGCACCAAAAAACACCTGCAACCAAAATATATATACTATAGAACGCAGCGAATTTACAAGAAACACAAGGGTCCAAAACATAACTGATACCAATGACATGAGATCCGTGGTCCACCATTATAGACAAATGCCAAAGGAGAAGAGGTGAATGCAGAAATGCTAGAGAGAAATGAAGCCCAAAATTTTTATGTCATAAATGAAAAGAAAGAGGAGATATATCATAGAAATCTGACAAACCAAAAGAAGTGATGTACATAGATAATCATGAAAACAACGCCATGCCAAACTTTAAATGGCATATGAAGGATGAATTCCTAATGTGAAAATAAATATCTCCAGATTTTGCACAAGGAGAGAGTACCAAACACACGAACAACATCAATAACAACCAACTCATCATTAATGAATGCCAAGTGATGATCGAGTAAAGAAAAGTACCTCAAATCAAAACCAAATGGAATTATGAAAAGGAATACCTCACCAAGAGGAGAGAATATCAACTCGTATAAATGAGCAATCATATAATAAGAAAGATTAAATAATCGACTCTCTATAGGCTATACTTAATAGGTTTGGGAAGATCATCAAATCACACCCCAATAGAGAGGAATCAATAACAGTTTTGTCACAACCCATGTTAGCGAGGCAAACAGCCAATGCATTACCTTCATGATAAACATGTGAGATGATGAGGTGCTCAAACGTATCAAGAAGAGTCCATATTTGTTCAAGAATATACTAGAAATGCCAATTATCAGCTTTTCTTGCCTTTCAAGCATTAATGACAATAGCCTAATCACCTTCAATATGAAAGTATTTAAAATTCAAATCCTTAGCCATAACAAGACCTTCTAAAAGAGCACAAGCCTTGGCCATATTATTTGTGCCAGAAGAAATTGGCATAGCTTTTAATGCTAATAAAGAACCCATATGATCACGAAAAACTATCCCTATTCCTGAATCACCATGGGGGATCCATCAAAATTCAATTTACAAAAAGGGGCATTAGGAGGATGCCATTTTATAGAATTTGTCTACAGGTGTTTTCCAAATCCTTGGAAAGGCAGGTGATACAGGAATAATGATACTTTTCCAAGAAGAAATCATAAAATTGTCCCAAGAAGAGAACTCTGAATTCATATTAAAATATTTCTGAACATGAGCATTGACTTGCTCAATAATACTTCTTTCCAAAATCCCAAGAACAACAGATAAATCTGATGAGTCACATCTAAAAATGCACTTGTTTCTTTCCCACCAAAAGGCCCATATGACTAAAGAGGGAATTATAAACCACAAACAAGCAAATAGAGAAGATGAATACAAAATTGGCCAAGACTCAAACATGTCCCATAAAGATAAAGGAAAAGGGAATGAAAGAGATAACTTTTAGAGGACAAAATGCCAACAACTACTCGCAAACTCACAATGAAGAAAAAGATGATTGACATCTTCAAGAGCTTTACCACATAAGACACAAGAAAAGGAGGCTACAATATTAAATTTGACTAAACGATCACTAGTCAAAATTCTATTTTGCAGCGCGAGCCAAGAAAAAACACCAGCTTTAGGTAATACTAAATTATTCCAACAGAACGAAAAGGCACAATAAGGAGCATTTTGATTGGCCATTTGTTGAACAACAAAATATCCTTCTTTAACAGAGTAGTTTCCCGATTTAGAAGGGCACCAAATAAGTTGATCTTTGATGTTAGAAAGGAAAGCCACTCAGTCTTGCAAAACAGATTTAAATTTTTGAATTTCCTGCAAGGACAATGGAAGAGTAGAGGGATCCTTCCATGAGACCTTGTGATAAAATAGATCAACAATATCTACATAATCAACCAATCTAACTCACCATGATTGAGAAAGAACAACTAAAACACAAGCAAGAGAATCATGTTGTAAAAGAGGGGGAAAGCCATTCCAGGAGTCTTTCCAAAAAAAAAATCCTACCCTGAATGGACCTGCCAGGAGAGAAAATTAGAGACCACTTCCCTACATGAGAGCATAAAGTTCTAAATAGCAGACCCTATGGAGGATTAGGAATTGTGAAGATCCTAGCAGGATTCTGGGAATCCAAATACTTAGCCTACATAATTTGGCACCACAAAGATTGGGGCTTAGTATACATAGACCAAACTAGTTTGCCTCCCAAAGCCCTATTTCTTTTAGATAAGTCTTGAAACCCAACACCACCAACTTGCTTGGAAAGAGACATCTTGGTCAAAGAAATTAGTGGAATCTTTTTATATTCTATCATGTTATTTTTCCAAAGAAAAGATCGAATAATCTTTTCAATTTGGGAGATGACTGATCTGGGAGCTTGAAGAATTGAGATATAGTAATTAGGAATGGTAGATAGGACCATTTTAATGAGAAGTATCCTACCTGAAAGAGACAACCACCTAGCCTTCCAAGTAGAAATATGAGATTTAAGTCTCTCAATAACTAAATTCCAAAAAGAAGACTTAACAAATCCCATAAAGAAAGGAATCCCCAAATAGGTAGAAGGAAGAGAGTCTACTGAGAAACCTAAGATATTCACAAGTCTATCAGCCACCAACTGAGGAGTATTAAAAATGAAGATCTCGGATTTATGGGGGCTAATCTGTTGGCCAGATCCAGCAGTATAAGTATTCAGAATAAATTTAATATGAGTAGCCTCTTGAATAGAAGAAAACCCAAATAAAAGTGTATCATAAGCAAAAAGGTTATGAGTGACTGAAATATCAGAATTAGGGATCAACACCCCTTGCCAAAAGCCCAGATCCCTTTACTTAATAACCAATCGACTAAAAGCTTCGATCATAATGATAAATAAGAAAGGAGATAAAGGATATCCTTGTCTAACACCTTGGGTTGAAGAAAAGTATCCAGAGGAAGCTCCATTAATGATGACATAAAATGAAGAAGTAGAAATACAACTCTTGATCCATTTACACCATCTTTTAGAGAAACCAATTTTCTCAAAACTTTGAGCAAAAAATATCAACAAACTTTATCATAAGCCTTCATCATATCAAGTTTGACCACAAAAGCTAGGATATTGGACGAATTTATGAATGTAAAGTTTCACGAGCAACAATTTCTCCCTCATGAGTTTCCCGACCTGGAATAAAACCTCCTTGTTGAGGAGAGATGATACGAGGAAGGATAATTTTAAGTCTTAAATAAATAGCCTTGGTGAAGATTTTGTAAATAGAGTTGCACAAAGAAATGGGTCTAAATTCAGCAAAAATTTGGGGATTCTTAGATTTCGGGATAAGGGCAATATAAGTGATGTTAAATTTTTTAAGGATATACCCACCCCTCCTAGACTCTTCCAAAGCCATTAATAAGTCAAAACCAATAAGATCCCAACATTTCTGAAAGAACAAGATAGTAAACCCATCAGGACCCGAAGCTTTGTCAGGGGCCATGGAAAAAACAACAGAATGAAGCTCATCCAAAGAAAAAGGCCTCATAAGAAATTCATTATCCTCATGAGAAACAAGGGAGGGGATAGAAAGAAAATCCACATGATGATCCATAGAGGAAGAAGAAAAAGAAAGAGATAACAATTCCTTAAAAAAAGACACCCCCTCCTCTCTAATTTGCTGATCTAAATTAAGGATATGACCAAACTTAGAATCCTTAATACTAAAATTTGTAGAAGCAGCTTATTTAAGCTTGGCTGCAGCTTGAAAGAAGGTAGTATTCTTGTCACCTTCTTTAAGACAAACCTCATGAGACTTTTGCTACCAATAGATTTCAACCCTGGAGCAAAGGATCTCCCAGTAAGCTTGCAATTTTTGAGCATCATTAGTGGAGCAATTAGTGCTATGTCTAATAATCTCCTCATCAAAAACCTTCAAATCATTAGCAACTGCCTCTTTTTCATGAAAAATATTCTTAAAGACCAATTTATTCCAAGCCATAATTTGAGATTTCACAAATTTCAGTTTGGAATAAAATTGAAACATCTTAGTACCTTTGCAAAACAGAGCACTTATACACCATTGCTTTAATAAAGAAAGAAAATGAGGATGAGTGAACCATATTTTCTCAAACTTAAAAGAAGGTCTAACAGAGGAAACATGATCCAATTTATCAAAATTGAGAAAAATTGGGAAATGGTTAGAATCTGAGGAGGTAAGAATCTCAGAAGAAAAGGAAAAGTTGCTCAAACATAGGTTTAGGGAAATAAGAAATATGTCAAGGCAAGAGGCAATCTGGCATTTAGATCTCCTACTAGTCCAAGTGAAAGAACCATTAGAAGGGAAAATATCAAATAACACACTGTCTTGTACAAAGGAAGAAAAGTCATCAATAACCTTATGAGCTGTTTACCCCCTCTTTTTTCATCTGGGGAAAGGAGAGCATTAAAATCACCCCCAAGCACAATAAAAAAATCATCATATCATAAAAACAATTCAGATAAGGAATCCCATAAGTTGGTTTTATCTGAAGGAGAAGTCGGACCATAAATATTAAACAAAACAAAAGAGACTTCAAACCAATCAACCTTTAACAACTGCCAATGAGAAGAAAAAGATAACATCTCAACTTTGACTGATTTAGGATTTCATAAAGTTATAAGACCACCAGAAGAACCCAAAGAAGGAACATGAACAACTTTCCAAAGAGACCATTCGGAAATTATGTTATCAAAAGAATCCTGAGAAAGTTTAGACTCTTGCAATAAGATGATATCCACTTTTGAAGAATCAAGAAATTTCTTGATCCTTCCCCTTTTGTCAGGGGCATTTAAGCCCCTGACATTCCAAGATAAAATCCTCATTTATCACAAGGAGAGAAACATGCCCTCCTTGTTTTGACTTGGGAAGAAAAATTCTCTACAATAGTGGATTGAATACTAGCCACAATCTCCTCCTTGATTTTAGCCAATTTTGGTTTCTGACCCCTCTTCTTAGGAGTTTTAACAATAGGGGGAAACAGAAGGAGATTGCTCCAAGGCTAACTTCTGAGAGAAATCAAATCCATACAAATTAGAAACATTTGAAGAAGGACTATCAATAAGATCGACATCCACACCTTCAACTGAATTTAGCTAAGAAGAGGAAACGTGAGAACCATCATGGACAGGCCCCGAAGAGGCAGATGTAGAAGAAAAAGAAAATTCAGGAAATTCCTTTGCAACAATCTCATCAAATATATCAAAAGAAACTAAAAATAAAATATCTGAAGCAATAAATTGAATCTTCTCTTTAGAAATGGAAAGAGAAGAAGGAGACCTTGAATGGGCAAAAATGAATCACTATCAAAAATCAAACTACGAACAATTTTGGTATCATCCACCAGACCCACAAAAGAAGAACGAGGAGAAGAATTAACAGATCAATAATCTGTGCAACCATTAGAAGGTAACAATAATTTTGGAAATGGAACCGAAGGACAAGAAATTTGAAAAAAACTCGCAGAGGAGAACATAAAAGGTTCAAAACGAAATTCAAAAGACCAATAATCCTTGAAAGGACTAGGAAGAAACTTAACCGAGTTTGAAGAAATAGAACAAAACCGACAAATGGCAGACAACACAAAGAAGAACACGGCCAGAGAGCAGAGAAAAGTAAAATCCATCAAAGGCACATCACATATGGTATATCTAGAAAAAGGAACGAGAGATGTAACAGAAAGAGGTAAAGGAGCAGAATCCTTAACATTATGACCCTTCAAAGACTGACAATCCTTACTTTTAAAAAAGGAACATTGGTGAAAATCAGATGAAAAATTTGAACAAACTTGTAAAGGTGCATCAGAACCACCACAACATTGAGGGGTGAAATGGCCAAGTAACGGAGCACAAGAATGAATAGTGATCGAATCTTGAATTACCATAGGATGAATCCATGCACCATATTTGGAGCAAATAGTAATCTCAGAGGGAATGGGTTTAGACAAATTTAATAACAAACAAACCCTAACCGGAAGATGAGGCCATTCAAAAGGAACTAAATCATGCTTAATAAAGATTCCCAATTTGTTTGCCAGGATTTCAACCATATACACATCACGATACTCCAAAGGAAGACCCGAGAAAGTTACCCAGAAGGGCATAAATTGTGGCTTCGTCGATTGAATATCAAAATGAGGAGACTAAGCATAGGTAAAAATTCCTATCCCAAAACAAAACCACCCTTTAAATCTATGCACACAATCCTTATACTTTTCAGAATCGAAAATCAAATTGAAATATAGAGAATCTTTATCAAACAAAAATAAATCCTTCATACCATCCCAATTAGACTTTGCCCATGTTAACAATTTACCAAAAGAAACCAGAGAAAGAAGCTTACCAACGAGGGCAGTAGAATGCAATAACTTCACAGAGTCCTAAATCATGTAATCAGGGAATATAACCTTATACTGCACAGAAGAATGCAGATTACCTCTTATCGAATCGGAAAATGCAAAGGGAGAGTTATGGGGAAGTGGATTTGGATAGAAGGGAGCTCATTTAGCAACACGAATGTCATTCGGGGAAGAAAGGAAGTGAGGGTTAGAAACCAAAGTGTTATTTGGCCAGGTGACATAAGATGGGAGGGAAGGATTACACTACTGGGAGGGAGATCCAGAAGGAGCTAATGGAGAAAAACCATCAGAATGCGGGAGGCCATCACAAATGTCAAATGGCGGTTGAGGCGAAACAAATCTATGCTTCCTAGGTTTTTTAGAACCAAAAAAGGAATGAAAACACTTAAAAGGAGTCTTTGGGTGATCAACAAGAGGAGGACCCAAAATGCCCCGAAATATTAATGCCTTAGGAACATAAGATTTATAATAAGAATGAGAAGGTTTTGGAACATAATTACTTGTAAATTTGCGAAAATATGACAAAGCCGACAGGAATTTGCATAAGCCAAGTTAGGCCAGCAACCATCCTTGACAACCCATTGAGGAGAATGATTAAAAGTTTGTAACTGAGCCAAATCATGGTCATCAAACGACACATCTGCCCATCGCATCTGCCTATGAGGAGGTATCAGTGCTGTCGTTTCTCGAAAATCATCAATCCTAGCGCCATGCACTTGATGTTAAAAAAAATGTCATTTGCCAACCATGATACACCTACATTGTTTAAGAGTGTTTGTGTTGTGTGGTCATGGCCAGACAGGTTGCGACCTTTCCGCCCCACCCAAATTTGTCGTCCCTAGTTGCCATCACCGTCCACCATTTTGGATCTCTGTGATTGAAGACCGAATGGAGAAGTTGTAGGCTCGAAATCCCTCTCAATGCAGCTTGAAACCTCTGTCAATAGCTCCAAAATCTCTGCTCATGGCGGTGCCCCTTCCCTCTAGGTTTTTTTTGTTTTAGTTGTGAGAACTAGGAGGAGTGAATAAATGCATGGATGGAGGACTAAAGGCATTTTTTCTTTTTAACTATTAATGCCACCAAATCCATAGCTGAGCGCACCCAACTCGAACCAGAGAGCAACTCAGCTTGCACGAGGATCCGTTACACAATCAGCTGACAATTTTAATATATCTCTAGCAAAAAGCAATTGAGAATGATCAGAAATATCCCAAAATGGTTGAGTTGTAACTATGCATGTATTGCTAAT
The DNA here is from genome assembly GCF_030272615.1 of Cryptomeria japonica. Lineage (NCBI taxonomy): Eukaryota > Viridiplantae > Streptophyta > Pinopsida > Cupressales > Cupressaceae > Cryptomeria > Cryptomeria japonica. Next base: position 346,420,132 of record NC_081414.1, read on the forward strand.
GCCTTCCTTGCTGCTAGCCGCCTTCTTCCACAGTATTTTCCCAATTTTTGTAGCCTTCTCCAAGGAAATCAAATTTAGCTGATAACCCTCCTTCTTCTTGCAGTTCCTACATGCCCTTGAAAAAAAATTATGCTAAAGAAAAAGAAAACGCACAAAGCGAGCAGGTCACTGCCATGGAATATCACTGCGCGTCTACAAAACCAAAATAAAATAAAATAATATATTATATAATATTCTATAATATTAATATATAATATATTAAATAATATTCTATAATATTAATATATAATATATTAAATAATATTCTATAATATTAATATATAATATAAATATTTTAAAATATTAATACATAATATATAAAAAAATATATATTAAATATATATATATATATATATGAATAATTTGTATTATTATTAATATATAATGGAAAACATAAAAAAGGAATCGAATATTTGATACATATGGGTATTTTAAATACCCAGACTGTGCCCGCTCATGGGTCATTTTTACCCATGGGTTTGGAGTTTAGAGTGATCTGATATCCGAAATAAGTCAATATCCGATTCTTCAGACAAACTGTCATCAAATCCAAGCATCGTGTATGATTTTTTTTCGATTTCCTTCTCTTTTTATCATTCATTTGCATTTTTTGATTTGTTTTTCGATTTTTTAGTTATAAATTAGGTTTTTTATTTGAAATACACTATGTTGTTTAAAATATGTTAATTAAATCTAAATTTTTAACTTCAATCAAGTAAAATGGCTTATAACAATGAGAATCCACAACCACCAAACCCTCCGCTACCAAACCCCCCTCAATTCATGAATTAATTGCTCAGAATTTGGATCAATTGAGGGGCATTGTTGATGCCTATAGTACAATCCCTCATTTATCCTTGATGTTAGCTACATTAAAGTCAATAATCTCTAATGTAAAAATTGTCACCTTTGAGCATAATGTCGTTCTTTTATGGTGAAAGGTCATGAGGGAATAATATGCAAATGGCTTGTCCTATGACGAGGTGAAGAACCTCGAAATATCTAAAGTTGAAATAACCATCTTATTTGTTAATCCCCACACCAAACAACCCGTAGCTATTAAAAAACCAAAACTTTCCATTAAATGGTGTCAAAATGATGTTATGTGAGATAACTTCTAGGATCATTGGTGGATGGTTTTTTATAGACCACCCAACAACATTCTCGATGTGCCAGTTTACTTCATTAAAAAATTATATGTCGAGTTTGTTTTAGGCAAGCATGTCAATTACTTTGACACCACACATTTCCAGGGCATGTGGGGAAGTATTCCCCAGGATAGGGCAATTCGAGTAGTACAGGGCCCATATGTTCCCCCTCCTCGCATTGCTCACCCACCTCCAGTACAACCTCTAGATATTATTGTAGAGGCAACATCACAGACTATATTACTGATTCACTCTTTGAGTGGCCTTTTGGTTTCTCAAGTGACGACACTAGGTCAACCACATGAGGGTGATGCTAGAGGTCATTCGGGTGGCACTGACAAATCCTCCTTGCATCCACATATTTGTGTGCCGCATACTTGCACTATGTGCAATCACATATGCTTTGGTCCTCTTAGACAACCTGTTGATCATCTCATTGACACATCTAATTACGAGGTCCATGATATGGTCAGTGCACCAAATGAGATGATAGGGACTAGAGCACACCCTGGGGAGTCCTTGCATACTAGAGACAAGGAGGTACCTTCATCGTACACTGGCGATGTAGTGGTAAGACTTAACTTGTAATTCCATAATGCATTTTATTTTAAATAAATATTTATAAAAGATAGTATTAAGTACTAATGTTTATATACATGATCTATTTAATAGTTGATGTTTGAGGAGGAGATATCATAGGTCCAAGATGCCACCCTCTTGGCCATTTCATTTGGCCTTCATAGCTAAGCAATATATATTTTTGAAATTAGTCGTTTACATTTTTTATTGTATACATGCTTGTCATTTAAATTGTCATTAATTAAATTATATATTAACTTACCTGTTTATCTTATTTTACTCTTGTAGGACACACCTAGTGCACGTGTGGTGCCATGTAATCGAGAATTTGGAAGCGCAATGATAGATAAGGGAAAGGTAATTGAATGCAAATTTGAATGAATTATACATGTCTACATAGATTGATAGTTTCACATACTTGTCATTTTTATGTACACGGAATTGTTGGTTTCACATTCTTGTTGACTTCTTCCATAATACTTGAAGAAGTAGAAGAAGAGATGCCTCAGGTATGTGTTTATTTTATTTTGTGTTTAGTAAATATGTTCCTATCACTGACAATTATATGCTAACTTGTATCAATATTATGTTTGTGAACATATATAGGTTGTCTATGAAAGTATCGATATCATCCCTTCCCTACCATAGGCATATTCTAGGACTCCCAATTGTCCTAAGAGAAGGCATGGATTTGAGGTAATCAAGAATTTCAATTTTAGAGTTCAATGTATATTGATTTTGATGTTAATTTTTTGAATGTAAATTATATAATATAGCCAATCTCAATTGTGGTTTGAATCTCAATTGTGGTTTGAATTCTTCTTGTGCAGGATCCTTCAAAGCCAAAGAGAGCTTCAAAGAGGATTGGTTTTGATGATCCATTAGTAGTTTAGGATGTGATAGAGACATTTTGGGATACATACATGTCCATTTGGCATGTATATTTTGTATATGGACATACATTTTGTTTGAGTTTATGTCATTTTTGTATATGGACATACACTTATAATTATTCGACAATTTGATAAATAGAAATTAAGATTCGATATAATTTGGTCCTCATGTGCATGTCTTCATCATTTGAAACTTTAATCTATAATGTAATAATAAACAATAGCATGTTTTTTATATAATCTTGAGATTCGATATAATTTGGTTCATCTAAATCTTAAGTGTTAAATTTGGTTGCCTTGGACAACTTCACCAAATTCAATGACCATGTTGGTATTGTTATTAACCATAACATAGATGATTAGTAATGAGAAATGACAAGTAAACAAAATTGAATTTGATTTCATGTTCTACCTCTTATGCACTTTGACATATTTGAGCCAAAAAAAATTCATTTATGTGGATGTAATAAGGATGGTTGATTACACTTAGTAATGACGAAGGACAAGTAATTATAAAATTTTAAGTCATTGTGGGTGCAAACCATCAATGTAAACATGTTCGGTTAGGCATTTTTACACAAGGAATACTCTTGATTTGCCTCCCAACTCAATCGAATGCTTAGTGTCATACCCTAGCAACATTGTCCCTTGAGTGCCCTAAGTGCAGGAAATTATCAAACTTTGACAAGTTGTTTCTTGAAATTTGTGGCACTTGCGAATGATTTGTTTGAACCTACAAGGTCACATGAGGCCCCTCTATAATAGCCTGTCTCAAATTTTCAATATTCAGATTGATTTTCCTAGGGCAGTGATTTTTTAGTTGACACAAAAATCATTAGAGGCATTCAATGAAAAGTTGTAATGGAGCCAAATTCTCATTCGATTTGTCATGGGCGTAAATCATCAATGCCAACATGACTGGTTAGGTAGTTTTACCCTAGGCATACTCCTATTTTCTCTCCCAACTTGGTTGAACGCTTAGTGCCATACCCTAGTAGCGATGTCCCTTGAGTGCCCTAAGTGCAAAAAATTGTCAAACTTTGACAAGATTTTTCTTTGAATTTGTGGCACTTGCAAATGATCCAACTGAACCTACCAGGTCATGTGAGTCCCCTATACAATAATTTGTCTTGGATTTTCAAGATTCAGAGTGATTTTCCTAGGATAGCAATTTTTCTGTTGATGCAAAAATCGTTAGTGACTTTCAATGAAAAGTTGCAATGGAGCCAAATTATAATTTTGTTTGCCGTGGGTGCGAATCACCAATTTCAACATGTTAGGTTAGGAAATTTTATTCTAATAATACTCCTTTTTTCCCTCCCAACTTGGTCGAACGCTTAGTGCCATACCCTAGCAGTGTTGTCCCTTGAGTGTCGTAAGTGCAAAAAAAATTTAAATTTTTACAAGTTCTTTCTCAGAATTTGTGGCACTTGAAAATGATCTATCTGAACCTACAGGGTCACATGAGGCCCCTCTACAATAATTTGTCTCAGATTTTCAAGGTTCATAATGGTTTTCTTGGGGCAGTGATTTTTCTGTTGATGCAAAAAATGTCAAAGACATTCGATGAAAAGTTGCAACGGAGCCTAATTCTCATTCTGTTCATTGTGGGAACAAACCATCAATGCCAACATGTCTAGTTAGGTGGTTTTACCCTAGGCATACTCTTGTTTTGTCTCCCAACTTAGTCAAATGCTTAGTGCCATACCCTAGCAATGATGCCCCTCAAGTGCCCTAAGTGCAAAAAGTTATCAAACTTTGACAAGTTATTTCTCATAATTTATGGCACTTGAAAATGATTCATCTATACCCATAGGGTCATGTGAGGTCCCTCTACAATAGCCATTCTCAGATTTTCAAGATTCAAAGCAGTTTTTTTAGGGTAGCAATTTTTTTGTTGAAGCAAAAATTGTCAAAGGCATTCAATGAAAAGTTGCAACATAGCCTAATTCTTATTTTGTTCATCATGGGTGTGAACCATCGGTGCCAAATATTATATTATCTATAACTACAACTATATTATGTCTAACATAATAATAATCACCATTACACATAGAGGTGACCATCGTGAACAAGCATAATCTTACATCTTTTCACAAAAAAATCATCACAAAATTTAATTTACATGTTCAAAATTTGGCCTCTAAATACATTGTATATCATCAATATGAATAAATCATATATCATCAATACAACTACATCAATGTACTACATCAATGCCATCATGTACAAATACATCGTATATAACTATCATCAATACAACTACACCATGTATAAATACATCATATATCATCAATACAACTACATCAATGGCATCATGTACAAATACATCATATATCATCAATACAACCACATCAATGTCATCATGTACAATACATCAATGCTATCAAACAATCCTGGATACATAACCAATACATTGATTCAGATATCCGTTCTCCCTAACACATAGCTCCTACCACTATTACTCTCAAAGATACCTACATTGCAATATTATATAAAGTATTAGTATTAAAGAAAAATACTAAGTAAAAGTAATTTAACAGTGAAAGTAACTTAAACTCCAATATGTCCATGATTTTTGTAATCTCTGATTTTCATATTAAAGTAGTTGAATCATGTATGTTCATGATTTTTCGTAATCCTTGCATTCCCAAGCCATGAGAATAATAAGTTTACTAACCAAATTAATTAATGAACCTAATGAACCATAGGGATGTTAGTATTAACAATGCATTGTACCTTCCATTCTTTACAATCAATTGGTATGAGCTAGATATGCTAGTCAAGTGTACCCGAAGGGTCATCTCTTTGCTTAAGAGTATCTAGTATTGCCTCATGATCAACACTATTGAATTTGCGCATTGTTGAATCAAGTGTCCATGACATTCGCAATCCCTGCATTCGCAAGCCATGAGAAGAATAAGTTTATTAACCAAACAAATTAATGAACCTAAACATGTTTTAAACCTAATGAACCATAGGTATGTGACTATTAACAATGCATTGTACCTTCCATTCCTTACATTTAATTGGTATGAGCTATATATGCTAGTCAAGTGTGCTTGAAGGGTGATCTCTTTGCTTAAGAGTGTCCAGTATTGCTTTATGATCAACATTATAGAATTTGTGAATTGTTGAATCAAGTGTCCATGATTTTCGTAATCCTTGTATCCACAAGCCATGAGAAGCATAAGTTTATTAACCAAACAAATTAATGAACCTAAACATGTAATAAACCTAACGAACCATAGGTATGTTAGTATTAACAATGCATTGCACCTTCCATTCCTTACAGTCAATTGGTATGAGCTAGACATGCTAGTCAAGTGTGCTTGAAGGGTCATCTCTTTGCTTAAGAGTATCTATTATTGCTTCATGATCAACTTTATTGAATTTGTGCACTACTGAATCAAGTGTCCATGATTTTTGTAATCCCTGCATTCGCAAGCCATGGGAACGATAAGTTTATTAACCAAACAAATTAATGAATCTAAACATGTAATATAGGGATGTTAGTATTAACAATGCATTGTACCTTCCATTCCTTATGGTCAATTGGTATGAGCTAGACATGCTAGTCAAGTGTGCCTGAAGTTTCATCTCTTTGCTTAAGAGTATCCAGTATTGCTTCATGATCAACACTATTAACCATCCATAATTATTTTGTCTTTGGTCTTGTATGATGCTTCAACAACTTAACATTTGTAGCTATAACAAGGTGTGAATACGTGAGAATGGTTTTGTGTCTCTCATAGTCTTCAAATGCATATTTGCCATTCTTTCTAATCATGTATGTTCACAACCAAGTTCCTGCAACAACAACTAAACCTATAGGATACATGAACCCATCATCATTTGTCATCACTTGTGTTAGCTTTTGCTTTCCCTGTACACATCATGCCAACCAATAGTCTGATCTCTCTTCATTCCCCTACAATGTAACAATTGCAAAAATATGTCCTAGTTGTAGAAGCTCTGAAAGAGATTCGTACTCAACCGAAATTTCTATGTCATCATTTGACATGAATATTGCTTGAGAGAAAGGAGTTAGATATTGTGGAACCCATGTATCCACCCACTCACTTGACTCGCATTGATCCTAGTCACATTGAATACAACTCTGACAAAAATAAGCCAACTCTCGTGTCCAAATGGTTCATGTACTTGCATCTAAGTTGTGAAATGAATACATCTTTGAAGAATCTTTGATTTTCTAACAGTCCAATTTGTCTCCTATTGTGCCCTCCTCAACCAACCAAAAGAGTTTGCACATTGTTGGATCAAGTGTCCCTCCCTATGAGATTGTTGAACTACACCAATCAACAATAGATCATACATCAGAGAATTTAGCACCTGAAATCGGCAATTGCTCCTTAATTAGAGCTCTCTTCAAACATGCACATGCTCCATCATGCTCCCCTTTCCCATGCCTAGCTTAAAAAAACTCCAAATATGAGGTACACCCCTCTGTATGCATTCTACTCAACCAATAAAACATATAAGCATTCTTGAATTGACTCGTACAGTTATCTAACCAAATGAGATGGTGGTCTATTGCAATATCTTTCTCCTGCAAGAACTCAAAAAAATTCTTGAAACAATGTTGCACATACTTGGAGGAGTGAGATCTATCATCACTCATATAAAAAATGATACTCCTTGATTATATTCATATCATCTTTTGTACTATTAGGGGAAATTCCATATGTTATATGGACAAAAATAACAAATTGAATGGGATTGTAATGTTGAGCTTGTACCTCATTTTGTGGTTGCAATGTGTAGTTTTTTGTAAAATCGACCACCTATATAATAGTGTCAATTGGGAAAGAGTTCTTACACATCTTTAATTGTTGATCCAACCATTCAGACCTATGGGTATGCCTTACATACTTGTAGAAAATATTTTCCTTAAAATCTGAAATAAAATCAACAACACTGACTTTTCTGGAGACTAGCTCGCATCTAGAACATTCACCTCCACTCTTCAAAGTATATTTTATTGTATCATATATCTTTTTCTCAACAATATTCTTTTCAAATTCATGTTCATTGTTGTCATGAAAACACGAAACAAACTTTGACAAGCCACTACATTGTGAGCACTTCTCATTTAAACAATCATTTATATAGAAAAGCATCCATCATCTCTAGGACATAAAAATAGATCTAGCAAGTCTCTCGATGGTCTCAGAAGACGCATTGCACCACACTCCTGCAACATTTCATTAGTATGCAAAGTAGAACTAATATAGAATAATAGTTCATGGTAAATTGAAAACTCCACATGGTATTTGCAACAACAAGTATAACGAAGATTAAGTGGTACATAATAAAATGGATTCAAAGGTTCAAAAGCCCTTTGTCAGATTTACAAATTTGGATATGTTTCACAAAAAAAATGGTACAACATTGTTTGGCTTGATTCCAATAAATGCTTAGGATGCGGTGTGTGGTCTTGATTGCCAATTCTTAAATTTAAAACATCTGTTACATTGGGTGATACTCTAGAGTTAGAGTGCCAAAATTGTTTCCTTCTTTACATTATCGATCAACTTCTTATCAACATGTGGAAGCCTCCCACCAAAATCCCATGTATCATTTTGAAGAGGATCGTCGAGTCTTTCTCTTCTTGCAAGTGCTCTATCCAAAGCTTTACAATTTATGTTCAAATCAACACAAGTTTGTCTCATAAAGTGAGCCTTTCTGAAATGATGACTTAATAAAGAGGTTGTAATCACTCTTCAAGCAACTCTCTTATCTTTTTCCTTGCTATTCTTTCCAATAGAATTGAGAGCATTAAATAGATTTTTGATAATAATAAAAAATTTCTTCATCTTCTTGTTCACGCGAATCTTCAATTTGGCTAGTAAAGGTCTCATCTTTTGCATCTTTAGCAATTGTGCAAAAAGTCAATATTCCTTAACCAATGTCTTATTGTTAAAATATTGGTTGAAAAGTTATGTAGCTCACAATTGAATAGTTCGTGTTGACCTGTTACCTTCAAGATTGTCTATAATGTTATAATCAATTTCAAGTATTTTGGGGTTCTTGAAGGACTTGAATTTGGAATTTGTCTTTCTTCCACAGGAGGGTAGACTTCATTTCTCATGTATTTTGGTGATACATAATGTTCACTTGGTTCAACATTTTCACCTTCAATATCAATTCCAAAATTTTCACCTTCAATGTCAATTCCAACATTTTCACCTTCAACCTCAATTCCAACATTTTCATTTCCAAATTCAATATCATGTTGAACATTTTGAATATCAATTTCAACATTTTCATTCCCAATTTGAACATCATGTTCAACATTTCAAATATCAATATCTACATTTTTTATTTTCAGTTTCAATATCATGCCCAACATTTGCATATTCAATCTCCTCTTCTTCACTTGAAATAACTTTTGCAGAGGCTTCATCAATATTTGGCATACCTTATCTTCTCTTCCTATGACTTTCTCTATCTCTTTGTCTATATGCTTCAATTTTCTCTTTTAAAAGTTTTCTTCTTGATTTTTTCTTTCAACAACTGCTACTCCCCATTATACCTCCACAAATATGCTAAAAAATGATTGCTAATGATAAATTTGTGTAAAATATTCTCAAAAAAGCATAATTTTGTCTTTGTCTATCTAAAAACCCATGTTTTTCGCCTACAAAAACAATGTACGAACCATTGGAATGCTCAAAATGGTACACTATCCTATTTTGTGTGGCCCAGGAATTAGATATTATGTGATATCCGATATCTTTTCATATGCACATTAACAATTTTGTTGGTGTCCTTTCCCATAGGTGTCAGATATCCGATTATATCTAATATCTGATATCTTTTCATTTGGGCGCCAACAATTTTGTTGGAACTCTTTCTCATAGGTATTGAATATCTGATTATATCTGATATCTGATACCTTCTTTAGGACAAGGAGAGAGAGAGAGGGGGAGATGGAGAGAAGGGGAAAGGGAGAAGGATTAAGGGGGTGGGAAAGGAGAGAAGGGGAAAGGGAGAAGGCTCAAGGGGTGGGGGAGGGAGAGAGAGAGAGAGAGAGAGAGAGAGAGAGAGAGAGAGAGAGAGAGAGAGATCTCCCCTTCTCTCCCTTGTCGATCCCCTTGAACCCTTTCTACTTATCTCTCTCTCTCTCTCTCTCTCTCTCTCTCTCTCTCTCTCCCCCATCCCTTTCCCAACTCCTCTCCCTTTCCCCTTCTCCCCCTCTCTCTTTTTTGATACTTCCATCTCCTCCCCTCTCCCCCTCCCCCTGATTACTCTCTGTCTCTATCTGTCTATCTCTCTCTCTCTCTCTCTCTCTCTCTCTCTCTCTCTCTCTCTCCTCCCCCTAATTACTCTCCCTATCCAGTTCTCTCACTCTCTCAGATCTCTCCCTTTACCCTTCTCTCTATTTCCCCTTATCTACCTACCACCCCTCTTTGTTTTCCCTTCTCTCTCTCTCTCTCTCTCTCTCTCTCTCTCTCTCTCTCTCTCTCTCTCTCTCTCTCTCTCTCTCTCTCTCTCTCTCTCTCTCTCTCTCTCTCTCTCTCTCTCTCTCTCTCTCCATTTATATCCCTTTCCCTCCCCCTTGATCCCTTGCCCAACCCCTCTCCCTTTCCCCCTCTCTCTCTCTCTCTCTCTCTCTCTCTCTCTCTCTCTCTCTCTTTTGATACTTACATCTCCTCCCATCTCCCCATCCCCCTAATCACTCTCTCTCTCTAGATCCCTTTCCCATTCTCTCCCTATCTAGATCACTTTCCCCTTATCCCTTGCCAAACCCCCCCCTCTCTCTCTCCCTATCCTAAACAAGGTATCACATACCAGATATTATCAAATATTCGATACCTTTTATTATTAGTATATAATAATATATAGATAACAATATTATATTATATATTATATTGTATAATATATTATTAATATATTATATATTAATAAACATTGAAGATACATGTTAGATCATTCACAATTGATCGGTTTATAGCTCCAAACATACCATCGTTAAAACCAAACATTCACCGACAAGAGTTAAGTTTCAAATCCAACCATTATTGCGAGTAATTTGTTTTCTTCACACAAGTGTTTGTACATTAATGTATATTAATTAATTCGCATCTACCTACCAAAAGTAACTGCACATCAATAATTCAAAGAGTATATTCATTAATATAATGGTGGTTTTAATCCCTTTTAACATTATGAAAAAACACATATTATAATATTATATAATATATTACTATATAAAAATATAATATATTAATATATTAATAATATATTAATATATTAATAATATATTATATTATATTTATAGAAAAAATAATAATAAAAAAAATTGGATATCCATTACCTCTAACAAAAAATTGTAGCTTTGGTATTTGCCTTGGGATTGCTATGGGATTTGGCTAGGACATGCCAAACCTAGAAAGTCAACACAAAAAGCATATTTAGGAGTTTTCCTTGCTTTTCCAAACTTTCCCCTGGTGGCCAATGATTTTTTTTTACCCGAAATTGATGAAATGAAAAGGGATTTTTAAGGAGATTCTCAGCTTTTCACCAATATAAATTTTGCCTTATTTTGACTTTAATAAATAATTATTATTCATTTTCTAATTGAATTACGACTAAAGCCCTGATTGATATGCTGAATGAAAAACATCTATAACTTTCAACAGTATCACATTTTTTGAATCTGAAACATGCTTCGCATGCTATACGATTTTTTTTAAAAAAATTTGAATTTTAGAAAGTTTTGACCAAGTTATGGTGGTCAAACATACAAGTTTTTTATATTTTTAAAAAGTTGTAGAAAAAAATTCATAATTAAAATTACAAAAAAAACATGTGTCACATCCAGACATGAGTCTTCTACTTGTATCTAAAATCTTATAAAAAATATTATGATTTGATTGTGGTAAGGGTGGTTAGACAAACAATTGCTTCTTATCTTTTTATTGAAATTTTAGTACTACATTGAAATTTCAAAATTTCACCAAATAGATTTTTTTTTTATTTTTTTTATTTTTTTTTCAGATTACAACTCTTTGCTTAGAAACTACATTCAATTTCCAATAGATTCTATTCTTACAAAATTTTGAAATAATATTGATAACTTATTCAAATTTTAACGTCAAATTGCCTAACTCTATTTTTCTGAATTTTCATTGCCACTTAAGAGCCTGTTTGGCACACCATGATCTTGCACATACCCCTATATATTTAATACAATTGAGTTTTACAAGACTTTCCTATGGGTTCCCTATTGGATATTGTTAGAAGTTTGCTGGAATGTATTGTTGTCATTGATGTCAACATATTCCTCTGTGTGTTCCAGTTTGTAGTCAGATTAAGTGAGTTGGTTTGGCCAATGTGTTGCAGATGAGTTGTTGTGAATTAAAGGGTTTTGAGATAAGTATCTCTATTTGATTCAGCTGAATTTTTAGTGGTTCACACGAAGATTTGATCAAGTTATGAGACCCAATATTGCGGTTGGTTTTTCAGTTGTTCGGTGTTGATCAATGTTCTGGATTTTGCTCCGCATTGCTCTGTGTTGTAATATCTTGGTTTGCAGATTTGACAGAGTGTTTGGGACATTCTTGTGTGTCCTCAATTCAGATGGTTTGTGATTTGGAGGTTTGTATGTGAATCTTTCAGTTTGACAGTCATTGTAGTTAGTGTTCCTGAAGTTCGATATAATGATGATGAAGATTCTAGTAAGTGGTGTTGGTGTCGTTGTTTTTGTGGTAATCCATGATGCTTGTGGATGTTTCTAAATCGTGTCCTATTTGTGTTGGTGGTCTACATTGATCATTGTGCGTGTTATTGGTGATTTTCTTTAGTTCAGTAGTGTTTTTCATGTTCTTGGCCGACATGATGATTGTAGCATGTTGCAGATGTTCAAGGCATACTTCTTAGAGGTGCTTCATGTTCTAGGTGTTGATTTAAGTCCATACCATGTCTTAGCCAACATTGTTTTGGCTCTCATATTGTAGTGTGTATGGTTATATCTTTTTAATTTGTGATGTGTGTTGAGCCGACCTTGAAAGACAACTTAGGTCTTGAGTGTGAGTTGGAGCCTTTGTCATCTCCTAGCATGGGGGGTGGTTCCTTCATTGGTTCCACATGGTCGGGTGGTTGATTTCCTTCTTCCATTGGGATACTCTCCTTGGTGACGTGTGTTTGGATTGGATTCTTCATGAGATCGCACTTTTGGATTCCTATGTTCGTGAAAAGAAGACATTGTATCATAATGAAATATGTATGTTAAATAAATGATGTATTCTTGTATTGTAATATCATGTATTTGAGAAGGAAAATGTATTAGGACTTGATGTTTGATTTAGGCATAGACCTATGGTTATTTCATGATGTAAAAAGTTGCTTGTTATGAGTAAAATAATTATGGGAATGGATTGGTTTATTTGTACTTGAGATGTATTACATTCATGAGATGGATAGTATTATGTTATAAAATGAATGATATATAGATGAAATGGATAGCATTGATCTATACTTGAGTAAACTAGGTGATCATGGATACTAAAGGTTAAATGATTTGTGTAATATTATGTGTCTGGAACTTTGTATAAGATAATAATGATGATTTGATTATGTAAGAGATTATGCACTCTTGGTGTTAGGTTTCTATATATAAATGTAGAAGGATATGTTGTAGAGGTTAGGAAAAATGCTTTGATGTCTCTTTAATGTATAGAATGATTAATATGTAAAAAGTGCTTATGAAATCTATGTGATTGTGAAATGGAGTAAACATGTTATTTTGTGTTGTATATTTATAATCATGCTTTGAAAATTGAGTTATGTCATGCCTTAGAATGATCGATGGAAAGAATAGAATATTTGCATTGAAGCTTCACTTGAGTAGTTAGGAATTTGATCTTCTTGATAAATGGATGTCATGGTAGAATGTTGCTAGGTAGTGACGTTAAGATAACCTAGGGAATAATTATGTTGCAAGAGTATATTTGAAATATGATAATCTTAGAAGGTTTATTCCGCTTGGGTAGAATGGTTTTACAATATTTCTATTTGATGTTACATGTGTTATTGAAATTGAATAATGTTGTATCGATGTATGTTAATTGTGGAATAATGTAATGGATGTTTAAAAAAAAAATTGTTAGTAGTTTTTTCACTTTATTTCTCTAGGGTATTTTGGTGGGCATTGCATTCAAGGCATAATTCTTAGAGGTGCTTCATGTTCCAAGTGTTGATTTAGGTCCATACTATGTCTTAGCCAACATTGTTTCGGTCCTCATATTTTAGTGTGTATGATTATATCTTTTTAATTTGTGATGTGTGTTGAGACGACCTTGAAAGACAGGTTGATGATACGTATAAATAAATGTAATAATCATGTGTGAGAGGTATCTGTGTGTGCTAATAATTCTATGATCTTTCAAAAGCAGTGAAGTAGTGCGAAGAAGTATGAAGAAGTGTGAAAGACTAGAATATGTGTTATGTGCTTAATCGGAATTGTAACCAAGCATGAGAAGATGTTATTCTATCAGTCCATGATCTTCTGGATGTAATTTGTATATGTCTGTAAGATAGTGAATCTTCCTTGGGCTATAGCCCCTTGTTGGTTTTGAATAGTGAGCTTTAGGCAGTGTACTTGAATGCTTGTGCATTCCCCATTGTAATATTTCATATACTTCTAATAGGGTATCATCATATTGTGGGTAGGTTCCCACCATTGTTTTTCCCTTTACCGGGTTTTTCATGTCAAAAATATTGGTGTTATGTGTGTTATTGATTTATGCTTTCACTGTCAATTATCAGATTTGAAATTGTGGTTGTGTTAAGAAAAGATTTTGAGAAAACTGATTCACCCCCTCCCCCCTCTCATTTTTCTGCCTTGTTACCAACAGTCCCTTTGACTTAAGGTTTCTACATTAAACAAGGGTCCATATATAGGTGTCCCCAGCACAAGGCTTTGCATAAATGACCTCCCTCAACCTTCTTAACATTATCTATTTATTAGTCATGCTATCAAGTTCCTAAATTAACCTTCAAATCCTAGATTTTTGTATGCAAAAATACCTCCTCCTATCAGATCAATGTGTTTTTGGTTGAATGTGTGTAATTGTAGCTCTCTTTTTTCAATAATGGGCACTTAGGCCCGAATCCAACTATTGATCATGCTCTAGAGCCGATTGAGAACCTAAGATAATTTTTGTGTAAATGTCTTATTACATATTAGATATTTGTATATAGAAATACCTCATCTCCAATGTCTCCATACCAAGTGAAGAGGACTTATAACCTTACACTCTAATTACTCCATATTATTTTTCATGGATTAGTTTGGATTCAAATCTAGGACTTCCTACTTGAATCTCATGATACTCTGTTGACTCTCTTTGTTAGCAAGCTTCTTGGTTTGATTTTTATTTAAGTTTGGGTGTGGCTCATTATCTCCAACATTCTTTGTAAGCCATACTTTTTTCATTGGAGCTCCTGGTTTGGCTTTAAAATCATATTATTTCGAGGGACCAAAATTCAAACTGTTAACCTCCTATTTACATGATGGAGTCCTCTACAACTAATTACCTACACTCTTTATGAACAAGGTTTTGTTGGGCTCTTTATTGTTGTTTGGGTGTGGTTCATTTTCTTGGACAATAGTCTAGTGTTAAAATGTCACTTTTTTGGCTGACATCTACTTTCTTATGGTAATGAATCTTTTTATATAGTCTACGCCATTTTTTTTTAATAAACATCGTTGGACCCACCAATTGTAGAGTGATCACTTCACAACTGAAAGCGAATACATTATTATTCATCTTTTTTGTCATGAAAATAATAACTTGTAGTCACAATGACCAATGTGACAACAATTACATTCCCCAATAAAAAATTGCACCATCAAAATATGTTTCAATATTAAAACTAGAATAAGTATCTTTAGGAAATCCTCCAATAATTTCATTATCATCTCCTTCAAACTTCAAAGGATACTTCATTAATGCAAGGATGATCTTTTAGTTTTTCAAGAGATTGTTTAGGCAATTGTAAATTTCTTTGAATAAAAATAATATCTTAAAGTTTTCTCGGTTCCTTGATGTTTGCTCTTGTAAGCATGGACCAAATCATGGTAGTGCAATTTCTTTCACATATTCAACACTGGAACTTTGTTCATAGATTCTCATTTTATGCTTTTGCAACTTTGTCATAGAAACCACTTAAATTTTTCATCATTTATTTGGTTCCATCCTCATCGTGTTTATCTTTCCTTTCTATAGATCAAATAATTTTTCTTTGTTCTTAAAACAGTAAATTGTTTCTCACCTTCTACTTTTCATTGTCATCAATGACCAATTTATCTAATGTTGCCAACTAGTCTTTTTTTAATCTCCTCTTCCCTATTATGGTCCAAGTTAACTATCTCTGAATTAAATTTAAAGACTATTCTCTATAGCATGTCTAATGTGCCCATGTCATATTCAACTCTCCTTGCTAATTTGACCGCTCTTAGAGTTGGATCACAATACTCTAAAGTAACTTGGGCATTTTTTGAAAAAATTACGTAGAAAATATTATGAGAGCTTACTGCCCATAAAGAGTGACCACAGACTTTTACTAGAAATTCAATTATCTATGAAAATATTTCATGAAAATTGTCCTTAACATATATTTATTCAATTATCTACGAAAATTTTCCTTGAAAATTGTCCTTGACAAATATTTATTATTTAATGAAATCAGCGTATCAGAAAATATTATGAGTCTAAATAGTTCTATTAATCTTATATTCATTATTTATTGGGAACTATGTTTACTCAAATTCACACGAATAAGACTATTGATTTCCCAAATCCAATGATATATCTATGATTATTGACTTAAACATATCATTCACGTCTCTTAAGAGGTGGCAACTTCCGTTTGAATTACTCAAACTATGACATAGGGAAACCAAGTATTTGGCAAAATGTCTACTCTTAGAAATTTTATGATGTCTTTTTTTGGGGAGTTGATGTTGATTGTTTGATTTCCAAAATACTCTTGCATCACTTCCCTTTGGAATTTTATATCATAATGCACAATCAAAATACACTCAAAATTGTAACATATTAAGAGATGAAAGAGTTCTAAAGCAAATCAAGTGCTTTTCATTAATGGAAATTTCAATTGGCACAAGTTAGAAAAAACAAAAGTTCTTTGGTCCACAACAAATTTCAATATTTCTCAATCTCTATTCATTCCCATGCCATTCCAAAGTATCTAAATTTAAATGCAACTAATTAACTTCTGACAATCTAGGTTGCCACTTTAAATTCGACACTACCATTCACAAGATAGGAATTTTATTCTAAATAAGGAGAGATCATCAGTTTTTAACAAACCTTAGGGATATCTCACAAATCATATATCAACATTTTCAAACTTATTCACTTCAAAATATTCAAAAAATGATATTTCTTGTCAATAAGAAATCCAAAATTTGACACCATGGATACAAGACATGACATCAATTACGTTGATCTTATTGGTATAAAATAATGGATAAAATGATATTGATTATCTTTTCTTGCACCATAACAAAACATGTAATTTGTGATTTCAGAAATGGAAGACATTAATCATGCCCAAAAGGGACTGAAGCATGGTAGGAAACCAAAGGCATCCTCAAAACACGAAGAAGGCACAAACTCATTACCTCCTCATGGAGACCTTTTAGAGATCTCTAGCTTCTGTAGTAAGGAAGACAAAACAAAACAAAACAAAACAAAACAAAAAGCTAATAAAAATGAGCTAGTTTAAGAGCCAAAAAAAGAAAACCCTCAACAAGATGCGATTTTTCTTTTGGTTGTGGGAGAAATTCCCCAACAATGAGTAAGGAAATATTAGATCATTACTTGCAAGTTCACCCAAGTTCTAAGTTCTGAAGAAGATCTTGAAGAACTCAGATCAGAATAGAATTTCAAATCTTGTACCTTGTATCAATGCAAATGTATGTTAAGCATCTTGGAATTATGTAAAATACCATCTATCTTTGTAAATACTACCTATGTAAATAAAGATAGTTTGTTATATATTAATGTAAATGTTTGTCGAGCATCTTGGATTTCTCTAAAAAACCATCTATCTTTGTAAAGGCTACCTATATAAATAAAGACACTTTGTTAATTTAAAAAATGCTTGCACTTTTCAAAACATACTTATCTTAAAAATCTAATTATGTATTTCCTTTTCCATCTCAAATTTGTGTTATAGAACAACAAATAAACTAATGAATGAGTGATCTTTACTAGAATCGATCACTTGAAATCTAATCAAAGTTAGTGCAGTTTAGGAGTGGCTTTGCAACTTAAAGTCTAAGACATAAGAATGTAAATAGGGAAAAATATGCAAAAAAAAAACAAAACAAAAAACAAAACCAGTTACAAAGTAACTAAGTAATGAATTTAGATAATTTAATCAGGACTACACATAAAGGTTTTGGCATTATGTCAAACAGTCGACACACGTTGTTTGTGGTTCCAAATTTTGGATACATGTCTACCAATGCAGTTGTAACTGAGATTTGATAGATGTTTATACCTATTCCAAAGCTTCTAATTTAACACAAGAAGAGAGGATGCTGGCAAATATTATGAAGTCTGACTTTACACATGCCAAATGCATTTGGTTGAAAGACAATACATACACCTCAAACCCTTTCTTATAAGTTTCGTTTGAGCTATTTTTTACTACTGACATACAAGGATGCTCATTGATACTATTGAAACAATGTATGTATAAATTTTAATTAGAAAAGAATGCCAAAGACATAAATTATAAATGCAACAATTATGAGAAAATCAACAATGATGAGTACCATTATAAACTTACAATGAATAAAGATTTTATTAATATTAACTGCAAGCACACTTTTCTAGAATCTTGTGGCATTTTTGTAGAACATATTGCAAGAGACATATAGGGCACTTGCAAACACATAGATATAGATCTTGTTTGAGCTCTGTAAGGGTTTTAATTGTTAGTATGTGGCGTCTAAGAAAAAAAAATTGACGTTTTTGTTGTTGAAAAAACCGACATTTGAAAAAGCCCTAAAAAGTCAACTTTGTAAGTTGCCCTAAAAATTGCATGTTATAAGTGGTTGGAATGAAAAAGGGCATTGTAATGGTGTCGTACTATTTTAATGGATAATAAGAAAAAATTAGACGGTCACGTTCTGTGGATGTAGCCCATCTTGGGTGAACCACGTCAAATCTTTGTGTTATTTGTGTTGTGTATGATTCTTCATCTTTTGTGTATTTGTGTTCTATGTTTCTTTTGTTGAAAAAACCACCATTTGAAAAATCCCTAAAAAGTCGTCTTTGTAGGTTGCCCTAAAAATTGCATGTTATAAGCAGCTGGAATGAAAAAGGGCATTGTAATGGTGTTGTATTGTTTTATTGGATAATAAGAAAAAAATAGACAGTCGTGTTCTGTGGATGTAGCCCATCTTGGGTGAACCATGTTAAATCTCTGTGTTATTTGTGTTGTGTATGATTATTCATCTTTTGTGTATTTGGATCTGCATATAATTTTCAATTCGTATTTGCTCCGGATCTGCCTAAACCTAACATTAGCTATCTCTATTTGCAACTTTTGTACTTATGATTGTCAGTATATTCTGTTGTTTTGCTACAAAGCCACCTTCAATTCATTGAATACATTTACAAGAATTTGATGTTGTAGGAGGTTAATTTATCCAAAAGTGGTTGTTGATTGATTTTGGTAGTAACATGAGTTAGTTAGATTTATGAATAAGAACAAATAGTTAATATCAACAATATGTGATCAAATTCAATGTAATTTGTGTCCTTTTTATCATCATTACCTCCTTGATAGAGTTTTTTGTTATGTCTTTTGATGTCCCTTACTTCCTTTCTGTTGCATCTAATTTGTAGGTTATGTATTGTCTCCAATGTCTTTGACTTAGAGTTTGCCTACATAGAGCACAACTAGAGCATAGAATTGAATAAATTGGAAATGGTGAGATATTGCTGACTTGGGTTGTTTACCGTTGAGTTCTTGTTGTATTTTGCACAAGATGAAAGGCAAAATGAAATTAACAAAATCAATAAAAATATCATAGATGTAAAAAACTACAAGCCAAGTAATAAGCAACTACCCATTTAGACAATCGATGAAGTGTTGGAAAATAATAACCTGTTCAGGATAAAACCATTTGTATATAATATAGGTCACTAGTGTTTTGACTCCTTCCAAATGTTGTTACATATCCAATACACTTCTATAGAACTACACAAGGGAACTATTGACGACTTTGTAAATAGGCTAGAAAACAATGATCTCGAGGCTTTATTTTCATACACCTACAAGCTAGATGTGCATACATTGTATGAATTGCATGGACTGAATGACATTGACATGTACTTACAATGTATGCAATTGTTAGCAGTTCGAAATCCAAACTGTAATGAATATGGCCTTTGGAGAGACCTATTTTGTATTAAGTGGCTAGCCAAATGGCTAAAGATTTGGGTATGTATCTTGTCTTCAACAAGAAAGTATAAGTACTTGCAATTCAATGAGAGTTCACAAAATAATGCATATTCTATCTTACAGTTCCATGACAAAAATCCTATTCAACAACACTTTAAACCGCTCATCAACAAAAAATAATGCTAGCCTAAGGAACATATTCACTAATTAGAGAAGCCTAAAATGATTTTTGAGCTAGTTAATAATTTTGTAAAAGACAAGTAAGTAAGTGAAAAGGCTAATTTATGCAAGAATGCATTATTGATATCGGATTTTGGTGATAGACTTTTCAACACTATTGCTAATTTGACAAACAATGAATATGACAACCAATCTCTTAGACGATACATGACTCAATCGTTCTACAATGAAATACTCTATGGAGACAAAATAACAATAGAAACATGTATTTGTAATGTTGAAAAAGGTGAATGAATGATGGAGAGATCTAGAGGAAAGCTTTTCTTCCCTCTGAGGAGAGATGAAAGTTTCACTTCGACTTTCCCTTCAAACACTTTTCACGCATTACATTAGAAGAGGGGGGAAAATGCACTAGATTCAACCCTCAGAGAAAGAGATTGAATTCTGAGTGATGGTAAGTTAATCCCCTCTTCTGGAATGAGATTTGAATTGGTTGAATTGTGTACTTATGATCAAGTGAAAAATTGACAAAGATCTGATTATAACTCGAGATAGAACCATACGATGAAGCTGTGTACCTGGATCTAGCAATAATATGTCATGACGAAGCCGCCCTACGAATTGAAGAAAAAGTTGCCCAGACTGTGGGGGGAGTGTACACGGTCCTCCAAAAAATCTGCAAAATGTAAAGGGTTTTTCCGCCTCTGTAAATGGAGTCCAAATCTGAAAGTACAACTGTACACCTGCAACCTACACACATAAAAGAGAGGAAAAGGGGTTGGGATTGGGGGTTTGCCTTCAGGTCAAACCCCGGTTTTGGAATTAACCAAATGATGAAAGAAAGTACTTGCAAGTAAATGTAAATGAAAGACTGAACTATAAATCACCTCAAGGGAGGTTGTGATACAAATGTTGATAGAATTGCATGTATTGGATTGAATGTTGAAAGGGATCTCCTCTTCAATGGTTGAATCCTTGACTTGAATGCAACACCTAGCCTTGAAGGGAGACTTGAGAATGCTTAATGCTAGAAAGGAATGCTTGAATGCTCTTGAATTCTTGATCTCATGTAAACTTCCCACTCATCCAACTTATGCAAATGAGAGGAAAAATGCAACTTATATACTCATCAATTAGGTTTAATTGATTGATTTTCTGTTGCAGGCTGATGCTGGGGGATTTTTCCCGCTCAATGTGCAACCACCAAAGAAAAATTTGAAGGGTCTTGCCCCAAAATAGGGAAGGGGAAAAGGGCACCACGCCCCTATCCTACCCTTTTTTGCAGGACAAGATGCAGTTTAGGCCATGTGGAGGGCAAGCAAGATGTAGTTCTCAAGTGTTGAGCAAGTCTCTGGTCTTCGATCAGGCTTAGGGATTTGGTTCACATGTGTGAGGACCCTAATGTGGTCACAAATTACAAGGGTCACAATTTCATGACACTACAGTATCAAATATTCAACATGATCATTAGTTGTGGCATTGCAAGATGGGAAACATTTATTGCAAAAGTTGGAGAACCATATGGACAAAGTGGTTCAATGAAAGGAGCTTTAATTTTTGTTTTGAATGGTTATCATATATTTTGCAAGTGAAGATGAAAATATGGTCAACAACCACTAACATGTATATACATGAATACTGCAAGTGTCTAAGACCAACCAAATTATACAATATCAAGTGTCACAAACTTAATGACATGCATACACACTGCATGCCATATGGGGTAGAGATCATGATGCCCGATAACACTAACATTAAACAATCATGGGAAATGACATTGCTCAAAGGAAAACAAAAAATAAATGTCCACAAATTGAAACAAGCTATTTGAAACAATGAACATGTATAGGTAAACACTCCTCCACAATGGACAAATACCTTCAATAAAATCTCATGTGGCCCCCAACCTATTCCAAGCAATGCACATGTACAAATGAATAACTCTGCATAATCGCCAAATGTGTCTAACAAAATCCTAGATGACTCACTTAGTAAATTTAAATATCAAATACATCAATCTACTGTAATTCAAAGACGAAAAATCAACAAAGAGACCACATAAAATAGTAGAGTCTTACTTGGAAAAAAAACAAGACACACCAAAACATGTATGTGCAATTTGTGAATGGCTCCAGTTTAAGAATAACATGAGAAAGCTTACAGAGAAAACAATATGCACATATCAATTACTATTGTCAAAGAAAGAATATTTGTTTTGTGTGAAGGTATGCAAGTTTTGTAATTGGTACTTACAACAAAATATAAAGCCACTATAGGAAACACCAGAACATATCAATACAAACAAGCCACTATGACACACTGCTACACTTTTAGAACTTGAAGAAAGGCTAGTGTCACTTCAAATAGCATTTGCACAAATTTGGTAGCTAGGATAGAAGAGATCTAAAGTTGGACTAAATGAAACTATTATCAATGTGCCAATTGACATAAACATCATACAAACAATCCTGCCACGATCATCAAATGAAACATGGACAATTGTTGTTGCATTGAAAATATGTCTACAATACACAATGCATATCAAAAAAGAAGAGTGCAACCAAATATTATTATGAATTCCCTCAATGAGTTATGCAAGATGACACTCTACAAAATATAAAATGTAAAATTGAACAACAATTGACACGAACATTTGTACTATTCAAAACAATAGGAACCTAGTATTGACTCTTCATCAAGTGACAATGACAATGCAACTTCATGAAGTGAAAATGACAGTGAGGTTACCAAAGCCGCATAAATTGAAATAGACACATTGACACATGGATTTAATGAGCCAATTATTATACATTCCCTTCAAGATAAAGTAATAGAGACTGCACCAACAAAAGGAAATCAACCCCTAGGAATCTTCCAAGATAAATATGCAGAAGAGATGAACTTTCCAAAACTATTTTTTGGGGAACCACCCGACGAAGAAATTGCAAATAGAGTTTCATATCAAAAAATTGCCCAATGGGAATTACAAAATTCAAATCGATCATTTGTGTATCATACCACTAACTTGTTCTTCAAAACTGTCAAAATACTTATTTGCCAAGTCTTTTCTACCATATGGATAAGAATCTGAAAGGCCAAACTAAAAGGTAGAACACTACTAGAAAATGATGTCAAGTACATGTTGGTTGAAATTTTTGTAAACATGTGAGGTTTACAAAATGGTGGTTTCAGTCGCAGTGTGTGAGATTATATCTATCCTATTTATAAGGGAAGGCTCCCCCTTGCTTATTGCTCTAAACAACTTTAAACAAAACCCTAACTATTAATCCTATTATGAGATTGGCGTTACACCATCTCATTCTCTCTTTTTTTAAAATATATGTTTATCCCTTTCTCTCTTTTTAGAAAGGATATTACAATTAAGAGCAATAATAATTGAAAAAAATACTAAGCTCTTAAGAAATAACCTAGGAGCATATCAACGAAATTTACAGATAATAAGGAAACAAAGTTTCTATAAAAACACAAAGTATTTTGTTTCTTCTTGAGGATGAGAAAAATAGTAATGAAGCATAAAGTATTCAACACACTATTATCTTATGAACCCTTTTAATGAACAACTTTTGTAACCCACTATGAACTTTCTCTAAGATAACAAAATAAAGCTCAAAGTCTTTATATTACTATTTTCATACAAATTTATAAACTTTCACTATGATAACAAAATAAATCTTTGACATACATGAGAGAAGCGGAACAATGGAAGGCGGGCAGTTCCAGAATTCAAATTTGAGCAGGAATTCTGGATCAACATCGGGACAGTAGGCGGCAGATGATTCAGAGATTCCTGCTGAAGGAGGAGGTTCAGATGGTAAGGACCCCGATGATCCCGTGAATTTTGGGGACCCAGGGGGAGGACCAACACCACGTGAAGAGTAGTTAGCAGTAGAGAGCGGGAAAGGGCAGGTTCAAACTTCAAAAACAGAAGAAGGCAAGTCAAAAGGAGCCCAAGGACAACAAACGACTTGTGTTTCAGAGAACATGGTGGAAGGTAAAGATCATCCTGAAAAGGTTCTTTCGTCAACGGACCCTAAAGGGGGACCCAATGGATAGACACTTAAGTGGTCCTCGTTGTTTGGGGTTAAGCCTAAAGGTAAGTCCTCATCACCTCCTGTTAAAAACTCCTCGAATGTGTCTCAGGGCAAGTTTGCTATCGTTGTTCCTGACCAAATCATTGATCAAAACATCTCTAGAATGGAAAATAATTTGATTGGTTATTTCTTTGGATCTAGACCTAACATATAAATAGTTCATGGATTTGTCAAAAGAAAGTGGAACCTGAAAGGTCAGGTTGTCTATCCTTCTCCTTTTCTTGTGATGAGGATAGAAGAAACATTCTATGTAGTGGGTCTTGGGCAATAGGCAAATACATCATGTACATCCAGAAGTGGTACCCTAATGTAGCAAAAGGAAAGAATTTTTTGGCCCAAGTTCCGGTGTGGGTCAAGCTCCCTGGGCTCCCAATGGAATTCTGGGAGGAAGACGTTTTTGTAGGAATTGCCAATACCTTTGGGGAGCTTATCGCTATTGATTAGATCACGGCTTCTAGAAGAAGGCTGATCTATGCTAGGATCTGTGTTGGAGTTGGACTTGATACAAACATGCCAGAGGAAATAGAGATAGAATCAAAACTGGGGAAGTGAAAGCAGAATATTGTTTATGAAACAATCCCCTTCGCCTGTTTTCATTGTAAAAAAGTCGAACACTGGGCTAAAAAAGGTCCATCTATAGAGGATAAACCCCATATCCAAACTAAGGTTTGGAAAAAAGTGGACAAGCCACTAAAAGCTCGGGAATCCAATAATCCTAATCAGGAGAAGTAGTCTCAGATAGGACGGGTGGAGGAAGAAATCACCAATGAAGTGGGTAATGAACTAAAGATTTAGATGTTGGAACAGGGTGTTAAGGACTCAGTACACAAAGAAAAAGACAACACTCAGCAAGAGGATTAGAAAGAGGACAAGACAGAGGTAGAGAAAGCAGATAAACAACCCACAGATAATAAAGTGGAAGGAGATAACTTCAACCTTGTTTCAAAATCTCAAGATCAAGATAAAGAAATAGATTGGTTCCAGGAGGCCCAACCTGATACCATTTTGGGCCAAGGGCTATCAGAAATCTCATTAACCACCCCAGCAAAGGGAAAGTTGGCCTATTCGGAGGAACAAGATCCAAAATGGGGAGATGAAGAGGACATAAAAAAGGCACTGGGGAAGAATGAAAAAAAGTAGAAGGACGAAGAAGAAGCAGAGGATAAAAGAAGGAACAAGCACAAAAAAAAGAATAACAATAACCCAGTAAATAGTACACTGACTAGAAACCCCAGAAGCAGGCTTGGTGATGTGGGAGAGCAACACACTTCTCTAGGAAGACACTCAAATGCCAAAAAAAAATCATTGGAAACAAGCAGGAATTTAGCAGATGGTACCCAAAGAACCATCTTTGAGGTAGGTATTTCTAAAAATCCATGAAAATCATCTCCTGGAATATTAGGGGACTTAATAGTCCTCACAAACATAATTTAGTTAAAAACATGATTAGAGACAAAAACCCTAACATTTTTTTGATTCAAGAAACTAAGATGGTTAAAGATAAAGTTGAAAGTTTGAATATTTTTAAAAATGGAGGAGTCAGCGGAGGTAGTTCAAAAGGTGCTTCGGGAGGAATTGTTACATTCTGGAACAAAAACAATATAGAAGGAGAGGTGTTAATTCAGGACAACAATCTGGCCTGTATTAGATTTAAGCACATTAAGAATTGCACTACGTGGGTCCTAACTAATGTTTATGCTCCTAACACTAAGATTGGTTGAAGTGAGATGTGGAGATATCTTACTGGGTTGAGAAGAAGGTTTGTTGAGGATAGTTGGATAATTATGGGAGATTTCAACACTCCCTTGAAGGAAAATGAGAAAAGGGAGGGAGTCATGCTAATCTAGATAGCAGATTGGACCTAATGGACTTTATAAACAATAATGCCATTCATGATTTGGAATTGCAAGGAGTCAAATACACTTGGACTAATAGAAGAAGTGGTGAGAATTTGATTCAGGTTAGACTTGATAGAGCTCTTCTTTCCTTAGATTGGTTTAATCTTCATGAATGTTCTTTATCTTCTCACATAAGGGTAGGATCAGATCATTACCCTATAACCTTCACGGCTGAAGTAAGGAATAGAAGGAGACATTTCCCTTATAGATTTGAATGGACTAGACACCCGAATTTGGAAAGTAAGATTAAGGACTAGTGGCAGGTCAGTGTTGAAGGCAATGCCATGTATAAAGTGGTAAAAAAGATGAAGAATGTTAAAGATAATGTCAAGAAGTGGAATAAGGATTGCTTTGGGAACATCTTTACCTCAAAAGTGACAACCCTCTTAGAACTCAAGGAAATCGAGGATGAGATACAGAACAATGGTTACACCTATATGTCTAGAAACACTGAAGATGCTATTCTTATGAGATATCATGAAATAATAGCTAAAGAGGAAACCCACTGGAAACAAAGATCGAGAAATGTCTGGTTAAAGAGGGGGATAGGAACACTAAATACTTCCATATGTCCACCCTAAGACATAAGGCCATAAATAGAATTGTACAGATTAAAGTGAATGGCAAATGTGTTGAAGATGATGAATCCATGAGCAAGGCCGCTATGGATTTTTTCTCTAATTTACTTGCTAAGGATCAAAATTTGAATATATAGGCCCAAAGGGAACTTTTGGACAATATACCTACCATTTTGGGGGATGATCAGAATGATCATTTAACTGCCATTCCTTCCCATGATGAAATTCTGACAGCTGTTAATTCCTTTGAGGGCAACAAGGCCCCAGGTCTGGACGGCTTTCCCATGTTCTTCTTCCAAATGTATTGGCATATTATTGGAGATGATGTTACCACAGCTGTGAAAGAGTTTTTTGGTGCTAGAAAACTTTGGAAAGAAGTTAATGGTACTTTTATAGCTCTTATACCCAAAAAGATGGGGGCAGATTCAATGGATCTTTTTAGACCTATAAGCTTATGCAATTCTCTCTATAAGATTATCTCTAAGGTCCTTACCTCTAGAATTCTAAAATTGCTTCCTTCCATTATTTCGCCTCAGCAAAGTGGTTTTGTCCCGGGAAGGCAAATTTTGGACTCTGTCATCTCTGTTCATGAAAATATCCATTCTCTAGCCTTTTCTAAAAAGGAAGGTTTTTTTTTCTGAAGCTTGACCTCTCTAAAGCCTATGATAGAGTGGATTGGGATTTTATGATGGATGTTCTTTTTGCTTTTGGTTTTAATCCTAGGAGTTTTGGCCTTATCAGGCAACTTGTTTCTTTGGCTACTTTCTCTGTGTTAATCAATGGCTCCCCCTCTCCTTTCTTTAAAGCTTCAAGAGGTCTTAGGCAGGGGGACCCTCTATCTCTAGTGATCTTTATCATCATGGCAGAATGTTTGGGGAGATGTATTGGAAAGCTGGTTGAGAAAAGGGAGTTTTGTGGTTTGAATCCTTCTTCGATAGATCAAATATGTTCTCATCAACAGTTTGTTGATGATTTTATAATAATGGGAAAAGCCACTATGAAGGATGCTAGAAGACTAAAAAAGGCTTTGGATAACTATGGAGAGGCTGCTGGTAAGCTTATAAACTGGTCTAAAAGCTTTGTTTATTTTATCAATACCCCAGAGAGAAGGAGGATTAAAATTAGTAACATTTTGGGTGGCCAAATTAGTAGCTTGCCTACTTCCTATTTGGGGCTCCCCTTAGGTCAAGATCCTCCAGATACCTTTTGGGGAGCCTTGGTGGATAAATTCCATAAAAAGTTGTCTGGATGGAAGGGAGCTCTACTTAGTCAAGCAGGTAAGGTTCAATTGCTAAAAACCACTCTTCAAAGTATCCCTCTCTATGCCATCAATCTATTTAGGATTCCTACTAAGTATGCTGAGGCCATTGAAAAAATTCAGAGATCCTTTTTATGGACAGAGGTTGAGGAGAAGAAGAGAATGAACTTAATTGCTTGGGAGAAGGTTTGTAAGCCTATGAAGAAAGGCGGTCTGGGCCTTAGAAGAATAAGAGACATAAATGATTACCTTATGGCCAAGCAGATTTGGAGAGGATATAGAAATCAACGAGAGTGGAAAAAAATATGGGAGAACAAATATAAAAGCCAATGTCTGAATCTTCAAAGTTTCCTCAAAGCGGAGATTATCCCAATTGGATCCAATATTTGGAAAAATGTCTCTAGGACTAGAGACTTAAGTATCAAAGGCACAAAATGGAAGTTGGGGAAAGGGAATCTTATTCAGTTCTGGGAGGACCCTTGGCTTTTGGAGCTCCCTTTGAATGAAAACCCTGAGTGGAACAGATATCAGAACCAATGCAAGGAAAGATTTGGAACCAAGGTGGAGGATTATTGGAAAGATGGACAGTGGAAAGACTTATCTCAAGTGGATCAGTCTTTGTGTAGTTTGAACAAAGTCATGAACTCAATGGTGAGGATTGAAGAAGACTGGTTAATTTGGAAACTCACAGCTAGTGGTACTTTTACTATGGCATCTCTTTATCATCAATACTACAATAACATGGAAAGTCCTTGTTGGGCTAAAGCTTGGGTGAAAGGTCTTACCCCCAAGATCAACATTTTCTTTTGGATAGCCCTCCAAGACAAAATTATTACTACGGAAAATATCAGAAAAAGAGGTATCAGCATGCCAAGTTTCTGTACTCTCTGTAAGCAGAATGAGGAGACAATAAGTCATATGCTCTTTGATTGCCCCTTCTCAGCTGATGTTTGGGGAAGTTGTCTGGATCAATTCAATATCAGTTGGAGCTTCCCCAACTCGATTCAGGAGATTTTCAAGTCATGGCATCATCCTTAAAAAAATAGAACCACTACCTTATTATGGAGAATTGCTTTACCTCACATGTGCTGGGGTATTTGGAAAGAGAGAAATGATAGAATTTTCAGAGAAAAGAATACTAAGGCTAACATTGTGTTTGAAAAAATAAGAAGAAGTATAGTGGAAAATATGAATATTATAGGTGGTACTGATAATCATAACACTAAGGAGGATCAATTTGTCTATAAAAAATGGAGATTAAAAGCTCAAGAGAGCATCTAGATTAATCCTAGAAAGGGAGTGATATGGATCAGCCCGCCTAGGGGATGGATGAAAATCAATTTTGATGGGGCCTCTAAGGGAAACCCAGGGGTTGCAGGATGTGGAGTGATCCTAAGGGATGAATGGGGAATATGTAAAATCATAAAATGTATTCCTATAGGAAATCAAACCAATCATGTTGTCGAAGCCATGGCAGCTTATCATGGGATTATCCTTGCCAAAGAAGCCAATTGCACTAAAGTTTGGTGTGAAGGAGACTCCTTAAACATTATCAATTGTTTAAACATGAATTCCCACCGTCTTGGTCGTTTAGTAATGCTATTAAAGTTACTAGGAAAATCAACGAAGAGTTTGAAATGTGTGTTTTTACACATGTTTACAGGGAGGCCAACTCTTGCGCTGATTGGGCAGCCAACCTGGCTTGCCAATCGGGAGACATCATTACTAGTTATGGTGAAATGGAGATTGCAAGTGAAATGAAATCCTTGCTCAATCAAGACCGAAGCTATACAAGGCAACGTGGTACTTTTAATCATTATTTCTAATGACCTTTCCGCCTTTTTCGATGCAGGGCTTGCTTGAAGATAATGAGCTATTAAATAGGTGTCATATCATTATTATTTGGCACAGATTATGGGCGCTCTTATAGAATAACCACAGAAACCAGAGGAAAAGTTATCAAAATGAGAGAAGACATTGCAAGGAAGGTGCTGGAAAAATGGGAGGTAACAAGAAAAGATTTGAACCTGCTTCCTGCTCTAAATGGAGAAAGAACGAAGAAGTCTGGGGTATCCTTCAGCAGGGGGGTCTCAATGTTTTCATGGAATGACTAAATGGGAAGGACCCCACAATCACCAGCTATTTCATCAAGAACTGGAAAAATGGAAAAATTCTGATTGGATCACATATGATGAATGTAGACGAAGAGGTTATCGCTGAGGCCATGGGGATGACTACTGAGGGTATGAAATTTTACAAGGACAGAGGGATATCAGATAAAGCAGCAGACAAGTTTCTTGTTATGGATGGTGAGAGAAGAAAGATGATCAAAATTGACAACTCCTACCACTCTCCAAAGAGAATTTGCAGGCCATGGAGGTTTGTCTTATTTGCTTCTATTGAATATATTACCTTAGATGGTAGGTTTACCAGGGCATATGGGCATCACTTCGTCCTTCTCAACCATTTCCGTCATGGAGAAAGGGTTAGCCTTCCCTATTACCTTGCCTGTTCATTGGATCATACTATAAAGGAGATCCAGAAGGACCCTAAAGGTGATCATGCCCTCCACCAGGGGCTTATGGTCCTGGTTTATAAAATGCTAAAGGGGAAGTGCATTGATAAGCCTATTAAAGGCAAAAATGCCAAAGATGAGACTACAAAAAGTAAGGATAGTGGTTTCAACTTTGATTCAGAGACTGAGGGAGAGTCGAAAGAAACTAGCAAAAAAGGGAGGATTAGGGCCAAGAAGAGGAGGATTATTGTGGAATCTGAAATGTCGGATTTTGAAACTGAATCCCTTGAGGAAAAACCTATTAAAAAGAGGAAAGGGAAAGCCTCTGGAAAGAAGGATTAGAAAAAGAATAATAAAAAGGGTAGCAATTCTGATTTCAATTATGTTCTGGTTGAATCCGAGGAGGAGGATGAAGAAAATAAGAGGATCAATAGTCAGGACAAAGAAGGGGAGGGTAACCCGGTTAAGGATAATTTGGAGACCGTGAATACCACTAGTCTTCATAACAAGGAAAAAGGGGGTCAAAGTGATAGTGGTGACAGAGATACTATTAAGGCCTTTCATGAGACCATTGCTACTATGGTGAAGGATACTAATAGTTTGAAAACTGATACACAAGCCATGGCAAGAATTACAGTTGGTGACAAGCCCTTGGCGGAGCATGTTAAAGAGTTAGAGGTCGTTCTGCATAATGCGAAAGCTATTGAATGTATGGTTGGAAAAATCTTAGCAATGGAAAAAAAGGTCAATGAGATGGGAGATAGAAAGGAAATGGAAAACAAACTGAAAGATTTTGGCAGCAGAATTGACAGGCTGGAGCACAACGTCAAGCAGATTGTTGATCAAAATTTCCAAATCCTCAAATCTTCGGTGGACAACATGAACATCTTTATCAACAGGTTCGAAAATAATGCAGAGAAGGATGGTGATAAAGAACAGGTTAACAAGAAGGGTCATGAAAGGAGGACCAAAGCCAACACAAAGAATAAGGTCGACATCAATGGTCATGAGCTGGAGGATATGAAGACCTTAGCGAACAACATGAAACAAATGGTTGTTCATGCTGAGGAAATTCTAAATAGTATTTAGTTCCTGTTGCTGTCCTTGGTTCTGTCTCTTTGCTGTCTTTGTGCTTTCCTTTTGCTATCTGTTCCGAGTTTTTAATGTAATGATGTATTAAGTTGTTCCCTTCCGGTGGGTTCATTTTGTCTTTTTGAAGTGATCAGACACTTTTTTTAGCATTTTTGTTTTCCTGGCTTGTAAAAGGTTCGGGTACCTTTCAATTACCTACTTTTACTTAATCAAAATAAAATAAATCTCAAAGTCTTTAAATCATTATCTACTTACAAAGTCTAAATCGCAACACAAAGTCTACAAAACCAAATTTACTCCACTTGCCAAAAATACTTCTACACACTACTTTTACTCATTCAAATCAGATTCTATAACAAGAATGACATAAGAACATTCTCACCAAGAAACACAATGAATTCAATTGAAAGTTTGAATGCCAAAGGTGCTTTCCTTTTTTATTGAATTTTCAAAAATTACAAATGAACTCAAAGTTTCATTTGCTCTTCACTTCGTCAGAGTCTAGTTGCATAAAGTCCAAAAAAGATTTTATTTTACAAAGAGCACCCTCATATTTATAGAGGAGGGGCTGAGAGAAAATCTAGGAAATAACTATAACTTATTCAAAAGTACAGTCCCTCTTGACTTAAAATTGTACTTTTATTACATCTAATTACATATTCCTAAGTTACATGTAACATGTCAAAACAAAACTACAATGTACATATCTAAGAACACAAAAATGATCTAAATGTCTAGGGCACATCTTATTCTTTTGTCTAGAATTCATTAAACTTTTGGAAAGCATTTTGAATTTCTAAATCATCTAGTCCTTGGATGTGATTGGAGATGGTACATATCTAGATGATTGCATCCTCAACACTTGTGTAGCCCTTTTTATGTTTCTTCAGAATTATCTTCAAGTTGTCTAGAATAGTTTGAAAATCAATCAACTTATCAATGGAGTACAAAGTGAACTCCTTCTCCCCAGTTTCTGTACTAACCAATAAACTGAATTCTTGAATGACAATGTTAATGGGAAGCAACTTATTATCATCATTGAACAACTTGCAAGGAATTTTTGAGATTTTATTTGAGATATTGAGGCTTTTTTCTTTACACACTCCTTCTGCACCTTTTGTGCAAATCCTTGATTAGATTTTCTAGATTATCCATCCTATACTCTAAGGCCTCAAGTTGTATGATGTACATTCCTCTTATAGGAATGATTTCATCCTCTACCAAGGCCTCTAGCTCAAAATATTCAATTTTAAGCCATGCATTCTAATCTCTCTCTAAAATTTGAAATTCTTTTAAAAATGTGTCCTACATTTGGTCTAATTTTGATTTCATGTTATCCAAACTTTCAATCAACTTGGTAGAAGAGCTTAGAAGGTGGGTACCTTGAGAAAGCATTCTATCGGTCCATTTGCTGAGAGATTTTCCTCGTGCTCCTATGTGCTCAACCTTCTTCATTGATGCATAATCAACAACTGTTTCAACATGAGCCACTGCCTCAGATGATTTGGTGATTTTGATCAACACTGATGTTAATTGCTCTGCTCAACGTTTATAGTGATCTTTTGTTTCTCTAAGTTTATCACGCCTTTGCACTAAAGCATCCAAAGAAGATTGAGCATCAACCTTTCCACTATTATGATTTTGTATCCCAAGGTTAATTCTTCTAATGGTATAATCCTCCTCTTGAACTTCATCACGAGTTTTATTCGGAAGAGGCTAGTTCTTGGGTTTGTTAACTTCTGTTATGCATTTCTAGAGTTTGTAAGATTTTTTTGAGGTGGATTCATGTATCTCCTTTTAGTTTCATGTGCTCATTCATTATGGTTCATTGATTTTGCATTTGTGATGATGCCTTGAGAGTGACTAGATAAAGGAATGATATGTTGATCAGAAAGTAAATTATGGTTCAGAGTTGATATAGAACCAATGTGATGTGAGTTATATGGTGCTTCATGAGATATTGTTTGTAAGGTATAATTTATGTATGGATATTTGGATTTAGATTGGTGATCATAGGCCCAATCCCATGCTTTGATGATTACGAATTAGTGGATTCAAGACTTAACCCTTTTGTTGATTGGGGTCTTATGGAGGTTTTATTTTAATTTATGTAATCTTCTTATGAGATGAGGTTGTGATGAATCATTATGTGTACCATAGATTTTATGAGGTTGTTGTGATCCTCTTTGTTGTACTCATAGGTTAGTTGTGTCTAGGTGCAAGTTAGGGGGGGGTGGCTCTTAAGTGGGTGTCGAGGCCCTAAAGTGGCCGCTAAGAGATCTCATTGGGAGTTGGAATAATCAAGTGATAAAAATAAATTAAATGAATTAAGAAATGTAGTACCCCTACCCTAATCAATTTCTAATCTCGGTTTGACCTCAGTTAGTTTAACATATTATAGTGTTATAGTCAGATGTTTTGATTTTAGTGCATACCTGTTAATGTGGTTTTTGCACCAATTTGTATGCAGGTTAATTAATTCTCCTATTTCGTGTTACTATCTCGGGCTAACGCTTTCATTTAAGTTTATATATGTATGCATGTATGACTCTTGGTTGTAGGAGATTTCAGGTATAGTGCCGCATGGGTGCGAGGTTCGTCTCCACCTAGATTTGCAGGTTTGAGTGTACCTCCTTAATCCTTAGAGTTGGATTAGGTGGTCGTGATACCCTCGTTTGACCATAGTCATGCTCAAGTGAGCATCGTCAGTTGTCCATCAGTTTTCCCTTTTGGTTGGGTTGCGGGTCGTCTGTTTGTTTGGCATTCTCGAGTTGCGTGTTTGGTGTGTATGGTTAAATTGAGTAATTAGTCCTTATTATTTAATTTGATTAAATATGTGTTTGTGCATTAAAGATTAAGGGACTAAATTAAACAGGGGTTCTTTATATGATTAATCATTAATTGAAGTGCTTGATTCAGTTTAGGAGCAAGTTCAATTAAATGGTTAATTTTAATGTTAAATTTATTCTGTTTATGCTTATGAAAAGAAAGATTTAAATTTAATTGAAATATAATTAATTTAATCTTGTTGGCTTTTTGAAATAGAAAGGTTAATTTTAGTTATTGGAGAAAATCAATTTGTAATTGAAAAGCAAATTTAATTTGTTGATATAGTTTGAAAGAATGATTTTTGTGATTTATTTTAAATAAAAATTTTAAATCCAAAAATAAAATTTTTGGTCAAACTTTTCCCATTTAACCTAGACTTTTGGAAAATATTGGGGGATTGAATTTTTTTGGGAAAAATATTTTTGGAAAATATTTTGGATGGAAAATTTTGGAGATTTTGGAAGGAGAAGGTTTTCTTGAGCTGCAGGTTGGGGCTCTCCATCAGATCCTTTCCAGGAATGCTTATTGAGGTAGGAATTTTGTTTATCAATTTAGTTATTGTTTAAATTCAAAAAAAAATGGGCTTGAATGTTCTTCATGCAATTTTTGGTTTCAAATCCTCCATTGATTGCCCAAAGATTAAGACTATTGTGGAAATTAGTTAAGATTGGCTGATTGCTTGTATCTTGTATGAAAAATGAGTTTCCTTATGCCCAAAAAGATTATTTATTTGGATGGTTATTCCACAAATTCTTCCAATTTTGAAAACCTCTATCGTGCTGGAAATTTTTATTTTAAGTCTCATTATGAAACTGTTTTAAACAAAAATGGAGGTTTGTTGTTTTTAGAAAAGATAGATATAAAACAAATATTCAATCAAAAATCGATTTTAATGTTAAATCGAAATTCATTGTCTTTATAAAAAAACAAAAAAGGGATAACAAAAAAGAAATGAATTATATTTATTGGGGTTTGGAGGAGCGGGGAGCAGAGGCTCAACCCGCCGCCTCCTCCCCCTGCACAGGCCGCAGCCGGCAGTGGCCGTGTGGGCGCCGTGGGACCTGTGTCCACTGCGGTGGCGCCACCGCGGCTAGGGCACGACCACCACAACCCCCGCATGAGGGAGGTGGGCCCGGCCGCCCTCGCCGCCCCTTTTTCCTTTATTTTTGTTATTGTTTTTTTTATATATTTTTTAATGTCAAAAAAAATTATATATTAATTTAATATTATTTAAATGATAATGTTTAATTAAGTTTTAATGTTAAATTTTATTTAATTATTAATTAATGAGTAATTAATATATATATTAATTATTGGTTAAATTGCATTTTGATATATTTGCAAGGAAATAATATTGGTTAATTTGCATTTTTGATATATTTGCAAGGAATAATATAGTATTTGGAAATTGGAAAAAAATAAAATAAAATATTATATTAATTGTTAATTCTTGGAAATTAACCCAAATATTATATTGATTGTTAATTCTTGGAAATTAACCCATATGCTAATAGGCAATTTGTGAGATTAAAATAATATGTCGATTTGGGAATTGGAAGATTGATAGATATAGTTGAAATTTCACGACAACCTCTCTTAATGAAATATGGATATTAGATGAGGAAATGCATTTATTAATGTTTTGTTTTTATGTATTGGAATAGTGACACGGTCTTATAATGGCAATTTTTGGCATGGAAATTACTATGTAATGGTGATTTTGTTCAAATATTATTATGTTGGAAACTTAGATCATTTAGAAAACTTGATCGACATTTAATGTTTAAATCATTTCGGAAAAGGTTGTATCTACTGGTTATTGCCTATGCGAGTTTAACTTCTGTATTCACTTTTGCTTGAGTAATGGCAAGCCTTGCTTTGGGATTGGACCCTATCGTATGGTCGATTTGGGTACCTGTTTTTGTCCTCGGTCTCGAGTTGACTGTTATTTTGTTGTGGTGTTGTATTGGTCATATCCTTTATGTGGGTGTCAAATGATGATTCGTGGTTGACCATAGTTGGTCAGGTCTCTAGTTAGAGTACCGTCAGTAAGTGTACCTCTATTGAGTTGTGTTTTGACCAAATGGTTGTTCCCTCCTTTTTGAACTCCGTTTGCTTGACCATGTGTGTTCCTTGGTTTCTGAGGTCGCTTGAGTATAGTCTAGTGTCGTATGGGAAAGTGGCTTTTGGTTGGGGGCCGCGCCCAAAGTGGCTGTTAGGTAACCCATCAAAAGTGAGTCTCATAAGTGATAACCTAACTGTAGATTAGAATATTAATCTCTAAGTAAGATAATTGTGCCTCACACATGGGGCGAGTGCTAACATAGACTCGACATGCTGCGAGAAGGCCTGAAATGACAAACCATCATCCTTGTCTTCACGAAAGGATGTGTGGGTCCACATGAGGCTTGGATGGGCCGGAGGTTCGGATTAGGTTGCCAGGGTAACCCAGTGTATGGGGTCGGAACCTATGAAGACCTGCTATGGTAACCATACCAGGTTGTGTGATGACACTTGTCCCTACGTTCGCTAGTGTGTGGTTGTATGGTCTCGATAGGAGCACCGTTTGTGGGTCGTCCTATTGTTTATGCCCTTGTGAGTACCAATTTCATGCTAGACCTTGGGTTACGATGACTCAGTTTTGTGGATGCTCTAGTGGACCTTTGTATTAGCTTCAATTATGTTCAGCTGGATCCTTTCCTTTTCAGGGATCGTTTATGTATTTATTGATCGATGTGGTCGTTTATATATTGGTTATGTTTCGCCTTGATGGTAGGATTGTAAATTATGAGAACCTCATGTATTCTTAACCTTTATTAATTATCAAAGGGGTCTTGTAGTTGAGCAGGCCCAGAGATGTAGCCTTTAGGGGTGAACTCCGAGACCATCTTGGTGTTATGTGATGCTTTTATTCTTATGTTTCATCTTTAGTGTTAGCATGTATGAATTGACATTTTGATAGAATGTATAAGTGGATAAGATGAAATTAATCTTAAATGCATGTATGCAGTCATCTTTTAAATGCTGAAATGGGATCATGGTAGATTGTAGATTAGAGCAATAGAATGCATTCAGTTATTGTTGAGGAAATTAAGTATGCATAGAAAGATATCATAAGTTATGATGAAATTCTGGTGTTAGAAAAATTAGATGCATGGCTTAAAATTCAATGGAAATCTTGAACGTAAGATATGAATAAATCTTAATGGACGAGCCTTATCTTGTGATTTATATTTTCATCTTCTGAAAGAAATTATCCTTGTTTAAGAATTATCTCGTTATAAGATTATCAACTTATTGGTTTTATTAGTGTGAGTTAAGTTAAAAGTGTAATTAAGTAATCACGTTGGGAAACTCTTTAGGTGTTAGTTGGTGTCTTCCGCTATGTAATCTGAATCTTTGATATCTTGTTGTATCTTAATGTTGTGTTTATCTTTAAAAAAAAAATTATTGCACTCCATTTGTATGTTTTAGCTTTATCCCTTCGGGGTTTCCTGGCGGGGCATTACAGGGTGGGTAGAACACACATTGATAAGATAATTGATATTGCCCCACTCATTCCTTCGAGTGCTCGTTTAGACTCAAGATGAGATTGGGAAGGCTTGTATGGTAGATTGAACTTCCTTGCCTCAGTGGAAGGATTGTTCAGTTCCACATGTGCAAGAAAATGGGTGTTGGGGTCTAGAGTTTGGAGAGGGTCAAACCGCCATGATAACTCATGTTGATGTCATGTGACATGACACTCTTCCCTAGTTGTAGCCTAGTACCCTATCTTATGTGGTGTTGTAGAAGCCTCTAGTAGCTTGTGTTATGTATTGTCCTGGTCCTTGTGTTTGTTGCATTCATGTTTTTATTGCATCCCCATGGATGTGTTAATGTTAGTCTTAGTGGTATGTTTTGTGTGTGGGGCCTTATGTCATTCTCCGAAGCATGGGGGGTGGACCTTTGGGTTCCACATGGTTGGGTGGTTGATGCTTTTTTCCATTGGGATTTTGATGATACTTTTGTGAGTTTCATGGATGGGCTATGCATTCTTTAGTTGTAATTGCCTTGGAATCAGGACACTAGTTGTATTCTCTTATGCAACGATCTATTCATGTATTTAGAATATGTTTCCATTTATGTTTATTATGTAATAAGAACACTCTCTTGAGAGGGAGATGCAATGTAAATTTAATGTAATAATGTTTGTTGGTTCCCAAATCAACAGGTTGCCAAACCCTATGAATATGCCAGGTTCTATGATCGGGCTCAACACTTAATTTGGCCAACAAATAAGAATCGACCTTGAAGAGGGTTGATTTCTCCCGCACTTTAGGTTTTTCTATACCTAGGCGAGTGTACCCCTTGATAATTCAAGTATATTATAGCTTTTTAATAGATTTTTTAATTAAATCTTCCTTAATCCACCTCAAACTGACATAAATGTTTGAAATAGGTACTTGTATACAAAAACTATCTCCTACTCCTATCTTTACAACTGAAATTGAAAATAAAATGTATAAATTAATTTTGTCTGTTTTGAATGAAATATTGATCAATGCTTTATCCTGGACAATAGAGTCATGATAAATATTTCATCATCCGATGTCTGGAAATTCGAACTACTCAGAAGTATTCTTGTTTATGCTTTACATAAACATGTAATTATGTCAATTATATAACCCTACTTACTAATCCAACTTATTCCTCCAAATCACAGTACCCATCTGACAAAATTTAATCTTTCCTTGAAGAGGCCAACCAAACGAGATATATAGAAGCATTAAGGTGCTATGATAAATCAGATGTATCCTTGATACACTGGTTTATGTGATTAAGAATATATAAGTCTGAAGACTATGCATGTTCTCTCTAGAAGCCCTAAAAATGTACAATAAAAATGTTATAAAATAATATGTTACAATGTTCTCTTATTCTCTCCTCAAAAAATACCATTCTCTCCCATCCCCATTTCCCTTTTATAAAGTTAAGGGAGCACTTTAGACCATTACATTATTTGATAATTAACTAACTTTTATAATTACCCCTTTAGAAATCATGAAATAATTATTAATCCCCTGGATACACATTATACTTTGTAATACTTCAATGATTAAAATTAAATCCACTTTTTCCTTTATGTAAAATACTTCCACTTGGGCATTTAATTGCATTTTCATCCTTCTGAAATCTTTCATGAAAATATTCACTTATTCACTTCATCAATTGAAATCCCTCATGCAGTTTACCCTGCCTTTTGCAAAAAAAACTTCACTAATGAAAATATTTTACAATGCTGTATTATTTTTTCATGGCAATGAAATTAATCACTCATTTTGTGAAATTACTTTTTCATATTGTCATTGCTTATTTCGCAACATTATACATCTTTTAAAAATATATTCACCTTCAATATGTTCTTTTATATAACACTCTATTAAATTTATTATTCATATTGTCCATTTCTTTCAAATAATCTCACACAAGTGAACCATTAGATTTTCTCATCTATTCCCCCTTTTCTTGTTGTCAAAAATGATTTCGAGGCATCATGATGTCACTCCTCTTAAAATAAAATTTACCTCTAGATGAAAACATTAATTTGCACAATTTTTCTTTGAGTTCTCTTGTAACCATTTTCATCTTGGTGTATATTTTCCCTAAAAATACTGAGCACATCATGAAATCAATGCATTCCATGAGTTTATATCTCTTTGAAATATTCTTTCCAAGGGCTCAAATGTTTCATTTATGTTTTGGCATTATGGATGCATATTGACCAAAACATCTCCAACCAAAATATCTGGCGAAATTTGCACCCTTGTGCATTCTATGAGGCATCTTTTTCCAGGCATTCTACATAGTTTGATTGCAAATCTACCAGACCATTTCAAACTATAGTATCTGAAAAAAATCCTCTTACTATTATATACACCATTACAAAGTTTCAAAGGCTCTAAGAAATTCTTCATTTTTTACTACTTCAATCATTGAGATGGAGGCTCATTCTATCAAACAAAACCATGTTCTACAATTTTTTCCTTCATTCTCTTTCATTTTGATCTCCTTATTATTTGAGCTGTTCTACAATTTTTTCCTTCATTCTCTTTCATTTTGAGGTGCTAACAATGTTAATCATGTGGTTGTTTTATGAGTTTAGATAATATGATCTTGGTACCGTCTATCCTTTATGAATGATTAGATTCTTAGTGAGTAGGATGTTAGTTGTAATGCATAAAATGATGTTTAATGAGCACAGTATCACTTATTTAAGTTTGGTTACTATGGTTATA
The DNA here is from genome assembly GCF_030272615.1 of Cryptomeria japonica. Lineage (NCBI taxonomy): Eukaryota > Viridiplantae > Streptophyta > Pinopsida > Cupressales > Cupressaceae > Cryptomeria > Cryptomeria japonica. The sequence continues at coordinate 346,461,000 of NC_081414.1, forward strand.
TGATAAGGTGGAAAGTAATCTTAGGAACATTTGGATTTTGTGATTTAAAATGAACCTAGTTCCTAGGAGTAACCATGATGCTAATGTTAAGATTCATTCATTTATGTATTTATGTTAAGGCATTATGTTATATAATGGTTAGACTAGATTTGATTCTTGTGCTTTATTATGTTGTAGTATTGCATGGTAGTGATGTTAGGGAACCCACAAGAGGACTGGTTAAGAGAAATATTATCTTTCGCATGTGCAAATGTTGTATTTAAACTCATGATGAGTTAGTAATGCTATGCAATTTGTTTTAAAAAACTTATTGCTATGTTAATTGATTATTTAGTTGCTATCCTCCGGGGTTCGTTAGCCAGGCATTATATTGGCTCATCTTCAAGCTCAACTTCTAGTTCATCCACATCAATATTCTCCTCAGACTCTTTTTCCTTTTCTTTCTTCCAAGGTTTTTCTTGGGCTTTCTTAGGAACCTTGGAAGAAGAATATTTCCCTTTACCTTTATCCTTTCCAATTGTGAATTTGATGGTAGGAGCTTTCTTGGTAGCCTTAGAATCTTCTTTGTTCTTGGTCCTTAGCTCATAGGTCTTCCCAATTGGACCTTGAGGATCTTCCTTCTCATAACCAATTTCAAAAGGATTTAGTTTGATTCCTTTTTCTTTCAACCAAATATTTGTGTTTGCAAGAATAGGCCAAAATCTTTCTCTGATTGATTTTGATTCCTTCTTGAACCATTGCATTGATAGGAGTGGTGAATTAGCAACATGATTAGTTACACAAGAAGGATCAAGAACATCACCTTCTTCTTGCATGTCATCAGGTATGTCAGCTAGGTGAAGAGTCCTTAACTAATGAAGGGTAAGTTGGCTATAGCCAAGCTTCCTGATATCTTCTTTTGTTTAGCATTTAGCCTAGATATCTTCTATTTTTTGAACATGACAATAGGCTCTCTCCAACCTATCTTTCATTCCCTTGTAGTCAAATTCCTCTTTGTGCTTGAACTTTTTCATTGTAACCCATTGCATTTCAATTTCCATGTTCTTGGCCTTGAAAGAAGTATTTATAGTATACCTGCCAATGGAGAGTGGAAACTTGAATCTTGCTTTATGAGAATCTGATTGTTGGGCATGAACATATATGATCTGTCTACATAATTTTATGAGAACAATCTTATCACTGGGGTAATGTAGGAGCATGTATGGTAGATCATCATAGCACTCAACTTAGATGTATGTGAAGGTGGGAAACTATATAAACACATTACCATATTTGTTGACTATCTGATAGGCCTCATTTGATAGTCTTTTCTTTAGCAAGTATTTATTAAAAATGCACATGTAAACTATAAAGAAGGCATCATTGACCTTCTTGAAATGATGCTTCCTTTATTTCATAGTAAGCTGAGAGTAATACTTGTACACATGCACTTGTCTACGATCACCCTATGTAGACAAACCCAGGAAATGTCTCATTGAAGCAACTGCATAGACTAGATAAGATGCCATATAGAATTCAGGGTTGTGTGAACCTTGGAGAGCCAATTATAGATGGCATCACTGATCTCCTTCCCCCAGGAGATCTTATGCTTTCTTTTTTATATAGTTTGGATATACATGTACATCTAGTCTTGGAAAATACTAGATTCTGGAAAATCCTTGACTTTGCTTAAGAGAGTGATGAGATCATTGATTTCTTCCTTAAAATCACTCCTATGCAAGGACTTGGGCCATCTAGTGTAGGTTGCTCTAGGCTCCTTCAACCACTTTGTGTTGATCACCCTTTTTCATTCTTCTGTATTCTTTTCATAATTTTCAATGGCTTTGCCCATCTTCAAGTCTGCATAGGATTCAATATTTGGACACATGAAGATCTTGTCGAAGAATTCCTCTGTAAGCTGGATGACCACATTCCCATCTAAATTTCTGACACATTTGTTTGTGGCATCAAAATGGGTCGCTACTACTAGCATTAACTTAGGATCATGCACCAATACGAGGAATGGTGCAACTTTGTGAATACTACTTCTGATGACTCTCTTCATCTCTAGAGTAGGAGATTCTACTTCAATCCTTTCTAAGAAGCTTGCTAAATTGACATCACTTACATCAATGTCTTTAATTTCAGACACGTTTTAAGCAACTGAGCTCTCTAGATTCATCTTCAATGACTTATCATACTTGTAGTTCATCCCTTTCTTTCTTGGGGATGGCTTAGTCATGATGGATTTGAAACTACAAAGAAATGATGCATATGAATTAAGAGTCAGAGAAAATCTCCAATTTTAGTCCATAAGTGTAATTAGAGAGAAAAATTCCCCCTTTACATTGTGTGTGCAAACAAGGTAGGGACTCGAAAAAAACACATCTTACATGCAGTTTGCGTTGCAAACCCCAAACTACATATTTGGGTAGTTTTCTTGACTTGTAATTCGGGGTTTGAAACTCAAATTGCAAGTAGAAAATAAAAATGTCAAGTTGTAGTTTGGGTTTTTAAACCTGAACTACAAGTTAAAGGAAGGGCAATATCATATGTAGTTCAGGTCATGAGACCCGAACTACGTGTGGTTCGGGCCTCACGGTCTGAATTATAAATGTTACTTGTAATTTATTTAACAAGGCAACAACAACACAAACTTGTAATATAGGTTTGAAACCTAGTTTACAAGTCGATGATGCCTTGTAGGTCAATATTAGGTGAAGAATTCCACCAGAATGCTTGTAGCTCAATCTACTACTTTGATGTCGTATCATGTTTCTTGTCAAACTGCATGGACTTGGTCCAGAATTTGGAGTTCGTGGAAAAGTTAGTAGATTCACATATTCAAGATTATTTTGCTCCATTAATTGGTTATAATGCAACTATCAATGCTTATGATGCAAGAAACCATGATGGTCTTTTGGGAGGTCTGTTCTCGCATGACATAATAGCACAATGGGTAAAAGTACAAACTTGTGTCTCACTTTTATAAAGGAAAAGGATTGTTGGTGTAAATAAATATTCATTATGGATATTACACTTTACTTAAGTTAACTTAGGATAATGCATTTCTTCATAGTTTGGATTTGAGACACTTAGGGAAGTGGGCACATAGGGATAGAGCTTGTAGGAGAAATTCCACCTTTTGTGGTCTTGTTTTGTTGTTACACTTCACATTCGGTGGGTCATCCACCTCTTGTGGAATATTATATTATTTCTCCTATCTACCCCTAGTATTTCTTACCTACCCTTGTTTCTCATTGAGCCACATGTCATGATTGTGTGCTCATACATCCATATGGCCTTGCCTATATAAGGCCTATATTCATTGTATTGGTGAATCCAGTTGATCATTTTCATATTGATGAGAATACAGTTTGTTCTTGTCATTCTTTTGTCTTTATTTTTATACTTTTCATTGTTCCCTTGATCTTGGCAAAATCTCACATGGTATCAGAGCCATTGGGGCTTCATTGATTGGTTTTTGGAGACATCGTGGAAGGCTTCTATTTTCGGATCTGAGGAACTGCGCTTTTTGGAGGCATCTTGGAGCATCTTCAACCTCACCATTGCGTACGGGAGGCCGTTTACATAAAAATCGAGTATAAATTCGACCTATTTTGGCGAAAATCGATTTTTGGGTGTGGAGGAAATTTTCAGCCCAATTTGGGCGGTACGGTACTGAATTTTTGGATTTTTTTCAAAAAAAAAAAATTTATTTATTTTCTGAAAATTATTTTCCAGTTTGAAATTTATTTATTTAAAAAATAAAAATAAAAATAAAAAAATTGAAAATTATTTTTGGGATCCGTACCTTCTACCCAGTCAGTAGCGCACAGTCAGCACCGCCCAGTCAGCAGCGCACAGTCAGCACCGCCCAGTCAGCAGCGCACAGTCAAAACCGCCCAGTCAGCAACACCCAGTCAGCGCCCAGTCAACACCCAGTCAGCATTTTCTTTGGAAATTTTTAGACCCCTCTCCATTGAGCTGTTTGGATTTTTGGGTCAACTTCGGAGGCCCATAACTTGCTCAATTTTGCTCCTTTTTGGGTGCAATTTTTTTTTTTATTTGGGCTAATTTTTTGTGCTCTTCGCAGTGGTGTGGTTATTTTTTGGTTTTGGTGCATAGGGTTTTCAGAATTTTCAGATTCTCTCAGCTGTACTTGTCCAATCCTCAATTTTGCAACTTCAAAGGCCTTGTTTGAGCTCATACGACCTCCTTTTCAGGTGCCGTTTTTTTTGAAAGTGCATTTTTTTTCATCTACTTTCATAATCTATGATCGAATTTTAGATATTTTAAGTAGAAATTGTACTTTCATATATTGGTTTTATTTGGCCTATTTGGTACTTGTAAATTGCTTGGATCTTAGTTTAGATCTCTTGCATTATTAGTTTGAGTCTCTTTTGGCCTTATTGAGGTAGTTGTAAAATTGAAATCAGAAGTCCACTTTGCCATTTTTTGCAAGTGGTCCATTGTACATGCACTAAGTATAAAGTGTCAAATCATCACTTTTGGGGGGTTCTTTGATTGAGTGAATTTGGGGGGGTGTCTTGTGTGATTGTGCCTCTCTTTCCTTGTGCTCTTTCATTTTTGTTGCAATGAGTCCTCATAAATTTCCACCTTTAACTCCACATAATTATGCATCATGGAAAATTAAAGTATGGAGCAAATTAATGGAAAAAGTTCTCATGCATTACATAGATGGAACAATAGTAGCACCACCTGATGCTAAGGCTGATCCTGATGCTCAATTAGAATGGCTCACTAAGAATTGCATGGCTCTTGGAACTTTGCGCAAGTATGTATCAGATGACCTCATCTTTCATATTGAAAAGTGTACTACAATCAAAGATGCTTGGGATATGTTTCAGAAGTTGTATGGTCAAGTTGATGAAATCAGAGGTTATAAGATTAACAATGAGCTCACCAACTTGGATCCCAAGAGTTTTGATACAATCCAAGATTATGTCACCAAAGCAAATGAGCTAAGAGCAAAGTTTAAGGATTGTGGAATTGACAAAAAGGATGCTTAGTTGATATTCAACTTGTTGGACAAGTTTGCACCAGAATATGCAACATTTGTGTCTAGCTTCCAAACTCATCGTTTGATAGTGGGGAGTTCCTATGTTATGCCTTCATTTGATGCTTTCACAAAAATGTTGATATTGGAACAATCTAAGTTATTGAACATGGGGTTTCTCAAGTCTTCAAAGTCCAAGGCTTTGGTGGCTAATCAAGGGAATCAAGGAAGTCAAGGCAAAGATTCCAACAAGAAGAAGAAGCAATCTAAGTCATAGCCACAACAAGAAAAAGGACAATCATCCTCTCCATCACAAGGTGATTTTTCATCCTCTTCCAAGAAGGGGACACCACCTAAGAAGGATAAGACAACTTGTGCATATTGCAAGAAGTATGGTCATGATGAGCATCGATGTCACACAAAGCAAGTTGATGAGTTAACTAATCTTCTTAAGAAAAACAACATCAACTTGCCATCCGCCTACACAAAGAAGGATTCATCTCCTTCCTCTTCCTCGCAGTCTAAGGGAAAAGGGCAAGCATTTGTGGCTACAACAAGTTTTTCACAGTAGCGGATACATGACTCAGGTGCCTCATATCACATGGGTTCTACAAAGGAGCAGTTTTCTTCATTGGAGCCATCTAAGGTACCTCACATTTACATAGGTGATGATACACAAGTAGAGGTTGAAGGGAAAGGTTCAGTTGACATGGATGATGGAACATTTGAGAATGTTCTCTATGTTCCTAACTTGTCTACCAACCTTCTCTCTATCTACCAAATCACTCACTATGGGAATGGGCAAAAGGTTGAGTTTACACCAGATTCAGTTGTGGTAAAGGAACTTGATGATGATGCCTTGGTAGCAGTGGGACAAGTCAATGACAACTCAAGGCTTTATTCATTCTCCCACTTTGTGCCAAGTTCACCTTCTATGGCCTTGCTTACTCATTCAAATTCAGAAAGTAAGCTATGGCATGAGCGGTTTGGTCACCTCAACTACTGCTATCTTCAACAACTCAGCACTAAAGCCATTGTCACAGGTCTACCTCGAATCGGTTTTTCAAAGGATGTATGTTCAGGTTGTTCCATGGGCAAGCATCCTGAGGAAAAGTTTGATAAAGGGAAAGCTTGGAGAGCTTTGGAAGTTCTTCAACTTGTTCACAACGATGTAGCAGGTCCATTTCCAGCACCTTCATTTAGTAAGGCCCGCTATGTCCTCACCTTCATTGATGACTACTCCCGCTTCACTTCGGTCTACTTTCTTATTCATAAGAGTGAAGTATTTGACAGATTTCAAGACTTCAAGATTTGTGTGGAGAAGCAATCTGGGAAAGTGGTGAAGATTCTTCGCACAGATAATGGAAGGGAATATGTGAACAAAAGACTTGAGGATTTTTGTACATTTGAAGGGATTGATCTTCAACATTCTGTCGCATACACTCCACAACAGAACGGAGTTGCAGAATGCAAGAATAGAACTCTCAAAGAAATGGCTAGTTGTATGATACATGCACGTTCTCTTGATCCCGCCTTTTGGGCAGAGGCTATTAGTTGTGCCACACACATCCATAATCGGGTTCCTCACAAAGCTTTGCAAGGTATTACTCCTTTTGAGGCTTGGGCTGGTAGGAAACCGATTGTGAGACATTTCAGAGTCTTTGGGTGTCCAGCATGGGCTCACATACCTCCACAGAAACGCAAGGCATTGGAACCTCAGAGTCGGTCTTGCATATTTGTTGGATATCCTGAGGGTGTTAAGGCATATAGATTGATGGATCCTGAGACACATGAGGTGTTCATTGAGAGGAGTGTTCACTTTGAGGAAAGCTCTCCTAGCTTAGCCTCTCTACCTCTTCCACCTTCCTCCATTGTGGATAGTGATGCTAGTGATTCAGATGATGAGACTCCTTCAACTCCGACTCGCAGGGTTACACCTCTGCAGGGTCCACTTGCAGTTGAGGAGCCTCGTTCTCCACCTCCACCTAGACCTCGTTGGGCTTGACAGACACTTGAGTCTGCGGGTTCTCTTGTTGGGGATCCTTCAAATACATGGAGAACTCGATCACAACATTAGGATCTTCCACATGCATTCATTGCTACCGCTTCCGATCCACAGACATTTAGGGAAGCATCAGGGGTTCCTGAGTGGGACCAAGCTATGGAGGAGGAGTATAGTTCCTTGATGAGGAACAACACATGGGATTTAGTCCATCTCCCTAAGGGGAGAAAGATGGTTCGATTTAAGTGGATCCATCGGACCAAGTATGCTGCGGATGGTAGTGTGGATAAGTATAAGGTTCAGCTTGTTGCAAAAGGTTTCTCTCAGGTTGCAGGTGTTGACTATACTAAGACCTTTGCTCCCATAACCAAGATGAACTCCATTCGCTTGACACTTGCTATTGCTGCAGCTCATGGTTGGGCTATAAATCAAATGGATGTGAAGAGTGCTTTTATTCATGGTGACCTTGATGAGGAGATTTATATGGAGCAGCCGCAGGGTTTCATCCAGGATACTTCCTTGGTTTGTAGACTAAGGAAATCACTCTATGACCTTAAGCAGGCCCCCAGGGCTTGGTATGCCAAGATGGATTCCTTTCTTCTCTCAGCAGGGTTCACCAGGTGTCATTCTGATCCGAATGTCTATATTTTGCGACAGGATGACTCTCACTTGATACTTGTGCTCTATGTTGATGATTTGATCATTACAGGGAGTACCGCATCCATCATTAGCAGGGTCAAATCTGCTTTGCATGACAGATTTGCTATGACTGACTTGGGTCTTTTGCACTACTTTCTCGGGATAGAGATTTCACAGTCACCTTCTGGGATTACACTATCGCAGCCCAAGTATGCTCTTGATCTACTTGCATGCTTTCATATGGCTGATTGTAAGCCTGCATTGACTCCCTTTCTTTCCAGAGTCAAGCTTGAGGCTCAGTGTTCTTCTCCACTAGTTGATGCCACTTTGTATCGTCAACTTGTGGGTAGTCTCATCTACTTGACCCATACACGCCCTGATATTTCATTTGCAGTTGGCATGGTTTCCCGCTTCATGCAGGGACCACATGAGCTTCATTGGAAAGCTACCAAACACATCCTTCATTACATCCAGGGTACACATCACTATGGGATTCACTGTGCAGCAGGCACAGGACTTCGCTTGGTTGGTTACACAGACTCTGATTGAGCTGGCGATCTTGATGATCGTAAGTCTACTTCCGGTTATAGTTTTCACCTTGGTTTAGGCCCCATTTGTTGGCAGAACAAGAAGCAGCATGCTATTGCTCTTTCTTCGACTGAGGCTAAGTATCGAGGCGCTATTAATGCAGCGACTGAGACCATTTGGCTTCAGCAGATTCTCACAGAGTTTGGGTTCACCACTCCACGACCGACAGTTCTACATTGTGACAATCAGAGTGCTATTGCTATCTCGAAGAACCCGGTCCAACATCAGCGGACTAAACACATCGAGATCCATATGCACTATATCCAAGAGTTGATTCAGGAGCAGGTCATTGATTTGCAATATTGTCCTACAGCGGAGCAGGTTGCAGACATATTCACCAAACCTTTCACCGAGAGTAAGTTCTAGTAGTTGCGAGCTCTCTTGGGGGTACGGGATGTGTCATTAGGGGGGTTAGCTGACTTCTCCTTCCTCTCTTATGGGGGGAACTTTTTCCTCTTTGAGGTTTTGTCCTTCTTCTTTAAGAGTCTTTTGTACTTTCATCTCTCTTTTGGGGGGGAGTTTTTTCCCACTGGGTTTTCTCCTTTTCTCCATTTGTGAGAGATTGCATTGCATGGTTTTGCTTGCATTTGCATATTGTACATGGGTACCTATCATGGCCTAGTAGCTAGGACCCATCTTGCATTGTTGACTTAAGGGGAGGTGTTGGTGTAAATAAATATTCATTATGGATATTATTACACTTTACTTAAGTTAACTTAGGATAATGCATTTCTTCGTAGTTTGGATTTGAGACACTTAGGGAAGTGTGCACATAGGGATAGAGCTTGTAGGAGAAATTCCACCTTTTGTGGTCTTGTTTTGTTGTTACACTCCACATTCGGTGGGTCATCCACCTCTTGTGGAATATTATATTATTTCTCCTATCTACCCCTAGTATTTCTTACCTACCCTTGTTTCTCATTGAGCCACATGTCATGATTGTGTGCTCGTACATCCATATGGCCTTGCCTATATAAGGAGGCCTATATTCATTATATTGGTGAATCCAGTTGATCATTTTCATATTGATGAGAATACAGTTTGTTCTTGTCATTCTTTTGTCTCTATTTTTATACTTTTCATTGTGCCCTTGATCTTGGCAAAATCTCACAAGGATAACAACAACAAAATAGTTCAACTTCAATGGCACAAAAGTGACATTTCTATTTGGTATTTGAAGATGATGTAAACTGATGAAATGTGTAAAACTGGATGAAGTTTATGCCTATTATTTTCTTTAAAAAAATTGGAACAAAAATTGATATATTTTCTTGATTATTAAAGTCAATTTTTTAATTATTGAAAAATACTGCAAATCAAGGCCCTTCGCGAGCGGTCACGTGGGGAAGTGACCGCTCGCTTCCCCACCCTTTCCCTCATATATTAATGAGGTCATTTTTTCATTTTTTTAAAATAAAAAATAATTCATTTCAATTTTAATTTTTTTTAGGAAGTTGATTTTTTTCAAGGAAGGAAGCGATTTTTTCGAAGGAGGTGATTTTTTCCAAATGATTTGATTTTTTTCTTAAGGAGTATTCACTTGCGATTTTAGGAAAGCAAATTTCAATACTTTGTGTAATGGGGAATAAAAGAAATAGAGCAAAAAAAAAATGATCGTATAAGGGATGATTCAATGAAAGGTCATACAAAACGTAATCAAGAGAAACATATTGATGTTGAAGATGATGCAACTGAAGTAGTAGAAGAAATTGGTACTAGTCAAGGTACAAATTTTTCTTTTGTCATGAAAAATTTGACGGAGATGAATGAGGATTCTATTTTCAGTCAAATTTCATCTGAACACATGGTACCTGAGAGCACAATTAAATTGCATTGCAAAAACATGTGGGAGGAATATTTTGAAAAAAAATCTATGGTTGGGAGAGCACAATTATTTGTAAAGTTATTCAGGAAAAGAGAAATGACCTTGTTTTGGAGTTGTTGGGTGTCGCTAATAGGAAAAGCTCAGGAGGTCATGTAAAAGAAACAATAGTTGAAAGTTTGCAAGATGCATTGAACCTTATTAGTACCGCAAGGCGAGCAACTGATTCAAGTGCTGCACATAGAGCGTTGATGAAAACGATTTCTAGTAAGAGGTTGTCACATAAAAGACAAGTTACAACAATTTCTGAATTACTACATATATCTAGAAAAATTGTTCAAAGATATATTAGGAGGAGAAATATGTTAGATGAAAATATTGAAAAGATGAAATTGTTATGCATGCTTGGTTGAAAAGATTTTATATGTATTCTTTTATGTTATACATCCCCTTAAGACATCCTCTTTGGCCATCCCCTTAAGACATCCTAGAATAGGTCCTAACTTTAGATCCCCTTATGTTAAGTACACATGCTAAATTATATATACATTGTTATTTGATTTTTCACGAGTTCACACACATGTAAATTCCTTTCTTTGTTACATTAGATTATTAGTGATTATTTATATTACTTGAATTAGATTATTAATAATTATTTATATTGCTTGATTAAGAAATTATGTACATATTTTTTATAGTTTTAAACTCAAGACTTTTTCTTGTTTAAGAACAAGGCACTAGTCATAATTGCATTTTTCATATTTATTAGTGATTATTTATATTAATTGATTTAGAAAGGTTAGGTATAGTCCTAGGATGTAGTCTTAAATAATGTTAAACTCTAGATTAATATCAAATCTTAATTATTTATTCTAGATAATATACACAAACTTGTTCATTGAGAATTTTAAGACCTATCTAGTAATGCACAACCTCATATAAAGTATCTCTAGAAGTCATTTAAAATTTTACAAAATTCTTCTTAGTTAATATGCACATCAAACATGTAGAAATGTAGAAATGATTTGCATATCAATCTAATTGAAATGTAACACATGAAATTTGAACATTGTAACACATAAAATAAACATGTAACAAATTATGAAATTTCTATAAACATATAACACAACTAAGTAGACAAATTCAATAATAACAAGTTCAAAGAAATTGAATACTAATTTAGCATGTATTATAATCCCCTTAAGACACCCCATTAAGACATCCTTTTTCAACTAAATTATGCACTAAATAATAAATTATAAATATTAAGGAAAGGTGTTGATGAATTAGGAGAGTGAGAGCACATTGTAACACATAAAATAAATATGTAAAACACATGAAATGTCTATAAACATGTAACACATGAAATGTCTAGGTATAATGTCTAAAATAAGGCTACAAATGCAATGTCCATAGTTCATGTATAATATCTAAATGTCCACAACATTTATAATAGAAATCGAGTGCATAATAGAAATATAATATTCACAACATGTATAATAGAAATGTCAGATATACATAATAGAAATGTCAGATATATCCAGAATAAAAGAAGCAAGCATGTATATATCAATAATGAGCTATGTCATGCCTTGTCCCGTTCCCCGATCTGATCTGTCGCCTGCTCCACGGGCCTACATTGTGTACACAATTTCTATGTTAAAAAAATTATATAGTGGATCCTAATGAATAGGAAAAAAATAAGACACATCAATTTAAATTTAAATATAAATTTACCTGTGTGTCCTGATGAAAAGGATCACCAGGTGCCTGCAAATCTCCATATCTCGCGGCCATCATAATCTCCTATAATATATAAAGTCATTATTCCTCTCCTCGAATGCATGCTCGATGCCAGGTATCTCCGAAGAGCGTAATGACACATCATCTAGATCAATAAAGTCATCCATAAGAAGAGATGAAAAACCTCATTGCCAAACTCTTGGAGTCTGTGGTGTAGGATGCATTGTAGTCTCAGGAGCTGTAGGAGGTATCAAAATATCCTCCTGCTTGGAACTACTAGGCTCTGAATCTCCTCCACCATGGCTGGTACTAGTTGAGGATCTCTGAAGTACTTGTCCAATGAACTTAGGTAGGTGTTTGGGAGTGATCCCATGTAATGTAGAGAAAGCTTGATAAGCATCCACACGATCACTCACTAAATAGGAGCTCATATGGGGAAGACGATCCTCCGGTAACCGTGCGATCTTTGCAGATGACGGTAACTCATAACAAATATATGGGTCATAAAATGGATTCGTCTCATCAACAATAGGAGTAGTACGAGAACACAACATATATCTCCCCACATGATCAGAAGTCATCTCATCAACTTGAGTAGCAATGTTGACAATGCTAGAATACATGCCAACGCGTGCCTCCTCAACTGCCATATCACCAGCATCACCTGTGACCAAACCCAAACCTTTCAGAAAAACTGAAAGGTTCTGACCCACCATTTCCCTCTTACTAGGGGGATGTGTATCATGGTGTCTAAATCTGTCTGTAAATCTGCCCCTACCCTACCCAGCATGTCGTGGAAAGTTTGTGTAGTCAACATCATATCCTAGATAAAATTTTGCATACAATTGTTTGCAAAAACACTGTGGCAACTCATCCTTCTGCGGCCACCTATGATGTGTCGCCATCCATCTAGGATATATGAATGGTGCGACAATAGGATCCTCGCATCTAGTGACATGATATCCTCTAACCACAACCATTTCCATGTAAAACAGGAACATGAATTTCACATTCACTGTAGAAACATCTCTATCTATTGTTTTTCATTTAACTGTGCCACAGAGAGTGTGAGATAAAGTCCTATAAAAATGCTCAATGTGAGGGTCATCATATGGGTTGTATGACTGAGAAAGCTCAATCATACGCATCAACTCATCTCTAATATGTTCTAATTTATCCCTATTGGCCAACACATGACTGTTATTTAAAGTCTGTTGTAACTGCACTAGAGAGGACTGCATTCTCAAAATAGTCAAAGTACGAGTAGTCTCTGAATTCTCAAGAGTACTCTCAAGAGTCTCAGACCTACGTGAGGTTTGCTGAGAATCAAGATGAACACTCTTCACAGAAAAAAATTATTTGGAACCACTAGAAGACATATCTATGTGATGTGAAATGTATGAATATGTGTGTGTGTGTGTGTGTGTGTGTGTGTGTGTGTGTGTGTGTGTGTGTGTGTGTGTGAATCTGCATGTATAGATTAAATTAAATTTTAAATAAAGTTCATATACAATGTATGCCACAAACAAGATGAAACATTGTACAAATATTCTTTAAACATTTTAAACAAAATGAATCAAATGAACCGCGACCTATAGACATTGAAACTTAAAGAAGACATTGAAAAATAAATTACATGAACATACACATGAACTTATTTAACATTTGTTCAGATAAACTTGAGACGAATCACATGTTATATAAACATTGAGAAATTTGTACATTCATACATGAAAATATTCTAAACTATCTATCCTAACTAAATATATATGGGCATTTCATCCACATACCTCCACTCAAAACTTTTATCCTAGCCCTTCAACACTATGACATGTATACAAAGTAGTTCATTGCTTCACAAACTTAACATCATTGTAGAAAATATCTGTAGTGTCATAAAATTGTGACCCTTGCAATTTTAACCACATTTGAGGTCCTCACCTTGGTGAAGGTATCTTCCTCTCCAACCGAGACCCCTTTCTGCACCTTCACCCTTGAACCACTCCTTGTTTAATCCCTGAGATGGCCTCAGGACCTTGTCCGGACCCCAAGATAGGGCAAGACAGGGGCGTGGCACCCCTGTTAGGACAGGGGTGTGGTGCCCTTGTCCCCCCTCTTAAGGTGGCCCCAAGATAGGTCCCTCCGATCCTATCTGCATTTTGGGATTCCAAATCCCCTCGATGTCGACCTTTGGTGAGATGAATTAATCTTCTAAGGCATGTATACAAGGGGAGTTGGTCCTCTCATTTGCATAGACATGAAATATACAGGAAATACATGATAGGCAAAGTTCAAGCATTCAAGTCTTCAAGCATACATCAAGTCTTCTTCTTCATGTATCTTCTTCATTCATCCATTGGAGCAACATTATAACATTCATTTGTAAATATATGTGTGTGTTAGGGTTTTGTCATGTTACATGCCATCTCATGCAACACTTGTGATTACATTCAAGAAGCAAAACAATCATCATCAACAAATTGCAGATCTACAAGGTATACATTTCCATCATTTACATTTAAGCATTTGCAATTACTTTCTTTCAAGGTTGATTCCTCAACCGGGTTTGACTGAGGCAAACCCCTATCCACAACCCTTCTTCCCTTCTTTTCTGTGTGTAGGTTGTAGGTGCGCAACTGTAATTGTAGGTTTGGGCTTCATTTGCAGAGACGAAGAAACCCTTTTCGTTTCGCGGATTTTTTGGAGGATCATGTGCATTTTCGACACGGTCCTGACAGATTTTCTCCAAATTTGTAGGGCAGATTTGTATCAGTCTAAATATCTCAGATCCAAAGTTATAGTGCGATCCCAAACCAGTAGCTCCTCATTTCACCCATTTTATCTCTCTTTTTTGCATAGTCAACAAGTCAACTCTTCTATCTACAAAAGAGGGCAGATTACATTCCAACACTTGCAATCCACTTAGAATTCACATCCTTGTTTCCCTTGGATTTGGATCTAGTGGATTCAACCCCTCTTTTGAATGTAAAATATCTCCCAAGTGAAAATCATCCTAGTGATTTCCTTTCTCTCTCCTAGGTGGGGAATCACTAGGGTTGAATTTTCCACTTTACACCATCAAACTCTTTTTATAAAAAATCATCTTCTATTTTCCTGTGATCTAATGATTCAGTGAACTGTGGTTATTGTAGATATGGAGTAGTGGGTTGACATTGATGTCAACCTATGATAATAAATGTTCTTGTTTAGGTGTCCTGAAAGGATTTTTTTTTGCACTAGAAGTGATGATGTGTTGGCATTCAAGTATCAACATATGTTTGCATATTTGAATGTTTATGGTTGGATGTCAAAATGCACTAATGATATGTAGTTTACGATTGGATGGCAAATGTGCGATGTTCTGAAGTTTATGGTTAAATATTATCTCATTTGCATTGTATTTTTTATATCAGGTGTTTTGGATTGAATTTTTTATATCAGGTGTTTTAGATTGTATTTTTTATATGCGTTCTTAATTTGCATACAAAAATAAAAACTTGAAAAAACACGAAAAAATCTACCTAAAATGTATACATATATTATTAAAATAATTAAAAACAAAAAAAAATTTTAAAAAAAGAAAAAAAGCCTTTTAGCCCTACCTTGCTTGGCCGAAGGATTTCTTAGCCCCTATCCTGCTCCAGTTATTTCGGACTGTGGAAATGGGGGGCTAAGTGCAGTCGGCAGGTATATGTAGGGCCAAGTCCTACTCGACCGAGTATACCTCACCACCTGTCCTCCATGTAGGCACCACACAGACTCGATCGAGTAGGATTTTTTTTCCTCGCACTTAGCCTAAAGTGCGACACAACACTATAATGCCACCCCAATGTGATGCAACATCCTATGTGTATAATGTTGTACAAGTTACTATGAACAATAATTGTCAATTGGTTTTTACAGATGCGTTGAAAGAACACAATGCCCATTTGGGCGATGATCTCACAACTAGGCTATCAAATATCTTCAAGGTATAAATTATTCAATAGATATACAATGAAAACAAAAGATCTGTGCCATTGTAGTCGAATCAATTGGGCCTATAATTGGACAATCCCATTTTGGTGGTGGAATGTAAACACATTTATTCGTTGTTACCTTGCACGTTCTGTTATGATAGGTAAATTGAAGCAGGATAAGCTTACTTTTAGACAACACTGAATTATAAGTATGAAATTAATAATAGTCAAACAAGTAAAATAAGCAAAGATGCAAGCATGAAGTTGTTACATGATTAAGAGAGGAAATTACTAAAACTATTTCAACGCATTTATTTTAAAATTTTTTAAGTGATGTATTCTATTTACTTTAATTTTAAATCAAATTAGTTTCTTTGCAAACCAAATTCTTCACTACTCATGTATATAGTTTGATTTTATTACTAAAATGGAAAACAAATTACTTGTATAAGAGTATGTATAGCATGAAACAACAAGTCCACTTTGAAGCCATAGAAGAACCAAATAAAGTTGGTTCAATTACCTTATGTTGTACTTTGTAAATTGAAAGGCTGATTGTTACTGGCTTTTTTACTTGAATGATCATCTTGGTTTCTAAATCAACTGCCCAGTGTGAAGTTGCATGAGTTGACTTGGGTAAAACCAAAAAAGACTTCGACATAGTGGGAGAGCTCCTCTTATGCAATTTTGTCGTTGACATTACAAGGTTTATTGCTTTTTATTAAGGCTTTCATGGACACTTTCTATAGACGTCCAACACTTTACAAGCTTTGCATTTTCTCTCAGAACTTCTCAATTACAATGCAACTCTGTGAGACTAAGCTATAGTAACACAATTAACATTGAACCAAGTACGATCAAGAGAATCCATTACAATGGGCATTCAAGGTTTAATAAACATGGACTACATGACGGATACAATTGGCCTAAAATGTTTAAAAGAGAAGCAAGATAATTGCCACATCTTTAAACACTAAATTTGATCTCCTTGACCTTGTGGAGTCTATTTTTTTTCTTAGATATTATACGATTTTTGTTGGAAATAAAATTGTCATGCAGATTCACTATTTTGAATTCGTGCAATTTTATATAAAGGCTATTATTTGAAGCTTTTTGAACAAAATGTATTAAAGAGATGTCTCAAGAAATGAGATATATTCATAAATGCTCTAGTAGATATTCATGCACAATACAAAGACTAGGACAAGGCATGCAAGTAAATACCTCAACAAATTGCCATCTCAAGCAGTGAAACAAAGTAATTACAAACTTCACACAAAATGTATTTGTTGAAAAAGCTTCAGAAACTTCCAATAAAATGCAATTGGCAGAAGTAAAGCCGAAATTCCATGAAACATACCACCATTAGTAGGCATATGTAATGTTTCACAAAATATGTCAAGGTTTATGCTATAGTGAAGAGCGTTGGAATAGGGTATGATCATCCATCAAAGCATCAAGAATGGAGGAATTCTGGCAAATGTTATTTTTGTAAGCGTGCTTGTAGACAAGTAAGTGTAGAAGCCTGAACTCAGTGCATGGACCAAAATTGTTTGACAAAATGGCTCAAAGATACGTCATCTTCTAGAATACATCATTGTAGGATATGCGTTATAAAGGATATGTATGATTTGGATTGGTTGAAAGCGGCTTCAAAAACTTTGACCAAATACAATCGGCAGGCATCAAACCAAGTTCTACAAACATTGCCTCTCCCACTCATGCCAATCTACCAACAACATAAACGTAATGAAAATAATACATATAACAAGAAATAGAGCAAAATTAGAGTGGAACTAAAATTTAATGTGTTCTATGTAGACATGACCAACAGTAAAAATAGGTAAGCCCTAAAAACATTTTTGAGAAAGAACATTCAAAAAAACAGGTCGAAAACCAATCTCATGGCGAAAATTCAGTCAAACCAGTCACAAACAGTTGTTAGGTATGCAAATGGAAACCTGCAATTTTACAAGAAAACAAAAAGAGTAGGAAATAAAAAACAGAAACAATAAATATTTTGGATCGCTATGAACCATTATAAGAAATCTTATTGATAATTTCAACAATAGACTTTTAACTTCACAAACTGAAGGAAACTTGATCTCTACATGTCAAAACATATCCTTTAAATTTTTCCATACCTCTTTTCTATTTCTTTCTATGTGTAGTCCGGTTTGAAAGGTCAACTTTGCCTATGAATAAGTAGGGTTTTCAGAAAAATTGGAAATGGTAATAAAATCCTTATAGTATCGATACAGATGGAATAGGATTAACCTGGACAAAGACAGATGAGGAGATCTCAAATTTTGATGCACGTAACATAGATTCTTTCGCTCGTGGTGCAAATGCTACTTACTTGTTTCTCCTTTAAAGTTGCATCCAAATATTAAAGAACAAAAAACATTAATCAGACAATCGTACATGCAATAAAATTCATTAAGAGCTTTTTCATAACAAAGGGCAGTTAAACAGTCGCAATTACCCAACAAAATCTTTACATCTATTGAACACAATTTCCATTTGCACATTGTTTTTGCAGTCATTCAATCAATAACTTAAATATTTGGCCAATAGCCATAATAGAAATTCATTTTACCTATATGCATGAACTAAAGAGCTCCCTGAAGCTGGTGCAAGAAGACAGATGGGATGCAATGCAAAATGAGAACATAATACACAAAGACAATGCTTCTAGAAACAAACACTAACTAAAAGCACTTATGAAACAATGGACACTGCAATGTTTTAGTAGACCTGTTAATTCAAACATGACAAAGTATAATAAATTTGATTGATGATCACTATTAAATTCTTGTACGTGCATTAATGCCAAGCCATCAAATTAACATTAATGCACCGTTTCCAATAGTGATCAAACGTACCAAGAGACAAATGTTTGTAGACGTGTATTGTGGTGTGCATAATACAAAATTAAATGTAGCAAGTGCATAAACAATACAATGTACATTACTAATAGTTTTATGTATTCAATAAAAATACAATTGTCAAAAAACATATTAAATATGCATTCAATGAGATGACACTTGTACGAAAATACATCCTATAAGATAATATTTTATTTAGATTTTGTTGGATTTCACTGAATGAAATAATATTTTCGTAGATATTTCTAAAATTCAAGGATCATTTATCATTATGAAGGAGACCAAAAACTTTATTGATATTTGAGATGGTTGTAAATAATATTGACTATTTAATTGAAAAAAATACATTTTTTGCAATGACGTTGGCATAATAGATCAATAAGAAAATAGATAAATAGTAATATTTGAATTGTGAGAAAATATGTCAAAATTGAAACTATAGAAATATGAAGAAATTTTAAAAAATAGTTTCATATGATTGACTAGCGTAAAAGGTAGAATGCATTAATAATCTTATCAATAGACAAAAACTAATAAACAATAAATAATGTCTCCTCAACATACTAAAATATATTTCCTATCGACCTAAGCCTTACACCCTCTTTCGCGCAAGTGCTAGTTAATATTTATTTCTGAAAAAAAATAAAAATCACCTCGCTGCGTCGGGAAAAAGCTACCTGAGTGGAAGCGATGAAAAGGGTTTAAAAAGTTAAAATAAATATTCATCTGAGTTGCCGACATAATAATATTATAAGAACTTCCCGCTGAGAAGCCAAAAACTGGTAGCAGTTGTTGAAATGGACACCCCTCTTTTTGTGTCACTCCTTACTGTTTTCCCACTATCACTTGACGGGGATACCTAATTCGGCTTCATTTGGCGGACCCTGCTTTCCCGTTAAATGCCACTACCCAAAGCAGAGGCTCTGCCGTCTATTGACGTGAACGGGAAAATGACTGCCTCTACGGATACAAGTCACGTCGTAATCAAGCGCCACGTCAGTGAGGACTCCGAAGCGATGCTCACTTTGACGTCATGTGACGGGACTTTTTTCACTTTCTCTCAACGGCACACAAGTTCCGTCATCGGCAATTCACTCTGTTTATACGCGGTAACAAGTCCGTCCGATGACGGATATGCGGGAAGCCCAAAAAATAATGGCGAAAATGCCAAGATGTGACGGGAAATTCCCTGGGGAGTAGAAAATTGGCCTAGTAATTAGATGCCCTGCAGATCGTTTGTCTGTCTATTGACGGGAAATTTGAGGCTTAGGGTTTGAGTATAGCGAAGAGTGATGGAAAACCCTGGCCTGTGGTGTTATGCAGGAAAATTTGCAGGAACTTAAGGGCTGATAAACCTTGTCAGACAGAAACTTTGAGGGGGATATGATAGCAAACTTGCAGAAGTTTATTTGAAATTTTGAAAGGCTGGGGTTTGAGAAGATGAGATGCTAGAATTCCTAGGTTGGTAAATTCTACTCGGCGGACGGCTAAGGTTTGAGAAGGATATTGTGGAGAGGAACTGGGATTTTATTTTCAAATAGAATCCTATTTGGGGAGAATTTGAAAGGGCTAGGATTTAATTGAAGGATTTTGAAAAGATACAGGGTTTTGAGCCCCTATTTGCACCTCTTGATGGAAAGTTTGATCGGTTAGGGTTCGAGAGAGGAACAGTGAAAAGGTTAAGGGATTCTACGTCGGAAAAGGAGAAAATCTGCTGGAGTAGGGTTGGATGCAGCATTTATAGAGTTTAGACCTTGAGATAAAGAATGGCGAGTGATGATGATGAGTATCGCAAGGCAAATTTATTGTCTCGGGCTGAATGGCATCCAGACACGGTGGCCCGCTTGATCGATGGCTACGGGGAAAAGTGCGCCAACATCAAGGGGTACCTGAAGACCAAAGACTGGGAAGAAATCGTGAAATACGTGAACATACAGTGCGAGGGTTCCAAGGTTCCCAAGACAATGAAGCAGTGCAGGGAAAAGATCGACAGCTTGAAGCGGCGTTACAAGCTGGAGAAGAGGCGGGTGGAGATCCGTGGCTCGAATCACGTGAACTGGTCCTTCTTCGATAAATTGGACGACATTATGCGCAATTTGAGGCGGAGCGGCAATATATCGGAAGGACATTCCTTTGAGGTCGCAGAGGCGCTGGATTTCGAGGGATTTGAAGGGGACAGCCGCTCAGATTTGATGATTTCCAATAATAAAGGTAAAGCATCTTGTATTGAGAATTCTTCAGATGTTTTCTTAGATGACGGAATGCACACCGACGGTAATAATATTCATAACAATATCAATAGAACGAGCAGTCGTAGGGTTCGGGTTGAACTCCAGGATAGCAAGGGTAAAAGACAGGCCGCGGGAGCACCGGATCGCATGTCTAAAAGAAGCTGTCTTAATCCAAACCCTAGTCCTCACGGTAGCCTTAGTCCCAACCCCGTCCGGGCCCTTGCAGATGCTCTGGTGAGTTTCTCTGAAATTTATTCTAGAATTGAGAGTGCCAAAATGGAGCTGTTTACAAAGATGAATTTGGAGCTTGCAAAGCTTCACAAGAAGAAGAAGAAAAATCCGTCTTCGTCTAGTATGAACTGTGCAGAATCCGACAAATGCAGGGCTTCCCAGTAGTTCTACGATGTTGATAACTGAGTTTTCTCTTAACGGGAATTAATGTGCACAATGCAACTGGGCAATTTGAGTGTTTTCCTTTGCTTTGAAGGAGGTGGTGAATAAGTTTAAGCGAATGTTGAGAATCAGTTATGAGGACTTGCCTCTTGTTAGAAACCAGCCTTGGTCTGTGTTGCAGAGGAAAAGCAAAGTGGCAATCAAGAAAGCTATAACTAGGCTTGTTATTTGGAGGCTGAATGTGATAATCGGGTGAGTCGTCTGTAAATTACAACTAGCTTTGTACTTAAGTCTGTTATGCTAGTGGTGTATGATGTTTACAAGATATCTATCATAGACATAGCTATGCATTTTCTTCACTTGCTTTGGGTTAAATTTTGCAGTTTTAATTACTGTCGGATACTCTAGCTTGATACCCACTCATGTTTGATTTCGGTAAAAAATTAAAAGCTGGTTGTATTACTGTTGTGATTTATAATTCAAAATGAGATGATGTTGGAATATACTGGAACTTTGAATGACTATGGCTTTAATCCCTTAAAAGTGTAATTTCTATCAGTACCATGTTCCCGTTTAATTTGTTCCTTTCTTTACTAGATTTTGATTAAGCTTGTTGGAAGAAACTTGCTGGACAAAAAACATTGATATTGATGCTCATACTC
Organism: Cryptomeria japonica; assembly: GCF_030272615.1. NCBI lineage: Eukaryota > Viridiplantae > Streptophyta > Pinopsida > Cupressales > Cupressaceae > Cryptomeria > Cryptomeria japonica. The sequence goes on from NC_081414.1 coordinate 346,482,926, forward strand.
ATAATTTCTAAAAAGTCACAATGATGAATTATTTTTAAGGGTTGTCTAAACTTTGTTTGAAGCAAATGGATTCATGAATCAGCAGAAATAGAGTTTGAATATCCAATGATACCTCCAATTTTGGGAAGAATAAAGTTGTAAGTAGACAATGAGAAAGTTTGTCCGCTGGAAATTTTAGAAGGGAAATGCCAAATCTAATTCAGTAGAGTGAAAACATACATTATAGAGCACAGATTACTTAAACTACAGTCAAATTTGGATTGGCAAGGCCCCTTGCAAGTCTACAATTCATCTACTCTGTCGAATTTATATGCTTCCAACTTTCCAAGATTTGCTATGCACCAAAGAGAAGCTTGCTCAACTATCATCCAAACAGTAATTCTTGAATATTGATATATCTGGGAAGTAATTGGATTTTCAATTCAAGAACAGTGATTGGTGTTGAATTTTTCTGGATAACTTCACAAATCATTTTTTCTTCAGTCCATTAGTGCGTCCTTTTATCCATGAAGATAATTGGATATGCAATATAATGAACCATGGTTGGTCATGAATGTGATCTATATTCATTTGAGAACCAGGTTGCATAAATCAAATATACTACACTGTCATCTGCCAGTTTTTATCAGATGTCCTTATCTATAATATCTTCAAAGGCACTCTGTCTACATTTGTATGCCCATTCCCTTGGGTTACATGGGAATGTATTTTCTTAGAACCAACAGTTCTAATAATCCACACCTGCGTTAGAAATCTACAAACTAATGCTTTAAAGTATTGACCTCCAAGGAGCAAAAGAAGTTTTTTTTTTCACAAAATGAGATTCCACAATGCCAAGAAAAATTGTGGTGGCATAATGCTTAGGATTGCTTTTTGCGCCACAGGCAATTTGGCATATGATGTTTTATCTTAGTCTACAAATTGATGGTTGTGCATATACGCAAATCCAAATAATTGATGCATGCCAATGTCTTGAGATGACATCATCCCCTTCCCAGCAATGAACTGAATGCTATAATTCAAAATATTTAACCCTTGAATTGTCAATTCCTTAGCCTTTTGCTTATTATCTCACCTTATTTGGAAATTAACTTGTCAATAAGTTTACTGTTGACTTTACTTTTGGATACGTATTATGCCATGATGATTGTGTAATCCAGTTAGCTATTTTTTTTCTTTTGACTTGCTCCTCTCCGTGTTCACTTATTATCTCAAAACATGCTTGGTCCAAGAGAGCAGCTATAATTTGATTTCAGAAAAAAGTTTAAAACTGGTAAGTTTACATTTTTCAGTGTCGTCTATTCGTTCTTAAAATTTTTGGCTGCCTTCCCTCATCTAGCTCATCTGTGATCAATTTTAGAATCAGCTATAAGAAAATCATTTCTTTCCTAATTTAAAATCTGTCTTGCTGCTCCATCCTTAATATTTGCTGTTTGGACTCCGTCCTAATTAAATCTCATGTTTCATTTGACTTCTCTGCAGGGCCTAACAACCTCTGCACTGAGAATTTTATCAAGCCTACTTATTTTTCCATTCTTCTCTGCAGGGTTAACACCTCTGCACTGATAATTGAATTAAACTCATTAATTTTTCATTCTTCTGTGCAGCCAGTGTAGGGAGCATGTTGCCACCTCCAGATTTTGGCGTGATTTAGTTTAATTTCCTAAGAACATTATTGTAGATGTATCCATAAATTACCAGCGGAATAAAATTAGATTTAAACATGAATTCTGTGTTGCATGCCCTTATAGATTTCCCAAAGTATTAGATAATTTAGTTTATGAATAAACTTCAGGTTTTAAAATCTTCATAGTGCCAAAGTTGATTTTGGAATGATATGTTAGAATGCAATTTTGTGTAGTTTATAATGACCTAGAAGAATACCGTGGTAGAATGATTTGAAATATGGCTAGGAACATTTGTGAAATGAGGCATTTGTCTATGATTTTTTATTTCATTACACAAATTTTTCCTCATTGGCTTCTCATAGCATCCGGTTCCCTGCTTCTCTTTAACCTCTTTCCCTTACTCCCTCACATCATCCTCTTGTCTCAGCCTTGTACATATCAGCTTAAGGAACTTTTCTTCTGGCTTTATATTTTTCTTTTCTTTTTTATCTGGCCATCGAATTCCTTTATGTCACTATCTTTAAATGATTATGCTATTTTGATTCGGTCAATGCTCCAGTTAATGCATATAGTCGTTTGGCCTATGTGCATTTATGTTATTGAAATTTGATTTAAAACATGTATTTTTCTCTTAGTAAAATTTATTGCTTCCCTTCTCTCCTTTTTCTCTAAACAAATCAATATGCATAATAAACAGCTTCTGGATGGATTTGATTGTGTGCAAGTTTTTAATCATCATCATGGATTGTGGAAATCTAAAAGAATTAATCAATATTCATTTTAGAAGTTATACATAACTTTTGTTTAGCCATGGTTAGAGTACATACAATATATATGATTGACAATTTTTATGCAGCAAGTGTAACATAGCTTGAATGTGCCAATATTTGGATTCTGAGTACTTACTTGCTAGTATAACTTGATCATAAATTCTTGAATCTCTGAAACTAGTGTCGGAAATTCCTGGAGCATAGCTTACAGCTCATAAATGATATTAACAATATAAAGTCAGGTTGCAGCTTTTATAAATTATGCTCTTTAGAATTTGAGAGAAGAGATTGCTTGTATAAGGCATTTATAATGCTTTCGCAGTTGAAACTATTCAACCCTTTTTCTTGAGTATTGAACCAGAACTACAGGCATGCTTTCAATTGTATAGGATTTCAAATTGATCTGTACATGAATACTGCAGTCTTCAATCCGGAAGAGGTGCATCAATGTATCAAATAATAAAGCTCTTTCTTTTTGGCCAGTATGCAAGAAATGATGTTTATTGGCTCCTCCTTTTTTGATAATGGTGCTTGTTTCCAGAGGAAACAGGAAAATTTAATAAACATTTTTCGTTTGCAAATGATTTTCTAATGGACATGTTGAAGTAGTACCCCTCCCTTGGGGTATTCATATGAGATTTGTACCGCTGTACTTTTAAGTGAGATTGGTCAGAACTTAAATGTACATTCTCTAGCATGATTTGTACTTAAACTATCGAGTGAGATCGAATTTTGGTATTTCACATTAACAATCTCCCTTTCTTTCTGGGATTTTTTGTGGGAATTGAAGAGATCAGTCTGCCAACCAGCGAACGAACTGTATTTGGCTTGACAAGCTCTCATTTTGAGGACTTGCACATTATTTGAACAAAACCCTTAGCTTCTTATAATTTGATACCATAGCTGTATGAACAACGAATGTTGTTGATTAAAGTTTAAGTTGTCTGTCTATTTCTTAACAGTTGTTCGAAAACAAACTCTGCATATACCAGAGGAATATCTTTTTCTATTTGTATTATTATTTTTCTTCGTACCGCATCTAAGGTTTTGTTAGCATTGCCTCCTGCATAGGTTTATTGCTATTATTTCTCCAGTATCAGTCAAGACGCAAAATTCTTATAGCTCACTATGATAAATCTATATCCCTTTTAGTTGATATTACTCATATATTCAGGAATCTGAAATATAAATGGATTCATCCTTTAGAACTCTTGGTTATTTGATGTGTCACGGTTACATGCTCCATGAAACTAGAAGTGGTAGTTAGAGTCGAGTGCTTTTTCCTCTCTAAGAAGTTAGTACGATATGGCTTCATACGTAGTAAATAATGCGCAGATTTTGGAATTAATCAAGATAGTTGTCTTCATTATGCAAGGTTCCTAATGGTGAGCTATCCTTTTGGGCTCTGTTCATTAATATAAAGATGCAGTTTCTCTCTAAGGTGATGCTTTCTGTTAGTTTTCTAAAACAGCTGAAGTGACTCGGTTAAAATAATCTATTGTGTTTCTATATCTGCCACCTCATGTCATTACGCTTGCGGGTTATTCACCTAGTTTTAGGAATTCCACGCATGGCTCAAATAACTGATGCGCAGCAAAGACAACGGGCACTGATAATTATGGGTGCAAACAACTTTGTTGATATTTGTTTATTTATAGTGAAGTGCAACTTGGGATGCTGAAAAACATGTAAAGAGAACTAAGAAAATTGTTAAATGGATATTGGTAGGGCTGCCATGAACGGGTCATTTAATACGTGAATATGATTTATTTTTTAATTTTATCATGGCGTCATTTGTTTTTTGGTCAATACCTTGTTAATTCAATCTATAGGCTTTGTGTATATGTCGGGAGGAATTCTAGAGCGTAGATAAATTAAAAAAAACAAACTAAAACTACAAAATTAAAGTTTTAGCCAACATAATTTAATTTAGAAATAAAACACACACATATGGAATAAATAACTTTACGGTAGTAGGTTTTTTTAAAAATATAATGACATCGAAATTTTTAAAAATATAAAAATGTTTTTAATTTTAATAAAACATACAATTATATGATATTCCCTACATTTTTCAAAAGAATAAAATAAAATCAAGAGTCATATAAAAATAAAACAACACTGCACACTATAGATAAAATAAAACAATTATCTAAAATTACATGTAATAAATAAAATAACTCAAAATTTAAATAAAATAAAAAAATAAATATTGAATAGATGTATTTAAAAGATCTACACGAGTGTAAATAATAAATAATAATTTTAATTGTTTGTGAGATTTAGTGACATCCAAATCGTCATGAACGGACTCAATGATTGGCGGTAAAGCTAAAGAGGAACACCAAAGATAGTAGTGGAGCAAAATCTCAAGAAAACATGACAAATAATAGTTACTAAATAGTAAATGGTAGGTAATATGTTCCATTAGAAAGGATGCTTGCGTTCCATAGGGAAATGTACCACCTACAAAAGCGGAAAGAAGAACATGGTAACTACCTAATTATAGAAAGTATAAGTCATTATGAATTTCATGGACAAATTTTGAAAGAGATCATGAACTAAAGTAACACTCAAATCTTGAAGAGAATCATAAATGGATTATTATTATTATTTTATATAAATTATCTGGGCCACATTATTTATTTATTTATTTTTTGATGGAATTTAGATTGAAGAGATGGATGGTAGAGCTACATTGGAGGACGAGGGATAAGGGGAGTAAGGAATGGGAAATTACCAATGAAAGATGAAAACAATATTTGTATCTATTTATGTAGCAATAATTAATACTATGTTGCTTGTTAAGAATATTGGTTCTAAATATAAAGGTTTAGATAGGCATAAAAAAAATATTTTTTGATACTTTTTTGTTGTTTAACACTGTTTGATGAGCTCAACTTGTCATTCATCACCATAACATTCATAACATTCAATTGATTGGATCTTGACCAATCACTATTAACACGTTAGGGATAACACTTGATTGGATGCACTCAACCAGATTCCATCTCCCTATCCCCTTTGTTATGAAGGGGCATCGAGTCCCTTCTACCTCACTCTAGTGTGCCATTGTGGATTGAGGTCTTTGTGATGCATATCTCTTCCATGAATTTATTGGTTCATGTTCATAAGACTTTTTGTAAATGTTAGTAGGACCACATTGATTGATGTCTTTTGGTTGAGATGGTCACTACCTTCTTGACCTATCAATTTAAAATTGTTGTGTTCTTACAGGTCCTATCTTGGTTTATCCTATGTAGCCATGGCTAGTTTGGGGACTTCCTTTGGTTCTTGCACTCCTTAGTGTGGAAAAAGCTTGTCATCTTCTTTGTTCACACTCCTATTTTCTCATGGTTTGTGGGTAGGATGTGACTAGTAACGATTTTTTTTATGCTTGTTAAAGCATGATTTGTAGATTTAATCACTTTTGGCCTTATCTCTCAAACTTGCATAAGTGTTTTTTGGAGTCTTGGAGGCCTTTCACTAAAGGTGCAATCAATCTTTTGGTGCAAGGGATTCTTTATTGAAGGCTTTCAAATTTTGAAGGATATGTAGTTGTTGTTGGATGGTAGGTTGTAGATACGAGGCACACATTCCCTCTCTCTCAAATTTTGGTTTCATTCTTTCAAATCCATGACTAAATATTTCAATATTATGCCAATTTGGTTAAGGTTGCCTAATCTCCCTCATCGATTCTAGAAAGGTTCCTACATTGAGGACATCAACAATGCTATTAGTCAACAATCACTGTTGTCTTATAATCCAATAACAGGGAAATGGGTGTGGAGCGAAAACAAGCAGGAATCGCAAATTTCAAATTGGGAAATGGCGGAATTCCAAGGGAAGGCGGAATTCTTGGGGAAGGCGGATTTCCTGGAGATTGCAGTTCTTTTGGGATCGGAACTGGCAAACAGGCAGGAGGTCAGGCATCTCAAGGGTCAGAAGAGGACAAGGAAAAAACAAAACCGGGAGAGGAAAAAGATTCGAACCCTGGGGACCCACACGACAAAGTTAAAGGCAAAAAATGGTCTTCGCTCTTTGGAGTGAAGCTGTTGGTTAAATCTGGGCTTCCAGAAGTAACAAACATTTCAGACCCCGCCTCTGGGCTGGTCGCTTTTTCCGTTTTGGACAAAGTGGTCGATATGACTGTAGCTGGACTATCTATGACATTAGTGGGATGATTCTCTGGCTTTAGGCTTAACATTGATGATGTTAGGAATTTCATAAGGAGAAAATGGCTTGTAAAAGGACAAGTGGAAGTGGCAGCGCTGCCTAGAGGGTTTTTTACTTTCGCTTTCAATTCTGAAGAAGACATGAATAAAGCTCTCTACGAAGGCCCCTGGATGTTTGGCAAGTCTTCCTTGGCTCTTCAGAAATGGGCCCTGAATCTCATCCTTGATGAATCCTTCTTTGTTTCTGCACCAGTCTGGACGTGCCTCCCGGGTCTTCCGTTGGAATACTGGAATGAGGAAGTTTTCAAGGGCATTGCGAAATCCTTTGGAGAACTCTTGTCGATTGACCCGATGATGGCGGCTAAATCAAGGTTAGTCTTTGCTGGCATTTGCGTAAATGTTAATCAAATGACAAATATGCCTCAATACATAGATATCATATCTAAACTAGGAAAAAATGGTCTCAAGCTATTGATTATGAATCTCTATCGTTTGCCTGTTTCCACTACAAAAAATCGGGGCATTGGGCAAAATCATGTCCGCTCAAGAAATGCAAGGAAATCAAGGCTGATAGCAATACCAAGAACAAAAAGATCTCGCAAACGATAAATAAAAAAGGAGACTCATCAACAACCGAGTGTAACCAAAATAAGGATGCAACGGATTTTATGAATGAAGTCAAGAGGACTGAGTAGCAGTAATGATAAACAAGATTGTGTTTGCTCCAACGACCTACCAGAGAGATCTAAAGAAGCAGAGCAAGGAACTGAGTTGAACAATAAAAAAAATCCAAAGGGCTAGGAGAATGGATCTGTTAGTTAGGAGAAGGAAGAAACCATTCCGGACTAGGAGGATGGATCAGTTAGTCAGGGGAAGGAAGAAACCATTCTAGCCTCTTCACTCTCTAAATCGGCCGAGGAAAACTTTAATGAAGCTCAAGACCCTTCTGATATTGAGCCCTTATTGCTTTTAACTAATGGAAGCCCAAAGCCTCTTCTATGTAAAACCCCTTCTCAAAGTGTGGATATGCTGGATGGGAATCTCCGAATATCCGGTTTGAGAGAAGGAAAATCGAACAAGGAGGAACTCAATGGAGGAATCTCAACTAGAAGCAAGATCAAGAAAAAGATAGATGTTGGAAGTCAAAATAAAAAGCAGGGAAGGCCATCCCTAAAACATCAAAGGGAACAGGAAAGCTGGAAGAACCGTGTTGATGGAACACAGTGTTCCATCGAGTCAGCCCTATCCCCAGTTAAAGTATGAAGATAATATCCTGGAATATCAGAGGGTTGAACGCCCCTCATAAGCAGGATGTGTTACGAAACATCATCAGAGATCATAAACCGGATGTGGTCCTTGTTCAGGAAACCAATATGTCTAAAGAAAAAGTTGAAAAGATCAAAATTTTCAAGGAAAATGGAGTCATAGGATCTAACTCGGAGGAAGCTTCTGGAGGAACTGCGATTTTTTGGAACAAAAAAACTATAATAGGAAAGGAAATCATCTTTGCTTTTAATAGGAACTCAGTTCAACTTGAGCATATTAAGGACAACTTTGTTTGGGTGTTATCTAATGTCTACGCTCCTAATACCAAATCCAAGAGAGCTAAATACTGGAAAAGCCTTGCAACTGACATACTCCAGTTTGCTGATCAAAGCTGGATTATCATGGGAGACTTCAATACCCCGCTCAAAGATAAAGAGAAGATTGGGAGGTATCCCTTTACAACTTGATGGGAAACAAGACCTTATGGACTTCATTAATGACCAAGCTCTCATTGATGTGGATCTTCAGGGTATCAACTACACCTGGACCAATAGAAGAACTGGAGCTGATCTGATTCAAGTTAAGCTTGATAGATCTTTAATCTCTCCTGACTGGTTTTCTAAGTATAGCTGCTCCCTTGCTTCTATTATCAAAATTGGGTCAGACCATTATCCCATCTCCTTCACTGCCAATTCTTTTTCGGCCAAGAGAAACTTCCCTTTCGGATTTGAAAAAGCTTGGCTCTCCCATCCTTCTCTGGAAGCTTGTATTGCTGAATGTTGGAACTTTGAAGTGGAGGGTAAGGCTCTATTTAGAATTGCCAAAAAGCTCAACATTCTTAAAGCTAAAATTAAAACCTGGAACAAAGAGACTTTTGGGGACATATTCAAGAGCAAAATTCAAGTCAAAGCTGAAATAAAGGATGTTCAGGATAGAATCCAAGAGGTTGGGCTGACTGAAGATCTTAGGATGGCTGAAAATAATCTTTTATCTAAATACCACACCATCATCTCTAATGAAGAGACTTTCTGGAGACAAAGATCCAGAGCCTTGTTCCTGAAGGAAGGCGACAAAAACACCCGCTTCTTTCACTTAACTGCTCTTAAGCATAGGGCAGCCAACAGAATATCCAGACTATCCTGCAACAAAGGTATCCTAACAGAGGATTGCGACATTAGGAAGGAAGCTCTCGAGCATTTCAGTACCCTGCTGGGTGAAGTGGATAACCTGGATTTCAGCAATCAAAACATCCTTTTACAAGCTATTCCTTCTATCCTGACGGAAGCTGATAACCACCTTTTATCTCGTATTCCCTCTAATCTAGAAATCAAAAAGGCGGTGTTCTCCTTTTAGGGCGATAAATCCCCTGGATCGGACGACTTCCCTATGTTTTTCTTCCAAAATTCCTGGCACATAGTGGAGGCTGACATATGCAATGGTGTTAAAGAATTCTTTGGCTCCAGAAGACTTCTTAAGGAGCTGAACGCCACCTTCATAGTCCTTATCCCAAAGATCTCTGGAGCTGATTCTCTCAACAAGTTTAGACCTATTAGCCTGTGTAACTCTGTTTATAAGATTTTATCCAAGGTTCTGACTTCTAGGTTGTTGGAAATTCTTCCTAGGATTATCTTTGTCCAGCAGAATGGCTTTGTCTCCGGAAGACAAATTTTGGATTCCATTATCTCCGTTCATGAAAATATCCACTCCCTGAAAGTGGCGAATAACCAGGGATTCTTTTTAAAGTTAGACATGGCTAAAGCTTTTGATAGAGTGAATTGACAGTTTCTCCTTAGGATCATGAAAGCGTTTGGTTTTGGTTATAAAGTTATTCAGCTCTGCTCTCAACTTATGGAAACCTCCTCCTATGCTGTTATTGTCAATGGTTCCCCGTCCAGTTTCTTCAAAAGCTCTAGAGGTCTCAGACAGGGGGACCCCATATCCCCTATCCTGTTCACCATTCTTGCTGAATGCTTGGGCAGATTCATTCTCAAAAATGTGGAAGACGACAAACTTAAGGGTTTGAAACCTTCTTCTTCCAATGTTGTTTGTTCTCATGAACAATTCGTCGATGACACTATTACAATGGGGGAAACCACCATCATGGAAGCTAATAATATGAAGAATATTCTGAATACTTATGAATCTGCCTCTGGCCAAAAAATCAATTGGGATAAAAGTTCTTTGTTTTTCATCAATACCCCAGTCCAAAAGCAACTAAGGATTGGAAGGATTCTTGGCTGCAATATCTCTAAGTTTCCCTCTACTTATCTGGGGCTTCCTCTGTGTCTTAAGCCTGAGGACTCCTTCTGGAACAAGCCGATAGACAAACTTAACCTGAAACTTGTTGGTTGGAAAGGGGTTGTCCTTAGTCAAACGGGCAAAATCACTTGGCTCAAAGCCACTCTCCAAAACCTTCCTGTGTATGCTCTCAGCCTGTTCAAAATCCCCACAAAGTTTGCGGAAGCCATTGAAAGAATCCAAAAATAATTCCTTTGGTCGGGAGTGGAAGTCAAAAACATAATTCCCCTTATTGTCTGGAATAAAATCTGTTCCCCTAAGGCCTCAGGTGGGTTGGGTTTAAGGAACATTGGTTCTATGAACAAAGCTTTATTAGCCAAACAAATTTGGAGATTCAAAGGGGAGGAAAGAGAATGGAACTCTATCTGGAAAAACAAATATCTCTATATGCAACCTTCTGAGGAAGAATTATTTGATAACTCTTTCATTGTTGAAGGATCCGCTATATGGAATGCTGTGCAATCCGCTAAAAGCTGGGCCGCTGCTGGCAGAACTTGGAACCTTGGGGATGGGAGGAGAATAAGATTTTGAGAAGATAGACGGATCCTGGATAAACCTCTGGAGGAAATTCCAATCCTTAAAGATTGGAAAGACCGGTTCAAAAGCAGGTATGGGGAAAAGGTCAGAATTACTGGATAAATGGGAACTGGATTAATTTTAGCCAACAGTGTCCAGGCCTCAAGTTCCTTCAGATTGCTCTCTCTGCTAATATCCATAGAGACATCAAAGATGACAAATTGATATGGAGGGAAACCCAGGATGAGATTTATTCTGTTTCCTTTGCTGTGGCTATTCATAATGACTCAGTGGAAGAAATTCCCATTTGGGCTAAAGTTTGGAACAAGAAGTTAGTTCCAAAGGTCAATATCTTCTTCTGGATTTTCATCCAAAATAAGGTATTAACCTTGGACAATCTTCATAAAAGAGGTATTATTTTTCTTAATAGGCATTCTCTTTGCTGTAGGGAAGAAGAGACGGCTTACCACATTCTCAATCAATGCACTTTTAGCCAGGATATCTAGAAAATCATCCTAATCAGGTGGAACCTGAGCTGGGTTTTCCCGAACTCCCTTGGGGACTCTTGGCAGCAATGGCATTGCCCTAATTCTAATCCTAAAATTGTGGAAACTTGGAGATTTACTTTGCCGATTGTTATCTGGAATATCTGGAAAGAGCGCAACAATAAGATTTTTAGGGATAAAAGGGCTATTCCTGAAGTGGTTGCAGATAAAATCTTTAGGAGTATTTTTGAATGCCTCTATTGCACTGATCAGGGACCTGCTGCTAAAGATGATTTTAAAGACAGGTGGAACCTTTCTACCACTACTTCTAGCAAGGAGACTGGAAGAGAAGGTCTGGTCTAGTGCTTTCCTCCTCAGGGATGGATTAAGGCTAACTTTGATGGGGCTTCTAAAGGGAATCCGGGTAAAGCTGGATATGGGGGCATTGTCAGGAATTTTGCTGGAAGTTGTCTTAAGGCCGTGGCTGGACCTCTGGGGAATCAAACTAGCCATTTTGTCGAAGCCTCTGCTGCCCTGAACATCTTAATTATAGCAAAAAATCTAAATTATGATAAATTATGGCTTGAGGGAGATTCACTTAATATCATTAAGTGTTTAAAGGGGGAATCAAAGCCTTCTTGGTTTATTGAAAATATCATCATGAAAGCTAGGGAGATCATTGCAAGTTTCAAAGAAATTATTATTCAACATGCTTTCAGAGAACAAAATAGTGTTGCAGATTGTTTAGCGAATACTGGGGTTAACTTTGACTCCCAAATGATTTGGCACGAGGAGGATCTGAATTTAAACATTAAAGAGTTCCTTAGAAAGGACTGTTATATGGGCAGAGAAGGACAATTTAATCATGACAAGTAAAAAATATCATTTATGCCTTGCTGGAAAGGCCATCACTACTTGGCATTGCGGCAGATCTTCAACAACCTTTAATAATTTGACGCATGCTTTGTGGGTTACTCAGTTCAAAAACTTGAGCAACATCGGGAAAGAAGGTTTTAATTTGCAGAGAAATAGAGCAGATAGCCCATTTTCGAAGATGGGAGGAGACCTAAGGCGGGAAGAATTAGACAATACGTCGACTTGGAAAGCGATGCCAAAAGTCTGGGCGAAATTGGAGAAGGGCTCCCTCACCAACTTCATGGAGAAGCTCGTGGACTATGACAAAGGTAGGGTTAACCAAGCTGTTTCTAAGATTTCTGAAAATTGGTCTAATGGCTCTTTAAAAATTTATGGAGTTAAGTTTAAGCTAGACGCTGGGCTCATATCCACTGTGACCGGAATGCCCCACATTGGGCTTAATTTCTTTCGAGACCTTAAAGTCTCCAACAACGTGGTCAATCTGTTCCCACGGAAAGAGAAAGAGGGTTAAAATTGGCAAAGCCACTGGGGGCTACTACAAAGTTGCAAACATCAAGAAGCCGTGGGGCTGGGTTCTGAATGCAATTATGGAATACATCACGGTTGAAGGCCGTTTCTCCAAGGCCCACACCTACCACTTCGTGCTCTTAAACCATTTCAGACACGACAAAAAGTTATCCCTGCCCTACTACCTTTTTCGGTCCCTTTCCAGGTCCCTCAATAAACACAGGAATAACCCTTCTAGCCCAATTCTCCATTGCGGGCTTCTGTTGCTCATCTATGAGCATTGCAAAACCCTCGCCCTGCTGGAAAATAAGAGGATTTCCGCCTCTCCAGACAAGAGAAAGATGGAAGAGGGAAAAACCAGCAAGGAGAAGGCGTCCTCCAACAAAAAAAGGAAAAGTGTTTCTGGGTTGGAAACAGAGGAAATAGTTAAGGAAAGCAACGAAATGGAGACAGACGACTCCAACGGTGAAGATAGCTGGAAAGACGAGGAGCTGGGTAATGAGGAAGAAAGTTGGGATAATGAGCCTAGTCATGAAAGCCCTATCCTCAGCGAATGCCCTGGTAAGGACAATAGCCATCTGATGGAAGAAGTGGATCTCAAGGATAACAAAGAAACCGAAGTGAATTTTGAGAAGGAAACGAACAAAGATTCTGAGAAGGACCTGACTAAGGAGAGGGATAGCGAGGATAAGGAATGTGCTAGTAAATGGCTTATCCTAGATAACCTCAAGAAACTCCCTAATGCGAGAATGGATTACGATAGATGGACCTATGAGATCCTGAAAAACTTGGAAAAAAAGGGAATAAACTCGAAGGAGAAGAGGGAGGATGAAAACAGAGAGCAGATTAAATGGAAGCATGAAATGGAGCATAAGGTAAAATCATTGGAAGAGGGAAAAGAAGCGATGAAAAATCTGATGGGCGTTATCCCAAGTATCCTCTCTGCCATCACTAAAAACCTGAAGGACATCGCCAAGGTCTTTGACCATACCTGCACTCCAAATCCGGTTGTGGATCTTGACCTGGATGATGAGACCATCCAGACTGGAAGCGATGATGCTACTCAGGTGGGTGGTACTACGAAGAGAACCAGAGCTAGCGTCAAGAAAGCTGTGGCTGCTTTCGCTAAGGATCCCCCTAACCTCAAAGACAACATCAAGGTGCTGCATGAAATTAGCAACACCCTGGCAAAAGCCTTGGAAAAAATCTGAATTCTGGAAGGCTTGCTGGCTTAATGGGGCTTTTTTTGGTTTTTTCTGGTTATCCGTTGGTTTTTTGTGGTTCTGATCTTTTCTGTTTCTCGTCGCTTTTGCTGTTTATGCTGTTTTAGTTCTGTTTGTAAAGGGTTTCGGGGCCCCTTCAAAACCTGCTTTTTCCTTAATAAAAAACAATGCTATTAGTCATTTTTTAAAGGTGGATTTAATAACATCTAACATCAACCACTCTACCTTTGCTTGTATTTTGGTGGACATAAACATTTCCCAGGCTCTTCATTGGGATGTTGTCTTGATGGTTGAGGAGAAGCGATAGAGTCAATTGTTTGATTATGATAACGTATTGTTTTGATGTAGATGGTGCTTTGCTATTGGACATCTTGCTTTTAATTATCTTTGTTCTCATCTTAGGATTGCAAGCTTAGCTACATGACAACCAAATTCCTTCCTTGATCATTTGATTGTGGATGTTTTTTTCTTTTTCTAACTTTGGTTGATGAGTTTTCTTGTTCCCCCTTGTTGGTGGACCGCGATGTGATCTTAGAGGCTCCTTTTGAGGTGGATTCCCTTAGGATTGACAAAACTCAAGTGATTTCATTATTCCCATAAGGACTTCTCCTTTTGATATGGTTCAAGCACACCCTTTGTTTGATTCCATTCTCTTTTCAATGAGATGTAGCCATCCTTGGTCTTACTCTAGCTACAAATTTTATGCAACATGTCTTTGGTTAGACATTCTTCCTCATTACATGAGGTGACTAGTTGTGGCATCAGTTGAGGAATCCCTCCTCTCTCCATGATTAGAGGGTTTAAATAATGGCTCGTCTTGGATGACTCTCTCAAAGAAGGAAGCAAGGTCTACCTAAATTTATTTCAAAATCTCATCATTAAGTTAAGGGTGTGTAGATTGCAAGGATGAGGTGAAACATAGTGTAGGTTGGTGTTGGTTGTTTATGAACGATAGCTTGGTTGTAGTTATGTTGTTGAACAACTTTGTTGGTAGTTGTTGCTTTGCCCTTCAAAAAGGTTTTAGGCCCTTTCAAAACATCATGATAATGGTTGTTTTTGTGGGGTAGATGTTGAGGGACAACTTGACCACAATTATTCTATTATTTGGCTTTTGTAGTAGTAGTTGTCTTGCCTTATAAAAGGTTTTTAGGTCATTTTAAAACTTGTTTTCACCCTTAATCAAAATATTTTGATCCTTGAATCAGTTGTCAATTGGTCATTTTAAGTATCACAATAACATACATGTGTTTTAGTGAATTTATGCTATAAACAAGAGAAATTATAGATCATATTGGTATTGAAGTAGGTGCGAATCCTTGGGATTGTGAAGGAGTTGTGAGTGACTAGGTCTTTAAAAGATAAAGAGATGCTACTTTGTTATCTAGAGATTTTCACTCATAAGAGGAATAAATAGGTGAAACTTGAGTACCTAGACCATTATTGGATTTGTCACCTTGGAAAACATGGAAAGAGTGACGCATCACAAAAATAGGATGTCCCAACAACAAGAGCACATAAGCTAACAAGAGGGGATCTATGGACTTCGTGGTATATGGTCTAGCTAAGAATATTGGAGTTAGAGATGTTAGAGAAGCTAAAGATTACAAAGATGAATTATTGAATGAGAATACATTAAAGGACATGCCCCATTTGAAGTTGAAATGAAAATGGATATAAAGTCTTTTGAAGGACAAGTTAAAGTTGATTTTCTAGATGCACAAATTAAGGAAGTGGAGGTATATTTTAGCATGGATAATGTAAGTGAGGCACAAATAATTTTTTATTCTTTTATCATTTCAAAATAGGACATGTTTTTGTTTGGAGGGAATATTATCTATTACTTTTCAAAAGAAGAAAAAAATGTTGGTAGTTGAAAGGGTAATGCAATTGTTTTTATTCAAGTAGGCATAAAATTGATCAAAAGGTTAAGCGGTTGTGTTTCAAGTAGAGTGATAGATAAAATTTGTAGGTCTACACTACCATGTGTTATTGGATTTGAAATGAAAGATGCATGTTTCTACATGCTCATTTGGAGAAGGGAGAAAACATTAAGCCAAAGGACTTGGATGTGTAGGTGTATTACATAGAGGAAGAGAAGTAGAATGAGAAGGGTGTTTCTTTAAAGTAAGGACAAAGCAACAATCTACAAAAAAGTGGACTTTTTTTTTTCGTAAAGGTGATTTGAAAGGTAAGAAAATTTGTTGGAGTAAATAAAAAATCATCTAATATTTAATTAAACATTAAGTAATTATTAGGCCTCTTTAACTTTATTGATTTAAGTTAAACTTAGAAGATCTTTTTATATTATTAGATTGAGCTAAGCATAGGTCATGATGTCTCATTACATAGGATGAAGACACTTGTCATAATCTAATCTAATCTTCACCCAGGGTTTCTTTCTCCTTTCATAAGGATTCATTTTTCATTGTCATCATTCATCTAGGTAAATTCAGTTATTCAATCATTACATAAGCCATCATGTTTTTTTCGGATCAAATCTTATTTCAAGTTTGCACAACACACTTGTTTTTCTCTCCGTGTGATAGGTGTTTCGGTTGCAAGTGATTTCTAGGAGATGTCAGGCTCAATCATCAACTCTAACATAGTATTAGAGCACCAAATTTGACTTCCTCTCTAAATTTTAAGAGATTTGAAGTTGAAGAAAAAATCGGATCATCTTGAAGCTTAACGAACAATAATTGTTCAATTTTGATGCCATAAAAGTGACATTTGTATTTTGAATTTGAAGATGATGTAAACTAATGAAATGTGTAAATTTGATCAAGTTTAAGTCTATTATTTTTAAACTTTTTTTTGTTCCCACCAAAAAACAAAATATAAATCAACTTTTTTTTTTTTTTTTTTTTTTTGTTTTGTTTTCTGATTTTGATATCCCTAATAGATGATATACATATACAGTGCATAAACATTTAATTTAATTTTCAATGTATATTTTCTTTGTTATAACATTTTAAAGTTGAATATACCTGAATTTGACAGTTTTTTTCTCCCACCATATTTTTTCTATTAAATTTATGATAATAATAAAAAAAAACCTTTTGGAGAAGATTCTCTCCTCTAGTGATCCATACTTTTTTCAATATTTTTTGAGGTGATTCAATATTTTTGTTTTGTTTTTCAAACCAACCTTTTACCGAACATTAGAATACCTACTTGTAGTATTTTTGAAATAATATATATTAAATCTAACCAACACATCATAAAAATTATATGAGTAGATTCTTTACTTTGATCTCTACAAAAGGGTATTTTTTGTTTTTTTAACAAATTGAATTTACCTATTAAATTTTGTTGCAGAAGTCAAAAGTTTTAGAAATTTGTCAAATTTGGTGGTCACTGCCACTTAGGATGCCACTCGGGACGTTTTCGACCGAAACCCTTCTGGCCGAATTGTTAGAGGTTGATGCGATAGGTCGTTTGAGTGACCATGCCTCTTCAACCCCATACAAATAATGCTTTTTTTTTTTTTAAAATATGAAAATAAAGGTGTGTGAAATGATATAATTGATTTTTGAATTAAATCAATTGTTTTTGCAAATAAAAGTGACATTTTCGATATAAAGCAACGAAGATTTCCAATTTTTTTTTAAGATTTTGGTAAGGGGCTTCAAATTTTTTTCATTATGTTATATTAATTTTTTTTTCAATTAAATAAATATCTAATATTAGAAGGCTTCAATTTTTTTTAAGTACGTTATATCAAACTAAATATTATTTAGATTTTATTAAACCTTATTTTAATTTTTTTTGTAATTATTTGTAGTTTTTGTACTTTTTTTAATAATTAAAATTAAGGGCATTCAAGTCTTAATAACTCCTAGGATGTACTAGGGGGTATGTTGTACCTATTAGGACTTTAAAAGGGGTCATATGGGGTCCTAAGGGGTCACACATGTGTGACCCCTTAGGACCCCATATGACCCCTTAGGATGCTATATGATCTTATGTGGTCATATGGTGTCCTAAGGGGTATGTTGTACCTACTAGGACTTTAAAAGGGGTCATATGGGGTCCTAAGGGGTCACACATGTGTGGATCCTTAGGACCTCATATGACCCCTGAAGACAATGCTCAACAACTGTTTGCGAAGTTCATACCAAACAAAGGATTCATCAAATTCAATGACAACATCAACAACAACAATGTGAATGCTACAACAGGTGTGCCTCCTATTTCTAAATTTTTTAAAAGAGAAAGACAATTTACTCTTTTGAATGAATCTTTACATAACATTATGTCTTAGTTGTTACAAAGAAATGTTATCAAACTTCCTCCAATATAACCAGTTGACCCTTCTAAGGCAACCTCACCCTACTTTGATAATAATTCTTTTTGTCAATTTCATTGCCAACCTGGTCATGACATTGAGAAGTGTTTTGCATTAAAAACTAAGATTCAAGATTTGATTGATAATAATACTATATCTGTGGCAGGTGTGAATGATAAGGGAAACAAGTCAGTAGCCCCTCCTAATCAAAATCTTAAGTTTTTACTGACCCTTTACCTTCTCATACCTCTAACATGATTGAGACTGAACATACCTCTTTCTCTCCTTTTGATATGACTACTACGGTTCAAAATTTGGTGAATATGGTAGAGAAACAAAGAAAACCTAAGGATCTATGTATCACATTTGACCCTAGTGAGACCATTAGAGCACTTGATGGGCCTTTCTACATAGTTGCAAAGATTCAAGACATGCCTTGTCATGGTGTGCTTATCGATCCCTCTTGCATAGTTAATGTCACCACTGAGGAGTATCTTTTCACTTTACGTTTTCATAAACCAATCCATGATGACACTAATATGGTCATTAAGTTATTTGATGGATTCTCTTGTCCTGCCATTGGTTCTATCACACTTCCTATCGAGGTTCACACTAAATCTTTAGATGTCAACTTTGTTATCATTCCTTCCTCTGAGCAATTCTGTATGAAGTTGGGCTATCCTTGGCTATCTTCCATGAAGGCTATTGCTTCTCCAATCCATATTTCTTTTGATTTCTTTTGGCCTAAACAATTTCAATCTCTTCCATCGAGAAGCGATGCTCTGTTTCAATCTTATGAAAAGTGGAATAAAGATATGATCCTATCCTTAAGACAACCTAGAACTCCAAATTGATATCCCTATCCTTCTTGAAGATGAGGTTCTTCCCTTGACGGATAGAACTAACCTTCCTCCTAAGGAAGATTCCCAACCTATTCCAATGGATGAAACTATGCCTTCTCCTAATAAGTTTAACAATATAACTCCTAAGGTTAGACCTGTACCTCTTCCTCATGATGGACCTGGTCTCCTTCCTACACCAAACATTCCTCCTTTGTAAGATGCAGTTCCACCTCCTTTCTCTTATAGAGAGAAGAGACCTACCTCTCCTCTTGTTCAACCTAAAAGACCTCAACCTAAACCTTCAACTATCAAAGATGAGAATATTCTTCCTTCAACAAATATTCCTCCTCCTTCTCAGTCTTCTGCTAAGAGTTGATGGAATCGTTGTGCGAAAGACTGCCAATGAAAGCATCGTACTCGAGCTCGTGAAGTTGTTCCTCAAAATATTTAATCTCCCAAAACTCCAACATTTGACAAGATTCCCTTTTCTCCTAGACAAGATGTTGAACCTACATCTCCAAATCATTAGTTGCAAAAAACATGTGATGGTTTTACTCCCATTTGTGTTCGCGCTCCTCTTTCTATAAATCTTGATGAAGAAATAGGTGAAAATATTATTCATGATGGCAGTACAACTCTTAATGCTTCTGATAGTGACTATGAATATGTTAATGTGGACTAACATTTATCTGCAGAGTTTTCAAAAGCCTTAATCCTAGCTCCTAGAAATAAACAAAGTGACTTAGCACATGAGCATAGTCCTTGTTTGGATCTTGTGATAGCTCCATCTGTTGTGCTCAATGTTCCTCCTCTGGCGTGTTTCTCACCTTCCCGAAATAGTGATCAACAAGATTGAGAGGTGGATGACATGCTAGATTAGCTTCATTAGCACCATAGATCCTCTACCTCTCTCTCTTTTCTTTCTCTTTTGTGACTATTCCTGTAATGCCCCGCCAGGAAACCCCAAAGGGATTAAGCCATAACACAAGAATAGAGTGCAATAATTTTTTTTTATTTTTAAAAGTTACACCACATTAAGATACAACAAGATATCAAAGATTCAGATTACATAGCGGAAGACATCAACTAACACCTAAAGAGTTTCCCAACGAGATTACTTAAATTTCACAATTCACTTAACTCACACAATTAACCCAATAAGTTGATTATCTTATAATGAGATAATTCTTAAACAAGGATAATTTCTTTCAAAAGATGGAAATATAAATCACAAGGTTCGGTTCATCCATTAAGATCTATTCATAATCCTCATTCAAGCTTTTCATTAAAATATAAGCCATGCACCTAATATTCTAACACAAGAATTTCATCATAAACTTATGAGATCTTTTCAAGCATACTTAATTTTCTTAACAACAACTGAATATATTCCATTATACTAAGCTACATTCATTCATGATCCAATTTACTGCATTCAAGAAAGGACTACATATAAGCATTTAAAGTTAATTCCATCTTATCCACTTATACATTCTAACATAAGCTATTCATACATGATAAAGTTGAATAAGGGAAACATAGGAGATTAACATCACATAACACCATAATGATCTCGGAGTTCACCCCTAAAGGGCTACATATCCGAGTCTGCTCAACTGCAAGACCTCTCTGATAATTAATAAAGTTAAGAATACAAGAGGTTACACCATTTACAATCCGGCCATCAAGGTGAAACATAATCAATATACAAACGACCACATCGGTCAATTAATACATAAACGATCCTTGAAAAGGAAAGGGTCTAGCTGAACATAATCAAAGCTAATATAGAGGTCCAGGAGAGCATCCACAAAACTGAGTCATCACCACCCAAGGTCTAATATGAAACCGATACTCACAAGGGCACAGACAAAAGGACGACCCACAAACGTGCTCCTAATAGGACAAAATGACAACACACTAGCGAACGTAGGGACAAGTGTCATCACATAACCTAGTATGGTTACCATGGCAGGTCTTCATAGGTCCCGACCCCATACACTGGGTTACCCTGGCAACCTAATCCGAACCTCCGGCCCATCCAAGCCTTATGTGGACCCACACATCCTCTCGTGAAGACAAGGATGATGGTTTGCCATTTCAGGCCTTCTCACAACATGTCGAGTCTGTGTTAGCACTCATCCCATGTGTGAGGCACAATTATCTTACTTAGAGATTACATTCTAATCTACTGTTAGGTTATCACTTATTAGACTCACTTTCGATGGGTTACCCAACAGCCACTTTGGGCGCGACCCCCAATCGAAAGCCACTTTCCCATACGACACTAGACTAAACTCAAATGAACTCAAAAACCAAAGGAATAGACATGGTCAGACGAACAGAGTTTAAAAAGGAGGGAACATCCATTTGGTCAAATGCGACTCAAAAGAGGTACACTTACTGATGGTACTCTAACCAGAGACCTGACCAACCATGGTCAAACACGAATCATCATTCGACACCCACACAAAGGATATGACCAAATACGACACTATCACAAAACAATAGTCAACTCGGAACCGAGGACTGAAACAGGTACCCCAAATCAATCCATATGACAGGGTCCTATCAAACAAAACACGACTTGCCATTACATAAGCAAAAGCGAATATAGAAATTAAACTCGCATAGGTAATATTCAGCAGATACAATCTTTTCCGAATTGATCTAAACGTTAAAAGTCGATCAAGTTTTTTACATGATCTATATTAGATTGCAGTTATCTACCTCATCTAGGTATAGGTTGTTCTTGGTTTTCTAACTCACTGATGTTCATTTGCATTGAACATACATAAATACGCTGCTAAGAGTTATTAAACGAATTTCACATTAATAAAATCAGACAACCATTAACCAATTAAATAAGGTATTTAATCTCCAATTAAAAACATCATTGACATACTGGTTCAAAACCAATATCTACAGTTTCATATTTTCCAAGCCCAGTTACACTATACGGATCAAGGAAACATAAATATATACGGAATCCAAATGAAGATAATCATTTCCAAAATCCAAAAATTACTTCCTTACGCACATATAGAAGAATCCAAAATTAACTATTAATTAATGAATATATTTATTAATCCACGATTAATTAAATATAACAAATTAATAATTAATAACGGAATTAACAAATTAAGTATTTAATTAGAAAAATATTCATTAATAATAAAATAAAATTTGAGCATTAATTAATGTACACTTTCCATTATACAAATAATTAATAACAAATTAATCATAGTTTATTACTTAATGAATATTTAATCATAATTAAAAATAAACTTAATTAAAAATACATTTATTATAATATTAAATTATAATATATATATATTTTTATTTAAAAAAAACATATAAAAAAAAACACAATCTTTTTTTTACGAAAACAAAAATCATAATATAAGGGGAGGGAGGGTACCCACGTGGAGCCCCACGTGGGCCCCCCCTTAGGAGCTCACGCTACCCACGGTAGTGTTGCTACCAAATGGTAGCAAGCGGCTGCCACCATTTGGTAGCAGTCCACTACCATGGTAGCAAGCTACCTCTCGCATGGTGGGGGTTTGTGCCTTGCCACGTGGGTATAAATTATTATTTTTTTTGTAATTTTTTTTTTTTTAAACATTTTACTATAAAAAATGCACAGTAAAAAAATACAATCTTCCAGAGACTAAAATATTCTTTTTTTTTTTAAAACACAATTTCGATTTGAAATGAAAATCAGTTTGTTATGAAATATGTTTTGGTTTCTTTTTTTTGTTGATGGGTATTCTTCCTTTCAAACACAAATGAGTTTCAAACACCCAAAACAAATTGAGGAATATCAAAACCCCAAATAATTTTAAAAAATAAATTAAAAAAAATCCATATATGGGCAAAAAGAACCATTTTTAACACAATGATTCAACCTATTTATGCAAGAAAACCAGTCATAGGCATAGTTTTAAAATCACATATCCAAATTAAATCTAAAATCAATTTGAAAGCTTGATTTTTTTTTTAACAACAAACATTTTTCTTTCAACCACAGACCATTTCTTTGGTAACAAGGAAGACAAATAAGGTAATTCCTACCTCCATACGCATTCCTGGAAGAGATTTGAAGGAGAGCCCAACCCGCAAGCTCCAAAAACCTTCTTCCTCCCAAAACCCCCAAATTTCCTCCAAAATATTTTTCCAAAATTATATTTTTCTCCAAAAAAAATTCCATCCCCAAAATTTCCAAAAGTCTAAGTTATATGGGAAAGGTTGACCAAAAAAAAATTTCATTTTTGGAATTAAAATTTTTATTTAAAATAATTCACAAAAATGATTCTTTTAAACTATATCAACAAATTAAACTTGCCTTTCAAATTTAAAATTGATTTTCTCAATTAATTAAATTTAACCTTTCCATTTCAAAATGCCAAGAAGATAAAATTAATTCTATTTCAATTAAAATTAGATCTTTCTTTTCTTAGGCATAAACATAATACATTTAATATTTAAATTTAACCATTTAGTTGAACTTGCTCCCAATTTAAAATCGAGCAATTCAAATTAACGACAATCGCATATAGAAACCATGTTTAATCTAGTCCATTAATCTAAATGCACAAACACATATTTAATCAAATTAAATACTAGGGACTAAATTACTCAATTTAACCATACACCCCAAACACGCAAACCAAGAAAGTCAACCAGACAGACGACTCACAAACCCAAACAAAAAGGGAATACCGACGACGACTGACGATGCTTACTTGAGCACGACTATGGTCAACTAGGGTCTTACGACCACCTAATCCAACTCTAAGGATTAAAGAGGTACACTCAAACCTGCAAATCCAGGTGAAGACTAACCTCGCACTCATGCGGCGTTGTACCTGAAATCTCCTGCAACCAAGAGTCATACATGCATACATATATAAACTTAATGAAAGCGTTAGCCCAATATTAATACCATGAAATAGGAACACTAAGCAACTTGCATACAACTAGTGTGAAAACCACATTAACAGATATGCACTAAATCAATACATCTGACTATAATCATTATATTATGATAAACTAACTAAGATAAAACTGAGATTAAAAATTGATTAGGGCAGGGGTACTACAATTCCTCTATGTGCATCCATATTCTTCTATGTTTCCTAGTAATGTTTAGTTAAGGATGATGCAAAGCATTGAGATCTCTTATGGTCTCTTTCATGTTCACTCAAAAGACACCTTCTATTCCCTTTCTTCCAAGGTAGTTTCCTTTCTTTGGGGAATGATGACTATTCTATGCATATATATATATATGATATATATGAGTTATCATACAACATACTGACCCCGAGGAAAGTGAAACTACCTCGTGATTTATGTTTGTGTTTATTATCCTTGGGTTTATTCCTCGATTGGGGGCTAAATCCTTGCGATAACGTGTTCTCTCTCTCTCTCTCTCTCTCTCTTGGGTGTATCCTACCTTAAAGCAATCACTCCTCATAAGGCGTGCACAATCGCTTTAACTTGGGGGCATACACTTCGCTCATATTTTCCTTCTTGATACTCAAAGTTACTTAGTGAACTTGGTTTTACTTTGTAATTTTTGGTATCCTTTCCTTTCATGACTCATAGTGAGGGAAACCTTGCTACATGCAGTCTTGGTCCTTCCCTCTTGATCTTCCCTTTTACTTTGTCAATCTATGTCGTAAGATCCTTAGTCCACTGGAGGCTTGGTGTATCTTGCCTCCTTGACGTGGTGAAAGTCTTTCAATCTTGTATCCTTGTACTTTGCCGAAAGTATTGGCGTACGCTTATACTCATGTGAGAGTTGGGGCTAAATGTAGCGTCATAAAATTGCGACCTTGCAATTTTCAACCACATTTGGGTCTTCACATTGGAGAAACGAATCCCTAGGCCTGATTGGAGACCCGAGGCATAGTCACATTGCCCGAAGTTTGCATTTCCTCGCACCCCGCACTCCTTGCTACTGCTTCCTATCCTAAATTAGGGCAATACAGGGGCATGGCGCCCCTGTCCCCCCTAGGACAGGGGCGTGGCACCCCTGTCCTTGCCCTATTTTGGGCCCCCTCTACATTTATCCTTCATTGGGCTTTGCATTTGGAAAGTGGGAAAAGTTTCTGTATGTCGGCCTATGACGAAAAAACCAATCAATTAACCCTAATTGACGAATATATAAGATGTATTCTTCTCTCCTATTTGCATAAGAGAGATAAGTCGGAAATAAGTTCATATGAGTTCACTAAGTGGAAATTGTGATCTTAAGCAAAATCAATCATTCAAGCATTCCTTTCAAGCATTGAGCATTCTCAAGTCTCCTTTCAAGGCTAGGTGTTGCATTCAAGTCAAGGATTCAACCATTGAAGAGGAGATCTCTTGTGACATACAATTCTATATATCCTTTCAAACAACTCTATCGACATTTCAATTACATCCCCCCTTGAGGTGAAATCCATTTCACTCATTTACTTTCATTACTTGCAAGTAATTTTCATCATTTGGTTAATTCCAAAATTGGGGTTTGACCTGAAGGCAAACCCCCAATCCCAACAACATTTCCTCTCTTTTATGTGTATAGGTTGTAGGTGCACAATTGTATTTATAGATTCAGACTCCATTCTCAGAAGCGGAAAAACCCTTTTCGATGCACAGATTTTTCAGAGGATCGTGTGCACTTTCAACATGGTCCTGACAACTTTTGCCCAAATTTGCAGGAGAGATTCGTCTTGGCTTTTTACTGCTAATTCCAGGTGCACAACTTCATCCCACATTTCTATCTCAACTTATAATCATTTCTTTGTTGCTTTTACACTTAGTCTTAAATCACATAATTCAACTTATTGCATTCTAAAAGAGGGGTTACTTTCACTTTCTAAATTAATTGTCAATTCACTTAGCATTCAATCTCTTGAGATTAGATATAGTGAATTCCCCCCCTCTTTTAAATGTAATGTCTGTGAGAGGTTGAAGAGAATCTTTTGTGAAACTTTCAGTCATTTCCTTGAGGAGAGAAAAACTTTCCTCTTGACTTCTCCGTCACCCCTTTTCACCACATTACAAGAATGTGATTCTTATGCAAATCACATATAATTTCATCTTCAATATGATTAAGCAATTCATATTTCATTTTGTCAAAACTATAATTCAACTATTTCATATTTTCAATATTTTATTTTACTAAATTGTAGAATCACTAATGTGATGGAGATAGATGGACAAAAGAATAAATAAATTTTTTTAGAGGATGTGAATCATAAAACGATTATTACAATTCTAATCAAACATAATTTCCTTTTTGAAAAGTGATGAAATATTGATGACACAAAGGATGTGTACTAAAATTATATGTATCATGAAGAGAATATAGCCAAAATAATAATGATATAATTTGTAGTGTCCTAAATTGTACCCCCTTACAATTTAGACCACGTTTGGGGCCCTCACCTTAGTGTTTGCATCCCTATGCTTGAATATGACCCATTTATTCTTGCATCATGTAAATATGGCATTAATGTTACATTTTATGCATTGCCCCTTTTCCTAGCCCCATATTAGGGTAGGACCGGGGCGTTGGCACCTTGGTCCTCATTGGGACCATGACGCCACACCATGATCCTCCCTAATTGGGACCTATTTCAAACCCATTGCCCCATCTAAAATTTGAGCGGGAAACCTTTCTCCTGTGTCGGCCTATGTAAGAAAATTAACATGATTTCCCAATGGGCAAGTATATAAGGAGGTTTTCCCCTCTCATTTGGATATATTGATAAGGTGGTGAAATTGGGAGCAATCAAGAAATCAAGCAATCAATCATTGAAGCATTCATTATCAAGCATTTCTAGAGGTCTTCAAGACTACATATTCTTCATCTATCTATTGTGGAATAACTTTACATCATTCTTATGTAAGCATGTGTGTGTGATTAGGGTTTTGCCATGTTCATACCATTTCATACAACATATGTGATTACATTCAAGAAGCAAAGCATCATTATTAGTCATTGTAGATCTGAGGTATATCTTTCCATTATTTATTTCAGTATTTGCAATATTTCATTCAAGGTTGATTCCTCAACTAGGGTTTGACTTAGGCAAACCCTTATTCCCAACATATTTCCCATTCTTTTTGTGTGCAGGGAACAAATATAGAGCTGCGATCTTCAGGATAAGCATTATTTATAGTGACGAATCAATCCCCCTTCGGTGTGCAAAAAGTTCAGAGGACCATGGTGACGGGAACCATGGTCCCGACATTTTAGGAGCTCTTTCGAGGATCACATCCAAATCTATGTACATTTCTCAGATCCAGGTGCACAAATCGATCCCTCATCTGTAGCTGACCATTTTCATGTTTTTACCTTCATTTCTTGCACTTTATTTTAATTTAACAATTCAACTTACAAAAGAGGGATCCCAAAACAAAATTAATCAATCCAATCAGTATTCAATGTTAATCCTTGTTGGTTTTTGACTGAATCTATTGGATTCCCCCTCTTTTGAATGTAATGGTCAACCCAAGCAAAAAATAGTAGTTTTCATCCCTCTAATGGTGGAAACCCCAACTTTTCACCATTACATTTTGGCGAAGCCGACTCCTTACACCCTTATTTTTTATTTATGTTCTCAGATTTGAGTGTTTATTCAATTTAAAATTCAAATTTTCATTTACAAGTTTGATTTCCTTACAAATTTTAAAAATTTAGAGGTTAATTTCACCAAAACCCTATTTTTATATTTAAAATTGAGCTTGTGAATTGCTCAATTTGGATTAATTATTCCAGTCTGAGTGTTTTTCAGTTTCAAAATTCAAATTTTCACCTACAAGTAAAATTTCAAATTTAAATTTTAAAGTTAAGTGGTTATTTTTAAAAACCCTATTTTGTAAATTTAAATTGAGCTTATGGGTTGTTTCAATTTTGAATTTACTATTCCAAATTTGATTGTTCAAATTCAAAATTGCAATCTTGGATCAAATTTTAAATTTAAATTTTAAAATTAAGTGGTTAATTTCAAGAATCTTAATAATTTTTAAATTTAAATTAGCCTTGTGGGTTGCTCAATTTTGGATTAATTATTTCAATTTCAACATTACAATTTTAGATCCAATTTTAAATTTAAATTTTAAAATTAAGAGGTTCTCTTCACAAAGCCCTAATTTTAAATTCAAATTTTCTAGTGGGTTGCATAATTTTTCACAACTATTCTTTTTTTGCTTAATTGATTAGACAATCATTTTTACAAAATTTTTGCATTGTTTAATTATTTCAAATTTTAAAATTGAAAATTGAAAATTCAAATTCCAAGTTTCAAATCCTCATTTTTAAAATGTATTTCACATTTTTCAAAATTTTAATTTTAATTTTGAAATAAAATAAAAAATATGTATACAACAATTTAAAAAACAAATCAAATTTGTGGGTCTTATCAATTTACATAAATTAACGGGTTCTATTTATAAAAACCTAATTTATTTGATTAATTTGCTTGGATCTAAATTTAAATATTCATCATGGCAATTAATGGATTTGATTTATTTTCTATTTCACATAATGATTACATTGATTTTTATCTATATTTATTATAGTCATGTGTTAGATAATGGCTTGTTTCACTTCATGTTACTTCTTTTCATTCATAGCACCTGGACATATTACATTTTTAAGATTTCCAATTTGCTTCCTTTTCATCAATTAGATCTCAAAGCTTTCATCTATCATGTATGTTGTGATATGGTGATGTTTTTTGGGAAAATGTATTCCATACGTAGATCACCTAAAAGCTTTTGTAGATCCCAATCTTAGAGATGTTAATGGAAAACCTAACACTTGTACCTCTCCTAGGGTATCTAATGAGAATGAAGAACAAGCTAATACTCCTATCAATGATCTCTCTAATGGAGAGCAAGCATTGAAAAACAATATTGTCCCATCTCGTTCTCATACACATACCCCATTGTAAGGGGGGCAAAATCAAAATATTGATGTTTCCATCTCTCTAGAGCCTCCTTATTCTCCTAGAGACTATCTTAAACATCAAAACATTTGTAGAGAAGATGATGTTATGCATTTTATTCATGATCTCTCTCCCCATATAACATTAAGTAAAGATGAGGCCTTAGATGATAAGGATCTTCCCTCTCAATCAACCAAAGAGGATATGCATGATGAAAGAAAGGGAAAATCTCATTCACAAGATATTCCTTCTTCATCTACTAATCCCTTTGTTCCTTGTAAACATCCTTACACTACAAACTTCAAAGGAATTTATTATAATGTTTTGCTGCCTTATCAATTAAAAGATTCTTATAGGAGTGGCTTTAACATGATATCAAAATAAGGTTTTAGAGGATGAGGACTTGGAAAATTTGAACAAGGAATTACAGTCCTTATAAAACCTCCCACACAAATTACCACATAAGGCATAGGGAATGATGATAAATCTCCTATGTATGACCTCCTTAAGATTCAAGACTTCAAAGATCATCTTGCAAGACAACAAGCCATTCGTTCCCATAAAAGTGCTTCTTCTTCAAAAAATCATTTTTGTTCATTTCATCAAACTCATAATCATCATGCTAATGATCGTCCTGATTTTCAAAATGCAATGAAAGAAATTATTGGCAGTTGCAAAGTTAAAATCATTGATGACAATCCTTCTTCTTCTAATAATAACTTGTTAGTACCAACCAGAGCTATGAGGGGAGGGGTGAATTAACACTTAATCAAATTTTCACAATTTAACTTTTATCTTAAATCTGTATTCATCTAAGATCCAATAATATACTTAATCATTGAAGAAAAAAATATGCAAGCATGAAAAGTTGACAGTGACATCAAAGAGTTATCTCGTGGAAATCCAATAGGGTGAAAACCACGGTGTGAGTAGGAACTCACAAAATTTGTACTCTTCTGGAGTACGCTCGGTTAAGAGCCATCCCTGTTAGGAGACACAAAGACACTTGTTAGGTGCCACCCGATTAAGGGATTTTGTTCAAGGCTGGTCAGTGCCTTTACCTTGTTAAAGGTAGCTTGGTTAGAGGACTTAGGACATCAGTTAAGATGCCACCCGGTTAAGGGATTTTACAATAGGGACCTATTAAAGTCCACCCAGTTAAGGGATTTATGTTGCAGTTGTTAGAAAGCAACAAATGGATGATCTGTTGAATTAGCTACTTGATAGCTTGATCAGATCTCAATATGCATCAAACTCAATACACACCGGTTGTGTCTTCTCTTCACAACACCGGTTTCCTTCTTACACCTTCGGCTCTTCACTCTGTCGGTCACCTATCCCTCGGCACTGCACTTTGCCGGTCACCTATCCTTCGGAACTACACTCTGTCGGTTCTCTGATCTTTGACTCTACACTCTGCCGGTTCACTGTGTCTCGACTCTGCACTTAGCTGATCTACCACACATGCACTCTACTGTGCTAACACCTCTTTGCATTTCCTTTTCCTCTGCTCTTCACCTTCGGATCACCTTCAACAAGTTATCCTTGTTGCAAATTTCACGATCAAAAAACTTCTGAATGAACTCAAGAACACTATATACATTTCCTGCCAACACTTCCAGGCATTCCCTCAATCAAAGAAATCATGAATTTCAGAAGATTTCAAATTCAAAAATCTCCCACTCTTTCTCTGTGCACCTTACAACAATTCTGCCAAGTGTCCAACCAATTCTACCACCGCATCTCCCAAAGATAGAAACTTCTGAGTCGTGTTCAACCAAATAAGTGTGAACCAGAAAATCCGCATGTAACTGTGCATTACTACATGGTAATTGAAATTTGACCTTACCAACATATGATTTGGTGTAGACACAAGCCTACCAACGCATCCTTTACCACCGCAACTGAGTAATCGATCACCGCTCTGAGATTTATGGTGATCACCTTTCTTCCTTCTGTCATACTAGTGTACCAGTATGCCACTGCACTTGTACATTACCGGTTCATCCTTTGATTGCCGGTTTTTTGTGCTAGCACCAAGTCTCTTCCCCTGTTTACCAATGAGTTACCGGTTTGTTAGAGAAAACACGTTTTCTTGCCCGAGTCACCTTTTGTGACTTCACCATCACCAAAGTGACTGATCTTCCTGAATGATAGATCAGTTGACTTAATTTATCTTTCCTTGAGCTGAAGTAACCTTTGATCATTCAATACCAATGTTGTTTCCATTCACTTTTGCTTACTGAAAAGAAACACCACTCTACCTATACCACTTCACCGGTAAGTGTTGGACATCAATGACAAACCTTAGCACATATATCGGTTCTCTAGATTGACCGATTTTGTCAATGCCAACAATCCAACAATCTCTCCCTTTGGCATTGATGGAAAACACTTCAAACTTTGGCTAATTAGATGCATGTTTCTTCATCTCTGCACCAGTCCAATCATTCTGCCCTAAGTGATGAATATCTCCCCCTGTCACTGATATCTGTCAATGCTCAAGTACTCTAAACATATCTCCCCCTTTGACAACAATGCCAAAGAGTCCATTCTGAACACTTACAAGACTGCTCCCCCTAACCAGAGTAGTCCACACTCATCAATCTAGTTGTTTTTATTTAGAAAAAAATAACTTGAAATCATACCAGATTGATGTAGAACCCTATTTGCTTACTTTACTGAATGGAGGCGCATAACCCCCAACTTACCTCTGAGATAGTAAAAGGTATCCTTCTGTAGTGGCTTGGTGAAGATATTGTCCACCTTCTCTTTTGTTGATATGTACTCCAACATCACTTCTTTTTCTTGAACTTGTTCCCTTAGATAGTGATATTTGATGGCTATATGCTTCGTTTTGGAGTGCATCACCGAGTTCTTGGATATGTCAATGGAACTGGTGTTATCACAATGAATCACTACGGTCCAACCAATTTTTCTTGTATTCCTTCTAGCAGTTGCTTGATCCAAACTATCTGTGTGCAGTTGATTGCAACAACTACATACTCAGCTTCAGTCGTGGATTGAGAAATGCAGTTTTGTTTCTTACTTGTCCAAGATAAAATCCTACCTCTGAGAAAGAATGCACCTCCACTGGTGCTCTTCCTATCATCAATGTTTCCAACCCTATCTGAATCAGTGAAGACACTTAAACTGGAGTCTCCCTTGTGTGGATACCAGAGACCATACTCATCAGTCCCCTTTAGGTATCTGAATATTCTTTTGATTGCCATCATGTGAGTCTCTTTCAGGTTTGCAAAAAATCTGGCGACCAAGCCAACAACTTGTGCTATGTCCAGTCTTCTATGGACTGCATATTGTAACTTACCGATCATGGACCGGTAAAGTGTCTCATTTACTTCTTCAGCCTCATCATGTTTAGATAACTTGCAACCTGTAACCATTGGAGTTCCAATAGGTTTGCAATCTTCCATTCCAAAAGTTTTTCAAAATTTCTCTTATGTACTTAGTCTGATTGATGAAGATGCCATTCTTTAATTGAGAGATTTGCAGGCCAATAAAGAACTTTATCTCCCCAATCATGGACATCTCAAATTCTTACTACATTTGTTCTGCAAAGCTTTTGCTAATCTCATCATCTCCCCCAAAGATGATTTCATCTACAAAGATCTCAGCAATTAGGTGTTTTCCTTCAATTCCACTCTTCAGATACAGGTTACTATTATCACTGGTTCTTTTGAACCCTATGCTTAGCAAATATGAGTGCAACCTCTCATACCAAGCTCTCAGTGCTTGTTTCAGCCCATACAGAGCCTTCTGCAACCTGCATACCATATTCCTTCCATCTTCAGATGCAAACCCTTCTGGTTGCTCTATGTATACTTCTTCCTCTAATACCCCATTTAAGAATGCCGATTTGACATCCATTTGATAAACGTTAAACCTTTTATAAGCAACATAGGCCAGTAAAATTTTGACCCCTTCCAGTCTGGCTACCAGTGGGAAGGTTTCTCCACAATCCAAACCTTCTTCTTAAGAATATCCCTTAGAGACCAATATCGCCTTGTTTCTTATCACTTTACCAGTTTCATCCATCTTATTTCTAAACATCCACTTGGTGCCTATGACATTTTTATTTTCCGGTCTAGGCACTCGAGTCCATGTATTGTTTTTCTCTATTTGCTCCAATTCTTCTTCCATGGCTTTGACCCAGTCATCATCTTTTAGAGACTCCTTTGTTGTTTTGAGCTCAAAAATGGAGAGCATACACCCATTCTCTCTTGATCTTCTTCTAGTTAGAACTCCTGCATCCTTGTCACCAATGGTATTTTCCGCAGAGTGATTATTTCTGACATATTTAGCCGATACCGGTTCACTCCTCAGAGCTTCTTCTACCGGTTGTGCAGGTTCTACTTCACCGACTTCTTCATTAGCCACTTCAATTGGATCTTCTTCAGTAGGTTCTACCAGTACATTGTACTCAAATCCTTTATAGTCCTCTGGTTCACTCTTACTGTCTAGTTCATTTTTCTTAGAGTATTCATCTACTTTGACATTTGCACATTCCACAATCTTACCGGTCCTTTTATTTAAACATCGGTATGACTTTATCTTTGTTGAGTAACCTAAGAAGGTTCCCTCAAAACTCTTGGGATAAAATTTTCCAGTGTACTCATCCCTTTTGATAGAGCACCTGCTTCCAAATACTTTGAAATAGAAAACATTAGGTGAGTATCCACTCCATAATTCATAGGGGGTCTTGTTTGTCCCTTTCTTTAACTATATCCGGTTCAAAGTGTATACAACAGTTCTTATTGCTTCTCTCCAAAAGATATGTGAGATGTCCTTCTATATCATTAGAGTCCTTGTACAATCAATAAGAGTCATGTTTCTTCTTTCAGCAACTCCATTCTGCTGAGGTGTTCTGGGTGCAGACATTTGTCTCATGATTCCTTGTTCCTCGCAGTAATTCATGAACTCTTGAGAGGTGAACTCTCCTCCTCTGTCTAATCTCAGGCACTTAATATTCTTACCAGTTCCTCTTTCAACTCGAGCCTTAAACACCTTAAACATGTGAAAGGCTTCATATTTTTCCTTCAAGAATACAACTCACATCATTCTTGAGAAGTCATCCACAAATAACATAAAATACCAGTTTACATATAAATGCTTGATTCTCATGGGACCAAACAGGTCTGTGTGAACTAATTCCAGCACACTTTTAGATGAGAAAGTTTTACTACTGAAACTGGACATGGTCAGCTTTCTAGTTGACACTCTTTGCACATAGAATTTTTCGGTTTTACTATGTCAGGCATACCTCTGACAGATTTTGCCTTACTGACTTTAGCTATGCTATCAAAGTTAACATGACATAATATTTTGTGCCACAACCAGATGTCTTCAACCTTAGCCACTAGACAATTACCTATGGTGGTGTCCAGATGAAACAAATTGCCTTTTGACTATTTACCGGTGGCAATCAGACTTCCATATTTGTCATTAATTTTACATACCCTTTCATTAAACTCTAACCGGTAACCCTTATTGTTAAGTTGTGCAACACTTAACAAACTATATTTTTATCCTTCTACCCAATAGAAATTATCACAATTTGTCTTTTTATTCAAGGCTATAGACCCCTTACCTTTTACCGTACATGGGGCATCATTTCCAAATCTCACTGTTCCTCCATTGCAATCCTCTATGCTGAGGAATTTGCTTCTGTCACCGGTCATTTGGTGAGTGCAACCATTGTCGATCACCCATTCTCCACACCGATTTGTGCTAGAAATCAATGACATTCCTCCTTCCTTTGTATTGTCCTCCTTGACTACCACAAATGAAATGCCATCTTCATCAGATATCTCTAATTCTTCATCAATGACTCCTTCTTCTGCAAGATAACATTCCTTCTTTCTCTTGTCCCTGTAGCTTCTGAAATTACCTTTCATGTCTCCATCATTGTCAGGGCATCTTGAAACAATATGACCTATCTTATTACAGGAGAAGCACTTTAAGGGTAGTTTACCTTTGTATTTACCTTTACCTCTTGGCAATCTTTTTGCCAATAGAGATTCAATTTCATCTTGCTCCTGTTCCTCATAGAGCAGATTGTCACTCTCATGGGAATGACCAGTTCTGGTAGTAAAACTACTACCGGTTTTTTTCCTTCTCCTTGTTGGTGCATGCATCATGGATGCTTTGAAAGCAACATCAATTTTTGGTACACTATTGTCATAATTTCTCAACTCAAAAGCAGTCAACTTACTGATCAGTGAGTCAAGAATTACATTGATTTTCCCCAATGATCTGAGTTCCTGGATAACAGAGACCCTTATGGCATATTGTGGTAGCAGAGTTCTCAGGATTTTGCTAACCACATCCTCCTCCTTGAGCTTTGCTTCTGCACTTTTAATGGAGTTTACTACATCCTTTATCCTCTTGCTATAATGCTCTATGTTTTCACTTTCCTGCATCCTCATCTCATCATATTTTCCTCTCAGGCTATCTACTTTGGCCTTTTGAGCATGGGAATCTCCCCCATAGACTATCTTTAGCTTATTCCATATCTAAAAAGCTATTTTCAAATCTTGTACCTCAACAAATTCATTATTTGAAAGAGTGCTAACAATCAGATCCATAGCAACAGTATTATCTTGCCTTTCCTTTATCTGGTCCGGAGTAAGAGTCCCTAAAGGTTCATTGTATTCTGTGATCACATGGTTCTAGTAGTGTTCACCTAGCGATATTAGATAAAGTTTCATTCTTCCACACCATAAGGTGTAGTTCTCCTTAGAGAACTTAGGACCCTCCTTATGCATCATCTTCGATCTCTCCCTAAGCCGGCTAAGCTTCTTCTGATTCTAGGTACCTGATGATTTGATACCAATTGTTAGTCCCAACTGGTGCTGAGAGGGGAGGGGTGAATCAACACTTAATCAAATTTTCACAATTTAACTTTTATCTTAAATATGCATTCATCTAAGATCCAACAATATACTTAATCACTGAAGAAAAAAATATGCAAGCATGAAAAGTTGACAGTGACAACAAAGAGTTATCTCGTGGAAACCCAATAGGGTGAAAACCATGGTGTGAGTAGGAACTCACAAAATTTGTACTCTTCTGGAGTATGCCTAGTTAAGAGCCATCCTTGTTAGGAGATACAAAGACACTTGTTAGGTGCCACCCGGTTAAGGGATTTTATTCAAGGCTGGTTAGTGCCTTTACCCTGTTAAAGGTAGCTTGATTAGAGGACTTAGAACATCAGTTAAGATGCCATCTGGTTAAGGGATTTTACAATAGGGACTTGTTAAAGTCCACTCGGTTAAGGGATTTATGTTGTAGTTGTTAGAAAGCAACAAATGGATGATCTGTTGAATTAGCTACTAGATAGCTTGATCAAATCTCAATATGCATCACACTCAAGACATATCGGTTGTGTTTTCTCTGCACAACACCAGTTTCCTTCTTACACCTTTGACTCTTCACTCTTCTGGTCACCTATCCCTCGACACTGCACTCTGTCGGTCACCTATCCTTCAATATTGCACTTTGCCGGATCTTCCAGTCACCTATCCCTCGGCACTGCACTCTGTCAGTCACCTATCCTTCGACATTGCACTCTGCTAGATCTCTGATCTTTAGCTCTACGCTCTGCCAGTTCACTGTGTCTTGACTCTGCACTTAGCCGATCTGCCACACATACACTCTACTGTGCTAACACCTCTTAGCACTTTCTTATCCTCTTCTCTTCACCTTCAGATTGCCTTCAACAAGTTCTCCTTGTTGCAAATTTCACGATCAAAAAACTTCTGAATGAACTCAAGAACACTATATACATTTCCTATCGACACTTCCAGGCATTCCCTCAATCAAAGCAATCATGGATTTTAGAAGGTTTCAAATTAAAAAATCTCCCACTCTTTCTTTGTGTGCCATACAACAATTTTGCCAAGTGTCCAACCAATTTTTCCACCGCATCTCCCAAAGATATAAACTTCTAAGTCGTGTTAAGCCAAATAAGTGCGAACTAGAAAATCCACATGTAACTATGCATTACTGCATGGTAACTGAAAGTTGACCTTACCAACATATGATTTGGCATAGA
This sequence comes from Cryptomeria japonica, assembly GCF_030272615.1. Taxonomy (NCBI): domain Eukaryota; kingdom Viridiplantae; phylum Streptophyta; class Pinopsida; order Cupressales; family Cupressaceae; genus Cryptomeria; species Cryptomeria japonica. The sequence continues at coordinate 346,519,818 of NC_081414.1, forward strand.
CACAAGCCTACCAACTCATTCTTTACCACCACAACTGAGTAACGATCACCGCTCTGAGATTTATGGTGATCACTTGTCTTCCTTCTATTATATCGGTCTACAGGTATTCCACTGCACTTCTACATTACCGGTTCATCCTTTGATTGCCAGTTTGTTGTGCTAGAACCAAGTCTCTTCCCCTGTTTACCAATGAGTTACTAGTTTGTTAGAGAAAACAAGTTTTCTTGCCTGAGTCACCTTTTGTGACTTCACCATCACCAAAGTGACCGATCTTCCTGAATGATAGATTGGTTGATTTAAATTATCTTTCCTTGAGCTGAAGTGACCTTTGATCATTCAATACCAATGTTGTTTCCATTCACTTTTGCTTACTGAAAAGCAACACCACTCTACCTATACCACTTCACCGGTTAGTGTCTTCATCGGTAAGTGTTGGACATCAATGACAAACCTTAGCACATATACCGGTTCTCTAGATTGACCGATTTTGTCAATGCCAACAATCCAACACAACTCTTGTCCTCAATCTCAAAAGAATGAGCCTACACCTATTGATGATCAAGAAAAAATGGCTACTAGAATCTTTTGGAAATTGAAGTATGACAAGAATGTTGTTTTTCCCTTTGTGAAGTTTAGCATTAAACATAAAGAAGGTAGTGGATATTATCTTTTCCATCATGGTGGTTCTCATTCTCTTGGAAAGTGTAAAGCATCTAAGGAATTTGTTCAAGAACAATATGATCGTGCCCATATATGTCTTTCAATAGATCTTGCTCTCTTTCTTGGTGAAAAGGTAGTGCCTTAGACTCCTCTCACCTCATGTTGCTCCTCACCCTATAACACAAGTAGTTAACTTAATTGGGAGCTCTTTTTCATTAGCGGTGGTGCTTTTTCAATTTCAAATATCCTGGGGTAGCAACATGATCCTCATTTATATCTATCCTATCTCTTATCTTTAGTTTCACCATTTCCTTTATGGATTGCATTGTTCATAACTTGATGTCCTTTCTTGCATAGAATTATCCTTCATGTGAGTGCATTTGTGTCCCTTGTTAGGACCTATTCTTTGCTTGAAATGAAATGCCACTTACGAATAATCTCTTCCATGGAAATAAGTGATTTTTTCCCCTTATCTATCCTTGTCTCCTTTCTTGGATCAAAAGTGTGTCATCCTTCATCAAGAATCTCTTTCACCTAGAAATAGGGGGAAGGTATGCATTCTTGTTCTCCTTCCCTTCTTTTGGTATAAGATGCTATATTTGTTCAAGATAGCTCCTCTTGGAGGTAGATGTCTTTTGAGAAAAGATCTCTTCTCCTCCAAGGATCTTCTTTACACTTGTTTCTAGATATCTCTTTTTCAACTATCTTACCCTTGCTTGAAGAGTGTTCCCTCTTTAGCTTGGATTTATGACATTGTTGCCTAAATGATATCTCCTTGGTGTTGAATGTTGGTATCCTTGTTTTTAGCTTCCTTAAGACATAAACATAAGGCTATGTTAACATCTTAAGGGGGGGCACCCATATCGCTCCCTTTGTACTATATTGTACCATACTTTTGCATATCACTTTTTGTATGTCTTAGATGGGGTGTTCACTCTCAAAACCAGAGGAAACAAACTCTTACACGAGATTCTTCACGCTCGAAACCAGACACAACATTTGATATATATCGTAGACGAGGTCACACATCACTGAAACCAGAGGAAACAAAATCCTACATGAGATGTCCTTGAAACCAGTCATGTATCTATTTTAATTTGGGTTACACATTCTCAAAATCAGAGCAAAAATATTACACAAGATGTTCTCGAGGTTAGACATTCACCCCTTGGCATTTACACACATTTTTCCCTTGGCATTTTCACACATAGTCGCCTCTTGGCATTTGAATTTACATTACATGTCTTAAATATGTTGATGCACACTAAAAAATGGGGTGCTTCATACTTGAAACCAGACATCACTTGCACACACACATGAGGATGAGTGGAACTAGCAAAATAGGGCTAGACTATTCCTACTCTCCTCCCCAACATGGATCACCTAGATAAAAACATCTAGGGGCAAGGTATCTATGTTCTCCTTTTTCATCATTCTTCTCATGGATCACCTAGAAAAAAAGAAATCTAGCGTGTATTCAGGCTCTCTATTCTTCTTCTCATGAACTCCTAGCTTTGCTATTTCATAGTTCATGGGTGATTCTTTTTTTTGTCTCTTTAATGTGATCAATTTTGTTCATGAGATGGCATTTTTCAAGAATGATATTATTGGTTGAGACATTTTGATATCAAGGTCTCTTCGGCTAGTTGACTTGAGGTCTTGTTTTTGGTTCTTAGATTTTGTTGTATGTCTTTTTTGTGTCTTTTGTTTTTGTTTGTCTTTCTGTCTTTGTTTATCTTGTTTAGTTTTTTCCTTGTTTTGTATGCCCTTGCATATGTTTGACTGAGTTAAGATCCTAAGATTAGGGGTTTGGTTCCTCGAAATTAGTGATGTCTTATACTCCTTGTCCTCATCTTCTTTATCTTTCTTTGGTCTACTTTACCATGAGTATTTGCATAAGCTTATACTCCCACTAAAGTGGGGGCTAAATGCAACGTCCTAAATTGTACCCCCTTACAATTTAGACCACGTTTGGGGCCCTCACCTTAGTGTTTGCATCCCTATGCTTGACTAGGATCCATTTATCCTCACATCATGCAAATATGACATTAATATTACATTTTAACCTGCATTACCCCTTTTTCCTAGCCCCATATTAGGGTAGGACCAAGGTGTGGTACCTTGATCCTCACTGGGATCATGGCGCCACACCATGGTCGTCCCTAATTAGGACCTATTTCAAGCCCATTGCTCCATCTTAAATTTGAGCGGGAAACCTTTCTCCATGTTTGCCTATGTCAGAAAATTAACATGGTTTCCCAATGGGCAAGTATATAAGGAGGTTTTCCCCACTCATTTGGATATATTAATAAGGTGGTGAAATTGGGAGCAATCAAGCAATTAAGCAATCAAGCATTCAAGCATTCATCATAAAGCATTTCTAGAAGTCTCTAAGGCTACATATTATTCATCTATCTATTGTGAATCAACTTTACATCATTCCTATGCAAGCATGTGTTTGTTTTGATTAGGGTTTTGTCATGTTCATGCCATTTCATACATATGTGATTACATTCAAGAAGCAAAGCATCATTATCAGTCATTGCAGATCTGAGGTATATCTTTCCATTATTTATTTCAGTTATTGCAATATTTCATTCAAGGTTGATTCCTCAACCGGGGTTTGACTTAGGTTTTCCATTCTTTCCGTGTGTAGGAAATAGATACAAAGGTGCAATCTTCATGATATGCATTATTTACAGTGATGAATCAATCCCCCTTTGGTGTGCGAAAAGTTCTGAGGACCATGGTGACAGACACCATGGTCTCGATATTTCAGGAGCTCTTCGGGGATCAAATATGAATTTGCGTACATTTCTCAAATCTAGGTGCACAACTCAATCCCTCATCTATAGCTCAATGTTTTCATGTTTTTACCTTCATTTCCAACACTTTATTTTAATTCAGAAATTCAACTTACAAAAGAGGGATCCCAAAACAAAGTTAATCAATCCAATCAATATTCAGTCTTAATCCTCGCTGGTTTGTTACTAAATCTATTGGATTCCCCCTCTTTTGAATGTAATGGTCAACCAAGGAAAAACTAGTGGTTTTCATCCCTCTAATGGTGGAAACCCTAAATTTTCACCATTACATAAGTTATGTTGATACACAATGCTTACACTATGTGAAACTTTTGAATTAATTTTTTTAATTATAATTACAATTACAACATTCTTCATACAATGTGTATAAGAATGTAGTATTGTGATCCCTTGAATCTTATTAAAAGAACAAGTATTCACATTATTTGATGCCTAAGACCAAACCATATAATCCAACCAGATATTGATTGTGAGTTACTAGAGGACCAAGCTACACGATCTAGCTACATAAAAAGAATTGGAGACTTAGTTTCCTTGACAATATTTAATATGTAACTATATCAAATCTATAAGTCATAGATGGTATCAATTGAGGTTAAATGATGTTTAAGACATAATTTATCCAATAATTTAGAAGTAAATTCTAGAAAAAATCACGTATCACTTTTTACAAATGAGTTTTGCTGAGATTACATTGTTTTCATTAGCCACAATAGACTTAGGGAACTCTCTTTTCAATATCTCAAAGAAAGGTTGAATATTAGATCCTTGCAAAACACAATTAAAAATTCACACTCTTGTATGAATTTAAACCTAGCATAAATAAGATACAATCTTAGTAGTTGGGATATACATATCTATTTAGTCGCCAAAACTATGATCTAGCCCTTAAATTTTGTGCAAAGGCCTAAAAAATAAATAAAGAAATAGTCAGTAAAACAAAAACAATCAAATTCTCAAGAAGTCAACATAGTAATACTACTTTTGGTCTATTTTGCCCATTTTTTAGGATATTTCTCATTTCTTGAGAAAAGTTGACCATTATTCAAGAGAATTTCTTGACCAATCTTGGTATTTTCTGACAACTTTTCTTTATAGACATTCATTTCTAAAAAAAAATTTAAAGGCAAGTATAAATTCAGAAAAGTATTGAAAATTTGAAACTCTCATTTGCAACAATATTTTTTTCAAATATTAACATTGTCATTAATCTCTAATTTTTCTAATTGTACATAATTAAAGATAATATTATGCAAACTTCCTCAAGAAAACAACTTTGAATCATTGACTCACCAACAACTAGTTTTGACAAACCTTCAAAAAGAACAAGACAAAAAAATTGAGACTAGTATTGTTGTTAAAAGAAGAATTCACTAAGTGATTCATTGCAATATTGATTGCATTACAATATTTGAAAGAGTCTATTGTGCTAGATACCCAAATCTTGCTCCCACAATGTAAAATGCATTATTAGATTGTGTTACCTAGTATTCAAATGAAATAATTTTATTTTTTTTCTCTGTCAAATGAAATAATATTTTGTACACATAATTAAAGTTGAAAATTAACAAAGAGGGTAAATAATATGAATTCAAACCAGAGATATCAAATCAAATGGTGGGTAGATTAAGCCAATAGACTTTGAATTCACTACAAATTTTTCCTTTGAATACTCTAAATAGCTCCCGAACAAGACAATGATGTCAAATACAAGCATCATATAGAAATAAAACATTTGTAATTGTAGAACAATTACAACTATAAAAAAATTGGAGCTATCATACTCAAAAGCATACATCCACCTATACTAATGCATTACACATTGAATAACCTAAAACATACATAGATTTTCCATGGTTACTCCAATAAATAAAAGGAAATGCAAAGTGAGTGTCAATTGGTAGATAAGAAGTTTTATAATGGATATAAATGTAATAGAAAGTGATGAGCACGATTAATCAAACATGATGTACATAGACTATGATATATGTTGCTAGATGAATCAAATATGAGATCTTTTTATAATTATCATTATCAATGCGATAAGCTTTATGCCACGACACCCCACATTTTATGATATAATAACTCATTTAAAATAACACTTTATATAATACTAAACTGTTATAATAAATTTGAAAAAAACAAAACTAAAATAATAATATTTTTTACACAACCACCCATTTAAAATAATTAAGAATTACAATTCACTTCAAAAAATACATAAAATAGCCTATAAATAAAAAAAATCCATATTAATTTATTTTGGACGAAGTAGAAATTGCCTTAAAATATGGTTTCCTATTGGTATCCTCATCCGACCCATTTTTTCATTCTTTTAATCAAATTATAAAATTTCAATTTAATAAGCTATATAGTTTTTAAGCAGAATAAATTCTAATAGTCAACAAATTTCAACCAGCGCCCGTGGCCTAATGGATAAGGCGTCTGACTTCTAATCAGGCGATTGTGGGTTCGAGTCCCACCGGGCGTGCTTGTCTTCGTTGAAGAATTTCTATAAAATTTGGAGGATATTAAATACGTTCAAAAATGCTGACCATTAGTAGCACTAAAATATTGTCCTTTTCTAATTTTTTTTTGGTGAAGATTGTTCGTTTTAGCAATCACATGTATCTCAACGCCCTTCTTACAGATTTCCCATGTGTTTGTCATGACTTTTTAAAAGATATTTTTATTGGAGTTATTAAGTGATGCTATTAATGTTATTGGCTTTCATGTGTGTTTACTCCTATCTTCATTCAACTTTTACTATTATGAAAGAAGATGATTGCATCATATTCTCTTTAGAAAATTTAGATCACATCTCTTTTTAGAAAATTGATATTTCTTTTTTAAAACCCTAAAAACCAACATGATCATATTTGAAATATTAAACAACAGTTGCATAGAAGCTAAGTCATCTAATCTTAAGACTAGTTCTAAATAATGACTCAACTTCTTGCATGAGTTCTTGATCTACAAATGGCATCTTTGATGCCTTCTTCCACTATCAACCTACAATAAAATGATCTAGAAGCCAAATTTTTGTAAGTTCCTTTTGTATCCCTTTCTATAAATGTCTTCAACGGGGTGTCAAATTGAGAAAATACCAAAGGAGTTTTCAAGAAAGAGCGAGAGGGAATTCAAGAGATAAAGCAAGAGCTCTCCCATCAACGTGGTGTCTAATTTGACTGCCAAGAGTTAAATTAGCAGTGGAACTCCAACAAATAAGCCTTGAGTTGTGTCACTCTTCAAGAAGATTCAAATATGCCATGCAAGATTTAAACAAGACTACAACAATCTAATAGTTCTAATAGTAAACAAGCAAGACTTAAACATGAGATGCTAAGTTATCTCCTAGTTGTAATTCCTTCTCCATAGGGGTACACCAACTTCGGATCCAATAATGCAAATATTGGTGGCACATACAATTACAACTCTTTCCAAATTGTTTAATTCCACATTGAATCCTATTTTCAAGCACTTAGATTGCATGTCAACTTATGTGGTAAGTGGAGTCGTCACATACTAGAGTGCCATTTTTAGAGGGAAAGTGTTATAAATTTGAATGTCCTCATTCACACCTAAGAAGACAAAAGTTAGAGCCAAGAAAAAATGGAAATAAAATATTTTTAGTTAATGCTAATTGCTCAATTCCCCAAGATGTTTCTACATCAAAAGTCCTCCTCTTACTCAATACCCGTTTTTAGGACATAAAGTTTTACAACCAAATGGTCCTTGTGTTTGTGAATCATGACATTTTATTTGATTTTTTTTAATACCTATTTACTTCCAACAATTTTCTTCCTACTTGGTAGATCAACAAGCTCCTAGGTTTGTTTACTCGTGAGAAAACCATATTTGAATTAGATATCTTTAGTCTTTTGTTTTTATTAAAAACTATCATTGGTAAATTTGATTAGGAGTTTCATGAATCACTTTTGATAATCATGCTATATTTAATTTTTTTGGAATGCATATTTGGATTGCTCTAGATTTCTTGCATCTTCCAAGTGGGTGTTCATATTTATATTGACTGATGAGTTTCAAAATGTTCAATGGAATTTTTTTAATCTAAATCCACCCTCTTCCTTTAGATTATTTAGTGATTGATAATTTCTTTCTTAAGGATTAATATGGAAATCCTTGGATCTATAAAATACCAATTTTATTCATGCACGATGAAGACTATTGTTCCATCTTAAGTTGATTTGTCTCCTCTGAATGGCTCATCTTAGATTGGTGCCCTCATAGTTGACTAAACCTAACCATACACTTCAATCAATTAGAAAAACCTAAGGGAGTAGATGACATGGAGGGACTTATAAGTATCATATGCATCATTCCATATCATTATGCAAAAATTAACAAGACCTTGAACCAATGTAAACACCTATGTTATTTTATGTCTACCACTAAGACATTGAGAACCTTCTTTTCTCTTGCAAAACCACATATAACACTCATTGTAACACTTATCATGGTGTGATGCTATGTCTAACCCATGCAAGTTTGTCATCTCATGCAGTGTACTTGACATTGCATAGTGTTTTATCACGCATCACCTCACATGGTTCTATGTAGGTCTCTACTTATAAATGTGCCAATAGGCACAAATTTGAATAGCCTTATACATACACCTAACATCATCAAAACATCTTTACACATGAACTCCTTTAGCCATGGAACAAGATGCCAACTATTAAGGTTCTCTTATTGATAGGGCATTGGAAAGTTGGTGGTTTAGAACATGAACCATTACAACATCTTATTTTGTTACTATAATATAACATACATATTTATTCATATCCTCAAATTCTAGAAAGATGACTAATAAATGCATAGTTGTACCATACAAAGACAAATTTGATGTGTTCGCCCCTTTTTGGTCATATGATCCTTATTTGATCTAGTGGTTGTCAAGTGAAACCAATTTTGATGAATTCTTGATACTTATAGGAGCCAACTTTGTTGTCATACTAACTATTATGTCTAGATACTATATAACAACACTCTAAATGATGTGATAAAATTCATGGATTCAATGTTATAGTATATCTAGAAGATGCATTAAACTCTATTGAAGCTTGTAGAAACCATAGATCATTTGGTTGAGGCATCCTTATCATAGAATTTTTTTTCTCCATTAGGTGTGTTGCGCCACTATAGGAACATGTGTGTCATTTGATAAAGAATGGATATGAGCCCTAGAGAATTTAGGAAATGTTCTAATATATCTTAGACTTAAGAAATGCCACCACAATGGCCAAAAGTAAAGAAAATTATCTGAGTTTTATTGTAAATATTTAGTTTGGTGAATCCTTCTAGATTACTTGTCCCTCCTTTTGAATCAATAGTCTTGATTGTGATAAGTCTAGGAACTAGGTGCATAGCCTTGTCTTATAGTTTCTACTTGGTAAACTATTTCACTTATTTTAGGAGCTGGCCTTTTTCCAATAAACTTGCATATAAACATTAATAGTTTTAAGTGAAGATAGTTTCTAGACTCTAATTTTTCTATACCATAGTAGACTATTCTTGAGTTGGTGATAATATGTGAAAAATTAAGTACTATTTATAGCTCTATGGTACAATTTTTTTTGGCACTAGTGCAACAAGTGCTAAACATGAATTCACTTCTAGAACTTGATGTCTCTTCCACCTATTATCACTTATGTACATTTAAATATGCATGTAGAGATGCTCAAGGAGTGTTTTAGAATATGTGAAGTAATATTAGAGAGGAAATTTAATACCATGATCATGGCAAGGACTAAGACACCCTAGTGTGTAGAATTTTGGATGAAAGATGGTTATAAAATTGATGTCTTGGTGATTTTTAAAGATTTTTTTAGGATAGGTGACATTAAACTTGCATTCCTAATTCAATCTCACGTGTCTTCACGTTCATTAGAGAGTGTTCTAGGGGACATAAGAGATAAAATATTTTTTATCTTTTGCCTATGACATATTGTAATTGCAACCCATAGAGGTGGGCACTTGTTGATGACAATTATAAAGCACATGGGAGGCATATTCCTTGTAGGAATCCACTTTTGTGTGTCAACCACAAACACTTGCATGGTTATTCATGTTGACTTATGAAATTTACATGTTACCCAAAGTTGGGTGCCCAAATTTGCATATTTTGGTAGTGGGATGTTAGAGTCATCAAAGAGTAATGGAGTACCTAGGTTTGACTACATTTGATTGGATAGGAGTTAGGTGCCCATGTGAAGGCCATGTGAACATTAAATATTATTTAATATGTTTATGGGTTGTCCATAAGGGAGGCATGGGTTTTTCCAAATGGTTTTAGATTGTTGTTTTGGGATAGCACAATGGTATTCCATCCTACAAATTTGTATATATTGGATCCTTGAGTTAGTAGTTTAATATAATTCATTTGTAGGTTCAAGGTAACAAGGTGATACCGAATTACTCAGAGGATTGTAGTGAAGTGTATCATTGTATACATCTTTCTACATTAATAATACTTGACTTCTTTCTCTTGTGGAGTTTTTTCTCGAAAGGGTTTGTCCACATAAATTTGATGTTATCTTTGGTACTGCTAATTTTATGGTTTAAGTTATATTTACAATCACTTATTCTACATTAATAATCTTATTCAGATTTGAATCACTTTCTTTAAGTTCATATTGCAAGCTTTCTTCACCTTGATTCTTGACATCTAGTATTAGAGCTAATTGTTTTGTTGAGATAGGGATGACTTTCTCTTAAGTGTTCAAGGTTTTTCGGCTATAGTGAGAGCTTTTATATTATGGAAAGTGTGCAAACTTGTGATAAATATTATAGACAGTGGCCACCACCTCTTGTCAATATATTGAGAAGTTTAAGGGCATTGGCTAAGAGATGTTGAAGTTGAAGGCAAAAGATCTCCTTGAAGAGAGAGATTAGTGGTTGTTGGTTTTCACAAGAATCAAATCCATCTATGATGATAAATGAATATTGGAAGAAGTTAGACAAGAACGAATGAGGAACCATTTGGTTGTGTCTTATAGATTATGTCATCTTGAACGTCTCCATAGAAAACATCACATACAAGTCGTGGAGGAAGATAGGTGAAATCTACCAAACCAAAAGTTTTTCTAACAAGTTAAAAGATGATGTTAATTCCTTTAATCTGATTATAAGTCAGCTGGCATAAATATATGTTAAGTTAGAAGATGATGTTAAGTGTATTTTGTTACTTTTCTCTTTGCTTGGATATTGCAAAAATATAATCATTTCCACTAGTAGTGGTGGTACAAAACCAAAAATTGATAGTGTTATTCCTCTACTTATTTCATAGGAGATGCAAAGAAAGTCCATGAATGTTGTGTTAGAATCAATGACAGTCCCAAAGACACTGAGAGGGGGGGGGGTGAATCAGTGTCTGACCGGTTTACAGAATATTTATACTTATTAAGAATTTTGCATCTCAAAACAGTGTACCGGTAAATAAGAATTAATGCAGCAAATAAGAATAATAGAGACAACATAGAGAACACACCATAACATAAGATATTTAACGAGGAAACCCGATGTGGGAAAAACCTCGGTGGGATTTGTGACCCACAATATTCACTCACTAGGCAATGAATAAATATTACTTACAATGAGGGGCTTGCACATGCAGGAAGGCTAGCAACCTAGAGCTCACTACTCGACTAAAAAATAGAAGTCTCACTGACTTACAAAATGGATTATCAAAATGCAATACAATGTATTGCTTCAAATCAACATCAACTATGCCAAGTTCAGTACTGGTTTAAGCCCAGTCTATAACCAAAACCTTCGCTGTCAATTATATCACCTTATACAAAATTGCCTTATACTTCTCATCTATCCTCTATATAAAAAGACTTATAAGATCTCATACATATATGAGTCTTTTACAATATGCCATGTCGGATTTTACAAGAGATAATTACATTATAAAACAATAAACAAAAGTTTATTCCATGTCGGCTTGAGTGCCGGTATGCATTGTTTCCGTTGTCGATGAAGTGCCTGCCAATGTATGTAGAAGTCTATTGCCGGTGTCGGTAACTACTAGTTGGTTGCCAGATGATTTCCATGGTTGCCATCAATGACAACATCAACTATTCTCATAAGTGAGAATAATGATGAACAATAGATACCCCAACCAGTACTGAGGGGGGGTGAATCAGTATAGGTAAAAACTCTCTTAACAACTTATCTAGCTAAAGCAAAACCAACTGATTATCACCATTACTGAACTTAACCATGGCGATATCGGTTAAACACAGTAAGACACCAGAAACCATAAACTGATAGGTCTGAATAATTCAAATACACTCAATTATGCAACATTAACTTCACCCATAAACATATGCATGTGGTATACTAAAAATACCATAACCTATTAACCCTGCATGCATAATCCTTCAACCAAATACTTCATAAACATCACATAAAAAATGCATAACACATAAGACATAGATTTTTCATGTGGAAACCCAAATGGGAAAAACCACGGTGGGGATGAATACCCACAAGCTTGTTTTGAACTCTTTTGAAGCTTGCCCTGTTAGGAGCCTAGTCCGGTTAAAGACTTTACAATAAGGTTCTTCTAGGAACCGATCCTGTTAGAGATCACCCGGTTAAGGGATGGCTATATACCCTGTTAAAGGTTGAAATCCCGTTAAAGGTTACTTCGCTAGAGGATTTGAAGAACTCAATGATCTTGAGTCACCTGGTTACAGGTTTTACAATAAGCCCGTTAAAGCTACCCGGTAAAGGGATTTTCCATCTGTTGAAATGATTAGAAGACAACAGGAAAAACTAAGATCTGATAAAAACACTACATGCCAAGGTAGATCCTTTTCATATCCTCTACTCTGCAATCACACTCTGCAGTTTACCTCTTACTAGTATGGCAAGTATCAAGTATCTCTTCACTCGGATACATACACACAACATTTGCCAACAAATTTTCAATAACAAACATCATCGACCTTATAGACAACAGATAGGTCGGTAACATAAATCCTAAACCCTAAGATGCTTAGGTTTACAACACAGGCGGTCTAATCCTGATCGTCCAAACATATTGCATAGAACATTACAATTTCAAACAGATCACAAGATAATCTGCATCGTTCATTCATCACCGCACATGGGAATCAGTAACCTATCACACTCTCTTCTCATACCGTATATGGTGAAAATGGATAACAACAATGTTGAAAGACTAAATAGATTCAACCACAAAACCCTAGCCTAACAACAACAAAAATCCACCATAACATATGAAGATTACCTAAGACAATGCAAATCAAATGAAATCACAAAGATTATACCATCACATGTCCAATAGGGTTTGGATCTCCATTCTTCCTATCTCCATTGATCTTGCTTGATATATTTGCTCTCAGATTTTATGTGCACAAGAGCTCAACAAAGAACAGAATGTGGTTGCAAGTAGGATCGCATATGCCAAGTAGTCAATTGATCAAGTAGTTAGCGGGGGGGTTTGACAATGAAGGAAGCATCTCCTTATATAGAAAACACTATATGAAATGGAGGGATAAGATTGAGAGGTGTAAAAGGAGGTCGGCTATGATTAGAGGGTAGGTAAAAGAAATAATAAAATAATGAAAGGGGTAGGTAGTGTATGAATTAAGAGATGAATGACATGTGTCATGGGTAGAAAAGGTTAATGAATTAATTAAATAAATAAAGATTTATATAATTAATAGAAGAAGTGGGATCAATTAAATAAATAAGATATTTATTTAATTTAGGAAAAGGATAATTTAAAAATAAATGTATTTATTTAAATGAGAAATAAGGCTAGAAGAGGATAAATGAATTAATTAAATAAATAAAGATTTATTTAATTAATAGAAGAATTAAGCTTAGATAATTAAATAAATAAAATATTTATTTAATTAGACTGGACAATTTTGGGTGTCTACATTTTTCCCCTCTTTGAGACAATGCGGCTTGTTGCGTTATTTCAAAGAAGATAATATGAACTGATACAGAGTTGCCCCAGGATGAGAATGATATGCCCCCTCGAGAGATTGGATGAAAATGTCTGAAAAGATTGCAGACAATCTCTCGATAAGAAAGAAAGGCTAAAATAGACTGACTGGATAAAGTGACAAAGTCACGGGATAAAGAAGACTGACTCGGGAGACGAGGGCTAGGGCTAGGGTAGTCTATAAGATAGACCATGGGGGAAATACATCCTCATTGTCATCTACACATCCATGAGAGCAGAGTGCAGAGTGAAATATAGCAGTAGCAGTCAACAACGATGGCCTTTATTCATAGATTCGACCGCGTTCACCGATTCCAGAGGCCAACAGAGGCAGGAGAGCTGGTAAGTACCGCAAAACCTCCTTGTACTTTGATGCATTTATTGTTGTCATTAATGCATGGTAGATAGGGCAATAAATGTGCTTTAGGTTAGGGTCCAAAAATGTCAAAAAACGTCCAGGCACGTCTGCGTTGGTGCCATGCACGTCTATGCTCATGAGGCGCGTCTGTGTTTGTGCCAGGCGTGTTTATGATGGAAAACGCGTCTGTGCCAAATACGGCCGCGTTTGTGATGTGTAGGCACATTTATGCCAAGAAGGCACGTCTGTGTCGCCTAGGCACATCTGTGTCGCCTAGGCGCATCTGTGCAGAGCATATGCACGTCTGTGTAAAACAGGCGTGTTTATGTAGTCTTCAAGCGTGTTTATGTCAGGAAAGTGCGTTTGTGTCCAAAAATGTGAATTTGTGTCTTGTAGGTCAAATCGGCAGTTCTGTGATGAACATACGCTGTCGATTGGATAAGCTGCTGAGAGGATACACTCAAGAAGGTCCTCTAGGGAAGACTAGGATAGATCAAGGCACTTTGTGATGAATAGTGAGTACCAAGATAGAGTACTTTGTGATGAACAAGGAGTACTAAAATATGAGCAGCACTTTGTGATGAATAGTGAGTGCAAATGTGAGCAACACTTTGTGATGAACAGTGAGTGCAAATGTGAGCAACACTTTGTGATCAATAGGGAGTGCCAAACATGTAGTACTTTGTGATGAACAGGGAGTACCACTAGGATAAATAGCAACACTTTGTGATGAGCAGGGAGTGTCACTAGGATAGATAACCATATGCACTTAGATAAAAAGTAGCATTTTGTGATGAACATTGAATGCCACAATGATTGACATGATTGATTTGCTTGACTGTAGGAGTATTTGCCTATGCTGGAGTCATGGGAGAGATTCCCATCGACCCAGAGGTTGCGACCTGAGTTGATAGCTGAGGATCGAGCTGCGATTGAGGCTATGGGATTGAGACATATTCTGTATGTGCTTGAGTTTCAGGCGAACATGGGACTGCTGACTACACTGGGGGAGAGGTGGCACTCTGAGACTTGTACATTTCATTTGCCGATGGGTGAGATGACAGTCACCCTTGAGGATGTATACAGGATCCTGAGGATATCGATCGATAGGGAGCTGATTCCGTACAATCGAGATGGAGATAGGGAGGCCTTGAGACGAGTGTTCCAGGACCTAAGACTGGAGATGAGGGCTAGACATGTGGCTTGGGACACCATGACTGCTACAGGATTGGTGCTACCAGCAGTGATAGGAGGAGCGATTAGTGGGTTCTTGTGTCCTGATAGAGCGACATGAGGGTTGGCTGTGGGTTGGGGAGGTGCACTGGAGACATTGGTGACACAACACACTAGATATGCTTGGGGACCATGTGTGCTAGCACACCTGTATTACGAGCTGCATCAGTTTGTGTATCACGGGTCAATGGGATATGGCTGCGGGGTCACATTGTTACAGGTGTGGGCCTATGAGCATCTGCCAGTGACGAGACTGATACATTTCAGAGGCAGAGGTCACGGGCGCAGTTTTGTACACTTGTATGACATGATCACTTCGCAGCCACGGATTGGCAGGTTAGAGCACTGGTGGTGGGTGATTGATGATATTGACATGGTCATATGGAGGCCATACCTGGGATGTGAGCAGTGGGAGGACGATGCTGTAGAGCTTCCCTACACCTTCTGGAGCAGGTACTTGATTGGGTGGATGCCCTATGTGCTGGAGAGGCAGCTAGTGGATAGGGTGGGCAGGCAGTTCGGCAGGATTCAGCGGATGCCACGGGGTTCAGGCATGTATGCATGAACTTTTAGGGATCAGGCGCAGTTTGGGCCCCTATTATCATATGATCAGGCTGTGACACAACTAGTAGAGATGATGCCCCTACCCTGGGACATGTGGCCAGAGATTGAGGATGCCGGGATGGATGTCGAGTACACAGCATACTGGGCTGAGCATCCATTCCCATGCTTGACGGATCTAGGGGAGCTACTAGATGGAGATGGTGGTGGGGATGGGGATGATGATGGAGATGATGGGGGTAGAGGCCGACAGAGGAGGAGGGGGGTAGTTGGAGAGAGGAGGGTGGCACCGCAGAGGGAGGGTGGAGAGTACAGGAAGGCTTGGGTGGTGAGAGGTCGCAGTGGATTACCGCTACAGGTGCCAGTAGCACAGGGTCCCAGACAGGTGCAGGTACAGGGACAGATACAAAGACAAGCACTAGTACAGGCACCAGTATAGGCACAGGCATAGGGGCAGGCACCCATACAAGGGGAGCCACAGGGGGTTGAGGTAGAGGAGGATGAGCTGACGGAGCTGAGGGAGATATGCCAGGGACAGACAGATGAGATCCAGAAGTTGGAGAGAGAGAGGGATAGGCTCATGAGGTGGCTCAGAGATACTAAGCGGGAGCGGGATCAGGCCATTCAGCGCTACACAGAGGCTGAGACAACACTGAGGGCTGGGAGGTAGGCGACAGAGGACATAGGGGCCGGATATGCCTATGTTCTACGGGCAGGGGAGGAGATCGGTTATTGGCGGGATCTCTATTATGGTGCGGTGCCAGCTGATCAGCGGGTGAGGAGCTTCCATAGACCATCGCGGATAGCGACAACTATGGGAGGGAGCCAGAGGAGACAGGCATCTAGTGGTGGGGTTATGGGTCCTCCACCACCACTAGATAGAGGGGACAGGAGGGATGATCCTGGGGCAGGTCCTTCAAGGGCTCAGATTCCGTCGAGGCCAGGCGACTCCGAGGGAGGGAGTTCATCATAGCCGTAGAGGGCTCCCTATGTATCAGTATTGTATCATTTTGTTATGATGATGTAGACACCTTCGGCTGATTGCAGCCATATGATTTTGACATCATTGTATCATGACACTTTATATATATATATGAGATGATCCATCTTTGTGGCAGCTATATGCATGTGTACCTATGTGATGAGATGTTTCATGATGTATGTTTCTATGTGATGCTTATGATATGGATGCCAATATGTATATGATGTAATGCAATATATTTTTTTTGTTCTTTTATGTTTTATATGTGTATGCATGATGCAAATGTGTATATGTATGTAATGCAGATGAATATGATAATGCAAATGTAAATTGTGCTAACAGGTGTTGTGTGTAGGATGTGATGCAGTTGTGATATCTATATGTATGTATGAAATGCTTATATGTGGTAATGCAGGTGAAACTACATGAAATGCAAATATTTTTGGTGTGTCATTATACTCAGTCATGTGATAGCAGGCTACGCGGACTCAAGAAGGATGATGGAAGTCAATCAAGAAATGGGGATGGAAGATAGAAGATATGGAAGTGAAAGAGCTTCTTGTGCGTTATCATCATTGAGCTTTATTATGGCAAGTAGGTTATGACAATCGAGGCATATGTTTGACCTAGAAAGTCATTGTACCTGTTTGCATGGAGATAAGACAGTCACAAAAAAAGAATGCCCTAGTTCACACTAGACTCCCAGTGTCCTCATATCCTTGGACAAGTCATAGCATTACTAAGAGACAATCCACAGACAACAAAAGAAAAATAGGTGACGATACCCCATCCTCGCCTTTCTAGTCAAAGACATCCTGGAGATAGAATCTCTAGTCAGAGACATCCCGAAAAAGCTAAAAGACATGTCACCAAAAAGATAAAATCAAAAGAAAACCAAGACTCGACACCAACATCCAATGTAGTCCTCAAGTTTAGTGTCTCTTGTCACTTGTATAAGTCTTATTTGATTGGGGTCACAATGTTTACTTTCACAAAATGGATAGATAGCACTGAACCATATGTTGTCTGAGTCTGTTGAAAGATTTGATTTGTTGAAGTCCATTGTTGCTGCTGTGTCTCATTTGAAACTGACTGAATCCATGGAACTGATACTTTATTGTGGAGAAGATGAAACTTTATTGCGGATCTATGATGCAAATGTTGCTTTATTGCGAATTGTGCACGGATAGATTGAAGGAAGCTGGAAGAAACTGTACTCCTCGAAACATGTGATGTTCTCAGTTCCACACCCATCACTAGACATAGGATTTGCCTTAGCCACAAATAGGATCTGATTTATTATGGATGGAAAGGGGGGTGAAAAGGGAGGTTTATTATGAATGGCTAACCAATCTTGGGTAGATCAATAACAAGCCATGATGGGAATGGGTAAGTTTATTATGAACGAATAGGTTGTGAGTATGTGCAAAGTGAAAGGATGAAAGAGAATCCTAAATGAGGGAGGAGCAATGTCTCTACGCATGGCGCTGGTGACCCAGTTTTCACCATGGTACTTCCTCAGGGCGCCACCGAAGTGGTTTTCACCGTTGGACGAAATTATTTCTCTTTACTTTTTTTGATTTTTCAATGTTTTTTGTGTCACAAGGCGCCTGTTTGACAGGTTTTCACCAAGTAACGATTTTTTTTGTTTTATAATTTTTTTTGTATTTTTGAACTTTTTGATTTTTTTTGTATTTTTGAAATTTTTTATTTTTTTGTATTTTTGAAATTTTTGATTTTTTTTGTATTTTTTGAATTAGGATATTCCAAAGAGCTATGTGTAGAACTTGCAAAGGTGCATGCTGTTGATAGGATCCTCCAAAGGTTCACCTTCTATAGTTGAGATTTGATATGCCACAGATCCATATGTTGCTGTAATGATGTAAGAACCAAGCCAATTTGGTTCGAACTTGCCGTTCTTCTCTCTGTCTTGCTGATTTTTGGGGTTTTCTCTGAGAACCAAATCACCTACCTCAAATGTGCAAGGCTTGAATTTGTGATTGTAGCTGTGACTCATTTGTTGTTGGTAAGCCTTGAGATGATTAAAAGCAGTTTGTCTTCGTTCATCCAGTAGTTCCAGTTCTTGTAAGCAAGAGACCCTATAGTCTTCATCACTGATAATGTTTTGCAAAGAGACCCGCAAAGAGGGTAGCTCGACCTTAATAGGCAAGATGGCTTCAGCGCCGTAAACAAGTGAATAGGGTGTAGCTCCTGTAGGTGTGCGGACACTTGTGCGATATGCCCAAAGTGCAGGATTAAGTTGGATATGCCAATTATGGCCAGCGTCATCGACTGTCTTTTTTAGGATTTTAAGGATTGTCTTATTAGACGCCTCAGCTTGACCATTACCTTGGGGATAATATGGCATGGAGAAATGATGGGAAATATGGAAGCGGTCACAGAGTTCATGAACATCCTGATTTTTGAAGGGGTGCCCGTTATCAGTGATAATGGAAACAGGAATACCGTATCGACAAATGATATAGTTGAGGATGAACATAGCAATCTGTTTTCCAGTGACTTGTGTGAGAGGCACAGATTTAATCCATTTTGTGAAATACTCGGTGGTAGTGATAATGAATTTATGACCATTGGAAGAAGGAGGGTGAATCTTGCCTATGAGATCGAGTCCCCACTGACAAAAGGGCCAAGGAGACGCAATTGGTTGAAGTTCTTGTGCTGGTGCATGTATGAGGTCTCCATGAATTTGACATTGCTTACACTTCTTGACAAACTGATATGAGTCTTTTTCCATATTGGGCCAATAATATCCAGTCCTGATGAGTTTCTTGGCCAAGGTAGGACCACTAGCATGTGGACCACATATCCCTTCATGTACTTCACGTAACGCAATTTGAGCTTCATCACTTTCTAAACATCTAAGAAGAGTGCCATCTAGACCTCACCAGTATAGGATATCAGCTAAAATGACATATCGAGAGGATTGGCTAATGAAAGTGCGACTTTGGTTATTTGATAGATCAGGAGGCAGGGTATTGTCACGAAGGTATGTGAAAATGGAACCATATAACTAGGACTCGGGACCGACAACACATATCATCTCAGTAGGAATGATTTCATATGAAGGAACCAAAAGGTTATCCACCAAGAACTCATAGCGAGTCTCATTTGGAGGTAGATCAATCACTGAAGCAATTGTAGCCATGGCATCTGCAACGCGATTATGCTCTCTTGGTATCTGCTCAAAATCTATCTTTGTGAAGTTTTGTTTCAGGTCATCCACCATTTGTTTGTAAGGCATTAATTTTTCATCTTTTGTTTGGTAATCATCAGTTGCTTGACGGATTACAAGTTGAGAGTCCCCAAAAACATGAAGTTCCTAGATCTTCCACTGAACTGCAATCCGTAATCCAGTTGTTAATGCCTCATATTCCGCTATATTATTAGTGCAAGGAAATGATAAGCGGTATAATTTTGGTATAGAATCCCCTTGAGGAGTTATAAAGAGGATGCCAACTCTTGCCCCATGCTGTGTGTATGAGCCGTCAAAGTACAGCTGCCATGGCTTTACATGTGACATTGTTAAAATGGATTCATCTAGAAATTCTGAACTTAGAGGAACATCATCTATCATGGGAGCATCTGCTAATTGATCTGTGATGGCTTGTCCTTTTATTGCTTTTCTGTCCACATACTCGATGTTGAATTCACTCAAGATCATTACCCATTTGGCTAGTTGCCCAGTAAGTGTTGCTTTATTGAGAAGGTATTTCAACGGATCGATTCTTGCAACCAGCTTAGCCTTATGAGTGAGCATGTAATGTCGTAATTTCTGGGAAGCAAAGACCACGATGAGACATGCACACTCAATTGGTGTGTAGTTTAGCTCATATCCCACCAATGTGCGACTGATATAGTATACTGCTTTTTCTTTGCCCTCAACAATTTGTTGTGCTAAGAGTGCCCCCAGTGCTATTGGAGTAGTTGATATGTATAGTAACAGAGGCTGATCTGGAACTGGTGGCATCAGAACTGGCGGATTTAGAAGATAATCTTTGAGTGTTTGGAAAGCCTGTTGACAATTATCATCCTATTTGAATTTGATGTTTTTATGTAGCAAGTGCTGAAAAGGATTACACTTATCTGCAAGTTGTGCTATGAATCTTCGTATGGACTGGAGTCTGCCTTGTAAAGATCAAAGTTGATTGATATTTCTTGGTGGTTGCATCTCCAAGATGGCTTTGACTTTTGCTAGATCAGCTTCGATTCCTCTTTTGGATACAATGAATCCTAGGAGCTTCTCGAAGGTTACTCCAAAGACACATTTCTTGGGGTTTAATTTTACTTTGTATTTTTCCAACCGATCAAAGACGACTGAAAGTATGTCCAAATGTGTATTTCTGTCTATTGATTTGCCCAAGAGGTCGTTGACATAATCTTCCACGGTTACGTGCATGAGATCATGAAAGATAGTAGTCATGGCTCTTTGATATGTAGCACTTGCATTCTTGGGCATGACATTCCAACAGAAAGTTCCCCAAGCACAAGTGAATGATGTTTTGTGTTGAGCCTAGGGCGCGATCTTTATTTGATTATAACCAGAGAATCCATCCATCAATGATAACATTTCATGACCTGCTGTGAGATCAACAATCAAGTCAATATTTGGTAGTGGGAAGTCATCCTTTGGACAAGCTTTGTTGATGTCTTCGAAATTTGTACAAATTCTGATGCTGCGATCTGGTTTACTGATTGGCACTGAGTTGGAGATCCATTCAGGATAATCAATTGGGCATATGAATCCGACATCCAATAATTTCTCAAGTTCTGCTTTGACTAGTAATGCGACTTGTGGATGCATCTTTCTTAATTTCTGTTTCACTGGTTTTGCCCCCGGTTTAACTGTCAAATGATGCATTACCAAATCCGGATCTAATCTAGGCATATCAGCGTATGACCATGCAAAGTTGATTTGTCATTCTTTGAAGAAACTTATGAATTTTGACCTTTCTGACTCTGTCAACGATTGAGCCAGGAATATGTTGTGTGGAACCTCTTCTGTACCAATGTTTGTTCTGATAGTCTCTTCTACCAACATGGATGACTTTTCCTCATATGATGCTGGGGGAATGTCGAGCCTTCCATCTTCGGG
Organism: Cryptomeria japonica; assembly: GCF_030272615.1. Taxonomy (NCBI): domain Eukaryota; kingdom Viridiplantae; phylum Streptophyta; class Pinopsida; order Cupressales; family Cupressaceae; genus Cryptomeria; species Cryptomeria japonica. The sequence goes on from NC_081414.1 coordinate 346,541,559, forward strand.
TGCCTCAGAGAGGTTTTTGCCCTCAGATACGTCCTTTCTTTTTACCTTTTTAGGGTCAGACAACGCCACAGTGTGGTTTTTGCCACAAGACCCTTGATTTGTTCTTATTTTCACATTTTTGTGACTGGAAGGTTTGAAACCCTCACCAAAATATGCCACGCTATTGAGTTCTATGGTGTATCCCACTTTGTGGTCCCCAGGGGGAAGATCATCTTGTATGCCAAGATAGTTAATAAAAGCTTCATCATTTTGGAATGTGTCAAACTGTGTAGGTCCTTCATGATCCTAGTCAATGAGTTGGTGGTGAACAAAGGGAAGGCCGTTAATGTCTTCGAGGTTAGCGGGGCTAAGAGTGAAGATGCAGTTATATTCAGGTATGTCAAGGTAATTATTGAGGTCATCGATGGCACTCCTCATCAGTCTCGATCGCGAACAAATCCAAATTATCATCACTAGTAGCGCATTCTAGGACAGGTGTTCTCATCCTATGTGATTTCAACCTAGGACCTTGAGACAAGGACTGTGTGGAATCCTCATGGGTTGTTTCTTGACCAACTTTGAATCTTTTATAAAATTCCTCTTCTTCCGTGGGTTCATCTGGTTCTCTGAATATCTCGGTGAGCTCGTAGTCATTGGAAGACTTGTTTGAACCCCATTCCCATTCGTTGGAGTCGGTGGAATAGCGATCCTCTTGTTGAATTTTGGCAGCTTTGATTTGTAAGGCTTCTTCTATCCTTTGAGTGTGGACCTTGGAAGTCAAGAAACCAAGTCCTTTCGAGCATTCCTTTTTGAAAGTCAATTCAGGTTGTAAAGGTTCAATGATGCCTTCCTTTCGTAACCCCAAAGGGCTTTTTCCATCATACCCAAATTTTTGGAGAATCTTGAAGCCTTTGCCATATTTCTCACATGGTAGACTAATGTGATCTTGTGTGTCATCTTCAATGTCTTTGTAAAGCATTTTGTATAAGTCTTCATCTTCCAGTTCGCACCATCTTTGAAAGGTAGTAGGGTCCCATTTGAGTACCATGATGGATGCTTGCTTGTTAGGATGTGGTCTTCCATATTCTTTTGGGGAACTCATGACTTGTTGTAAGTACATGGTCTGATTTAAAGTGTATTCCCCCATGCCCTTGTCCTCAAATTTGCCTTTAAGCGCACCTTGTTTTGATGTCGAAGGTTTCAATGACTCAGGATCAATGTATGCCGAAGAAGGAACAACTTCACAATTACTGGGAATGATGGTCTCAGTTTTTGATCTAAGATTATTGCAGTATATGAACAGATTAGGATCATCGTTAACTATTACTTCCACTCCATTGTGAGGAAACTTAATGCATTAGTGATATGCGGATGGGACTGCCCTCATTTCATGAATCCAAGGACGTCCTAGCAATATGTTATAAGTGAGATCTAGATCCAAAACTTGACAAACCACATCCTTCGTAACTGGCCCAACTCTGAGAGGTAAGGTGACTGTGCCCTTGGATGAACGCTCTTCATCATCATATGCCTTGATGGTGATTTGATTTGTAGAATTCATAGCTTTGTCAGAATATCCCAATTGTTTAATAGTGCTCAATGTACAAATGTTTAGACCTGCTCCTCCATCTATTAGGACTTGTTTTATTTGATGTTTGTGTATGAAGGCCTCAATATGTAGTGGTGCATTATGTGGCTGACTTACGGAGGCTTCATCGGCTTCTGTGAATGTAAGAGAGTGTGGAATGGAAAGGTATCCCACCATGGCTTGAAACTGGTCCACGTTCAAATCAGTAGGAACGACAGTGTCTCTCAAGGTTTTGTTAAGAATAGCTTTATGTGTGGGGGATATGCGCAAAATTTCAAGGATGGAGATGAGCGCGGGTGTCTTCTCTAACTGTTCTACAAAGTCATACTCAGGTTTGGTTGATGAGGAAGTAGTGTTTTTAGTTGGAGCACCTTGCAAAGTGAATTTACCTCGATGAGTTGTAACATGACATTCAGAGGTAGGTTCGGAAGAAGATCCAACACCTTTTAGGACAATCTTGGGTCTCCGGGTAGAATTCTCAGGGTTTTTGTCCTTGATGATAATGGTAGAGACATAATTGTCCATTGAGATGTGATTAATGGTTGAATCATAGTTATAGGTTGCTCTGGTATAGTTGGTTTGGTCATCTGTGGCTTTAGCTTTTCCCTTGTCATGTTTTGGGAATGGTTCCTTAAACATCTCATGTTCTTGATTGGATGAGTGTCCCTCAATCTCAATGTCACCTCTATCAATGAGATCTTGTATGATGTTCTTCAGTCGATGACAATTTCCTATTTTATGTCCCTTGCTCTTATGAAATTCACAATATTCATCATCATTCCACCAATTTTGTTTAACCTTCGGTTCATATGGAGGAAAATCTGGAACTGTGATTACCTTGTTTGCCACTAGCTTTTTGAAAACTGACTCAAGTGGTTCTCCCAATGGGGTATACTTCCTTCGTTATTTAGAAGTTGTTTGAGTATTCACCTGATTGTTTGTAGAACTTGATCTAGAAAAAATGAATTTGGGTCACACTGTGTTGGCATCAACAACACCATCATTTACTGTGTTCTTGTTTCTATTCCAAAATCTCGGCTTGTCTTTTCCCTTAAAGTCATCTTTGTTTTCCTTGAATATCTTAATGACTCCTTGTTCAATTAGGACCTTCTCTGTTGCTAAGCCTTTTTCAATGACATCCTTGAAGGTGGACAAACAAGCTTTCCTTAGATCATAGCCAATGTCTTTGTTAACATTCTGGGTGAACATCTCTACCATTTGTTTTTGTGGAATTTCACAAGAGCATCTATTGGCTAGATTTTTCCATCTTTGTAAAAATGATGCAAAAGATTCTCCATCCCTTTGCTTAGTGTTGCACAAAGTAGTGACTGATATGTCTCTCTCTATGTTGTAGGAGAAATGTTGAATAAGTGCCTCTACTAGATCACCCCATGACTTAATACTAGGTTGGAGTTGGGAGAACCATTCCATAGCTTGATCACCTAAGCTTTGTGGGAATAATCTCAGCAAATATGTCTCTTCTGCTGCTACCTCAATGCAAGCTATGAAAAACTATTTGATGTGTGCCTTAGGATCCCCTTTTCCTCTATACTTATCAAATTTAGGCGTCACAAAGTGTGTAGGAAAAGGAGGCATTGGAATGCTCTTGTCAAATGGATAAGGACATATGTCTCTCATTGTGTATGTTGGCTTCAGTGTATTTATGTCCTCCATTTTCTTTTGTAAGTCCTTAATTTGTTGCTCCAAATTGCTCTTAGGTGGAGATCGACTTCTTGGACCATACCCCATGCTTGAGGCATTAATAGGAGGAGGAGCATGTTGCATATATGGATGATATTGATCATACACATGTTCATATGGAGGAGGTCTATAATGATGTTGCATATATGGACCACTTGGTATAGATTCATGTTGAGGAATGCCATATCTATTTTGTCCCTGTATACCATACTCTACAGGCATGTCATGTTCTAATGTGTTGCCCCCAAATTTGACACGGGGTTTCCTTGTGTCCAAATTTTGAGCATGCCTTTGAATATCCAATTGCTTTGGTGGTTGATCCTTAGCGTTGATATGTGATTGAGCATATTTCTCTGCATAAGACTTCCATAATGGTCTGCGAAGGTGAGTATCATATGCTTGACCATGTGTATGTGGGACCTCTGATTTTTGAAACAAAGATGATGGTGATTCAGGTACCATATGTGGTCCTCTATTTCCTCCACTATTAGGCCTCCTTTGATCCATGTTGGAGTGAGTTTGTTGCAAAGGTCTATGTTCCATTATTTGAGACATGTCAAAATCATGAGGTATCTTGGCTCCACTTTGTGCCATCATTTGTAAGAAGTATTGTCTATCCCTCCTCATTATTTCCTCAACCAATCGATTGAAATGGGGATTCATAATGGATTCTTCCACATCTGCTGAATGTACAGAAAAGTTGTCCATGTTGTCATTATGTGTAGCATTGTTGTTTGTAGTGTCCATGTTCTCAACATTTGGAATGTTTCTATAGGCATCCATGTCAGGTAATGTAGTATGATCGGAATTGAAAAAGATATCATTGTCATACTCATAAGAACTCATGTTTGCGGACTCTTGAGCCTCTTTAGTTTCTCTCTTAGATTTTTGAAGACGGGTTTCAACCATGAACTAGGTATTGACCGAGATGTGTGAGACTAGATGAAAAATGGAAAAAGTATGGAAGACCAAGAAATGGATGGAATGTAAATGAATCTGAGGTGTACTTGCAATATCCAAAGTGTAAGACCAAGTATGTATGTAGTAGAGTAGGTGTGACTTCCAAAGAGAGGATAGTTTCTCTTGATGAGGTAAGTTGACCTTGACTCTAAGTAAGACCAACTGAGACCCAAAGGTGATAGACCTTGATGAGGGACCACTTAGCAAAATGTTGTTGTATGTAGTGTGTTGACAAAGTATAGTGAGGACAAGCAAGTGACCTTTTGACTCAAGTTTAGACAAATGTGAATGTAATGTAAGGTGTACAGCAATGATGGACTATGTGAGACCCAAATACAGGTTGAATGCTAAATGAAACCTTGGAGAAATGACCTAGGAAGCTCAAGAATACCGAAATTGACTGTGTTTATTTGCTGGACTGTAAAATTTTTCCAATTTGTGAAGTTGTTGGTTGTGACCAAATCTGAATGTTTGGCTGTTTTTCATGACAAGAGCACACAATGTTGATGAGGACTCAATGTTTGCAACTGTTTAGACTCAAAATGACTCTAAGAAAAGTGTGTTGTTTGATGTTAAAAAAATGTTTTGCATACACTTGAAGACACAAAAGACACAATGTTTTGCTGTTTGGTCTTGAATGTTTAAAATAAGTCAAGCACAATTCTTATGGCTAGGCAAGACAATAGTTGTTGATCCCACATGGGGTTTTACCCCTGAGGCTACGCTATTCAGAGTGGATACTTAGATGCTTGACCTCACTGGCTCCACCCTCGGTACTCACTTCTCGGGTCAGCCAAGCATCAGTCCCCATGAAAACTCCCCGTGGTGAACTTTGTATCTCTACTAAGAATCGTATTTGTGTGGGCCGCTACCAGAGGTCCGACCTCCTACCCCAACAACTAGAAGGATTTGGGCCTCTAAAACAAAAAGGTGCTAGTAAGGGCATCCGCTCGTGTGGCCATACATGTGACACTTTTAGCTCTGTAAATACAGAAGGCTCCTAGCCGGTAGGGGTTACGACCTACAAATGATCAAATAAATTTGATCAAACGGGTTTATGGGGAGACATAGTGTCGATATGAACTAATCAGCACACGTTATCCATAGTTTTCACCATGAATACAGTTGTTTATAGTGGTTCGGAAGAGGTGGGTTTTCCTCGCTACCACTTGGGTCGTTCTCTTCTCACTAGTAGTCCTAATGACCACATGGGAAGACAGGCCCTCTAAAGATTAAACAAAAAGAGCCTATTGCTCAAGACACAAAAGACAATGATTCAATTTGAGTGCACCAATTGAAGTGTTTGCTAGTCTATGAAAACAAGGCACTCAATAAAAATCCAAAAACCTTTACCAAGGACCTGCAACAAAGAGTTGTTAGTAGTTTGGATTGTTTGAAACAATCACCCCTTCCTGCAAGCACACAAGTTAGGTAAATTTTAGATCCAAAAGACTTTGTGAAAATAGGGGCCTTCGACCAAACGATTTTTCTTTCAAGACAAGCTGCACCAATTTCGTTAGATCTGAAAATGTTAGCTCGAAATAAACTAGATCTGAAACCCTAAATGCAAAAACCCAAAACTAAATCAATAACTCAAAATTTGAAATTGGTGCACACAGATGTGATTACCCTCGACACAGACGTGACTTCGTGACGTAGACGTGGTTCTGTGAGACACAGACGCGGCTCCAGAACACAGACATGACCTTTGGACACAGACGTGGATAAAAACACCGTAGACGCGACTGAGGAACTCAAATGCGATTTCCGAAACCTGCAAAAATAAAATACTGCCGATAACATAGACGCGATTCCAGATGTCGCAGACGCGCCAGAAAATAAAAAACGCAATCCGAAAGTATGCAGACGCGAGAATATCAAAATGCTGTCGAAAACGTCAGATCTGCAACTTCAAAATACAAAATCTGCAACAAGGATGTTAAATGCAAAAAGGGACAAGAGTCCCACCGGGCGTGCCAAAATGTATATGGTGAAAATGGATAACAACAATGTTGAAAGACTAAATAGATTCAACCACAAAACCCTAGCCTAACAATAACAAAAATCCACCATAACATATGAAGATTACCTAAGACAATGCAAATCAAATGAAATCACAAAGATTATACCATCACATGTCCAATAGGGTTTAGATCTCCATTCTTCCTATCTCCATTGATCTTGCTTGATATATTTGCTCTCAGATTTTATGTGCACAAGAGCTCAACAAAGAACAGAATGTGGTTGCAAGTAGGATCGCATATGCCAAGTAGTCAATTGATCAAGTAGTTAGCGGGGGGGTTTGACAATGAAGGAAGCATCTCCTTATATAGAAAACACTATATGAAATGGAGGGATAAGATTGAGAGGTGTAAAAGGAGGTCGGCTATGATTAGAGGGTAGGTAAAAGAAATAATAAAATAATGAAAGGGGTAGGTAGTGTATGAATTAAGAGATGAATGACATGTGTCATGGGTAGAAAAGGTTAATGAATTAATTAAATAAATAAAGATTTATATAATTAATAGAAGAATTGGGATCAATTAAATAAATAAGATATTTATTTAATTTAGGAAAATGATAATTTAAAAATAAATGTATTTATTTAAATGAGAAATAAGGCTAGAAGAGGATAAATGAATTAATTAAATAAATAAAGATTTATTTAATTAATAGAAGAATTAAGCTCAGATAATTAAATAAATAAAATATTTATTTAATTAGATTGGACAATTTTGGGTGTCTACACATACCACTAAGAAGAATGATCATTCCTGAGGTAGACTTCAAATGCAGCTGATCTTCTTATGCCTTAATCCTTCACGCGCACAAAGCTAACATGGCACCTTGATCACATCTCTTAGTTAACTCATCACAAAGTATCATCGGTTCATCGCACAAGCTGGATCACCAAACCAATAACCATAGACCTGAGACTACCAATCGGTAATCACACTTAGTGAAACCCCAACACCGGTTCACTGAATCTTCTCATGCCTCTTCATACCAGTTCACCAACTTCTTCAATCTACATACCGGTTCACTTACACTTATTGACGTCAATGACAATATACTGGTTCATCATATGCCAATGATATCCAACAATCTCCTCATTTGGCATTGATGGCAATACTCAGTGTAGCATTACAACTGAAAACCTCATAGACTAGTGTATCTGCATTATTAGACATCTTCTCCTCCATGCATCAGATATCCTCTCCCCATACATCTATCCTATATATTCTCCCCCTTTGACAATAATGCCAAAGTGGAGGCATAAGCTTCCAAAATCTACTATGCTGCTCCCCCTAAGTAGTAGCTTCCATCAACACATCAATCCTGAAAGATTTGGCGCTATAATACTTGACTGATGCAGAGCACACAACCTTAGTTGACTTCATGAAGGGGCATAACCCCTAATTCACCTCTCAAATAGGTAAATGTAGTATTCGGTAAGGGCTTAGTGAATATATTTGCTAGATGCTCCTTACTGGAAACATGTTGTAATACAACCTCCTTATTCTAAACTTTCTCTCTCAAGAAATGATATTTAAGCTCAATGTGCTTAGTTCTAGCATGCAACACCGAATTCTTGGAAATGTTTATTGCACTTGTGTTATCACAAAATATGTTCACCGGTTCGGATACTGGTACCTTGAAGCCTTCCAATACATTCTTCCTCCAAATTGCTTGAGTGCAGTTCATAAATGCTACCACATATTCTGCTTTAGCTATAGATTGAGAAGTACAACTCTGCTTCTTGCTTGTCCACGATACTAATCTTCCATTGAGAAAGAACGCTCCATCAGTTGTTCTCTTTCGATCGTCCACATTACCTGCCCAGCCAACATCAGTATATACTTTGAGATTATAGTCACCATTATATGGATACCACAATCCATAATCAACTGTTCCTTTCAGATATCTAAGAATCCTCTTCACAGCTACCAAGTGGAATTCTCTCGTACATTCTAAAAATGAGCTACTATGCCTACTGCATGAGCAATATATGGTCTGTTGTGCACCACATAGTGCAGTTTACCGATCATTGACCGATACTCTTTTTCATTCACTAGTGCTGAATCATCTTCCTTGGTCAGTTTACAGCCAGTCACCATTGGTGTACCAACCGATTTGCTTTCCTCCATGCCAAAAGTCATCAATACCTCTTTGACATACTTGGACTAGGTAATAAAGATACCCTCTTTTATTTGTTGAATCTGTAAACCAATGAAGAATTTTATCTCTCCTATTAAAGACATCTCAGATTCTTTCTTCATTTCATCTGCAAACGCATGACTCATTTTATCATCTCCTCCAAAAATTATGTCATCCACAAACACTTCATAGATCATAATCTGACCACCTTCTGATTTCAGGTAGATGTTGCTATCTTCAATTGTTCTCTGAAATCCAATTTTCACAAGATGAGAGTGTAGTCTTTCATACCATGCCCTAGGTGCTTGTTTCAGTCCATACAAGGCTTTATGTAATCTACACACCATGTCACTATCTTCTGATAAGGAAAACCCTTCTAGTTGCTCTATATACACTTCTTCTTCTAGGATTCCATTCAGAAAAGCATACTTCACATCTATCTAATAGACCTTAAATCAATTAAATGCTGCAAATACAAGTAGCATTCGAACGCCTTCTAATCTAGCCACAGGAGCAAAGGTTTCTCTATAATCTTCTCCCTCCTCCTGAGCGTATCCCGCCTAGCCTTGTTCCTGACAACTGTGCCTTCATTCAACTTAATCCTGAAGATCCATTTGGTACCTATGACATTTTTTATGTTCCGGTCTGGGCACCAAAGACCATGTTGTATTCTTTTCTATCTGATCTATCTCCTCTTCCATTGCTTTAATCCAGTCTTCATCTATAAGAGCTTCTCTGCAAGTCTTGGGTTCAAATTCAAAAATCATGCAAGAGTTCTCCTTCACTTTTCTTCTTGTGAGTATCCATGCATCTTTATCTCCTATGATTTTCTTTGGATCATGGTGTAGCTTCATATATCTAGGAATGATTCTAGCCTGATCTGCTAGCTTTTCTTCTTCTTCTTCACTAACCTCTTCTTCTTCTCTTACTGCGACTTCTACCGGTACAGGAACACTAAGATCTTTACAAGTTTCTTTCTTAACCGGTTCCCAGAAGGCTATACCGAGTTCATCTTCTACTTCTTCGCTGCATGTTACCTCAGGTTCCTCAGGGAATTCATCAATCCTGACATTGATACTTTCAACAATTTTCTAAGTTCTATTGTTAGAACACTTGAGAGCTTTTCTCTTAGTGGAATATCCCAAAAATATTCTTTCATCACATTTTGCATCTAATTTGCTCAAATGCTCACATCTCTTGATATAGCACTTACTACCAAACACTTTAAAATAACTCACAGTGGGAGTTTTCCCGAACCAATACTCATAAGGGGTTTTATCTTTGCCTTTCTTGATGAGTACCCGGTTCATATTATAGACTGCAGTGCTCACCGCCTCCCTCCAAAAAGTGTGCGCAACCTTTCCTTGGATCAACATTGTTCTAGCCGCTTCAACTACAGTCCTTTTATTTCTTTCTACTATGCCATTATGTTGTGGTGTCCTTGGGGAAGACAACTATCTCTTGATACCGTTATCTTCACAGTACTTATTGAATTCATTAGAAGTGAATTCTCCTCCTTGATCAGTTCTCAGACATTTTATCTTTTTACCACTTTTTTTCTCTACTAATGCTCTAAAAGCTTTGAACTTTCCAAATTCTTCAAACTTGTCTTTCAAGAATGTGACCCACATCATTCTTGAGCAATCATCAGTAAGAATAATAAAATACCTATCTCCTCAAATACTTCTAGTTTTCATAGGGCCACACAAAACAGTATGCACAGGATCAAGTAAATTTTCTACTGAGAAAGACTTACCTTTAAAAGTTGAGGAAGACATCTTCCCAAGTTGACATTTTCTGCACAAATAATTCTTAGGTTTGTCCAGCAACAGTAATCCTCTTACCACCTTGATCTCACCGACTTTAACAATGTTGTCAAAGTTCATATGACAGAGTCTCCTATGCCATATCCAACTATCATCAAACTTAGCCATTAGACACCGACTTATCTTGGCATTCAACTAGAATAAGTTACCTTTGGTCTGCTTACTAGTCACAATAACTTCACCACTCTTCCCAATTATATGACAAATTCCACCTTTGAATTCCAAAACTAATCCTTTGTCATTCAGTTGAGCAACACTCAATGGGTTATTCTTAAGACCTTCTACCCAGTAGACATCATCGACGCTACTTTTTCCATTCAGTGAGATGGATCCTTTACCTTCTACCAAGCATGGTGCATCATTGCCAAATATGACAACACCTCCATCATATTCCTCCAGAGACAGAAAATTTCTCCAGTTTCCAGTCATATGGTGAGAACAACCACTATCAATTATCCACTAATTGGAGTTGTCAATGTGAGAGACAAGAGCTTTCTTGTTGGACACTTCTTCCTTTACTGCTACAAACGCTAGGTCTTGATTTTCTTCATCTTCTGATTCTTCATCAGTGACACCTTCATCCACAACAACTAGACAATTTCTTTTGTTTCCTCCTTTACAATAAGGATAAACCTCTCTAGTTTATCCTTATTGTCATTATTAGGACAATTAACAACTAGATGTCCTATCTTATTGCAGGAAAAACATTTCAAAGGAAGTTTACCTCTATATTTTTCGGTTCCCTACGGAAGTCTTTTAGCAAGAAGAGCTTCACTCCATCAAAATCTCTTCATCATCCATATCTCTGCATTGTCTGGATTCATAACTGGTACTAGTTTCTTTTCCTTTTTTGGATGGTATAGGAGATGTTTTAAAGGCTGACTCAGTCTTATGAACACTACCATCATAGCTATTCAACTCATATGTAGTTAACTTTGCAATGATAGAATCTAAGGATACCTTGGTCTTATCAATAGACCTCAATTCCTGGATAGCAACAACTCTGATTGCATAGATTGGTAATAATGATCTAAGGACTTTACCAACAACAGTGGCATCATCAATCGTTCCACCAGTGCTTTTGATATCATTAACCACAGTCTTAATCCTAATACCATATTGCTGAATGGTCTCTCCTTCAACCATCCTCATGTCTTCAAATTTTCCTCTAAGGCTTTCTTCCTTAGCTTGCTTTAAATTCTCATCACCACCATAAATGGTTTCCAGTGCATCCCATACCTCCTTAGGAGTGTCCTTGTCTTGTACATCAATAAAATCAATGTCTGACAAGTTGCTGATAAGGGCTTCCATGACTTGCCCATTTTCTTGGATTTCTCAAGACTTTACAATAAGGTTCTACTAGGAACCAATCTTGTTAGAGATCACCTCGTTAAGGGATGACTATATACCCTATTAAAGGTTGAAACCCTGTTAAAGGTTACCTCGCTAGAGGATTTAAAGAACTCAATGATCTTGAGTCACCTGGTTACAGGTTTTACAATAAGCCTGTTAAAGCTACCCGGTAAAGGGATTTTCCATCTGTTGAAATGATTAGAAGACAATAGGAAACCTATGATATGATAATAGCACTATATGCCAAGGCAGATGATTTTCATATCCTCTACTTTGCAATCACACTCTGTAGTTTACCTCTTACTGGTCTGGCAAGTATCAAGTATCTCTTTACTCAGATACATACACACAACATCTGCCAATAACTTTTCAATAGCAAACATCATTGACCTTATAGACAACAGATAGGTCGGTAACATTAACCCTAAACCCTAAGATTCTTAGGTTTACAACACAGGCGATCCAATCCTAATAGTCCAAACATATTGCATAGAGAATTACAATTTCAAATAGATCACAAGACAATTTGCATCATTCATTCATCACCGTACATTGGAATCAGTAACCCATCACACTCTCTTCTCATGCCAATAAGAAGAATGATCATTCCTGAGGTAGACTTCAAACGTGGTCAATCTTCTTATGCCTCAATCCTTCACGCGCACAAAGTTGACATGGAACCTCAATCACATCTCTTAGCTAACTCATCACAAAGTATCATCGGTTCATCACACAAGATGGATCACCAAACCAATAACCATAGAGCTGAGACTACCAACCGGTAATCACACTTAGTGAAACCTTGACACCGGTTCCCTGAATCTCCTCATGCCTCTTCATACCGGTTCACCAACTTCTTCAATTTGCATACCAGTTCACTTACACTTATTGATATCAATGACAACATATCGGTTCATCATATGCCAATGATATCCAACAATAAGAGTGTAGAATGCCAACATGTTGGATCCCATGATGTCTAGCATGTGTGAGAAAGGTCCAAAGAGAAAGGACCTAAAGGGGATAAAGGGAAGGACAAGTCAAAAGGACATTCTAAGACCTTCAGAAAGAGCAGAGTGAAGTGTTGGAATTATGAAAAAAGAGGGCATGTGAAGGAGTGTAAGAAAAAGAAACAAAAGTGCAGATTCCTCCATGAAAATTTCCTTTGAAGATGGTGATTCTTACACTTAATTTATTTTAGATAACACTATTAGTAATGATTCTGGGTTATTATTATTTTTTTGGAAAAATGCATTAAGCCTAAATATATATTAATATATAGAAATATAATTTTATAAAATAGAATTTAGAGACTCTTGATAGCCTGTAATATTAGTATGATAGCTTACAACTTACAAAACATTTTGTTTCCTTGTCCCCTACTAATTAAATATAGACATTTGTGCACTTTTGAAGAAACCTGATTTTTTAAGTTCTCATTACACAAGTTCTTTTGCTACCATCTCAACTAGGTTTGGAAATACATCAACGTTGACACTATTCTCTGAAATGGTCACTTCTTGTTTCTGACAACCCATATTTGCAAGTCAATCTCCCAACATATGTTCGTGATGATATGTGTGTGAAATCTAGAAAGAATGGAACTTATCTAACAATGCCCAAACATTTTGCATAATATAATCAAAATATGATGGAGGAGAGTTTTTTATTGGTGATAAAAATGTAAGGAAGATTGTCGATATAGGAAAGGGAAAGTTGTGTTTCATCGATGGGAGGGTTGAAACCCTTGATAATGTTTTACATATTTGAGGACTTGCAAGAAATTTACATTTAGTATCCAAGTTGAATGATTTTAAAATACATGTTACATTTGACAAGTCTTGTTAGGTCGGTGAGAGGAAGTTTGGTGATTGCTAAAGGATCTCAAATATAAAATTTGTTTAGGCTTAATGCCTTCATTTTTTGTAAGTCTGCCAATGTAACTAGCACTGAAAATGCATGCATATTTTTTATATGGATTCATCACGTGGTAATGTATTATCTTCTATAATGATTGTTGGTGTTATGGAGGAGCTCTTAGATCATGTTTTTGTAGGGATATTTCCTTCAATTTTCAAGTTTCATTGATAATATATGGTCACCTTTATGTATTTGAAGAGATGTTTACATATTTGTTTACCATGGGGAATCCTTGGAGTATTTCTTAAGGTTCTAGGATTATGTTTTATCAATTTTGATAAACAATCATTTGTTTAGAGGTTGTTGGTATTGCATATATGTTTATTCTTGATTCTAGATTAGAATTTTGACATGATACAGGCTCCCTAGGGAACAATATATGTGCATTTATGTATGTGATCTCCTAGGAGGAGATGATAGATCATGATGTCATGATATGCTCTTGATTCTATAATTGGAACTCTAGTAGTGGTCTTGTTGGTTCTCTTTAATTTTGAGCATTTTTTTGGAGCTTCATGATTTTATAAGTTGCATTTGAAGTTGGGAAGAAGTGGTTGGTGGATGCTAATGGATACAAAGAAGACTTGGATGAGGCTAAGATATCTCTTATTTTTTTGTGATCATGTTTGAGATGGTTAATGCTTGATAAAATTTGAATAGAAATGCTAAGGATACCACACCTAGTTATGGACATGAGTCCATTATGAACTTGAAGAGAATATTTTTCTTTATCATAAGATATTATTTCTTGGTCGTATATGCATAGGAAAATATATCCCACTCTTGATCTACTTAGTAGGTGAATTATGTGAGAGGTACTTCATTCTTTAATTTGTATTTTGTCTTTTCATTTGAGCAAGTCTTGAATATAGAAGTTCCGAGGACTTGTTAAGAAGATGCATGATTTTATGGATTTTTTTTGTTCTCTTTATTTCTTAATTTTGAGATATGGAACTATTTTTTAGTACTTTTTTGGAGAGGTATAGGAAATGGTATGTGGCTTTGGGCATATTCCCTTTATTGTGGACATTATGATTAGTATGATATACCTTTGGTATGAGAGGTATACATCTAATGCTGCCATATTTTCATCATAGTTTAAATACATTAGATGTCGATATTATTGGTATTTTAGATATGTTTATATGGTTTTGTCATTGATGTCAACACTTGTCAATACTTGTCAACACTTATTAGCACTTGGAGATCTTTGTTTTGTTCACCGACAAGTTAGTGACTTATGCACAGTCATCGGTATTTGGTTCACCGACAGATTATATTGTTCACCGACACTTGGAATGACTTGGAGACTACTTGGTTATGTCGAAGACATTATTTCATCACTTGGTTTTGGCGATTTGGTTATTAATCTATTTGGGTTTACATATTTGTTGTTACCGACAAATAGGTCCAGGCTATGCACCGACAAGCATATCTATTCCAGATCAGGACGACACGTTATGAAGATGATTTATTATTATTGTAAATGCATTGAGCCGAATTGATGTATCACTTATTGATTTATTTATAATTATTGTTATATATTTTAGTGAGCTGACCTATTCATTTGTTCTTAGCTTTCAGTATAAATGTAAGATCTCATTTGTGAGATTGATATGCGATTGGAAAAAGGATTGTAATAGGGTATATGCAAAAATAAGCAGAGCTATAAATGCAGACATCATTTGAAGGTCGAAGGAAGGTTTTTGTGAAGGCAATCAGAACTAAACCGGTATTGAATCCAGCATATGAAGATTCTATTTTGTGCAGTGCATTATCATTGGATTTAACCATCCAATTGTAGTCAGTGTGACTCCCATTTTGTGATTGAGCAGTGAGCTCTAGGAAACTGGCCTTTCCGCATGTGCAGACTCCATATTATACACACATACTATCTACAGTAGTATCATTTGATTGTGGGTAAGGCTTCCCACCATGGTTTTTCCCATTATAGGGTTTCCACGTACAAATATTTGTGTTATGTGTTGTGGATGTTATTGTCTTTCTATTTCATGCATTAATCTTTATCGATACTGCAATTAACTGTTAAAACTATCTACCGAAATAAAGTTTGGTTTATCGGCATTAAGCATTAAGTTTTGGTTAAGTTAATTTTGGTTGAATTTATTGGACAACTGATTCACCCCCCCCTCTTAGTTGTCTCTGGGACCTAACAATTGGTATCAGAGCCTAGTCCTCTATTTGTAGAAGTTTAACAGCTTGAGGAGATCCAATGTCTTCTAACTATTTCTGGAGGGACAGTCTGAAACTTGATGGAACTAACTATGGCATATGGAAGATCAGGATGGAGACACACTTGAATTGCATTGGAAAGGACATATGGGATGTTACAAAGAATGGATATACTGCTCCTACTCAAGGTCAACCCAATCCACCAAACTTGGCTAAAGATGAGGAAAATGATTGCAAAGCAAGAGAAGCACTTTTGAGTGCATTGTTAGATCAACAAGTCATGGGATTGTTAGACAGATCTACTGCTAAATCTATTTGGGACAAACTAGAAACATTGAATGAAGGAGATTCCATAGTCAAAATTGAAAAACTTGAATGCTTCTGGGTCAGGTATGAAAATCTGAAAATGGAAGAAGATGAAAGGATTTCTTCTTTTATGGAAAGAGTAAATGAAATTGTTTTGGGTATACAATGTTGTGGAGGAACCTTAAGTGAAGATGAGATTGTTTCTAAAGTTTTAAGAGCTTTTCTACCGGCATATAAAATGAAAGTTACTGCTATAAATGAATTAAGAACAATGCCTAATGCATCAGTATCTAGAGACACCTTGGTTGGAAAACTCTCAATTTTTGAACTTGAGGAATTTGGACCTATTGCTACTATTAAGACAGGTCTACCTTTCAAAGCATCATCATCATCATCTGCAACATCATCATCATCATCTAAGAAATCTGATTGGAAAGCCTTTTATGCAACAAAACTTGAAGATGTCAGGAAGGAGAATGAAGAACTGGAAGAGTTTGAAGCACTACTTGCAAGAAAAATGCCTAAAGGTCCAGTTGGAAGTAAGTATGAAGGTAAAGTACCCTTTAAATGTTTTAACTATAATAAGATTGGTCATATGGCTTCTAGATGTCCTGATAGACATGCAAGATTAAGAGAAGAAGCTAAGAGAACATATAAGTCTAACCCTGATTATCAGAGATACAAGTTTAAGAAGAATAGAGACAAATCTTGTTATTATGTTGATGAAGGAGTTACTGATGATTCTGATGAGGATCTGGAAGACAACAGATGCGCTTTTGTTGCTATAATAGAAGATCAACCAGCACCTACTGTTCAACCGATAGAGCAGGCCCTGGCAACTAAAGTTGTAGGTAAGGATGAATGGATTATTTGATAACTCAATGATGAACAGATAGTACCAAACCGGTACTGAGAGGGGGGGGGGTGAATCAGTACAGACAAAAATCACAATCCTAAACCAGTTTTTCAGCAGACACTGTGCTTTTATAGACAAACAGTAACCCCGATCTTAAATAGAGTACAACCAGCAAAACCCAGAATAACTGAGACAAGCATAAACCGGTTGACACTTATCTCCTCACACAATCTAATACTTCATTTCCATTTCATCCTAGTGCATGAACAGGTAATCTATCATCAAAGACATATATATAAATAGTTAGATCAACATGATTCACCGCTTGACAGAAAACAACATATCATCACATGAAAAGGACATCACATATGACACAAATATTTTTCACGTGGAAACCCAACTAGGAAAAACCACAGTGGGGATGAATACCCACAAGTTGTTTTTGAACTATTTAGAAGTCCACTCTGTTAGGAGCCTTGTTCGGTTAAAGACTGATACAACAGGTTCTGTTAGGAACCGATCCTGTTAGGGATCACCCGGTTAAGGGATGGCTAGAATACCCGGTTAAGGGTTAAACCCTGTTAAAGGTTATGTTGTTAGAGGATTTCAAGAACTCAATGGTTTTGAGTCACCTTGTTAAAGGATTTACAGAAAGCCGGTTAAAGCTACCCTTTTAAGGGATTTCCCAACTATTGAAGTGGTTAGAGATGAATAGGTATTACAATGATCTGGTAACAACACTCAATGCCAATGCAGATCCGCTTTAGCTCCTCTTCACCTTCTGCATTTACACTCTGCAGGTATCACTTCTCTCTTTTGGTATGGCAAGAATCATGTATCTCTTCACTTGGATACACACATACAACTTTTTGCCAATGACCTTAGAAAGAAACACAACATCAACCTTATAGGAAAACAGATAGGTCGGTAGCATAAACCGTAAACCCTAAACCTGTTAGGTTAAGGAATTCAAATGATTCAATCCTGACCGTTGATCACACTGCATTAAATGCAATAGTCTTGATTCAAGACATTCTCCATCGTTCGTTTTCCACCAATTTCATGGCGACTGATACCCCATCACATGTTATCACCATTTATAGACTTCGCACATTCTCGAGGTAGATAGGAACAATCTCCTTCATGTAAGATCCTTCACGCGCACAAGGCTGACGTGGCACCGCGATCTGTTCTTCATTACAATGCTAACTCATCACACAAAGTCACCGATTGAGTCACACAGGCTTGAGACACTTCAACTGAAAACCCTGAAGTTGTGACTACCAACCGGTACTCATACAAAGCTTCCATGTGCTGGTTTGCATAACCACATGCCGGTTCACCTTAAGAAAACACACCGCTTTACTTTGGCACAAATGCCAGTTCACAATGTTATACCAGTTCTCTCCTCTTCAGCATATTGACATCAATGACAACATACAATGTCATTATATCCTCATACTGGTTCACATAATGCCAACATTATTGATTCAGGATGTTCACATCACATGACTGGTGATAAGAGTAAATTCTTAACCTTTCAGGATTACAATGGAGGTCTAGTGAGATTTGGAGATGATAAATCTTGTATGATCAAAGGAAAAGGAACTATATCATTTGATGGTAAGCACAATACTAATAATGTTTACTATGTTGAAGGTTTGAAGCATAATATTTTGAGTGTTGGTCAATTAGTTGAGAAAGGATTTTAGTTACAATTTAAGAATGGTAAATGCAAAATCTTAAATAGAACTGGTTTGGAAATTGCAACCGGTAAACAAACTAGAGGTAATATCTTTCATTTGAACAACAATGAGAAATCATGTTTGATTGCACATATTGATGAAAGTTGGTTATGGCATAAGAGATTTTGTCATGTAAATTTTGATTACATTGTGAAAATCAGTACAACTAAGGCAGTAAGAGATTTACCTAAGATTGTTAAACCTCACAATCCGGTATTAAGGAATGTCAATTCGGAAAGCAAGTTGGAGCAACTTTCAAGAGTATTCCAGAGAAATCTAACAATGTTCTTGATTTAATTCACACTGATTTATGTTGTCCAGCAAGAACTAGAAGTATACAAGGAGATACGTATTTTATGCTAATCATTGATGACTATTCTAGAATGTGTTGGGTTACTTTTCTCAGGGAGAAATCTGAAGCATTTGGGAAATTCAAACTATTCAAGGTGATGGTAGAGAATGAAACTGGCAAGAAAATCAAATGTTTGAGATTAGATCAAGGAGGTGAATTTACATCTAAGGAATTTAATACATTTTATGAAGTGAATGGGATCAAAAGATAGCTATCAGCACCCTGGACACCCCAGCAGAATGGAGTTGTTGAAAGGAAAAACATAACTATCTTGGATGCAACCAGAAGTATGATATCGAAAGAAAATCTACCTCATATATATTGGAGAGAAGCGGTCAATACAAGAGTTTATACATTCAACAGAGTTCACATCAAAGGTGAGACCGATAAGACCCCTCATGAACTATGGTTTGGCAATACTCCTACTCTTAAATATTTTAGAATATTTAGAAGTAAATGCTATATCAGAAGAGATGAGTATATTGGAAAATTTGATCCTAGAAGTGATGAAGGAATATTTCTTGGTTATTCATCTAAGAGCAAGGCATATAGATGTTTTAACAAGAGATTGCAGAAAATTGTTGAGAGAACAAATGTGAAGATTGATGAACAATTTAGAGGAAATTCAAGGTACATGGACTTTGAACCAGCAATAGAGATAATCACAAATGAACCTACTGTGAGTACACCAATACAAAATGGTGATCCAGTTACATCGGCATCATCTAAGGATTCAACAGTCACTGAAGAACAACAACTAGTAAAAACACCCCGGTATGTAAGATTGAACCACTTTGAAGATTAGATAATTGGAAACAAATTTCAAGGAGTTATGACTAGAGGAAGATTGGAAAATGAAGAGGTATGTCTTATTTCTCAAATTGAACCTACATCAATTAATGAGGCATGTGAAGATAAATATTGGATTAAAGCAATGAAGATGAATTGGAACAAATTGAAAGAAATAACACTTGGTCATTAGTTCCCCAACCTAAAGACAAAAATGTAATTGGAACTAAATGGGTTTTCAGAAATAAACTTAATGAAGATGGTAAGGTAATCAGAAACAAAGCAAGATTAGTGTGTATGGGATATTCACAAAAAGAAGGAATTGGTTACAATGAAACCTTTGCACCGGTAGCTAGAATTGAGGCAGTCAAACTTTTATTGGCTTTTGTAGCACACAAGAACTGTAAAGTATATCAAATCGATGCTAAATATGCATTTCTGAATGGAGATCTTGAAGAAGTTTACATTGAACAACCCGATGGATTTTCTTTGACAGATCACAAAGATATGGTTTGCAGGTTAAGGAAAGCTTTATATGGACTAAAATAAGCTCCTAGAGCTTGGTATGCTAGATTGGACAAATATCTTTTGAAGCTTGGATACACTAAAGGTAATGCTGACAACAATCTATACTACAAAGTGACTAATGATGACATCTTGGTTATTGAATTTTTTACTGATGATATAATCTTTGGAGGAGAAGATGGATTGTGTAAAGACTTTTCTAACAAAATGCAACAAGAATTTGAAATGTCTATGATTGGAGAGATAAAATTCTTTTTAGGATTGCAGATTTCACAGATTGATAAAGGTATATTCCTATGTCAATCTAAGTACTTGAAGGAATTACTAAATAAATTTGGCATGGACAACTCTAAACCGGTAAGCACACCTATGACTACAACTGATAAATTATCTTTGTAGGATGAATCAACACCTATTAATCCGACTAGATACAAATCTATGATAGGAGGTTTACTGTATTTGACACAAACAAGACTTGATATTATGAATGTAGTATGTATTATTTCAAGATTTTAGAGTAATCCTAAAGAAAATCACGAATCAGCAGTAAAAAGGATTTTCTGGTACCTACAAGGCACTACAAATCTTGGTTTATGGTATCCTAGAGATGAAAATTTTGATTTATTTGTATACATAGATGCTAATTGGGTAGGAGATGTAGATGACAGAAAAAGCACCACCGGTGGAGCATTTTTTCTTGGTAGCAGACTAATTTCATGGTTGAGCAAGAAAAAGAGCTATACAAGTCTATCAACAACAGAATCAGAATATGTTGTAGCAACAACTAATTATACATAGGTATTATGGATCAAACAAATGTTGAAGGACATAAAGGTAAAATGCAAGGAACCTATAACTATTTACTGTGATAATATGACAATAATTGATATATCAAAGAACCCGACATTTCACTAAAAAACTAAACATGTTTCTATCAAATTCAATTTTCTCAAAGAGAATGTTGAAGCAAAAGAAGTGAAATTGGTTTATGTGAATACTAAAGAGCAAATTGCATATATTTTTACAAAGCCTTTGCCTAAGGAGACTTTTGAATATCTCAGAGAGAAGCTAGGAGTTCTACCCCCACCGGTAGAGACTTAGACAGTTGATGTTTGTCATCGACCAACATAAATTAACAGAGAAATATTTTTTTCTGGCTTTGATGAGGAGAGCTACTTCTCAGGGGGAGTAGTTGGTATTTTGTAATGAGTTGGTATTTTATACTTGAATTTGGTTTTGTATTGCTTTAGCATTTGATGTCAAAGGGGGAGAGATATTATGGAAAAACATTTTGGGGAGAGATATTATTGGGAGAGATTATTCCTAGGGGAGAGACATTATGTATTTTGATTTCTGGTTAATAATCTCTTTGGGAGATTATTGGTTTTTGGCATTTCTATTTTGGCACTTTGATGGTTTTTCCATCTTGTGTTGCCATTAATACCAAAGGGGGAGATTGTTGATATTTTGGATATGTTGATATGGTTTTGTCATTGATATCAACACTTATCAGCACTTGGAGATCTTTGTTTTGTTCACCGGCAAGTCAGTGACTTATGCACAGTCACCGATATTTGGTTCACCTATAGATTATATTGTTTACCAGCACTTGGAATGAATTGGAGACTACCTGGTTATGTCAAAGACATTATTTGATCACTTGGTTTTGGTGATTTGGTTATTAATCTATTCGGGTTTGCATATTTGTTGTTACTGGCAAATAGGTCCAGGTTATGCACCGACAAGCATATCTATTCCAGATCAGCACGACACGTTATGAAGATGATTTATTATTATTGTAAATGCATTGAGATGACTTGATGCATCGATTATTGATTTATTTGTAATTGTTGTAATATCTTTTAGTGAACCGACCTATTCATTTGGTCTTAGCTTTCAGTATAAATGTAAGATCTCATTTGTGAGATTGATATGCGATTGGAAAAAGGATTGTAATAGGGTATATGCAAAAATAAGCAGAGCTATACACGTAGACATCATTTGAAGGAAGGTTTTTGTGAAGGCAATCAGAACTAAACCGGTACTGAATCCAGCATATGAAGATGCTATTTTGTGCAGTATATTATCATTGGATTTAACCATCCAATTGTAGTCAGTGTGACTCCCATTTTGTGATTGAGCAGTGAGCTCTAGGCAACTATCCTTTCTACATGTGCAGAATCCATATTGTACACACATACTATCTGCAGTAGTATCATTTGATTGTGGGTAAGGCTTCCCACCATGGTTTTTCCCCTTACAAGGTTTCCACGTACAAATATTTGTGTTATGTGTTGTGGATGTTATTGTCTTTCTATTTCATGCATTAATCTTTACCGGTACTGCAATTAACTGTTAAAACTGTCTATCGACATAAAGTTTGGTTTACTGACATTAAGCATTAAGTTTTGGTTAAGTTAATTTTCATTGAATTTATTGGATAACTGATTCACCCCCCCCTCTTAGTTGTCTCTGGGACCTAACAGATATGCATTTAGTTTAGGAATGGTGGAGGATATATTATTTTATACAAATTGGTACATGTTGGATAGGGCTATTCTAGCTCCAAAAACACAGTACATTTGCACGAAAAGTGCATAACATGAAACTTAGTTGCACGTTATACACCATTGATTTTGCAAGCTACGACTGCGATTTTTCAAGCGGTCATTAACACGATGTATGATTTGAGTGTTTTGGAGCCAATTTAGCTTCTGTCATAAATGTTTGTGTGGTACAAGGAAATGGTTTGATTTGTAGGTTCTTTCTTTCTTGGAAGAGTTAATCTAAAGAAGGGTAATGAGAGATATTTTATGCATATCATTTTAGTTTTCTTAACACTATATAATGGAGGGGTCAGCCACATCATCTCTGTAAAGTATTGTAAGTACATTTGGTATGTCTTGATCTATTTTTAGATTTGATATTACCCTACATTGGGAGTTTTTGGATGTATATATGTTATATTATTTTCTTTAATATCTCTATTTATAGGTTATTGATGTGATGATAAGTTTGTATGCTTCATTAATTTTGGATCTTTGAGTTATGCAGGTTGTGGATTACCTACCCATTTTCTAGTAGTGAGATGACTTAGATGTTGAATATCTTTACATCTATAGGACTCTTAAGTGTTGATGCATTTTTTAATTAGTTGTCCTTTTTTGTGCTTGTTTCACGGGGGGCTTCACTGGCTAGGAAATATTATATCATATGTATTCATATTGGGGGGTTTGATATCCCAAAAATCAACAACAATACATTGCCTATCTAGTGAAAATACGGGGGTTTTTAATTTGGGCTAGGAAAAAATACAATATCTGGTGAATTGAGGGGGATTTTTAATTCGGTTTTTGTATTGGGAGGGGGTGACAAAAAAGGATTTGTTGAGCTTTTTCTATCAACTTGTTGCAAATCCATCTGAGAAAATCACAGTTTTGTATAACCAGTGTGTTATGTGCACCTAATTGTCTTGCATAACCTTCGTGTTATGCACATAATATGCAGAAGGACCTTTTCACCTTTTTTGGGCTCTTTTTTCTATTTTTGAGTAAATTGGTGCAGTCGATCAACTCACTTAATGACTACCAGCTAGAGGGTCTTCTTCGTTGGCGGCCCGGTTCCCCCTTTGGTTTCCATCGGCTGGTGGTAGGTGTTTTCTGGCTCCCACACCCCCGAAAGATCCTTTTGTTCCACCTATTTTATGTTGTGAGCAAGGGGAAAGCACATTTGGCCTCGCCTACTTCCCCACTGGTTTCTTGGCTTCTAGATTCTGGATTCAATGGCCACGAGCCCGCGAACCATCTCTTTTTTGGGCTCCCATGGCCCTATGGTTCCTTTTGGCACCCTCGACATTGCTTCATGAGACCGGGGGAAATCTCTTATGCTTCTTTCGCGCCCTCACATGATCTTTTGGATACTCCGTGTAATGGCATGGGCATGCAGGAGGCTTGTTTCACTCCTCCCCGCTTCCCTGTGTGGTCTTTCTAGAATCTCAAATTCTATTCCGAGCGAGCGGGAGACTTGTTTCTCTCCTCTTGCTTCCCCATGTATCCCTTTGGCGACATCTCTTCTACTTTGCGAGCTTGTGGGCGATGAAAGTGGTGGGCTCCAAGTGGCAAAGGCCTTTTCAGCCTAACTTTCCAGGCTATAGGATGCACTTTCAGGTCTTGTCGAAGTTCCTTGTCTCATTGAAATGGCCTTTTCAACCAAGTTTCAAAGAGAATCAATGGTCTTTTTAGCTTTTCCTAAAGGAATTATCTTAGCGACAATGTGGGACCCTTTCTCTTAGCAACAAGAAGGAGGACACATCAACAAATGACATAAAGAAAGTGTGGGCCCCGCATGACAAAGGCCTTTTTAGCTTAGCATTCCCTCAATGACAATGATTTTGAGTCTTGCCGAAGCACCTGGTCTCAACGAAATGTGTGATGTGGTGGGCCCCTTCCCTTCTTGGCACGATCTCGACAGCCCATTTTCACTTGGATCTCGATCGAACGACTATGACTTAATGATGCGTTAGGCCTTTTGAGCGCTTACATGGAGAGATCACGTGCGTCCATCTGTGCGTGAGATCTCTCAATCAATGGTTGACATTCAATTTTCTGGTGGCTGTTGGAATTTAAATGTTGTGCAGGGGGTGGTTGTCGACTCGATGGTCGAGATGGGTTTTTTTGCTCGGTTGGTACCCCAAATTGGATCCATTTTTCTTCCAACCACTGGATTTGTTCATCATAACTCCAGATTGGACTCTATAAGTGGATTTTGGATGTCGCCCATGCCTCTTTAATGCTTTTTGGAGACCTTTTTGGCTCTCTCATGTTGCCATGATGCATCTGTCACATAGATGTCTTCTCATGCGAACATTTTTGCCTCTTTCAGAATGATGAGAACTTGCAGAGGAAATTCAACATGCCATCGGATCAACTTGTGGACCTGGTTTTCCTCCCTTTTGTATATATTTTGTAACCTAACCCTGCCAGGGTTAGGATTCCAGCTAGGTTCAATTTTGAATTATTCCTCAGCTATAAAGGCAATTTATATATCTTTCCAAAGGATCTTCTTCTCTCTTTTCTTCTGCTGAATTCGTGTGTCTTCTGCATCTGTAAAAAATTGCCTTGCCTTCACATTAATGAAATTTACTTTTCTTGCCTAATTTCAGTTATTCTAATGTGTGTAACTCTCTTACCTCATTGTCTGAATGCAAAATTTCTTGTTTTTATGAGTTGTAGGTGATTGTGTTAATCCCTCTTCAGATGTTATCTATGAACTATCTTGGTTCCTCTTTTCACCTTGCAATAATTCTAACCTTCACTCACACTTTGGGAAGCTAACTAGGATAGAAATTTGTGCATATTCTTGGATAGTTTTATTAATATTTTGTGCAAACACAGGTAGGAAGAGCACATTCCATCTAGGTGAAAACCTTTTGCCCTCTTTCAAGCATTCCCTCTTTCTCCCTTTTTCCTCTCAGAATCACTATATTAGGTCTTGATTGCACTCAAGATTGATACGAAGTCAACCTTCTCTAGAGACTCAACCTTACTTTTGCAAGTCCCACACTTGGGAGGTTGTTTCCATGTTTCACAAGTTTGATGATCAAGTCTGATCATCACATAGTACAACTTTTGTGACAACATGAGTTTAGGGTAATATTTTTTGAAAATAGGGGAATTCTTTAGTATGCCATGAATGCACGTGATATAACCCAGGTTCACTAAGTGAATCCCTAGTGGCTTTCTTATGCATTGGTATGTTGAATTTGAGATAGGATGTTGGGTATATAGAGTTTTGATTACAATTACTAGTTGACATGTTGATGGCATGAAGTATGATAGTTTGATTACCCTATTTTTGAGGTATGGTTAGATTATATGTGCTAGAAAATTGTTGTGGTTGCTATTCTAAATTGGTATGCATATAAAGAATACTCAAATCCTTTGTTATCATTTGAATTCAATTTAATGTATAGATTGGCACAAGATTCAATGAAAATTAGTGTGCTTCACCTTGATATGTTGAAGGATGTGAGGATTTCTTTCTTAATCGTGGTTACCATCATTGTTGTTGTAGATATATTGTTGGATCATAGAAGTAGGTTGAAGAATCAAGTGGTATGTATATGTGGCTAAAGGATGTCTTTTCATTGTTGATGCAGGAAGGTCATGGGTCTTGATTACTAGATTATACTTATGCTTCCTTATAGTTTTAATTGCAATGTATAATGTCAAGTGGTAGAATGTTAGAGTAGGGTGGCATTTACTTTTCAATCTTTAAGAAGTCATTTTCATGTATCTTCATGTTCCTTGGACATAGGTCCCTTGTGAAATATCTCAATAGGCCACTAAATTGTCCCAATGTGATCAAGACCTAGCCTAAAAGGAACCTTAGAGCAAGTTTCTTTCTTTTCAAGAGGACCAATCGATATTCATTTCATTCAAGGTAGTTTGTGCTAACACCACTGTTGGTCCTCACAACTAGAATAGTAACTGGGTTCTAAAACCTTAGCTTAGGGATTGGACATCCTTACTGAGCAGCTACCTCTCTTGTGTCAAAGATTTATTTACTTTATCAACCAAGGTTGTGAACTTGAAATGGGTCGGCACTATATGTGCACTAAGCTCAAGTTGAAGCCATTTTATCCTACTACAAGAAAAGGAAAGTTTATAAAAGAAATATGTAGAAACATAATGACTTAACAATTTATCAAAACTCACAATTGAAATCAACTTAAGGAATTGCTGCTAATGACAATGCTCTGGTTAGCAGAAAGGAACTACTATGTTTACTTTGGTTGCATCAACAAACACAAGAACTATTTCAAGTGGCTATAGGAACAGTTGAATACCAAAACAACAACTATAACAAAATGGAAATTAACTAAAGAATGCACAAGAACTACTCACCAAGTGGCCCCCCTTGAGTGAGTATGTCCAAAACTCAGATAACAATCGATAAGCTCAGAATACCATCATATTATTTATTTCAAGTTGATTTCAGTATAAATAAGTTTGGAAACTAGAATATTACTAACTCTATGGTCACACTATCTACCCTCATGAGGAAGTAGATGCCTTTATTTATAATAAAAACTTATAACAAACTTCCAACTGATCAGCCCATGTCCCAAAGGAATAGGTGAGAAGGATTTATTAAATCAAGAGAAGAAGTCAGTGCATAAATGTAGAACAAACAACTATCCTACTACTGAAAAAATATAATGCAACCTCCTTTCCCTAGATTTATGCTTCATCAAGAACAAACATGAATGCTCCACTAATTGCTCTGCTGAAGAAGCGATCAATTGGTTATGAAATCCTTCAAAGTTACTCCACTATGATTGAGTCTACATCCATCGACATGATGATGTGTCTCTTTAACTGACAACTTAGTCATCCTCTCATCTTGGTTGTTCTTGAATCATGGCGTTAATGTACACAAAATCATTTGTATCCATTGATGCTAACATAACATAAATTAAACCATATTTTAAGATTAATTCAAATAATTTGCATAGTTTGATCATATAAAGATCATCAAATAAAAACCTTAGATCTATCCAATAATACTAAAAAGACATCAACCAAGGGAGTTCTACGATCTAGACATTGTCCAAATATATGACCAAAGAAAGAGTTTTTATGACAAAATTTGACAAAATGGAGCCATTATTTTGGCTCATCATTGCCCCCCAACCTATCTTCTTGTTGGTCCTCTAGCAATAAGAAAGTTCCTAATTCTAGCATTAACTTTGAAATCCCCGGGGTAACCTATCCATTGCTTCCTATAGCCAAGCTTCAGTAGAATCCCTTCATCTTTTCCAATCGTGCCCACCTAGAGTGCTCTATTGCTTCATCATAAGGTGGATCATTGCCCATGCATCCCATCAATGGCCATAGAAAAATGGGTACCTGAAAGCTATGGGACAACCAATGTCTTCCTTTTTTTCTACCCAAATGTATATATTTGGGTGCTCGCCTTAGTGCTGCATGATAATTTGGCAAGGAATGTGGCTCAGACTATTTCAAATCATCATGTAGACTATTCCAGCACTCCACTAAATTTCCAATTGCCACTTGACTCTCAACTATAGCCATTTTCTCATAATCTATGATGCTTCTTCTCTCAAGGGTAGAATGTTAGCCCCATAATCTGATTGACACATAATTTTCTGTCAGTCATAATAAAGCCTTCTTGGATTCTTGGATTCAGTTCTCAATGCAAGTGGGAGGTCAATTTCCTCCTTCCTATGTACCCTAGATTTATCTCCCCTAGTAATTTCATTTTCAATCCATGACATGAGAGCCCTTAATTGAATATCTCCAATGTAGAGTAGAGGATTCCAGTCAGTATCATTAGGAACAACATAATTATGTAGATAGAACTCATAAAGAAAATTTATGATGGGTGTAGGAGACATTTGATAAACATAGTAAAACTCTTGAGGTGTTTCTAAAGAATAACTTAAGTCCCTAATAATTATCATCAATTGGAAACAAATATGTTGATCCTTCAAATATAGGGAGTAGACTCGAGGTGGTGCCCCACACTACATTAGTTATGGTACCATAGCGACTACCTTATCCACTTTGTTCTTTAGCTGAGCAATTTCCTTGTCTTTTTCTTCAATCAATTTCTTCTATTGATCAATAATTTTCTGCATTTGTGCTTTCTATAACTCCCATTCCTTGTAGGAGGCAAGATCAACAACATTACTAGTAAGAAAAGAGGGTGGATTATGAAATCTTGCTCTAGGTTTTAACTTCTTAGCTCCACCTTCTATTTCAACAATTTGATCTACAATAGAGGCCAAGTTGTCAATCCCACCCAAGCTCACACCTTCCTACAACTTCACATGTGAGGAAGGTGGAATAACATCCTGGTTAGGACTATTTGGTTCTCGCTCTGGGGAGTCAACAGGAATGCTGACACTTGGCTTCTCTAACTATTTTTTATTTTTAGGCTTATTCTCAAAGGCATTTCTTCAGTGGCTCCAGGAGGGTTTTCTGTTTCCAGCTCTTTAGGTGTTTCAGTAGCTCCTGTGGTGGCTACAGGAGAACTTCCTTTAGCAAATTTTCTTTTCTTTGTGACAGGAGAGGCTGGATCAATACTTTTTCCCTTCTCCTTCTTCTTCTTTGTGTCACTTTGCTTCTCCTTACCCTTCTCCCTCTGCGCAATGACCCTAGTTCTTATTGGGGTTTGCGATGGGATCTCTACCAAGGCTTCTGTTGACTCTGACAAGGTTTCTTTCAATGAGGATCTTGAACTGTTGGCATTCTAGAGGATGAGGGCTCAGCGGCAGGGCCAGGTCCTTCCAAATTTTCCCTCTCTTGAGACGGAGGCTATTCTATTGGGCCCGCATCATTCACTCCAAACCTTCTAACCCTTACAAATTCATTCCAGGTCATCTGGGAAACATCTCTCAAAGACCTTTCTACCAATAATTTAATCAAACAATGATGAGTAACAAAGTGAGGCCTACCTTTTTGTGTCTATGTTGCACTAATGGAAAAAAGATTATACAACCTATTTGGAACATTCATTCTCCTTCCATGGCGTAGATGACTCGAGATCTTAAAATGGTGGGAATGCAAGCATGAATATCTCCCTTCACAAGCTAAATACTTTCTGATATGCATTGCTACTTCTTTCCATTTGGGAGGAAGGGATTCTCGTCTGGTACCCTTCTTTTCTATTACCAAAGGTAGATCTCCTCGGTGCATGAATTCTACCCTTGCACTTCACGCGTCTTTTGTTTTAGGGTATTTCTCTCTATCGGTTGGCAACCCTGTTACCTTTGCAATCCACTCTTTTGTTGAGATAACTCTTAACCCTTTCACTCAAGCTTCCCCATCAGAAAATGTAAGAGCGAATTCTCTTGCAATATCCTCATTGTACTTAGTCAACTTAAGAAAATAATCTAACCAACCATTGTTGCAGAATTCAGGTTCGCAAACTGATCTTGCAGAAGGACATCATGCACTATAGATTCATGGTGAATCGATGGACCACCCATTACCACACCACTATAGAAATATAGTCAATTTCACCTAAAACTCTGCAAATTCTAAAAAGAAAATATACCATGTTTGCAAACAACCTTGCTACAACTCCAATTTATCAAAATAACTCAAGGCAAGCAAGAAAATGGTGGCGGTAGGAAGTATAGCAGAGCACAAAATGTCACGTCAATACGTAATGATTTAAAATTTAAAATTTTATTTGACATGACATAAGAATGATTCCATATGAATAATTCACTACTGTACTCCCCCCCCCCCCCCAATCTAAGGCTTAACATGTGTCCACACATGTAGAGGGTGATGAAAAGATGAACTATGGAAATATCATTATGATACAAAATATGGTTTAATAAATGAATGCAATAAAAATAAATACACACGAGCATACTCATTATTGTGCCTTAATGAAAAGAGGTGGAGAAATCCATCATGATTAAAGTCTGACCGCTATGTACGACAAGTGAGGTGGATAAATGAATGGTGAAAGTGGAATGATATAGAAGAGTGATGGGCGAGTACGAAAATGGAATATTTATTAGCAAAGACGGGTACTTCAATGGGATATGGAATTATTTATTATGAGTGAATGAGACAAGAAATTAGGAAGAAGGTGGGACTATAAGTCCCCCTACTTATGTTGCAGGAATATTGACAACTTCTGAAGTTATGAATTGCTATAGGAAGTCTTCTTTGGAAAGAGGCTTATGATAGAGGCGCAATCGATGACCATTTACCAACAACTTGAATTTTACAAGATCAATAGTAGCAAATTGTACTACACCATTTGGAAATGGTTCAATCATTTCATAGGGCCCTAACCATCACGTCTGTAGTTTCCCTAAATTATCCTTATAGCTGGAGTCATACAGAAGGGCCCAATCTCCTGGTTTGAATTTTTCTTTAATATATTTATCATGTCATTTCATGCGCTGATTTTGAATTGTTTTTGTGCACTATAGGGTGGACTTTCTAATTTCATCTAAAGCATTAAGTTGTACGAGTCTATCTTGTTGAGCTACAGAGAGAGTCATATTTATTTATATGGTTTTTCTGTGTCTTATGCTCAAACTCCACAAGCATCATAGCCAATGTCCCATACACCATCTTAAAGGGTGTAAAGTCTGTATTTGTCTTCTAGGTAGTTCTATATGCCCAAATTGCTTCTCACAATGTACTAGACCAATCCTTTTGATGGAGGGCTATTGTTTTGGTTAGGATAGACTCAATCTCTCTGTTAGTGATTTCAAATTTTCCATTTTCTTGAGTATGGTAGGGGCTTGACTTCCTATGCCTTATATTATACTCATTAACCAAAGCTATGATCAAGATGGAACTAAATTGTGTCCCTTGATCAATCACAATCTCCTGCGAAACTCCATATCTTGTAAAGATTTCTTCATACAAAAAATTTACTACTTTGTTATCTCTGGCATGTTTGAATGCTTTCACCTCAACCCATTTTGTAACATAGTCAATAAATTACACAAGGATATATGATATACAATTTTAGGGTGGATCAATAGGTCCTACAAAATCTAACCCCCATTTGTCAAATGGTGTAACAGCCACCTGTGGATACAAAGGTATCTCATCTGATCTAGTGGGTCTACCCATCCTCTGACATCTGTCACATTTTTTGGTATATGTGATTACATATTTATGCAAATTTAGCCAATAATAACCTGTATTCGGGATCTTTATAGAAGTTCTCTTGGTAGCAAAGTATCCTACACAAGGCTCATCATGATAGGCATGGAAAATATCATAAGTTTCATCTTCCCGAACACACTATCTCATAACTTGATCTGGCCCTATATAGATTAAGCAATTTGTTATCCATAAAAAATTGAAACTCTTCTCTACAAGTAACCCTCTTTCTTTGGGTGAGAAATGAGGAGGAATTTTGTTAGATACTGGGTATTCAACTATGTCAGCATACCATGGAGTGTGTACATTGATTGAAAAAAAATGCTCATTTGGAAAGAACCATCAATGGTTGCAGGATCATCCTTTTTTTGTAGTCTGGACAAAAATTTTGCCACTACATTTTCTTTACCTAGCTTGTCTATGATAGTGATATCAAACTCCTGCGTAAGCAACAACCATCATGCCAATCTTGCAAAAATAGAACTTGTATTCATAAGGTACTTGATGATTGCATGATCAGGGTGCACAAATGTCTGATAGCCAGTGATGTAGTGTCAAAACTTGTTAAGAGCATAGATAACAACTAATATTTCCTTCTCTGTAATAGTATAATTTAGCTCAGGTCCCTGCAAATTTTTGCTGATATAATAAATTGCATTCTCTTAAACTCCTTGTTTCTGTCCCAAGACTGCTCCAATTGCAAAATTTGATGCATCAGTGTGAATGTGGAAAGGGAGAGACCAATCAGGTCCTTTGAGCATCAGAGCTTGGGTTAAAGCTTCTTTTTGTTTGAAAAATGCCTTTTCACATGCTGGTGCACATTCAAACTCAACATCCTTTGTCAAAATAGAATACAAAGGGCCTACCATCTTACTAAAATCTTTTATAAATCCTCTATAGTACCCTACATGACCTAAGAAACTCCTGACATCTTTTTGTTTTATAGGGACAGGGAAGTTTATTATAACCTCAATCTTAGAAGGGTCAACTTGAATGTCTTCTTGAGAAATACGATGCCCCAATACTATTCCTTCTTGCATCATCATAAAGAATTTTTCACTATTTAGGGAAAAACTAAGATCCTCACAGTGCTGCAACACCTTGCCAAGATTGTGCAATGCTTCCTCAAAAGTAATTCCATAAGCAGTAAAGTCATCCATATATATTTCCATGCAATCATGAACAATATTTGAGAATATATTGAGGACCACCCTCTGAAAGGTTACAAGAACGTTACACAAACTAAATAGAAGAACTACATAGGCATGTGTTCCCCAAGGGTAGGTGAAGGTTGTCTTTTCCTAGTCTTCTGGAGCAATTCTAATATGATTATAACCACTAAATCCATCCAAAAAGGAGAAGTATTATTTTCCTACTAAAGAATCTAGTACCTAATCAATGAAAGGAAGTGGGAAATGATCCTTTTTAGTAGCAATGCTAAGCTCCCCATAGTCCACACAAACTCTCCATTTACCTCCTTTCTTAAGAACTATGACCAGAGGAGATACCAATAAACTATCTGAAAAAGGATAAATAAACCCTACATTGAGTAATTTTTACAATTCTTCCTTGACTGTTTCCCTTAATGCAGGATTGATCCTTCACTGAGATTGTCTAACTAGCTTACAATCTTCTCTGATATAAATCCTATGAGTGCACAATTTAGGATCTAATCCTTTCATATCCTGATAATTTCATTCAAAAGCCTGTTTATGGGTCTTGAGTAGTTCTGTCAAAGACAATAATTGATTTGTCATAAGATGACTAATGATGTTCAGGTATCTTCCTAGGGAAACCTCCACTTGAATAATTGACTAAATCTTAGACACTTCTGTTAAACAAGAGGTTTGGATTTCCTGCCACAATAAGGTATGAAATATATTTGTGGCTGCAGGAGAACCCAAAAGACTGGTAGATGGAAGAAGAGTATGCAAAGTACACACTAGTACACCAGGTAACAGTTGGGTTGAATCATAATAATTTTCTATTATGTTAGAGAGTATCTTATCATCTTCCTAGATTTATATGAGTAGTTCCCTAGCCAACATCATAAGCTGTTGAACAAAATTAAGTTCCTATGCTTCTTCTCCTACATCTGGCCACACTATTTGCTCTAGATCAAGTTGAGGTTGTGCAGGCAAATAAAGTGTAAGTTTTTTAGTGGTGATACCATCTGTAATGGTCATATCCCTGATCTACACCCTGCGCATGCATCATCTATAACAAACCAAGGCCTTCTAAAAATAATTGGATATCCCCCCAATGTTGCTTTAGGAGAGAGTATCATAAAGTCAATTGGATATTCCCAAGAATCTAAAGTGACAGCAATATCCTCAACCATCCCATCAAGTTGGACAATGGAACTATCTGCAAGCTGTAAGACTATTGGGGTAGACCTAAGACTAGTAATATTGAGTTGTTGCATGACATCCTTGGTCATAACATTTATAGTTGTTCCTAAATCTATTAGGGCATTCTTAATTTGAATTCCATTGATGACCACTTTCACAATAGGACTGCCAAGGTTAGAATACTTAGGGATAGTAATTTTACCTAACAAAATATCAGCCAATTGCCCCATTATATGGACTATTTGTGGATCCTTTTTCTTTCATCCAGGTTTCTTTAAACATGCCTCCTTAATAGATTTACCATATATGGGAATATAGTTAATATCTTGGAACAATGGAATCTTTACACATATATGCTTTAACTGATCAATAAGATCAAAAGCTATGTCATCTTGTTGCCTTGTCACTTCTACATGCAATCATTGAGGAAATAGAGGTGTTCTAACAGGTGTACTTGAAGTTTTAGATTGAGGTACCTGTTTAGCATCTGCAGGTTGGTCAGGTATAGTATCTTGTGCAATTTTCTCCGATGGTTATTCAGTTATAACTGGAGAAGATGGGGTAGGTAAAGTTGTTCTTGACTGCAAATGAATGTCACTGACACTGAGAGAGTATGCAGGGTATTGATTAGGATCAACTGAATAAACTTGTTGTTGTTGCGAAGGTTTATTATTAGGATTTGGCACAAGATGAGTTGGCAATTGAGTGGACTTAGGTGGAGTAGCATTAGTAGTTGGTAGCATCAAGGTTGGTTGTTGGGACTATTATGGTGGTTGTAGGAAACCAAAGGATTAATTTGGCCATTGCTGACCTCCCCTCCATTGAGGTGACTATTGCCACTTACTCCGGGATGGCTGCAATGAACCCTGAGGTTGTGACCAATTCCCTTTTGGTTGTTGCCACTGAAAAGAAGGATTTTGATAACTGGGCCAAGAATTTTGGGAATTATTCCAAGACTGAGGTATATAGCTCCCAAAGTTTTGGGAATATGGGGATTGCCACTGATTATTTGGTGCATAAGAATTCATATAAGGACCAAAAAAAGACAATGGATCTTGTGGCATACCTTGCCTTGGGGGTCATGGCCTTCATTGTGCAACATAGAAAAGTTGCTCATCATCTCCATAAATTGGCTTGAAATCTGGAGGAGCCTGATGACTGTCAATTTTAGCAAGAAGCTTGCATTTGTAGTCCTTTTTCTTTTTCCTACAATGAGGACAAAATTCAGCAAGCATTGCCTTTGTTTCTTCATGCTTCTTCTTTTCTTGAAGTGCATCCAATTGAGTAACCATGTTATTGTAAATATATTTCTTGAAATCCTTTAGCAGATGAGTTATCTCCATCCTTGAAATTGTGGAAGATGCCTTTGCTGCTGAAGATCCAGGCCTATAGTATCTATCTTTCTTGGCAGAATCCCTGGAGTATTTTTGATAGATCTTCCTGATGTCATCCCACTGAGCTTGAGTAATGTCTCCTCCTCCCATGAGATATAGAGATTAAATATAGTCCTCATTGATTCCTCTTAGAAAGATCAATTTCAAAGATTCTTCACTCAAGGTGCTATGCTTAGACTTCCTGACACTGAACAGAAACCTCTCAAGATAATCTTCTAGACTTTCATCTTCTTTTTTTGTCATGTGAAAGATATCATCACCATGTTGATCAATTCCTTTGCAGTAATCTTTATGCTTCTCCAATAATTTTTCCTTCATTTCATCCCAGGTAGTTACTGCATCTCTACCTAACCTCATAAACCACCTAAGAGTATAGTAGCGGGGACTAGCTTGAGTTTATGGGCATCAATAGTATAATCATAGCTTATGCAAAGAATATCAAATTAAAACAGAAAAATATCTGGATCTTCTATGATCAAGCCATGGAACTTTGGATGAGAGGAGACTAGTATATTCTTCAAGTTTGCATTATCATGTTGGTTAGGAATAGGGAATTCAAAGGTGGGATTAGGAGGTGGACCTCCTCCACCTAGAGCTGCCATTTGGGGTTGATAAGGAAAGAGAGGTAAAATATTATGTTCAAGGGGTTCATTTAAGAAATCAAGGCCTCCTTCCGATAAATCAACAACACCTTGGTTTCTAGCTTCCACAAAAACTTCAGCAAAAGGATTTATATCTGAGGCCTGGTTTGGACTTAATTCATGAGCAGACTATGAGGGAAGAAATCTTCCCAATGCATCTCTTCTTCTTCTATGCATGTAGATTTTGTGAATGAACTCTAACAACTAATTTTAAACCTAAAACAAACTGAAAGACTTACAACTAACAGCTACAACAGGTTGTTAGTTTGGTACCATCCCTGACAACGACACCAAAAATGTTGGTTCTTGCAACTGGAATAGTAACTGGGTTCTAAAACCTCAGCTCAAGGATTGGACGTCCTTAATGAGAAGCTACCTCTCCTGTGGCAAAGATTCATTTAATTTATATACCACGGTCATGAAATTGAAATGGGTCGGCACTATATGTGCACTAAGCTCAAGTTGAAGTCATTCTATCATACTGTAGGAAAAGGAAAGTTCTTGAAGGAAATATGAAGAAACATAATGACTTAACAATTTATCAAAACTCATAATTGAAAGCAACTTAAGCAACTACTACTAGGGTATGTGCATAAAGATGGTGGTCAGAAAAGTGGACACCACCCAAAAAAAACATAAAAAAACAAGCAGCGCATATGCGGTTATAAAATTTGAAATACCGCGTACGCGCTTAGGTCCATTGTTCCCAAGCTTAAAAAAGGTAGTGAGAATGCACTGCTTTTAGGAAAGTGAGCGCGTATGTGCTAATTTTAGGAAAGTGAGTGTGTATGCACTAATAATCCCTAAAGGGCCACGTACGTGGTACCTGTCAAAAAATGTTTTAAAAAAAAAACTGGGTCTTATTTTCCCATGACAACCACATTTTTTTCCCCATTTCCTCCACCAAACTGCGAACGGGGTGCCTCATTTCTCCTCCATACACTATGGATCAAGGTTAGTTTTTCTTAATTTTTGTTTTTCTTTCCCATTTGTTCAATTTGTTTTATGTTTTGAATTTAATTTTGTTAATTTTGATTAGGTTTTTTCATATTTTGTTTCAAAAACCAGATTCTGATAATCCACAACAAGAACAACAAAATGCACCTCCTGAAAACCCACAAGATACACTCCAATTCCTCCTTTTGACCACACCCCTGAAACACATGAGCAATTAATTAATCAGTAAGGGGAAAATACATCTAAAATAAATAGACTGATTGATAAATTGAAAACATTTGAACTTGAGCATCATAAATCCCTCGCCACTAGCCTAGAAACATTAGCTAGTGGTGCCGTAGTTGTTTCCACACAAATTACAAAATTGGGAAACTTTAGGGATAGGTGTCATCAATA
This sequence comes from Cryptomeria japonica, assembly GCF_030272615.1. Taxonomy (NCBI): domain Eukaryota; kingdom Viridiplantae; phylum Streptophyta; class Pinopsida; order Cupressales; family Cupressaceae; genus Cryptomeria; species Cryptomeria japonica. Next base: position 346,579,218 of record NC_081414.1, read on the forward strand.
CTATGCTGATGGGTTATCATACGAGGGAGTGAAAAACAAAAATATTAGTAAAAAACAAATATGTGTCCATTTGTTGATCCTAAAACTAGTCAGTCGTTATCTCTTAATATAAAGAGGTTTCCCATACATTGGTGTACCAATGTGTAGATGAAGAATCTTTTTTGGTAGAGGTTGTGGATGGTCTTTGATGATCCACCTTGTAATATTTATGAGGTGCCATTGTATTTTTTGAGAAAAGTAAATTGTGAGTTTGTGCTCAATGTGCGGCCAAACTATTTTGACATGAGAGAGTTCCATGGTAGAGGTGGCAGCTCTGCCCAAGATAGACGTAGATCTCGTAGGTGAGTAGCCCTGGAGAGTCGTCGCCCCCTAGCACCCAAACCCAAGGTATATCAGGTTGTCCCAGTAGAGCTGAAAGAGTTGATGGAGCTATAAACTCTTCAGGCGGCCACAACATTGACTGGTGCCATCATCCAACATGGGACATTGTTAGCACACCCTATTGTACTGGATGATGAGCCATTAGTTGCTCCAGGTGGTGACAGAGAGCCCATTCAGCATATGTGTGTTAGTTGCTCGAGGATATGCTCAAGGATAGATGATGAGACCGATGCAGATGGATCCACATCTCATCCATGCATGATTTACGAGAGTAGATGTCAGGCCCGCACGACTGAAGATTTGGCACTGACAGATGAGTTTATGGACATGGTGTTTGCCCATCAGCGACAGACACATGTGTGTTGATTTGAATTCATAACATTTTATTTATCAATCACTTTAAATCTATAATCACATAAATGAATTTTTATTTATACATTGATTTAAATTGAGACAAATAATATGGATTTCAGGATGCAACAACGGTATCCCATACTCCTCCCGCAATTACTACAGTTGCAACTTCCATGCTTGAGGTATAACTTTTGTAACATGTTAAAATAGAATAGTAAACTTTGAATTCAAAAATATTACAAGATATACTAACTATCTTTAATTCTTGGTACAATTTTTGGTTTGTAGGTGCTGACAGGGTACCAAATGTCCCAGATTGTTGACATCACCCTCTTAGCGATTGATTTTGGCCTACAAGGCTATACAATATTATATTTTGTACAACCCTTTTTATGTATTATTTTGATGGAATATGCAAGTCATTTCATTTTTCATTTTTTAAATTATGTTTAATATATTATCTGTACTAATATCTCATGTTAATTTTATTTTTTTAGGGTACCCCCTCTGTGTCTAGGCCTCATCCTAAGAAAAAGAATTCCTTGAAGACGCCAAAACATGGGAAGAAGGTAATTGAACACATTTTTAGTTGTAGAATTGTTTGAAAATATTGAAATCAAGTATTAGTTGGGGTTTGTAGATTGATTAGTGTTTTTTGTCTATTTTACATGTACATCGGCCATTGAGCTATGTGGATTCGTTGAATGCCCCTGATTCGCTCGTGGATCAAGAGAGGGCGGAGCTATGTATCTCTACTTTTTTTTCTTGATTTCATTATTATATGCATGCGTACATGTGAACTTGTAATATATTATAATCTTATAATTTTTTCATACAGGAAATATCCATAGCTGCTTCATCAATGGTGAGCCCTCCTCCATGCACTTGAGAAGCATCTCAGGATCCGACACACTTTTGTTTGATATATTAAATTAATTGTCTTTAACCTACAATACTTATCATTATATTCATTGTATTTAATCTTTGATCATTTTTTGTATAGGTAATAGAGAGAGTTTCTCCATTGATGGTGAGCCATCCTCAGTACATTGGACAAGCATCTCAGGCATTGGTATGTCATTGTTCTCTATATTATAGCTTTTAAATGTTTTTGATGTATTTATGTTAGTACATTGTATTAATTGCACATTTAATCTACAATAGACCCCTCCATGGTATGGCCATGACGTGGATCCTTTTAAGTATGTCTTCAAGAAAACTCCTAAGAGTGACAAGGAGAGGAGAGCGAAGACATTAGCTCCTAGATCAGCCGATGAGGTAATCTATATTTCAATTGCAAAGGAATTATAGTTAAATGCATAGTTATGTTGTTAATTGTGAACTATTCTCTACAAAAGAATTCTAACTTGGCTTTTGAATTGTGGTTTTGCAGTCATCTACAAAGCCGCGTACAACATCGAAGAGGCTTGATTTTGATGATCCACCACAAGTTTAGGATCATATAGTATTAGTTTTGGTCATAGAATGACTAATACATGTAGATATATTCTACATTTTTATTGTATATCGATTTGGACATGGCATATGCCACATTTTTGTAATACTTGTATTGACTTGGCAAACATGCATTTTCTGATATATATAAATGTTGATATTCGATCCAATAAATGTGTACTGAGTTCATTATTTTGTATTCATTGTATTTCGTGGCTGTCCTTTTATAAATTTAATTGATCATTTGCCTATGTAATCAACAATATGAATATAAACAACAAAAATCTATGATATAAAACATTGCAATCATGGAATATGATTTGATAAAATTTCTAAAATATTGAATTAACCCTATAAAACTCCTTGTATTTAGTTCATTATTGTGTATTCACTGTATTTGGTGGCAGCCCTTTTATAAATTTAAATGAATATTTGCCTATGTAATCAACAATATGAATATAAACAACAAAAATTTGACAATATGAATATAAACAACAATATGTGTGTGGTGCGAGAGCACCCTCACTTCACAATGTGTTATCACTGTTTTAAAAATGGATGTTTTCAGTCCATAAATGGCTAAGTTTTTGAAAATTTTGTGTCTAATACACCCATGTTCTTTCAAATTGTTTTAAATCCTAAGGGGTTCAGGGTTTAGGTTTTAAGTCACTTCAATATCTGAAAAAAACCCTTTTGGTTTCTATTTTGGCGTTACTTTATTCACTTAAGTGATGGGTCCATTTATCATAAAAGTGTTCCCCCCTTGTCATTTACCTAGGCGGTCCCTTTTAAATATTTTTGTTCACTTTTAATATGTCTTTTCTAATGTTCATCGGGCCTTATAAGCATCATGCAACTTTCTGTTGATCTGACGGTCCGTGTTGATTCGCGACCAAAAAGTGCTCAAAAGTTAGCTTCCGCAAAGTAGCAAAAGGCAAAAGTGGACCCGACATATAGGTTTGGACTGAAGCGAAACACTGATCAAGTTTCATTTGATCAGACGAACGACGTGGTTTCGTGAGATCAAGCTGAACATGTTTTAACCTTTGTGAAATGGTGAAAGGTTTTGGTGGGTCCCCGAGACAAGCGATCTTCTTTGGTTAAAGAATGATCGGGTTGGAAAGAGATCAATTGCTCACGTTGATTCACAGTCAAGAGGTGCACGAGTTTTACCTTCAACAAAATAGTGAAAAGGTGGTAGGTCTAGCTAAAGGTGGTAGTGAATGTGGTAGGTCCAGTTGGCAATGATAGAGAAATGACGAGGCACTCAGTTGGTGATCTGCAGTGGGCCCGAGAAAAGTTGCTGTAGAAAGGAGTAAGTAACGAGCAAGTTTTTGAGATCTAATGGCTTGCGTGAATTCGCGAAGATAAGATGCTAGTAGGTTAACCTTCGCGAAGTGGCGAAAAGGCTGGTGGGCCCAAAGGACAGGCATGGCATGAAGCTAAAAGCAGATCAGGTCTATTTTGATCTAACAGTTCTCGTGGTTTCATGGCTGCAAGCCAAATGAGGAATAATGTTTGTGAAGTTGCGAAAGACAGGTGAAAATCACTTGGAGGTGTGACATGGCATAATAGCTGCCACTTTTTGTAGAGCTCGATAGTGATGTATCAAGTGACACGTGGTTTTAAAAAGTGATTGAGGGCCCACCTAGGTGTAACCGATAGTTATGTGGGAATAATAAAGATAACACATGGCGGATTAAAGGTGGAACCCAGAGTAGTTTCCAGGGCTAATGACCGATTGCCATGTGGCATTTTTCAACTGGAGAACAAGTGGGGTAAGTAATTCCCTGGTAAAGGGCCCACTTAAAAGGCATTCATCTCAAGATTGATCCAACACTTCTCGTTGTTTTGTGGCTCGAAGGTGCCCGCAGATTAACCTCAACTAAATGGCGAAAACTGTTAGCCGTCAAGATGAGGCGCGGTTAGTTAAAAGGATTGGCGGTCCTAGTTGGAGTTAAAGGCTGGGTGATTTGAGTTTGATCTAATGTTTGGCGTGGCCTCACGAAGGAAAAGTGCACGACTGTTAAAGTCCACAAAGTAGCGAAAAGGAGGTAGGGCCCGACACTAAAGTGAAGAGATCAAATGAAGATAAAGGTGATGTAAGTTCTTGTGATCCAAAGGCCGGCGTTGTTTCATGAAAGGAAAGAGCACAGGTTTTATGTTCTACGAAGTAGCGAAGGAGTGAAACAGAGGAAAGACTTAGAGAAATTATGACCCATTGGAGCCAGTTTTGAATTCAATCTGGCCAATTCAATTCTGAAAAGAAAGCCGAAGCATGCAGAGTTAATTTCTAAAACTTAAATGCCAACTTGTCCTTTTGAGTTTGCATAAACTTGATTGCTAAGTATTGTTTCATCGAAGTTTGTTGCAGAGCGAATTGTTGCAGAGCGATTTGTTGCAGGGCATTTTTCTTCAGGCGAATAATCAGGTTTTTGTGCTTTTCTTGATAACTCTTGGTTTGTTCTTAAATACTACTGTGTGAATTACTTCATTGGAGGTCTGTGCTAGCTTCTAGTGGTATAATTGTTTGACCAAACTGGCACCCAGAAGAGAATTAACAAGGAAGGTGAATTACCAAGACCAAAATATCTGTGATAATTTTTTAGAGCAATTAACCATGTCCACCAATGTTGGGGCTAAGGCCAAAGAGATAGTACCCAATAACCCTCGTCTAAAAATTGGAGATGGACTCTATGATAAGGGTAATTGGTTGAGGGACCCTAAAATAGGATTGTCGGGCTTAAGACTATTCAAAGTTGGTTTTGGGCAGAGGAATTCCCCAGCTCCTTTGAACGGCATATGGGAACAGGATGTAGGAAAGCTTGTGGTCCCAGGTGTTTTTATGGATGTAGATTTGTTAGCCCTGATTGCACAAAATTATGACCCTATGGCAAGATGCATCAAGAACATAAAGGGATCAGTCTTGATTGAGATAAATGAAGATGAATTTAGGAAAGTGTTTAAACTCAGTGAGTCCTCCAATTTGTTAGAGCATATTGACTTTGAGTCGCTAGCCCAGGTTTACAACACACAAAGGGATCATCTTAGAAGTGGCCCATTGAAAGAATTCTTTGTAAAGATAGGAGGGTTAACAGTTGTAGGCCCCAACACAATGGAACCATTCTCTCTCAGCTTATTTACTCTAAGAGCTAAGGGTATGTATTGGGCATTATGCTAGATCTTTGGAGAGGATGCTGAAAAGAATATACCAACCCATTATATGTTAATGATTGCACAAATTCTAAACCCCTCCCTAGCAATAACATTTGATTATGCCTTATACCTTGCTGATGCAATTCATAAAGGGCTAGTGGGAATCAAGAATGGTAAGGTGGATAGGCCATTTGGATGGTATTCCATGTTAATGCACATGTTCTTGTTCAAAGGTACTGATTACTTTGCAAAGGAAATGGGCCTGATCAAGATAAAGGATAAAGAGGAGATGCCAGTGCAATGGTGGAGTACTATTCTATCTTGGGATAGATAGGATAAAAGTTATCTAAATTTTGATAGATGCTCTTCATCTAAAACTAGGATTCTTCTATGCAGAGAAAACCCTAGAATTCCTAAGGCCCTTTTGGAGTTTCTCAAACCAAAGGAATTTGCCGAGGATATCAAGATTGTTCACAATTGGGGAGACTTATATTTGTACTATTACCATGGCTCACCATTTTGTGATCACTAAGGGTGGATGGAAATTTTTTAAAGAATTCTTCAAGCCATATAGGCTATCTACTGCAGTGTCAAGATGTGCAGACCTCGAGGATTTTTTCAATGGCATGTTCAGAAAAAGAGCAGTGTGCAAGGGTAGGCCCCATCAATTTTAATTCCCAAAAGTTTTGATTAGAAATGAATTTAGGTTAGATGAGCAGGAATTGAGGAAGGAGAAGTGGGTTGCATATAAGAAAGCCCTTGATTTTATCCATCAATTCGACACTAGCTATGACCCTCTTTCTAGCTTCAATCCATTTGAGGAGAAAATAAAATTCCTGATTCTTTATTTTGAAGGCCTCATGCAGACCTTAAAAGAAAAGAGAGAGGCCATAATGCAAAATGATCTTGATAAGGCTAAGATGGTATTGGCTAAGCCTGCCTTTGCTAGAGATATCCCACCTGGTGACTATGTAATGCACAAAAGGTCAAAGTACACTGTGACGATGCCAGTAACAAGTGAGCCTTCCACTTCAAAAGGGAAGAGAAAAATTGAAGATGTCATTGACATTCAGGATTCCCCTAAGAGGCAAAGAGTGGGAAAGGAAATTGAAACTGATGAGCCTCAATATTCTCCATCTTAGTCTCCTATCCACATTGGAGATGAACAAGCTGTTGCGGAACAATTATTGCAGCTAGGGAGTCTCGGTGAGATTGCCTATACCTATGAGGAGACCCAAGAGGGGATGCCCGAAGAGCCACCCACTGCTGTAATGAATTTGACTGATGGTGAGTTAAAGGGCCAAGAATTGGACCTTACTGTTAAGCAAGCTACTGAAGAATTCCTAGCTGACAACAATTTTGTCACATCAGGAGCTTTTATGTAGTTTGTATGGAAGCAAAACATGGAGCAATTCAAGGTCCGATGTGAACAGAGGAAAAGTGAACAACCTCTCAAAAATACAACTCAGGTAGAAGAAGAAAAAAAGCAAGAAATTATGGAAGAATTCAAGACAATTACCCCTGAGAAAGGAAGAGAGATGATAGCAAAGGCTGGTGTGTTGATTCTCCCTGAATGGGATATAATTGATACATTGATTCTTGATGCAGTGAGGAAAGAAACAAAGCCTATGGAAGGAGTGAAATTCAGCAAGGATAATGCTGCTCTTGTCATGTGGTCATTAAAGAAGGATGAAAACAAAAGAAGGAAAAATACGTCAGATTCTAGCCTTATAGGAGGCATGATAGTTAAAAGAGTCCACGACACAGGGGTAGTGGAGGCTACTAGCACAGTACTAGAGACAACAAAGTTTAATGTGGTAGTAGCAAAGAAAGAGGCACAAGAAAAGGCTAATCTCCAATTGAAGTTGGAGACTGTTTTAAAAGCTTACAATGATGCTAAAGAAGGAATAGCCAATAGAGACAACATAATTGCTAGACTCCAGAGTCAATTGGTAGGTCAACATCATCCAGGTGAGTCTTCTACACTCATGATAGCCTCCTCTCCAGCAAGGTCCCCTCCTACTAGTCCCATCATTGAGTTCCCACCATCTCCAGCACCTTCTAGTTCCCAATTGGTTGAGATCACTCCCCATGAGTTGGAAAAGTTGAAACAAGCTCAAACTTTATATGCAAACAAATATGAGGAAAAGGTAAAAGCCACCATTTTGAAGTTTGCTGACTCAGTCAAAACTTCCAATCTATACATAAATATGAAGAGGATTCTTGAGATCTTGATCAAACTCAAAGAAGAACAAGCCACTTTGGAACCAATCCTGAATAAGTGGATGCCTAGAGGTAAGGAGTTAGAGCTCATGTGTTCTTCCCATATAGATGCAGAAGAAAATGACAATCTTAGGTCCACATGTGAGTTTATAAAAGAGATGAATATTCTTTCAGTGGAAGGAAAAGGTATAAAAATAAAAGCCCAACTTTATAGAAAATAATATTCAGATAAAAAATTTGAAATATTTCCAGGAGGTTTCATTGGTCCTGTTCAGCTAAAGGAAGAGAAGACTTGGTTAAAGGAGGTGGACCACAATTTGTCCCTAAGGATCAATCAGATTATTAGTACTGATGACACATCCTTATTTGTCCAAATAATTGAGGAAATTGAAAAAGTGAAATCTCGTTATGGTTTCATAGAAACAAAGATTGGGCATATACGAGTCACTTGGAAGCGGTTAGAAGATATGAAATAGAAGGTTGCTAGTTTTACTTGGCCTAGTGATGATGTGTATCAAGAATGGAAAGATAATTATACTGGACATAAAGAAGATGCTTGGGAGCAGTTGCAAGAGGTTGCAACAGAACAACAAGCAAAGGAAGCCACAAATGCTGAAAAGGATTTATAACCGCTTCTTGGAAAAGGCTCTTGTTTTGTAACAAACTTTTTTTTTGAAAGGACCAAAGCTTGTATGCATCCATGATATTATAAATGGATACCAGGACTAAAAAAAATGATCGCAAGAATTTGTAAGAAAACTCTGCAGAAATATATCTGGGATTTTCTAGTCTTATGGAGAATACTCTGAGTTTTGTAATATTTTCTCAAAATTAATATCAATATACAGACTATCAACTTTCAAGCCTAAATTTTGTGTTGTCTTCTAGTCTACTTGCAAATATTTACTGTTCTCAATATGAGTAATCTAGGGTCGTTCATTTGAGTGTGGATTGTAAGGCAGTCTTAAATAGAGGCGTTTCTTAGCTTTTCTCTCCAGGAGGGAAATTAAATACGCATGAAGCATTTCTATCAGTAGATTCCTTGTGGGAGATTTTTAATTTGATGAATGCAGTTTAGTTTCATAAGTGTAAATTCTTATGTATGTCAGGCATATGTGGGGTTTTATAGAAGCCGAGGTGATGGGATGTGTGGAGATATTTGATTGTGGGAGTATTGTTTAAACTTAGATGACTCTGTGGCCTAGATAAGGCACTGGTATCAATTGTAGTTATCCTTTACATATCTTGTAGGTCAATACTGAACATGAATATAAGCCTTCTTTCTTTGTTTTATTTAGTTTTGAAGCGATAAGATTCATTGGTGTCTAGGTGTGCATTTTTATGCTAGGCATTCTCCTCTCATGCATCCCAAAGCGTCAGCACGTCGAGATTCATACCCTACTGACGTGATCTCTCAAGTGCCTTGAGTCCAAAAAATTGTCAAACTTTCAAGGACTATTTCTTCTAATCCAGGTCACATATGATCAATCTGTTTGAACCTGTGGGGTCATGTGAGGCTCCTCTATAATGGCCTATCTCACTTTTTTGATGACTCAAAGCCATTTTCAATTGGTAGCATTTTTTTACCTACTGCAAAAACTGTCAGTTGCATGCAATGCAAAGTTGTAGGATAGGCTAGAATTGATTCAGTTCATCGTATGCACAAACCAACATCACAAGAATGTTCGGGTGGGAATTTTTATGCTAGGAATTCTCCTCTCATGCATCCCAAAGTGTTGGAACGTCGAGTCATACCCTACTGGCGCGATCTCTCAAGTGCCCTGAGTCCAAAAAATGATCAAACTTTGACGGACTGTTTCTTCCAATCTAGGACACATATGATCGATTTGTTTGAACTTGTGGGATTGCATGAGGCTCCTCTACAATGGCCTATTTTAGTTTTTGACAACTCAAAGCCATTTTCAATTGGTAGCATTTTTTGCCTGTTGCAAAAATCATCAGTTGCATGTAATGCAAAGTTGCAGGATAGGATAGAATTGATTTGGTTCATCCTATGCATAAATTGACATCATGAGTGTGTCTGGGTAGGAAGGTTTACACTAGGCCTTCTCTCGTGCATCCCAAAGCGTTGAAACATTGAGAGTCATACCCTACCAACACAATCTCTTAAGTGCCTTGAGTCCAAAAAATTGTCAAACTTTGACAGACTGTTTCTTCCAATCCAGGACACATATGATCAATCAATTTGAACCTATGGGGTTGCGTGAGGCTCCTATAAAATGTACTATCTTGGTTTTTGATGACTTGGAGCCATTTTCAATTGGTAGCATTTTTTCGCCTACTACAAAAACCATTAGTTGCATGCAATGCAAAGTTGCAGGATAGACTAGAATTGATTCGGTTCGTTGTGTGCATAAAATGACGCCATGAGCATGTCTGAGTGGGAAGGTTTATGCCATGAATTCTCCTCTCATGCATCCCAAAGTGTCATAATGTCGAGAGTCATACCCTACTGACGTGATCTCTCAAGTGCCCTGAGTCCAAAAAATTGTCAAACTTTGCCAGATTATTTCTTCCAATCCAGAACACATATGATCAATCTGTTTGAACCTATGGGTTTGCGTGAGGCTCCTATACAATTTCCTATCTTGGTTTTTGATGAATTAGAGCCATTTTCAATTGGTAGCATTTTTCACTTGCTGTAAAAATCGTCAATTGCATGCAATGCAAAGTTGCAGGATAGGCTAGAATTGATTTGGTTCATCGTGTGCACAAACCGATGTCACGAGTGCGTCCAGGTGGGAAGTTTTACACTAGGAATTCTCCTCTTGTACATCCCAAAGTGTCATAACATCAAGAGTCATACCCTACCAACGTGATGTACAAGTTGCTTGACAACTTTTTTGACAATAATGACAATTTTTGCTCAAATTGTATCTAGATTCAATCTATGACCTGTATGACCCGATAATGACTCAAATAATTCTCCATGATTATTCAAGAATCAATAATTCTCATGATTGACCTTATCACATCACATAAACTAAAAACATAGTCACAAAACATAGACACAAAAAATAGTCACAAAATATTGTCACATATTATTCAAAAATTTGCCTCTAAATATGGTCAAATTAGCTCTTGGCTATTTCAATATACAAAAATGTCTTACAAATCATCTCATGGGCTTTTATATAAAATTTGGCATTACAATATGTGCGATTCAGCTCATCGCCATTTTAATAAACAAAATTTGGCATCTACATATGTACAAATCAGCTCATTGTCATTTAAATATATAAAATTATGCCCCTAAACATGTAAAAATCAGCTCATGAGCATTTATATATACAATAAATGAATATAGAACAATTGGTTGATGATATATATATATAAAATTCTCAAAATCATTCTACTCTGAACTGTAGAATCAAACTCTAACCCGTATTGTATCAAGTATTGCCTTATGGTCAGATTCATGAACTTTCCATAAAATCTTGTTATGAGGTATACCATGATACTTCATCAAATGAATATTTGTTGCAACAACAAGGTTAGAGAAATGAAGAATATGTCTATGTGTTTCAAAGTCCTTGAACAACCAAACATTAGAATTCTTGACAGGGTATCTCCTAAGCCATGTTCCTGTCATGACAACAAACCCTATTGGGTACTCAATACCCTCTCCATCAATGATTGTGGTTGTCAATTTCTTTTTGGCTCAACACAATGACATAAATAGTAATTTGTTTCTTCTTCATTGTTCTCTTCTGCAACAATTGCATACACATGACCTGCATTTTATAAAGTGTTATTTAATATGAGAAATAAAGTATGATGTATAACAAAATGAACCAAAAAGAATACTTGCAAAAAAATTAACTCAAAAAATCACCCGAATCCACTAGGTTGGATACATGGTCAAAATCCACTGATGTCTCCATTTGGCTTAATTGTAGTGCTTTGGGAATTTTATATGTATCAATGAGAACCAACGGTCTACAAAACCATTTGTCAATCTACTCTTGTGATTCACATTCTTCCCATAAACAATACATGCATGAAGAGCAAAAACGTATCATCTGTCTCGTATAAATTACTAGTGAACTTGAATTTGAACTCATAAATGAGTGCATGTCACTCGATCCTACAACTGTACAACAATCTAGATAGTTTTCAATGTTAGATTCAGTGATCAACCAAAAATATCTATGAACCATTGACGTACTTGGATTACCTGGACCCATTGTAGACTTACACCATCGCACAATTGTTTCTGCATCTATCAACTCAGCACCACCTTCGTACTTTAATTTTTCTCTAGCTAGGGCTCTTTTTACACATGCTCCTGCACCATCATCCTCTCCCTTACCATGTCCAGCCTCAGTGAAATTCCAAAAATGTTGTACACCTCTTGTCATATGCATCCGTTTGAACCAATAAAACATCCTTGCATTCTTGAATTGTGCGATGCAATTATCTGACCATATTAAGTGTTGGTTGTATCATATGTTCCTTTCCCTTAAACTATCATAGAAAGCTTTAAAGCATCCTTGTACAAACTCTAATGAATGATTATGATCATCACTTATGTAGAAGTGATACTCTCTTACAACCTTTCTATCCTCCTCTGTGCTATCATCTGCATGCATGAATGCTATGTGTACAAAAATAGAAAGTTGTGTAGAATGATAATACATAGATTGCACTTCATTTTGAGGTTGTAGTGTATAATTTTTAGAAAAATCAATGATAGAGACAATGGTGCCAAGAGGAAATGTGTCCTTACATAAATTGAATTTCTCATCTAACCATCGAGCTCTATGTGTATGAATTATGTACTCATAAACTAGTTTCTCTTGAAACATTTTCATAAATTCTGCTACACATATATCATTTTTCACTAGCTCACATCTCTTCAAATCTTTTCCATCTTTAACTCCATATGTGATTGTCTTGTATTTTCCAAAATAAACTAGTTTCCTACCAATTTCATGTGTGCTCTCCAAATGTACACATCTTGGTAAATTTTGCAAACCATCACATATAGCACAAAAACCTTCCAAACAAGATATCTTATAATAAATGCAACCATCATGTCTACTACATAGCACACTTGAAATAAATTCTCTTACCGACTTAGGAGGTTCTTGTATATTGCATTCCTACAAAACATCATTAGTGTGCAAAGTAGAACAAATATGACGAAAAATATCATAGTGCATAGAAAATTCAATAAGCATCCTACAACAACACGTGGTGCGTACATGATTAATCTTAATATAAAAAGGTTTTTCCATTTCAAAAAATCTTTGAGAAATTCTTATTTGAGGAAACTTTTGAATGATCTTTCATAAAATTTAGTTTGAGTCATATCCAAATTGTTTGGCATGTCACTCACGATTTGTAGACCCGATTCGCCTTCTAACAACGTCTCTTTGGTTGGGCGAAACTCTTGTGTTGTCATGCCAAAAATTTTCAATTAATGTTCTTAGTGCATCAACAACAACCTTGTCTTTGCGTGGCAGTCTACCCAAGAATGCCCAAAGAGAATTATTGTTAGGTTCCTCTATTTTTTCTCACCTTTGTAATGATTTACTTAATGCTTTTCTACTAACCTTTAATGACTTACTTGTTTTGCTTATCAAACAATCTTTTTTTATTTTCTTTCTCATTATGGTTGATGTAATGACACGCCGAGTAGCATTAGAATTTTTAGTACGTAATTTTGAACCAATAGCTTGATATGCATCAAATAGATTTCTCACAATAGTTCTTTCACTGTTACTTTCAGATGATCTTAGGCCTAGAATTTTCATTGTTTCTCTAAAATTCAAATTTTTAATCATTTGAACAATTAATTGACATCTTGCGGTTTGATTTAAGTTTTCAAAATAGTTTTTCCATATTCTTTTAACCATTCTCCTACAAGTTCATTCATTCATTTTATTGGGCATTGGCTTCAATATATTCTCATCAATGTCAATTAAATACTTTGGTTTCCTACGAATGATTCTAGGAGGTGTTAACATCGGTGCATTATCTACATTCAATTCATCAAATAGAGAAGGTGTATGTTCATCATTTAATTGATTATTGAATGTGGTATCTTCTTCAATTGCATTAGGTTCATACGATAAATCAAATATCTTTTCTTCAATTGCATTAGGTGCATTATGTTCTTTTGGTAAATCGAATTGAGATGTTGAGGATGACATACCTTCTTCTCGCATTGTTCTTATGTCACATGATTTTTTCATATGTTGCCTTTGTCTTTCCTTTTTAGCCTCTCGTTGTTCCATCATTGTTCTCTTGTTCTTTCCCATGGTTGATATCGGTTGAGCTAAATAGAATCATATTACATATATATGTAAACAAAAGTTTATAAACAAACAAATAACCATAAATATGCATCTTATCATTATTTTTTTGAATCAAAACTATTAACAATCACAATAATATTGACAAAACTAATAAGAACAACAATTCAATCATTTGAAATCATGCAAAAACAAAAAATTCACTTACTTCTATGTATAAAATAGTTGTAGAAGTGTAGACAATTGCAGTGGGGCCTTCAACAACCTCAAAAACTTCTTTTGAGGCCATTGAGGCTCTTGGGCAAATAAAACTATGTCTATGTACCCCGTGTTGGTTAACGGATTGGATTTCTCAAAATTTACAAATAAATACTCCTGTTGCCCAAATAGAAAACCAATGATAACCAGCAGTTGGGTAAATAATTATTGTTTTTACCCTCTGCATTAAGGTACAACTCCCTATATGATATTCAATGAATTTTGAATAATATATTTTTTTTTATGTGATTCACTTTTAACCAGAAAGTAAACAAAAGGCTTCAACATTCACTAGTCAACACAATATGAATGCTTAATGATGGATAATGAAATTCATAACAAGACATTTGATCTCAAATGGAAATTAACTCACAGGATGATAAAAAGAATATTTGAACTCTGATTGACACTCACTCATGTCTCACAGGACAAGGGGAATCAAAAAATTCAAAAGCTTACAGCTAGTTTCATTTACCAAATTGATTCGCAGACTTCAAATGAAAAATCAAAGAAAAGAAACTGATACACGAACACATAATCATTCCAACAGAAATTTTACGCATTCAAAACACACAGGTTTCTCAAGTTGTATCATATATTTCATTCCACTCAAAGATGGGTATTCCACTGAAATTACAAGTGAGATTAGTCTGGTCCTCCCAATTTTACACCAAAAATTCTATCTCCCGCAAAAACATCCTTACAGATATATATAGCCGCTAGGCTTAGTTGTCTTTTCTTTTTTAAACAAAATGTAGATATGAAATTCAAGAGACAACCATCTATAATTGAAATTAACTAAACAACTACAAGCCGTAAATAGAGCCATAACTAAAAGAACAAAAAATGACCTAAACTGTCTCTGAAGTTTGCGTGGTGCCACATATATTTTGCCACTCCATATGAGCCGCGGAGAAGTTATGAACTACTTGATAATGTGGGAGCCCAATGTGCAGGATGCTTTGCTTCCAAACTTCTTTATCCATACCCACTTGCATGACTTTAGTTTTATGCACCTCTAAGTGATCCGAACAGACAACCAACATGGATTCAATGCGAGCTACTTTGGTGAAGTCATCTCGAGTGAAAGATTTTGATTCTTTAACATAATTTATTTTCCCTTTGAAATTCTGCACCATATCTACTACCTATTCAATGGTTTGTCTGTCATCCTTCAGAAGTTGTACATCGATGCACCTCAAGTCTTTCTACATCACGGCAATGAGTTCTTTCAGTTCTTTTAGCAACTTAATGGACTCTTCATGACCTTGTTTTATGATTGAATTTCTCCATTCAATGTTTTCCTTGGCCACATGCAATACCTTGTCATCCAAATCATTTACTACCTTTTCTGTAAGGAAGTTCATGACACCATACTTCTGTACATCTCTCATTTGAACTAGTACTACAACCCATTTTTTCCTTTCCTTTTCCCACGCCGAGACTTCTATTTCTAGCTCTTGAGTTACAGTCACAGTATCCTCATACACCTTTACCAGATTAGCAATATACTCTGTTCCTTTCTAAATTATGAACTCAAGCCACTCTTCAAAGGTTTCTGCCAACACATGATTTCTCTGAACCTTATCCAACAAATTCTGGTTCATGGGAGATTTAGGATCAAAATTCTGAGGAACCTGTGATAGGGGTTGTGGGCTGGGATGATGAATGGCATTAATATACTCTGCCATCTGCTTCACGGTCTATTTCAACTCCCATTTGTCTTTCTCATCCTTCCATGTTCTGGATAACATTCGTTTAGCAGAGGACTCTAGGTGTTTTGCATCAACAGCCCTTGAAGCAGTTCCTAAATCAAGCTTTTCAACAACAAAATCTTGCTCTATTGCATTTTCTGGATCTTTGTCTGAATAGGCCTAGCCACTTCAGCTACCCAGTGCCCTGTATTCTTATCCACCTCCAGCATAGCTTCTGCCTTTATCTTTTTAGACTTAGGTTTTTTTTCGAGGCATTTGCTCACCATATCTTCCATGGGTATGGTGATAGGGACTACGTTGCATTTCTTACATATTGATGCTCCTAACCACCTTGAAATGTTTGAGGATATCTTAGCTGGTGGTGTTTGACATTCGGATGAATCCATAGTAGCCAAAGTAGTTACTTGATTGGGGCTTTCCCCAGGCTGCTCCTTTTCTTTACCTGCATCTTGAGCTGCAGGAATGTCTCTTTTTGGTTCACTCATAATCACTTGCGCCTCCTCAGTATCAAGAACTATGATGGTTTCTTTTCCTATGACGTCTGCACCTTTCCTTTTACTTCTGGAACGAGTGACTCGAACCGTTGAGGGGCCAAACAGTGGTTCTTTAAGTCTTCTGGTTTGAACCTTTTCACTTTGAGTACTAGTGACACCTGCAATATCAACAACAATGTTAGAAGAAGAAATTGGTACAACAACATGAGATTACTCAACTGATTTCTTGACTGAGCCGGCAGTAAATTTTATTCCAGGCCTATGATCTCTTAACCATTTCTCTGTTCTCTGTATTACATTAAAGGTTCTTGACTGAATATTTTCTTCTTCTTTCCTATCCCAATCAATTTCAGGAATAGGTTGCACATGAACTCTTTTATTGAACTCCGGGTCCAATACATCTTCATCTTTCGCTTCTTGTATTCTTGCAATGTTCACGGGCAATTTCAAAGTAATGATTTGCTGTAAGGTGAACCTTGACCATAATCTTCTCCGAACTTCAAATTCATCACAGCAATCCTCCCAATAGTTTTCTAGCTGGGGCATATGTGAAAAGTTCACATCAACATTCAGGTGCTTCACCGCATATTCTTTGTTGTCGAACCCCTGCCGAGCAACATATGCCAGCAAATTCATCTTCTTGAGTTCCAATTCTAAGTTCAATGCATCAAAAATAATTTGGCAACTATAATGTCCAAGTTCAACTAGGAAAATTGCTTCAAATTCACTTTTCATCCCAAATCTCTTATCCACATGAGCTAGCTGTCTGCTAACCTCTAAAAGTACATAACTGTCAAGAGCATATCTGGGTAATCTGAAAGGTTCATCTTCAAAGCCTCCAATTCTGATATAAGTGAATCTAGGAAATTGAATGAAACAACTCCCATATGTGGTGACCAACTTTAATGCCTCAGGTGACATCCTATTATTCAAATTTCCTTGTAGTTCAAAAGTTAATCTTCTCGCAAAGACATCATTCCATCTCAAGAAATTTTCTATGTATCTTTGTATTTGCAAATGTGGATAGCACTCATAGACCTTCATTCCATTAACCCAAGGTTCTTGATGTAATCCTGGCCATTCTCTGATACAAGCTAAAATATAGAACAAGTATGAAGTCATGTGAAAATTAGCTGTTCCAATGAAATTACTCAACCCTTCATGCAATCTCTCAGCAATTACTTGCACCCAGTCTAGGTATTTTTCACCAGCTAATAATACCTGAATGTAAGAATACATCCAGTCCTCCCAATAGAAGGAATGTGAATTCCCCTTAAGTCTATTCAAAAGGATCATGACATCCCTAACTTCTGTGATGAAATGCTCTCTTGTTAAGGGTTTGGGCAACCTATAACCTCCCTTTTGTATTTTAAGGAGCCAGTTCCTAGCTATGACGCTTTGATAAACACTTCTCTTTTTAGAGAAAAATGCGTATGAGGTTCCTATGGACCAATCTTCATACAGATCCTTGTGCGGAAATCCAATTGCAACCATTACGGTTTCTCTATCAATCCGCACTAGCATGTCTCCATTATTGGCTCTAATACACCTATTACCAACATCATATCGGTTCATGCATGCATATACTAATTCTGGGCAAGGAGCAGCAATTGGGAATGCAGCGGCCTCAACAAGACCACTGTGAACTATATTTTCCATCATGGAATTAGCTGTCGAGTTCTTGGCCCTCTCTAAAAAGTTATCTAACTCATCCTGAATGAAGGCTATATCATCTAGCTCTGGAAGGGTACTAACCAAGCATGATGTTCGACCCAATTTGGGCAGAATCGGTCTCATTTTTGCTTTAAATTGCGCCAATCAGACATCATTCAACTCCAAAGCAAAGAATTACACTTTCCAATTTTCAGAATTAAACAGAGCAGGGGAAAATAAGAAATTGAACTCACCCGTCTTCAACATCAAACTGTGAAACCCTCGAAAGAACTGACCTAAATTACCTTCTGCGTCTCCACTCTTCGCCAATAGCAACAATAATTACCTTACCTAAGATGCCCCATATTTAAAGATGGAAAAGACTGAAATGAACCAACACACGCTTCGGCTCAGCTCATTCATCCGTGGAAAGTCACTTGTGATTTGATATAATTCTGACATGCTTATTAATTAGAAATCAGCTCCACATAGTCGACATGCCTTCTCATGATTGTTTCCATAATTACAATTTGAAAACACAAAAACCAAGGAAAATTCTATTTTGATTGTGCCACCTTTTCCTCAAAGACACCATCGGGTTGACTTGAAAACACCGCTTTGAACCTTGAACTCATTTTAAAAGAAGTTCATTGGTTCAAAGTTCAATGACAACAAGTCACATTTGTGAACAAGCAGAAAGAGACAATAGGAACGTTCAAAAACACGGGAATGAACCTTGAACCTTGAACCATTTCAAAACAAAAGTTCAATGGTTCAAGTTCAAAGCGACCACAAGACTAGTACTAAAGAGACAGTCGCAAAACACAAGACAAAAGACCGATTGAACCTTGAACCTTGAACTGAAAAGGTTCAAAGTTCAAGTTCAATGACTATGCTAATGACAACTTAGAACTTTATGGAGCACATTTCTCTTGAACTCGAATTGTGAACTTTATAAAAGGTTCGACACATGAGTACAAAAATCGTTTAATGAAGACTTAAGTCCTAGAAAATAATTACCCTTTTTTTTCTTTGATAGGCTATAAACGAAAAATAAAAAGGGGGCAACACCCCGTACACACTATATTAATAACTGAATGCATGCTATTAGTCCATAAAATGTTGGCAAGCCCAATGGTATTTTTTCCACCCTGTACTAATAAGTAGCACGTACGTGCTCCTACGCCTTAAAAATTTTATGGCAAGGAAGTGAACTAATAGGCTCAGTACCCTGTATGCACTTACAAGTAATAAGTAGTGCGTACGCACTCCTACACCTTAAAAATGTTATGGTAGGCCAGTGACCTAATAGGCTCAGTACCCCGTACGTGCTATTTGTAGGAAAGAAAATGTGAAGGAAAAGTTAGGGAGGGAAAGAGGGAGGGAGGGAGGTAGGGAGGGAGAGAGAGGGAGAGAGGGAGATGGAGAGGGGGGAGAGAAGGGGGGAGGGAGAGAGAGGTAGAGAGAGAGAGAGGGGGGGGAGTAGGGGGAGGGAGAGAGGAGGGGGGAGGGAGAGAGTGAGGGAGAGAGGGAGAGAAGAAGGGGTATGGAGGAAGGGAGAAGGGGAGAGAGGGAGAGGAAGAGAGAGGGGAGGGGGAGAGAGAGAGAGGGAGAGTAGGGAGAGAGGAGGGAGGGAGGGAGGGAGGGAAGAATGGGTATGGAGAGAGAGAGAGAGAGAGAGAGAGAGAGAGAGAGAGAGAGAGAGAGAGAGAGAGAGAGAGAGAGAGAGAGAGAGAGAGAGAGAGAGAGAGAGTAGGGGGAGGGAGGGAGGGAGGGAGGGAGAGAAGAAGGGGTATGAAGGAAGAGAGAGAGAGAGAGAGAGAGAGAGAGAGAGAGAGAGAGAGAGAGGGAAGGAGGGAGAGAAGAAGGGGTATGGAGAAAGAGATGAGAGAGAATCAAGTCTCTATTTTTAACTTAAGTCTCTCTCTCTCTCTCTCTCTCCCATTCTTTATCTCTGAAGTCTCTTCCTCTCATCGTTTATCTCTCTATCTCACTATCCCCTTCTCACAGGTGTATATCTCTCTCATTCTCTTCCTCTCTCCTCCCCCTCCCTCTCTCCCTTTCTCATTACCTCTCTTTCTCACTCTCTCCCTCTCTCCCTCTCGTCACAACTCTCTCTCTATTCTCTTGTACTCTCATTCCATCCCTTCCCCCCTCTTACTTAGACTCTCTCTATCTCTCACCCTCTCTCTCCTTCCCTCCCTCCACCTCTTAGGTCTCTCTTTCTCTCCCAATCCCTCTATCCACCTCTTAGATCTCTCTATATCTCCCCTACTCTCTCTCTCTCTCTCTCTTAGTCTCTCTCTCTCTCTTAGTCTCTCTCTCTCTCATTTATCTCCTCTCTCCCTCTCAGTCTCTATCTATCTCACTCTCCTCCTCTCTTAGGTGTATCTCTCTCCCATTCCATCCCTCTCCTCCCCCTCTCTCTCTCTCTAGGGTCATATGGTATTCTTAGGGCTCATATGGTATCCTAGGGATCCATGCATGTGTCCTAAGGGGGAATAGGACACCATATGACTCCTTAGGACACCATATGACCTATAATGACACATAAGAGGTCATATGGAGTCCTAAGGGGTCATAGGACACCATATGACCCCTTAGCACACCATACAATCCATAATGACACAAAATGGTGTCTTAAGGGGTCATCAAACACTATATGACCTTTTAGGACACCATACGACCCATAACGGCACCATATGGAGTCCTTAGGGGTTGTAGGAGACCATATGACCCCTTAGGACACCATATGACCCCTAACAGCACCATATGGTGTTTTAAGGGGTCATAGGACACCATATGACCCTTAGAACACAATATGACCCCTAACAACATCTAAGGGGTCATAGGGTGTCCTAAGGGGTCATAGGACACTATATGATCCCATAGCACAACATAGGACCTATAATGACACCAAATAGTGTCCTAAGGGGTCATAGAACACCATATGACCCTTTAGGACACCATATGGTGTTGTTATGGGTTATATGGTGTCTTGAGGGGTCATATGGCATCCTATGACCCCTTAGGACACCATATGGTGTCGTATGGTGTCTTAAGGAGTCATATGGTATCCTTGATGATACTAAGAGGGGGGGGTGAATTAGTATTCCAAAAATATTTGCACTTAAACACTTTGCTAGACTAATAGTAAACTGGTAAAACATTTTAGCAGACAAACTAGTTAGCACACATGCAAACCAAATAGCAAATAATGCATTCACCCACAGAAGCACAAACACCATAACACAAGAGATTTTGACGTGGAAACCCAAATGGGAAAAACCATGGTGAGATGGAACTCACAAGTAACTATCTACAGAATAGGAACCAGATCGATTAAGGTCGTACAATGTTCTTTACCAGAATAGATCCTATTAGGAATCTCAATCTCTGTTAGGAGATAAGTCCGATTAAAGACTACCTTGCGAGAGGATTTTAGATCCACAGATGTGAACCACCTTGTTAGAGGATTTACAAAAGGCTTTTGGGCCTACCCAGTTAAGGGCTACAGACTTGTCGAAGATGTGAGTAATCAACAAGTGAGTGATCTAGCAAATAGCACAGATTGCTTGGTTAGATCCTTTATAGCTCATTCCTAATGCATTCCATCTCCCCCTTTGGCATTGATGGCAACACTTAGGAAATTTTGACATCTAAGTTTTTACAACAAAAATATGCCAAAATGAAAATTACTCCCCCTAAGCATATACACTATCCCTTTTGCAAAAAATACAATGTATACTACTTCTTAACAGAAATAATATGAAAGTATACATCAAAACATTCAAAATTTATACTTCTCCCCCTTTGCCAACAATGACAACAAAATATTACAGACTAACACCTGTGTCCTTAGTATGAAAAGAATAAGAGTTTATGACAATAAGGAATAAAACTTGTCAAAAACTGATTTGAAGTCCTGCAAAAATTGTTTCATTGATAAGGACCAGGACTTAAGTAGGGAGGTTGCCACTTCTTTCTCTATCTGCATCTGGGAGACTTGTTCTTCCATGACATCTAGTGTGCTCATCTCCCGAGTCACTGTTAAAGCATCCATATTGAGATAACATATTTGAAGTATCTGCAGGCGTGGGAGTAGAACCAGTTGGAGTTCCTGCAAATTTCGAGTCCGGTTGCTTATTTCCAACTCTATTTTGGCAGACTGGATGTGAAACCGATGAACAGTTTGCCCATAAGTTGTAAAAGAGTCATATGGTAGCTTGAAGGTACTCATATACAACTGCAAGTCAGTTTGAAGCTTTTTCTTTTGTGCAAGCACATCATCATAGAAGAGATGGGGTTGGCAAATCTTACTTAGTAGTAGATTCCCCTCATCCAGAGCATTCCTTATGTCCTTCTATGCTGTTTGCAATTCTGATCGGAGCTCATTAAGCTTCTTCACCAGGGTAATGTTGAGAGCCTTTTGATGCTCTTTCTTGGCATTTGCCTCTGCTACCTCCTCTAAGCTCTACACTTGATCATCCACTACTGTGCATAGGAGCTTCAATTGGGCCAATGATGAGTCAGTACTGGGGAGGTTTATGTCAGGTAACAAACCGGTAAGAGTGTCCACCATAGCTTGGATCACATCTTCCTCCTTCTTCCTAATTAACACCTCAAGGCATTCTTGAGCAACCTTAATGCTCTATAGTAGCTCCATTTCACTTGCAGACTGGAGGTCAATAGGATTGGTGAGGTCATCCAATTTGGCTTGACTGTCGGTTGCTTTTGGAGTCTCCATTTGCGTGCTCTTTGCCACTTCTGCTTCCTTGTCTTCCTCTGCCTTCTTCTTCTCCGCTTCTTTTCTCTTTTCCTCTTCCTTATCCTCCTCTGCCTTCTTCTTCTCTGCTTCCTTCCTCTTCTCCTCTACGTTATCTTCCTCTTCCTTCTTCTTTTCTGCTCCCTTTCGCTTCACCTTTTCCTTTCTCTTCTCCTCTTCCTTTCTTTTCTTCTCTTCTTCTTTTCTCTTTTCTTCCTGTTTTCGTTTCTCCACATCTTCTTCTTTCTTCTTCTTGTCCTCTTCCTTTTTCTTCTTCTCCTCTTCATCCTTCTTCTTCTTCTCCTCTTCTGCTTTCTTCTTCTCTGCTTGCCTCTTTGCTTCCTCCTTTTTGTCCTCAGTTTCCTTTTTCTTATCTACCTGTTATGCCTTCTTCTCCTGTCTTGTTGCTTCTAATGGTGTACCCTGAGAAACAACCTCTCCATCCAGAGCATTGACATCAATAGTGTCTATGGGTTCAGTAATCGGGTTTCCTTCATTGTCAAACACTTCATCCGGTTTAGTTATTGTCGGTTCTTGCTCAGCCTTCCTGTTGGCTTCAACCACTTGATGCATCTTCAGAGCTTCTAGAGCAAGAGTGTGTGTATTCTTGAGCACTTATTGACCCTTTCCTTCCAGTAATAGGAGTCTTCTTCTCCTCATGAAGAAGAGGCCTTTGTATTTATTCATTACTTCAAACAATTCTGAATTTGATACATCAGGAAAATGTTCAGCAAAAACTTTCTCTCTCATTTCCTGTTCCTTCTCTATGGCAATGCGCCATTTATTGTCTAAGGAATTATAAAAAGAATCCAGTGTCTCAGATCTAATTTTTGAAGGCAACCGGTCATTAACACATAAATACTTAATGATTTCTTTTTCAACTGCTTCTTTTTCATCATCATTGAAATCATCAAAACAATCAATCAAATCATTCAACACTTTTCTCCTAATATTTTGATAGTTCTTTGACAATGTGTCAAAGGTTTGTAGGAGGAGATGTCAATATTTACCGATGCCAATGATGCCAGTTCATTCTTTGTCTTTTTATTTTCTTGTCTTGTCTTCTTGGGTTTTTCCTCAGACATAGTTTCTTTTGAGTCCGGTGAGGCATTCCTTGTCTTCCTCTTTCTCTCGAAGACTTTGGCAGGTGCCGCTACCGGTTTCTTCTTTGCAGGTGACCACTTGGTCACTTTGGGACTGGCTGTAGTAACCGGTGCCGATGTCGAAGGCACTGCCTTTCCTTTCTTGTCAGGGGATTCTTCAACCGGTACAACCCTTTCCAGATAGGTGCTGGTTCTTTTTGCCTTGGGATCTAGGGGTGAGGCAATTAGGGTAGATGCATACCTGTCTAGCATATTATACATCACCTCATAGCCCATAGGCTCCACTTCTTCCTGTCTAGGCTCAACAACCTCCATTATGCATTGATCCACATTGATGATAAAGAAAATATCATCTTCATACT
Organism: Cryptomeria japonica; assembly: GCF_030272615.1. Classification (NCBI taxonomy): domain Eukaryota; kingdom Viridiplantae; phylum Streptophyta; class Pinopsida; order Cupressales; family Cupressaceae; genus Cryptomeria; species Cryptomeria japonica. The sequence continues at coordinate 346,603,418 of NC_081414.1, forward strand.
TCTTGACAATGTCACTGGATATCCTCATGGTCAAGCTCATCTTGCTTTTGAACTCATCAAAGTACCTATTCAGAATATCAGGGTAACCGGTTCCAACTACTTGTAGGACTTCTTTGATCTACTTGGTAACTGGTTGGTCTGCAGATCACTGAATATCTCCCACTCCGGGAAAGTAACCTTGGAAGTAGAAAAATAGTCCTACTAGAAGTTGTCCAAACTTGAATTTTAATGCATTATCCTGTTTGATTGACTTAAGATTCAATAGGAGTTGCCTTTGCATATCGGTGCAGAGGTCAAATGATGCATCTTCCTTGATCATCCGGTAAGCGACATTTACCACTGCAACATATACAAAGTTAATTATACTGGCAGAGAATGTCTGATATCCAATCACCATGCATGCATATTTCATGAGGTCATCCTTGATGGAATTAACAGTCATTCCTCATGAGTCACTCACTGAATCGGTGAGCTTAGATATTTCCGTCTTGCTGACCTTCCTAAGTGTTGACACTTCCCCTGTATTGCAGAAACCGATGATGACATGAATAGCTTGTGGAGTGATATCATGCGTTCTCTCCAGGTACATCTTGTCACCATGAACTCTGCTTAGAATGATTCTAATATGATCATCTATGAAATCCTCAAGGAAGTAAACTGCACTATGAAGTTTCTTCTTCTCCAAAATGCTATACTCCGGTTTGATCTTCTTATCCTTCCCGCAGAATAGTCCTAGCTGTGAATGGATCACAAGAGACCCTAGGACTTCAATTTTGTAGTCTATATAATCTGAAATCCCTTCTTCTACTATAACCCCAACTGATACTTGTGACAAAGCATTATATTTTGATTTTCTTTAAATGAAATCCATAGAATTGATATTTGTACTAGAACTATCATGAGATGCGGAAGCCATGACAAAACAGAAAACTCGAGAAATACCTTTCGAAAATCAAGAATTTAGGGCTTTGCAAATTCCACTTCACCTTCCACTTCATTGGTTGCTGAATCACTGCGTTGCGTTCTTCTCTTGACCATTTGTAATTTGCTTTTGAATCTCCTTCAAGGTTTCTAATTTGTTTCAATCGCAGCACAAATCACTTTTTCATCGCTCTGCACTTGAAAACCTTCTTCGCTCAAAAAAATGATAGTGGGAAATGATTTGAAAATTCCTTTTAAACATATTCCTCACCTACCATAATTAATGCTCCACCATTAGCGCATAAACCCTAATTTGCCTTTTACCATTTCTGGTCTTTCACCAAATGACAGGTATCGCATACCAGTTAAGGTCTTTTACCGGTGTAAACCAGGGGTTCAAAGCATTTTGTCGTTTGCTCCCCCTAAGATTTTATGATGCTTAGTTTGCCAGTTCTGATATTTCCACACTAGGTGCAGAAACCGGTTCTTCTTGTAACACCGTTGGTTTCTTCTTCCAGGTTTTGTTCATATCCACTTGAACAGTGTCAATATCAATCTTTCCTTCCAGAGTGACCGATATATCATCCGATATGTTCTTTCTTGATCTGTAGAATCTGGCAATGTGACCCGGTTTGTTGTAATGATAGCAGACCATTCCAGGTGTTCTCCAAGGTCCATTATTCATGTTACCATTCTTCCTCTTGCATGTTGCAGTAGTGTAGCCATGACCGTGATAGACCATATAGTTTGCTCTGCATCCAGTTGCTGCTTGACAGCTAACGCTTCTTGATTGATGATTGAGGGCATTAAACCGGTTGTGATTCTGATTCACAAAAGGTTTGAGACCAACTCCTTGAGTCCTTTGAGGATATCTTCCAGTGTTGTTCATAACAGACCTGCATTTAGATGCTCTATGCCCAAACTTGTTGCATGCATAACAGTTACCATTGAATCTATAGGATCTAGGCTTATCTTTTAGAAAATAAGGAAAATTATTGTAAGCCTTACTCCTACACACATTGGCAGTATGTCCTTGTTTAAGATAGTTAAAGCAAACAGGTTTAAACTTTTGCTTACCTTTATCCTTTGATGTCGGTTGTTTCTTTGATACTCCAACATTTCTACCAGAGGCCCCACCTTCCTCATGACCAGAATAACCAAGTCCATCAGTATTCTTGACAGGTTTGGCAGATTCAAGCTTTTTCTCTAGCTTGACAGTACTCTTGTTGAACTTAGCAAGTATTTCCTTTGACTCAGAGAGTTCTTTGGAAATAGCAGCATTTGCTTTCATCAGATTTGCATTCTCAGAGATGACAATGTTTAGTTCTCCTTGCATGTCTTCCTTTTCCACTTTGCTCGCATGGAGTTGAGCAGTTAGGGCAATGATCTCTTGCTTTAGCTTGGAGATTTCATGATCTTTATCTTTGACCAGATCTTCAGCTTTCCTCCGATTCTCAAGCCCTTGGCACATTCAGATAGTCAGTCCTTCGAATTCTTTTCTTAGGTTGGAATTGGATTCATTCAACTTTTCTACTTCTTGAATCAGGGCTTCCATGTCCGCTTCATTAGAAGAACTATTTTCAGATAGCTCCATCAATTTTTTAGCATGTTCTCTCCTTTTTGCTTGAGAGGCCTTATATTTGACCATAAGATCATCATAGGCTTGCTCAGATTGAGTGAGCCGATGAGTAAGTTCCCTCAATGTGTATTCCCCCATATCTCTTTCCAAGTGGTTAAAATTATAGAAAGGTTGGCTCTGATACCAATTGATGAATACTAAGAGTGGGGGGGGGGGGTGAATTAGTATTCCAAAAATCTTTGCACTTAAACACTTTGCTAGACTAACAGTAAACTAGTAAAACAGTTTAGCAGACAAACCGGTTAGCACACATGCAAACCAAATAGAAAATAATGCATTCATCCACAGAAGCACAAACACCATAACACAAGAGATTTTGACATGGAAACCCAAATGGGAAAAACCACGGTGAGATGGAACTCACATGTAACTATCTGCAGAATAGGAACTAGACCGGTTAAGGTCAGACCAGTTAAGGTCGTACAATGTTCTTTACCAGAACAGATCCTATTAGGAATCTCAATCTCTGTTAGGAGATAAGTTCGATTAAAGACTACCTTGCTAGAGGATTTTAGATCCACAGATGTGAACCACCTTGTTAGAGGATTTACAAAAGGCTTTTGGGCCTACCCGGTTAAGGGCTACAAACTTGTCGAAGATGTGAGTAATCAACAAGTGAGTGATCTAGCAAATAGCATAGATTGTTTGGTTAGATCCTTGATAGCTCATTCCTAATGCATTCCAACATTACTTCAGTCTTCTACACATTCATACTTTCTCTAACTCATCAGCCACCTTAAACCCTAGCAACAATATCAACAACAACAACAACCTAAAACCCTAGACATGATGTCCTTATAAAGGAATCTGATTTCATGTCGGTCCAATAGGATTACAATACTATTTCCTAGGTTCAATGCATCTAGACATATTCAGTAACACGACACAAAAAGCACTGTTAAAGTGTCGGCACCATCAAACAGTCGGTGGATGTTAACTCATCACAAAATGCCAGTCGATAACTCATCACAGAGTATTGCTGGTTCATACAAAATACTTGTTCAAGCAAAATGCCGGTTGCCAGTTTGACAAAATGAAGATTGGGAGATATGTGTTCTATCGCTTTCCGCTTGAGATCCTCGAACCGCTTGGGGTCAACATACCGCTTCAGATCGGTAATCAATTTCTGCAAAACACAAATAGTCTAAGGACTATGATGCATCATACCGGTTGGAACATGTACCGGTTGAGCTTTAACTTATACAAACAAAAGTGATCTCAATGCAAGTGTGTGTCCATCAATGACAATCACAACATAATCATCAAAAATGCCAACAGTCCTAAGGGGTCATAAGACACCATATGACATCTTAGGAAACAATATGACCTCTAATGACACCTAAGGGGTCATATGGTGGGCTAATAAAATGATATATTATTTAAAGTTATGAATAGAACATCATATAATAGAATATCAATAGTTTTGTTTTGATGTAGCTAATTTAGACCATTGTCAGCATAAGCAAGACTCCAAGCGAACAAACAATGAGGCTTCGCTAAAAAGCAAGTGTAAGAGCTTGACCTAACCCTAAGAGTACTACCTTTCTAAAACATATGATGCTCTTAAATTTGCAAGGCTATAAGACTGGTCTCGATTGTGACTGTAGGAATTACACACTTGATTTCTTTCATGGGTATGTACCCTTCCAGGCATTTTGACAATTGATGATAATCATCAACAAACTTCAATTTCTTTAGATGATAGGCATTGTGTAATAGCATGGGAACTCTCGCATACCCACCACTATCATTCTCTATGACATTATCTGTGTTACTCTCCCTCTTTCCCTTCCTATAGGTTGTTTCCTTCTGAAAACATATTGCAGGTAGTCTTACTCATCATTTTATTTGTTGACACTATTTTGCACATCTGCTCTGCTCCTTAACAACACATTCAAGAATAATATTGATACAGGTTTCCTTGTTTTTCACGGTAATACACCCATGGTTCAATTTGAGACCCTTCTTCCTCCTATTCAATATACACACACAAATCCATCAGCCATTTTTTTAAGGAGAACATACATGATAAAAATAAAAGAGGAAGTTGTAGACAAGAAATAAATTCACTTACTTCTATAGAAGTGCAGACATAGTTGTAATGGGGTATGGAGGGAGGGAGGGAGAGAAGAAGAGAGAGAGGGATGGGGTATGGACACTAGTACATTCGGAGCTGATTTCCAACTGCCGTTTGTCAGATTTGCGATGAATTTTTGTCAGAGTGCCGACAAAATCAACCATCAAAAACTCAATGTCAGATTGGTCGATGATGCCATGCCCATCGGAAATACGACAATCCAATGGACTCTGCCGACGGTCAAAGAAGTCATCGGAATCAGTAGATTTCATCGCAAAGCTGACGGTGATTTGGAACTTTGCACTAATGGTGATGCTGTTTAGCCGATGCTTGTGTCGTCGGTCCATTCGGAGACATCGACGATCATTCGACTACGAAGTGTCGTCACACGTACAACATCCTCGTCGGATGTTTGTGTGGTTTGAGTCATAAGTGGGATGACTCCTGAACATTTCACCGACGAGAATGTTGTATGTCCACCGATTACATCATCGGTCGAAAGCTTGGTATTCGTTGTAATTCCGACGATGATGATTTTTATCCAAAAAAAAATTATTATTATCCAATCATTGATATGTATAGCGAATGATATTCTATCCCCACCACCTACCAGTAGGGGCATAGGTTTGAGGCTAATATGAGGCGCATGGTTTCAAGCTAATATGATCAGGCGCACCATGGTTGAGATGGTCCAACTCTCTAGTCTCACTCTACGACTAAACTCATGCCATATCTAAATCAAAGATATCTCAAATACATCGTCGATGGAAAGTTGCAAAATGCCATGTTCATACATAAGCAAGACATACACAATTGGGCACAATCACCAAGAGAACGGTAAAAAGTGTGTTTGAGATCATTGTCCTAATTGTGGTGTGGTCACGAAGAGATCACCATAAATTTGTCAACCTCTTCATGACCACACGACAATTAGGACAATGATCTCAAACACACTTTGTTCTCTTGGTGATTGTGCCCAATTGTGTATGTCTTGCTTATGTATGAAAATGGCATTTTGTAGCTTTCCACCAACGATGTATTTGAGATGTCTTTGATTTAGATATGGCATGATCTTAGTCATAGAGTGAGACTAGGGAGTTGGACCATCTCAACCATGGTGCACCTGCATATGTATATAGTTTTGTGTATTCATTAAAGATTTTCATTTAATTTTGAGCATTTTGGTTAGCAAATTAGGGGTGCACTTTACATTCTTGTTGTTATCCAATTCACTTACTCTAGCTCTATTTCTTTCTTCAGATTTGGGGTCTAGAGCTCCTCCCTAAGCATAGATTGTTGTTTTTGTCTCCCCTACTTTGGTTGGAGAGTTTCTTGCTATCTCTGGTAGTTAGACACAGAGTTCATCTTTTATTAGATTCATTAAGCTTTTTATTTGTTGTGTACTGTCTTTCTTGATATGCTTGATTAGGATAGTGTTTAATCTTTGATTTGCTAACCCTAATGACTAACATTTGTTTCTTGTGCTTCCCTTTGTGTGTGTAGCAATCAAATAGGTTTTTCTAACTATCCTTGTTTTTGCAGAGCATCATATACATATACATATTATGTATATATCTATATATCTACATATACATATATGACAAAATCCTATATATCATTTGGTTTGATTTTATTATTGGTTGTTTTCACATATGATATTATTATAATACCTAATGCTGTATCCCTATTTATTTTTGTTATCCAATTTTCATTTATATGTCAATTGCATTTAATAGGGGTTTTTTTGTTGTTAGTATCTTCATACTTTGAGTCTAAATTTTAATATCTTGAAGCTTATTCTAGTCTTTTCTAAGGTCCTAGGTCCTTGTTGTTTTGGAAATCTCATTAAAAGGCTCCAAAAGGTTTCAAATGTACCTTATAAATGAAAAGAAGGGCTATATTCTTATGATTATATTGTAAAAACTTTAGAAAAGAAGCACATTCATGTGACTTCATGAAAGGAAAAGTTTTTTCCAAAAGAAAATACTTGGGAGGGAAGGTCATTCAAGTCTTCAAATGCATGTTCTACATGTGACCAATGATTAACTTGAGTCTGAAGGAGTCAAACTCGGGTTTGACATAGCTGGACTTGGGTTTTCATGCAAATACCCTATTAGGGAGAGGGACTAGTAGTTGTGAGGGGTAACTTTGTCAACATGTAGCCATCACATGGAGTATCATAAGACCTCCAATTTTTTTAGAAATGTAAAATGGACATTTAACTATCTAAAAATTAAGGTTTGAAGGCATGACAATGTTACCAATTTTTTGAATTCAGAGATAAAAAATAGAATTATTATATACCTCATGTCTTATCATGAATTTAGGAAAGTTTAGAGAAAGGATTTATTAAATACCTTGAAGGTGTCTATAAGGTTGAGCTTATTTAAAAGGATGAGATTTCACAATGCAAGGTTTGGAGGGAAAATAATTCACTTGAAAAGGCATTTTAATTCAAAAGATGTAAAGACAAATAAAATTCTTTATTTATTTACAAAAGTTTTCTAAAGGCCTCCTTCCACGTGATTATCAAGAAAATCAATTTCATGCATAGCTTGGAGGGAAATAGAAAGCTAAAAGTATAAGCTTTCATGTGATTTTAGGGTTTGCATTTTGTTTCAAATGAAAAGAACCATTTATAGCCAGTTTTTAGAAGTTATGCTAGGGTTATGTTGGGTCTCAAATCAACAGATTGGATAGGTTCTAAGGAAATTCCAAATCCTATGATCAAACCCTCCAATTGACTTGACCAACTTATAGAGTGAACCTATTTGGTTACTAACTCTCTCACTTTAGGCTCTGTAGGACCTAGGCGGGTATACCTACTCACTAGTTGTTCCTTCAACTAATGCTTTTTCTAGCAGATTTAGTGTCTTGATCTGACTTCCCCCTATCTCAGAATGGCATCAGTTCCTAGAATGGAGATATAGTAGATGAGTTCAAGATTGTTGTTGTAGAAGCTATTCGATCTTGGTGCTTGAAATTTATATAGACACTATTGCTAATTTACCCTAGAATTCCTACTCAACTACTCCTATTATTCTTTATGTGAAAGTATGAATTTATGGGTTGTGTTTTATAGATGACCAATGCCTTTCATTGTTGTTTGGGCTACAAAGTCTTTATATTTCTTTAGGACTTATTGTGTAAACTTATGAGACAATTTTTAAACCCACCCTCTCTCGACGAGTCTGTCAATTACTATTTCTTATGAGCTCTACTTCGATGTGTTTATTGTAAATTGCTTGAATGAATTCAACTCTAACCTTAAGAGACCATCCAAGGAAGAAATACGAGGAACAATTACAATTTGCAAGTAAATCTTTTATTCAAATCTACAATATGAAACATAGAGTTTTACTGGAAGAACACAAGTAACCTTATCTCCTTTAGATAATATCACAAGCAACTGCCTACATAAAAATGAAGTAATCCGCAATGGTTCGAATCCACTTCCAGGATTCACTAAAATGATTCATTTCAGTTTTCTACCTTATTGTTTATAGGTGGAAAGCCTGAGGTTCAATGTCAAACTTGGTTGCTCTGATACCATATGTAATATTCCATTAATTCTATACATAAAGAAAATAAATTGTGATCTATATTAAGATAAAAAAATGAGCATTTCAAAATAAAACATAACTACTTCAGTTGAAGGAGAAAAATAACTAGATGTTCTTCAACATAATAAGAATCCAACTAATTTATCTAAAAGGAAGGTAATATTTTAACGATAAAAAACATTGAACAAATATTATTAAGCTAATCAATATGAGAAAGGAATTCAAATGGCAAGTTTCATTTTTGAGGGAAGAGATAAAGGTTCAGAGGTTACAATTCATTTAACTTTCCAACTGAAACTTTTTGTATCAAGCCTCGACATAGTTTGGAATAGGGAGAGCATCATCAAGGGCTTCTCCATTCAATCATAGACTTGCCAGTCTCCCATACCCCTTCCAATTGGAAGAGACCCAACCCTTCATGAGGGTGCATTCTAAGGATTGGGTCTCTTTTACATCTGGCCATCTGATCTTGGTGTTCAAAACCTACATGCAGCTAGTCAGTCACACACTATAGGTAACCCCTAACTACTATGACCATCTGACTAGTAGGTGTATCTAGTTCATGTGATCTAACAATCACTTAGATAAAGTATCACCATCTTGGCCAAGGTTTTAACATTGCAAGCACCAATGTGTTGTTAGTGTTCACCTCCCTTGCTTGACTTGTACATCCAATTCTTGAGCTCAACAAACTCACTAGTTACCAACCATCTAAACAAGCCATCTGCTTAATGTGTACTAACAATAATGGTTATTAATGACCATCATATGATAAATAGCATACACTTGAGCCAACTAACTCACTAGTTTACTAACCAACTATTTAGTGAATTTCTTAATGTCTACTAAGAATAACGGTCATAAATGACCATCACAAGATAATTAACATACACTTGAGTCAGTTGATTCATTGGTTACAGAACTTCTAGGTTTAGCTAATCCAATTCGTTACATAACAGTCTCATGTCTATTGACATTAACAGTTTACAAGGACCTTCATGGGATTATGACATAACCTAACAAGCCAACTCCTACAAATCCCCTATCTCTAACAAGATTCAACTCTCATCATGGAATTAAACCTAATACAACATTGGTTTCCTTATTTAGCTAAATTAACACATCATATTATGACTCAACAAAAAATACGGTTCTAATATTTTTTTTTGTCTTTGTATATTCCCAAAAGTATGCATCTAATTGATGGTAAGAATCCTTCTTCGGGTCTTGCAACCATGGAGACTAGTTATAATCTGATTATAACCGATGTGCATTGATTCCAAGATGAACCATATTCGGTTGAACTGAGTTAAGAGTGGAAAACAAATAAACATAGAATAGCTGCAATACTCGGCTATTATGCCCTCGTGGGCTAGCAATCATATTCTATAGTGAATGATCTGAGGTTGCTACTCAACCATACTATGCACAAGATATGAATGCATTATTCAATTTTCTTATGAATAAGGTAAGACAGTGTATTTGATGAAAAGTAATAGAATATTTTCATGATTTATATATGTGAATAAATTTATCTTCCTTAAGTTCAAGACTTGATAATGAATGAGTAAATCATTTAGGCTCTACAGTTTATCTTAATAAGAAAGATCATGAACATGCAATAGCTATATATCAGCTACTCAAGGCGGAATTTACATGGCTATGCAAGACAAAATAATCACAGTTAGGCATGATAGTATGTTCATAGCTATCAGAGCAAGATTCTTTTCAATTCATTTTACTTTTTCTTTTAATGAGTAATATTTTCACAGTCAATTAGTGATACATGATTAACCTCTGCATTTCAGTTGGATATGAAATAGATACATACCTAATGTGAGAGGAAATGAGGAAGGAAATACCCCTCGAATACAATATTTTCATGACTATGATAGAAGAGAATCTGGAACAGTCTTTGTTTCCTCCTTCTTTCCCCACTACTAAAATTTCACATATGCAAAGGAAAAACAACTGATTATATTATATATATTCACCAAAATAGTACAGTGGTAAGCCTAAGGCTATAATCTACTCCTTTCTCTAAATTTCCTCCATATTACAAAATCTCCCTCCTTTATATGAGAGTATGCATTATCACCAAGCGTCGTGGCTTTTCAACATATAATCGTCAACTAACACTTTTGTTTCGAACATTACTTCGACTAGGTATTTTCTCCCTTCATCGAAATGTTGTATTCGGTCACTGTGGCTATCTCTCACTGATACCTATCTGATATCCATCGGGTTTTTATGTCGAAGAAACCTTGGGCTTCGGTGACCTCCTTTATTTTTCCACTGAAATACCTCTTCCATCGATATCACTATGCCTTGTCGATGAATGGATCTATTGTCTCACCGAAGCCTTTCTTTATCCTCTCTTGTCATCTTCCACCAATAAAGTTATATCAGTGAAACAATGCATATCGGAGACATGCCTTTTAGCCTCCTTGAAACCTATTTCCTCATCGATATATGTCTGATGTCCATCGGGTTTCATGTCGAAGAAACCTTGGGCTTTGGTAACTTCCTTTATCCTTCCATCGAAACACTTTTTCTATCGACATCACTACACTCCTTCGATGAATGGGTCTATTGTTTCATTGAGGCCATATTTCTTTTGATGATTTGCTTCCACTATCATCTTTCATCGATGAGCTCATTAGTAATCTTCCTCGATAAAGTTGCATCAGTAAAACCACACATATCGGTAACATGCCTTTTAGCCTCCTTGAAACCTATTTCCTCATCAATATATATCTGATGTCCATCGAGTTTCATGTCAAAGAAACCTTGGGCTTCAGTAACTTCCTTTATCCTTCCATCGAAACACTTTTTCTATCGACATCACTACACTCCTTCGATGAATGGATCTATTGTTTCATCGAGGCCATCTTTCTTTTGATGATTTGCTTCCACTATCATCTTTCATTGATGAGCTCATTAGTAATCTTCCTCGATAAAGTTGCATCGGTAAAACCACAAATATCGGTAACATGCCTTCTAGCCTCCTCGAAAATAATATCCTTATCGATATCTTTTATCGATGTAGCTTCCTTCTATTTGATCGATATCATTCTTTCGATAGAACGCTTCTTTCGGTAAGTTTCCTTCATGTTGTGTCGATGGTATTATTTCCTTGGAAGCCTTTTCCCATCGATGAAAACCGTCTCTATTTTCTTCGATATCCTCTTTCGGTGGAATCATTGCTTTTGATGAGTCCCTTTTAGAGTTCATCAGTGTTACCTTTCCTTCAATACCCTTTTTATATCGATGAGACATCGCAGGGTCTCATCGATACTATTTCAATTTTGGATATTTCAATAGAATGCTATTAGACTTGTTCAATAACTTATGGGTTATTACGGTATCAATAAAAATGATGATTTATTCCAAAGATAGATGGCTTCTATGATTTAATCTCTCAAATCAAGATATTTTACTTAATTCAGATTTGATGCTCAACAGGTTCCACAAGCTACACCTTCAGTTTATGTCCTAGCACGTCACCACAAGGAGGAAGGTTTATAAGAAAAGGACTACATGCAACAGTCAAACGTTTACTTCAAAGTTTGAATGAGAGGTTTGCCTCTTCGATGAAGGAGTTTCATAAAAATATGAAGAGAATCCATAAGGACATTTACAAAGCACCTCATGCCAACACCATGAAAACCACATGTAGAGTTTAGGCATGATAGAAGTTAGCATCAAAGCTTCTGGAGAGAAATTGTCATACTCATAACAATAGATATCCACATTTGGAGGTAGGGTTTTCAGAACCCTATTTTAGAATTTTTAGTATCTTATTGTTTAAATCATGCATTGGATACGCCTACAGTAATTATTCAAGAAAAAGTCAGGTTAAAGGAGAAATCTGATTATTTATAAAAAATAATATAGTTTCAGCTTTGTGTTATCACAGCATCTATAAGTTTGTCAATGCTTTCTTGCTCACCATAAGGGTTCCACATATTATTTAAAAGGGTTGATTGTCTTGCTAGATTTTCTTTTTCCTTGAAGTGAGAAAATCCCTAGGTCTCTTTTGATCCCTAGGATAGCTTAGAAAGTACAGTCATGCAAAAGTCATTGAGTGAAATCATCAAGAGTTTTTAATCCCAAAACAAATCTCAATCATAAATAGATAAGGTGCAATAGTAGGATTGACATAAACCAGATAAAGATCAAGTACGAGAAGCAGTGAGCAAGGTCTTTTACATATAGGGTAATAAAAGTAATGAATAGTGGCCCAAAATTATTCAAAAGGTCAACAAATAGAGCAAGCTCGAGAGTCAAATTCAAAAGACAAAGACATCATATGATCATTGAGTAGTGATCTGAAATGGAAATTATAGCAAGGTATTGTGACTATAAGATAGAAACCATCCTAGGAGCCTCCAATATATCAAAAGTTGAGAAAGTAGCAAGCTTACTGTACAAAGACAATGATCACTATTGAGTTGGAGTCAAGTTCAAAGCATTGATTTGTGGGAACAAAGGGTGTCATATGGGGATAGAGAAGTCTCATGAAATATCATGACAGTCATAATCATAATCTAAAGAGTAGTCAAATCTTCAAGGTAGATTGGTGATAGTGTAGTCATTCATTAATTGTTTTAGACATTTCAAGCTATGTTTTCCTAATAGATGGTCAAGTATAGAACAACAACACTCAGAAAATATAGTCTAGAGAGATTGCAGTATACAGTAAAGCCAGTAGGAAGTCATACCTAGTACTAAATGAAATGATAGTAATCAATTCTACTGAATGAAAAAGAGTAGGGTATAAGTTTCTAAAAGGTCTTTTCAAACCTTAACAACAAATAACACGTTATTGTTGCAGCATTGTCAAAACTTGATAAGAACAACACCTTATAACCTCAAGAGGCATAGCAGTCATAGGGAAACTCATGTCAAATGTGCAACTCAATACAATAAATAATCTTACTTTGTAGCCCTATAGCATCATAATGCAGTCCTTGACCAAGTATGCATACAAGAAACATCTAGTTCTATTAAGGCACAAGCATCAAAGTCAGAGGTTATGACAACTAGTCAAAAACATCAAGTACAAAAAGGTTAGTCTCAGTCACTAGAACACAATTTGCAACATGCATTAGGAGTTGTCCTCCTTACAAATAGTGCAACATTAAAAAGGTATTATCAAAGCTACAACCACAATTCAAAGAGGAAGCTTACAAAGATAGGACAAAGCTAGGTACAGTCATAATTCAAGGCAAATACATAGTTGAAACTCAGTCCAAAATAGTGAAGAAGTGCAACAAATGGCATGAGAAGTCTAAAGAAGTATTATAGCAATCATGAGTCAAGGATTAATGAAGAGAATTTTTGCATCCATGATACAATCCTTAAAAGCATCCATGATACAATCTCAAACACACTTTTTACCGTTCTCTTGGTGATTGTGCCCAATTGTGTATGTCTTTCTTATGTATGAAAATGGCATTTTGCAGCTTTCCACCGACGATGTATTTGAGATGTCTTTGATTTAGATATGGCATTAGCTTAGTCACAGAGTGAGACTAGGGAGTTGGACCATCTCAACCATGGTGCGCTTGCATATGTATATAGTTTTGTGTATTCATTAAAGATTTTCATTTAATTTTAATCAACTAAAGAGAAATATTCATGACTTACAAGTAATAAAAAAACTTACAAGGATGAGGCATATTCATTACTTACAAGTAATAAAAAAACTTACAAGGATAAGGCATATTCATAACTTTTGCAGTCCTACCTTGGATATCAACACTCGAAGCAACTCATATCATTCGTGTATAGACAAGACAATATGGGAGTTCATTATACCCAACAACTTATGGTGTTGTTCATGTTGGCTCTATTGGACCCTGCAATTAAGATTCAATATACATTATTCAATAAGATTAACTATACAACATAATAAATATTGAAAAGTGTGTTATCTTGTTGAGCTTCACTTGGTTTCGAGAATAGTTTAATATTCTCTACTTAACAGGGCCAACCACGTGAAGGTGGAAGCTCATTTGGCCCCTCCCCCCCCAACATCACTCTAAATTCCCCATTAACATCTTATAACATCCATTCATTCATTCTTTGTACCATTAATAAAATATAGCATTCATTCATTAATATCACATAATGTTCATTAACACATAACATTGATTAACATTAATTAACATGCAGCATTCATCAATATTAATTAACACATATCATCCATAACCATTAATTAGCACATAATTACATTCACTAACACATAAAAATCAGTCAGTATCAAATAAGTTAGATTACAATCATTTCTTTCTTTGTTTTTTCTTTGAAGCTATGAAAAGACTAAGTGGAACATCAGTTTCTTCATCATTTCCCCCCTTTGCAGATGTTCCACCAACTTCTCATGATCTTGATGTATGCCTAGTCCTATATTGAGGATGAGGACACTGAAGCGAAGGGGGGTCCTCTGCAATAACAAAGAAATGGGTTAAATTTGAAAAAAAAAAATTATTGTTACAAGTATTTCATTAATTTAGAGAACATAATTGTTGTGCTCTTTACCTGATGGGGCCACATCATTTTGTGTAGCCTCAACCTCAACATGTTGAACACCCTCTAGATCATCTGGAGTTGAAATACTAAAGGTTACATTAATGCTGAACACCAATTGCAATTATATTTGTTTAAAGCAATAATAGTGGTCCTCTTTACCTGAGTGGGGAACATCACGTTCTTGATGTTGTGTACCCAGATCATGCTCCACTTGCTCACCACCAACTACATGCTCTAAAATATTAATAAAAAAGGTTACATTAATTACTACTCTAGTTACAAATTAAGATGTTTAATTGTATTAATAGCTAAATAAATAAATTTGAATAGCAAATGAATACCTCCACTACTGGGATACACATCCAGACCTTCATGTGCAGGCGGTGTTTCACAATTAGCAGGCTACATTCCAATGACATGCACATTGTTGTCATTGCTTGCTTATTTAAAACAAATATAGTCACTTTATGTTGGAACTCAACATCAATTAGATTATTGGTAAAGTATTCAATTTGAAACAACTTCCATTTAGCATATTTACCTGTGTGATGGATGCACTCAAATGTTGTGTATGCCCACTCAATTCTTGTAGCCGATCAGCCACGACTGAATAGCCTTGCTGGTAGGCAATTCTCTTGTCATCTTCTGTGGGCACTCTATTGAATTCAGAGCCCTGCATTTTCTTGGTACCATGAATTTTGCTTGCATTGTTTGATAAAAAATACGTTTGCAATTTATTAATATTTTGATGCAATATTTCGTTTACATGAGATACTTACAATTCATGCAACAAGTTTCATGTAAGCACCAGAGTCGAGCTTGTGTTGCCCGTGCTTTTCTTGCCTTGCCTTGGTTGCCTTTGACGTGTCACTTAGTCTATAAAAAGTTTGAAATATGTTAGATTATATAAATATAGAGTAATTAATTAATACATAATCACATTCTTAATAGTATCTTGTACCTTCTTCAGGCATCTAGTGGTGTATTTAATTTTTTCCTTTCAATTTTCTCCTTGGCATCCAAAATCAGGTCCTTCCACTCCCTCTTTGGAATCATGGGGGGATGCTCGTACTTTAGGTTCCTCTCCAAATGGGTCCTATATTGGTCCCTCACATACTTTAGATATGTGCCATCTTTTTCAAGGAGCTTGGTTTTGTCAAAGGTGTCATTTCCAAACCACTCAACCATTTGGTTTGTCAATTCATCTTTTTACCTTTTTTCTTGGTCATTCCACCTTTTAAAGAAAAAACAAACCTATTAGATTCAGAAATGAACTAAAGCTACATTTATTAAACTTCAAGAAATGGATCAAAGGAAAACTATTCTAGCAATGATATGAAATCAAAAGTGGATTAGGGTTAGTTCACATAGATGTACCACCTTTTATGTATGGTGGGCCCAAATATTTGCAATGCAATGTCACTAAGATGTTTATAAAAAATATCATTGCCTGCAAAAAATTCATGGGATCATTAGTCCAAAACAAGTGATCATAAAGTAAATTACAATTAGAGTATATATAATAATAATTTAAAAGTACCTAGAACCTTTTGTATCTTTAAGGGAATCATTTCTTCATCGCTCACCACCAATGTGGCCTGCAATGTTCTGGTACTAGCAATACGAGAAGATCTAGGAAATGATGGTATATTATTAGCAGTAGTCGCCTTTGGCACATCCTCATGTGCATCTCCTCCTGCAAAAAATGAATCCACTATGAAATGGCAATAGAATTCAAGAAAGAACGCTTGAAGGGAAATAAACACATGACATAAGATAGAGAAAAAGAGGGATCTACCAACAGTGGGCGGGCCAATATGGTGTGCAGTAGAGGATGTTTGCATGTTACGTGTTGCTGACATTGTAGTCGGCAATACAGGTGAGGGTAACCTCTGATGAGGCGGCGGAGGCATTTGCATAGTAACATTGATAACACCTAAAGAATAATACATTAAATATATCAAACATTAAATATATGAAAAGTGCAAGAATTGTAAACAGGGATGAACCTTTATTTTGAAAATCGATAATATCAAGTATGATGTGTTTTGGGTACTCAGAGTGATAAGCCAAGCAAGTGATAATACAAGAAAATTGTCATCACCTGAAGATCCTGCAACACCCTGATCGTGGGAATGACTTTGATGAGGGCGGATAAATTATTGTAAAAACAATACATACATATTTTAGTTAATGACATAAAAGAGAATAAAATATAAACCATTATTGAACTTTTGTTATAATTAAAGCTTTCATTACTGCTTACTTGCAAGTTTTCTGTTGTTCGAATCAATAATTCCACCCTCTCTTGTATCTCATCAGTGATAGGATGCATGGCTACCAAAGCAACAATCTCTTTTCTAATTTTTATAAGAGGCATTTTAAAGAATTTCATAAGGTCTGTGGGATCTTTAGGGTCATCATCACTTAACCCTAATGATTCTAATCCCTAGAAAGGTGCTTAGGTACTGCAACTCCCTTTCCCTTTCCCCGAACATCCGTTTGTGTCAAAAATATCATTAACAATTAAAAAATTAGTATAAATCACTAAAAAAAAGAACATAATAATGTAACAGTTTGCTTCTATCTAATTTGTACAATTACAATGAGGTTTACCTGCTCGGTAGAAGTGTCGCAAGCTACATCTCTATCTACAATATGTGATGGATCCATGTCGGCCTGTGACAAAGAAAAAATATAAAAAATGTTAGCAAAATTAAACCAATAGACTTAGCAAAAAAAATTCATAATAAAATGGTATATTGGATTCATTAATTGGAGGTTGGTTAATTTAAATGGTATATAGTACGTACCACCCCCATGATATTAACTTTGTTTGTATCTATACGATTCAAACTATAATCGATTAGAAGCTCTTCGCCTGCACTTATTGATTTTATCACACATACAAATACACGATTTCCCTCGCACGCCTCAAATATGCAATTGGGTTGTTTATTAGTTGACCCAGGTCATGTACTATTTATAAAACCTGCAATATTCCCTATTGCTTTCGACTGACCATCAATGTATACAGCCACTCGTTTACTTTGATTACTATCTTTTTGTTGTATATAATTTGCTGACAGTGCATACCTACACATACTTTTTTTATATTTAACAATCTACATCCAATGATTGTAATTGTAACAAGGTCCAACAAACTCCATCAATTCTGCAACTCTATTGTAACATACCTTTATGCCATCCATGGAAAATAAGCCTAAACCATGTAATGACGAAGGTGCTATGCGATATATCCTATCGTTAACACAAAAATTGGTGTTTATTGGAGGAAGTTTCTTGTTCACCCATTTTTTCTATAGATGTCTGTACCTCAGTGGAACCTCAATGTCACCTTTGGTCTCATCATCATAAGAACATGACCCCCCTTGAGCAAGGAAAAATTTCATGCATTTATTGAATTTTCTTCTAATCTTTTGACCTCTTGTTGATCTCCCTATTGTAGACCTACTACATGTGTCACTTTCATTTTCTATTACTGCATTTTCCTCACTAGACGAAGACAGATCTGACAAATACCTATTTGGGGGTACCTGCACTCCATGAAATGAGAGAGTTAATTGGTAATGAGAGAGAAATTTTGCAAATGAGGGTAATTTTGATGAAGAAGTCATCCCTAAAGTTGATTTTGGGATGAAAATTGGAATAAGTCCAACTGGGGCCTCAAGTGTTGATAAATGTATTAGATTTGCTGCTAATGTCGAGGTTTGAAAAACTGAGGAAGTTTGTTTTCCACGTAATTTAAAAAAAATAAATTGTTTCTATAGGGTGTATTGACTAGTTATACATGTCCATCCACGAGACTGTGCAGGATCCTCGTCAAAGGGGTTCAGGGTCCTATACAATGTAATTCAATTATCTTATGTTAGCTAAAAATTACATAGTACACAACATGAACAACATGAAATTTGTAGACAAAAAGAGTATTAAATAATAAAAAGATGTTGTCATCAAAATCATTGTAAATTTTTTAATTCCTTACCTTTACTTTATGTAGACTATGCAGGATCCTCAACTAAATGGTTGACGACGCTTGTAGTCAACGACTTGTTCCCACCAAGGGTGACAACATCACATAGGGACTATAACTGAAATCAACACCATCAATTGAGCATCATAAGCATTACTACATTTGTAAGTTGATAAACAATAAATACATATGTATCATAAGCATCAGAAGCATCACATGATGTGTCATCATATATGTAATTGAGCATCACAATTAGCATCACATATCAAGTGTCATCATAAACATGTAATCCATCACATATGTATCATATATCACCATCCATCACATAAGTAATAAACAATCCACATTCTATAAATAAACACAAAGTTCAAAATTGTTTACATGCATCATCATAAACATGTGATCCATCGCATATGTATTTCAAATCAACATCCATCACATAGCTAATAAACAATCCAATTTCCATAAATAAACACAGTTTAAAAATTGTCACATAAATAGTCACTCTCCCTATCTCCATCTTCATATTAAAAGGTGCATCATGAATTAATTATGTAATGGCATTAGAATTCAAAACATAATGAATTAATTATGTAAAAAAAATTCTATCAAGAAGTCAATATTAAATAGATAATATACTAATTGCATAACTCATACATTTCATTCTTCATCATCATGAACATCAAGGTCATCATCGCCAACATCATCATCATCATCATCATCATCATCATCATCATCATCGTCATCGTCATCGTCGTCGTCATCGTCATCATCGTCGTCGTCGTCGTCGTCGTCATCATCATCAACGTCTTCGCCATCATCATCACCATTATCACCATCACCATCACCATCACCATCACCATCACCATCACCATCACCATCACCATCATCATCATCTTCTTCTTCTTCTTGTTCTTCTTCATCATCATTGAGAAACTGTCGATCATGATCATCATCCACTTCATCTTCTACTTCTTCGGTATCTTCTTCTTCCATCACATTATACTTTATCGGCCTTCCTCTTGGATCATGTCTAACAACAAATGACCAACTCGGTTTATGTGGAACCTTTGAGTAAAATACTTGCTCACATTGGCTTGGAAGAACATAGGGCTCATCCCCAATTGGTTCAAATGACCTTGTATTTAGCATTATAAAACCATTATCAAGTTCAATAACAGTTCTATCAGGATCATTTTTATTCAATCGTAGCCTGTACCATTTGACAATGAAAAAAACTAATTTGAAGGAATTAAAGTCACACTCAATTATATCATCCAAAATGCCATAGTATCGATTTTGAGACTATTGAGGATGTATGTCATTTCTCAATGAAATATTTGTCACCTCAAAGACTGCAGTGATGCCAGAATCACAAGTTCTCTTCATGTCATCCAACTTTTTTATGCAAAATTTATGACCATTGCAGCACATAGCATTGTGGTGTTTGACCTACGATATGTCAAACATGTAAAATTTATTGCATTGTGAGTTGATAAACATATGGGTGATTAATAAATTTATACGTACCTATTTATCTCTTAAACCACATGCTAAATCAATTTCCCTTTGCATAACATTGGAATCTCCATTACGATGTGCTTCTTTAACCAATGAAGCCACACCTTCCCATGTTAACATGCTTCCAGAATGTTGACAACATTCAATCCATACCGTCATCCAATCAAGATTGTTTGCAATATACAAATGTAGTGCATCCTACTCTCAACCAATTGTATAAAAAATAAATAGACATCTTACAATCGATTTATTTTGAAGATTAAGAATTAATTAACTACAATAACATCTTATAATTACCTCTCACTTTCCTCAATCTACCTTTCCCTATCAAGTACTCCCCTTCGAATTTGTTAATGGTGTTGGGATCCCAAATGCAATCCACATGGATCTTTGCTACAAACTTTGGAAGATATTCAGAAATGTACACCATAGTTTGGTATACCATATATCCCTCCACCGTAGAACCCTCAGGATGTGCTCTTTGTCGAACCAAAGCCTTCAAAAATTTCAAGTGCCTCTCAACCATCCACATTGACCTAGTGTGTACAGGTCCACACAATTCAATCTCCTCAACTTGGTGTATGAGGTAGTGTTCTTGTGCATTGAAAAAAGCTAGAGGTTGCATTTCACACATTAAATGAGGAATTTTTCTCTTCCAATATTTTATATCATCTTTATGGATTTCTTTACATGACAACCACCTACAAGATATTCAAGATGCAAAAAAATATATTACATAACAAGTAAAACAAATCGCAAATATAATATCTATACAATGAACTAAACAAATATCACTACTTACCTCATGTATTTTCCATGATCATATATGACTTGCTTGACATTATTGTCAAAGTTGTCTAGGAGAGATAGAGGTAGAACATACTACAACAATTATAAAATTATCTTTTCATTTTTTTGTAACATAATTAAAAGTACACGTACGCGCAGTACTTAAATACATACTAAAAACACAAGAGCATGAATTGCCTTAATGAAGGTATGCCAATCATGCATTTTCATCCTTGGCCCAAATTCACTTTTCTTTAATATGAGATTGTTTATGTTCGCAAAAAATCCTGTGGGAAATCGAATTTTTTTGTATGACTTCTTTTATAGCATTGCTTTGCTGGTCCGTTAATAACCAAGGAATCTCACTTATATTAATCTAGTCTCTATGGCTATTTGATTGAATGACATTTATCATTGCATGATTGGAATCCTAAATGTCACTACATATTTTGACATTTTTTTCTTTGTCATGCCTTCCATCCAATATTTTCCATACTGTCTCTGTTATATTATTTCCAATATGCATACTATCAAACAAATGAATAATTTGTAACTACTCGTAGTAGGGCAACCTACTAAATTGTTGGGGATAACTTTTTAGTCCCTTAGGAAGGTGGTCAATTATGCCTTCACGACATTCATGATCATCAATCACATCATCAGTAAACAAAACAAAATAGAAAAGATGTTTTATGACAAACCAATAGATGGAATGGAATTACCTTGACGATTAATTCTATTATATTCCAACTTCCACATGTGAGGTGTCATTCTTCATGGCTTTGATGTATTCTCTTCTTTCCCATTGAAAAGATGTTTTTTAGTATTTTGATACTTATGATTTTTGTGAGAAAGTGCCTATACTCATCAAACACATGCTTTCGTAAACTTTTTGAATGACGAGATTTCATCCTTCGACCACAAACAGGACATGCAAATTTTCCCTTTGTTTGAAGACCTACAAGATAATGTATAATTGGATTAAATATGATAATTTTTTGAATTATAATGTTCATGCACAACTTAAACACTATAACATACCATAAAAATGTGTTAGCCCCGGGGCATTGTGTATTGTCCATAGAAGCGTCGCATGGAATTGAAATTGTCTTTGTCCTATTGGTGTAGAGATGTCATACATAGTGACACCATTCCATAACTCTAGCAACTCGTCGATAAGAGGCTCGATATATACATTCATATCTTTATCTTGGTACTTACCTAATCGAATGAACAAAAACATTACATAATTATTATGACCATTTTACTGTAATATTTATAATTAAATTTAGACGACTATATTTAAATGATAAAATACCTGGAACAATCATTGCCAACATTATGTGCTCCCTCTTTATTGACATCCATGGAGGAATGTTATTGTTGATAACAAAAACATGCCACATTGAGTAAACAAATATCATCTCTCCAAATGGATTGACACCGCCCGCTACCAATGAAAGCCTGATATTACGAGGTTCTTCTTTAAAGTGTGGCCACTTTTCCTCTATGTCCATAAATGCTCAACCATCCATAGGCATTTGAATAATGTCATCTCGACTTCCATTAAATGCATGGTAATCCATAAATTGTGCCAAGCTAGTGCACTTGAATAATCATTGCATACGTGGAATAATGGGAATATAGCGAAGAACCTTGTGAGGAACCCTTTTTGTTATTTGATCTGTTTGATATCTACTGATATGACATTCAGGGAATTCAATTTGAAATTCATGTTGTTTGTGATATATAATATGATCATTGGGACAAGCATCTATTACTCGATACTCCATTCCAATATCTTTCATAACGGAAGATAATTCTTGGTATGAGCGAGGTAGAATATTTGATGGTGGTAACAAAAACTCACCTATCAATCTACAACAAAAAAATATAATTTGTTATAATAAAGAATATTAATGGTACAACATTATTCACAGTTTATTATGACATATATGACATACCTTAGCATAAGTGACATTGTTATGTTGGATAAACCATTCATAACCTTCAAGTTCACCAACAACAATACAACAGAGAGAAGAGTTGCCTGCGAGCCTTCGTAAAGGGCCTCAGATGCCTTCTCAAGTAGAGGGACATCATGAACAACATCAAGGTCATCTTCATCATCATGATCAGTTGCGCAAGTACTAAATGAGTCATGGATCAATGTATTTCTACCATCATCTTCAATTGTGTTTTCTAGGTCATGATCGTCATCTTCCATGGGATCATTATCTTCAACTTTGATATTCACACCTCCATGTTCGTCCACTTTGAAAACCATATTATCAGGGTTGTGTTGATCCATACCATGTTCTCTGGGGTTCTCAACCTATATAAAATTGATAAACATAAATAAACCGTGAGCATGATCTCATCATCACGTGATTTATTATGTATATAAATTGTCAAAACGATATAATGAAAAAATTACCAATGGATGATAATCATGTCCACCTTCAATGTGACCATGCAACCTACAATGTTTCTTCATTGTTTTGATTAGAAGTCTTCTAGTCTTTAACCCCTTACAAATTTTGCATGGACAATAACATTTTTCATCACCTTTTCTTTTCAAGTTAGACCACAATCTAGCAATTGTCTCCTTATTTTGTTGTTCGTTGATATTGTCTGACATGGTCTTTCTTCACAGGCAAGAAAATAGAAATTATCATCATTGAACAAAGCATCTTATTGAATTTAGATTTATAGTTTTCTTATGACACATCACACAACATGGAAAACAAGAAATACTCAATAAATAACAGTATTCATTGATCTAGTATTATCACAATCTGCACTTGGCCTTCAATATTTTCTACTTCTAACACTATTTATCCATTACCTGTCAAGTACATAACTCTAAAACCCATGGCTATTAAAATAAATAAGACAACATTGTATCATCTTATAATCATCTGTTATAAAACCAAAGCACTTGGGAGTGATTCTTTTGTTTGTCACAGTCCTAGAAAACGATGTCTACTGGAGCCTTGAATAACTAACTAGAAAGATTTTTAATTCCTTTTCTTTTTCCTTCTGATTTTTTCACTGTCACTTCCATCCTCTGAGTCAAATGCCCTCGCCCTTTTCTTTCTTCTTGCTTTTTCATACTCATTGTCATTCTTTAAATTATTTTTCTTTCTTGGTGACTCCTTACTGCTCTCACTGTCAGTTTCACTCTCAGAATCTGAGTGTGATGTATCAGAATCTGATGAACCTGATGAATTAGAAGAATCGTCATTAGAGGTAGATTCATCTGACTCAGGAATAGACTTTTGCTGCTGCATTACAAGCCTTGGCATATTCTTCAAATACTCATGTAAACTCTCAGTGATACCACCAAGACCAATAGAAGTAAAGAAATTGATAGCAAACCGTGAATTTTTGGGATTGTCCTTTGGAGAAATTGAATCAAAAGACTCCTGCATTGTTGGATCGTTCGACCTTTCATTAAGAAACAATATACCAAGCTGCTCTGCTAGCTCCTATAAGAGAATATTTATAAAAATACGAGAAGAGGAAGTAGTATCGTCCTCTGTTAAACGTATATAAGCAAGACAATGCCATGGAAGAGCATCTGTGCCAAGTAAGTGGGCAAAAAACTTTGCAACATTATGCAGTTTATTTGTTTCCAGTCTGTGTATCATAGAATACTATTGTAAAAAACACTTATGAAAAAATTCATCATAAATTTTATTGATCATACAGAATCTTTGCCCAAGAAGACCATAATAACAAAGGTATGTTCTCTCTTGACCAGGTTTAAGCTTGATCTTTAGTAGCTTATGACCAACTTCCTCAAAATCAACACTTGACATGATTGTCAAATAAATTGTACGTCTTAAATTGACCAAGTTTGTCTCTGTATCATCCTATATTCTCAGTGCTTCCTCACCTTCCTCATCATCATCATCATCATCATCATTATCATCATCTGAATCATCACTTGAATCATTCTCCCCTTCTGCTTCATCTGAAGAAGCATCTCCAAGGATATCTTTCTTCAATTTTTCATAGGTTGTCTCATGCTCTAAGTCTGGCTTGAAAACATCCAAACTAACTTCTTGATCAAGTTCATCTTCTAGGAAAACTTCATGTGTTAACTGATCTAGATGCACAACTGGATGACCCTCAAACTTAGCTTTGTGAATTACAAAAAGGCCTTCAATTAAAAACTGTACTCGTTTGTCAATTTCCCCCTCATGGAGAATACCTCTAAATATTTCAAAAATCCCATAGAGACCTTTGGGTGAAAGGTCTTGCAACAAAGAACCACATTCTTTCATGAATCCAAAAACAACCTCTATACTCTCATATGTGGGGTTTTCTAGTAAAATGGTGAGAAGTTCCAAGGCAATGATCTCATGTGCAACTTGTTGATTCACTAAATGAGCTATGAATTTGGCTATTGCTATCAACATGTGATTGTCATTGCATTTTTATGCCCTCTTAAGATACAAAATAATTTTTTGCAAAAGCAGATTGCCAACTTCGGGAAATTTTGTATTTACCACAACAATCAACGCAGCAAAAACATCTATAAATCCAGGGGATGCCATTTGGGATTTCATACAAGACCTACAAAATAAACCCCTCCCATAGATGATATTCTCTGCAAACAACTCTGGAATGATGTTCTTGATGTTAGATGCATTTACCTTGTTTACTAACCCATTGATACTCTTCCGAAGGGCATCCCATGTCATGCATTGGTATTCCACACTGCTCTTGTCTTCCACATCTTTCATCATTTGAGCCAGCTTAAATGGGGGAATGTAAACACCCCCACTTCTTCCAACACCCTTCTCAACTCCTCTTACAACACCTTCGCCATTCCCATTCTGAGATGGAGCAGACACAACACCAGGAGTTTTCACTTCCACTGCCTCTTTGTCCCTCTTGTTTCTAGAAGCCCCTTTACCACTTAATTCATGCTTATTTCTGTACATAAACCCATCAGGAAGCATGAGTTTTTGCATATAAGCTCGCCCAAATATTTTACAACTATTTTTCATCAAGATTCCCTCAGAAGCTGGCAAATCCTGCTTCCATACTTTAATTCTATTTTCTCAAAGGACAATCCTAAAAATCCATGCATTGCAAACAACTTTTTACACCTTTGTTGGTTGTGGTGGCGTCATAGAGAGTTTACATCAATAAATGAAGAACATTCCAATTCTTTTAATGCAGCAGTAGAAGTCTATCTCTTATTCAATATCTCTAGTGAAACCCCCATGATCTTTTGTTGGAGTAGAATTTGTTATATTCTAGAAAGGGTCTTGTCCTTTGTTGATGGGATATTCATCTACCTCAAGAAATAACTGTACTTTTCTCCAACAAGAAGTGGAACTAAATGAAGATCTAGCACCATGAAATGAATCCTCAAGAGGATTATTATAGTTAGTTTTGGTAGATAATGATATGGGTAAAATACTAATGTGGCTTTAGGAAACATTATGTACTAGCTTAGCATACTCTAACAACTTTGGTGCGACATGCTACATCCAATTTAGTCTCCATCGGTATCTGTATTGTGTTTATGGATTGGGATTCAATGTACTCTTTTTATATACATATTTTACTTTCAACTAAGGAGGTTTTTATGTACTTACTTGTCTTTCGATTGTATCCCTATTTCAAGAATTTCTTCTATCAACAAATCATTTGTTGTAAGTTGTACAAGTGGAAGCTTGAACATGCCTTCCATGCTAGCCTTGTTGATACGTTCAACACCATCTTGTGCAACAAATCTTAAGAACTCCACTATTTCATTGAAGAGTGAGTAGTAGGGACAATCTAGGACACTTACAAAGGTTTTGCAAGAGAGATAAATAGACCTAAATATTATGGCTTAATAATGATCAATAGGTAAACAGATAAGAAACTCTCAATATCAAAATGACTTTCTCAATTGTTTTTACTAGAAATGGATAGATCTACTAATAATGGCTTTATGACTGTATGTCAACCTTAGACTCAATCCAAGAAGAGCTAGAACTAATATGCGATATCTAGATTTATGATCTCTATAATATAACAATCCCATAATTATGTTTCCACGCATCTATACCACAACACAAACATCATGCTAGTGTTCAACCATAGCAATTGATATCCTAATTATAGAATGTGAAATAGGCACATAACTATGAATAAAGATTAAGAAAAACTAAGAAAGATGCTTATTGCAAACATAAATGACTAATGGACAAGAATTGAATTCATTGTAGATAGTTTTGAATATCAAATTCACTTATTTGTGTGTATTTAGTAACTCATGTACTTGTGGCCAACCATTTATCTCTTTCATAAATTAAACACTTATTAATAACATTAAATGGCTGAGTAATTATGCTTTAGTTGAAATTGAAAATAAAATATTTTATTTCAGGATAGCTCACACTATTCCCTATCATATTTTAGACTCTCGGTTTTGTTAGTAGTGGTTTGATGTCTTTGGAGCTGGTCATTGCATTTCTTTAGTTACATTTGCTAGTGTACTCCCAACCTGTGCCAAAATGGGAGCTTTGGAACAGGGTATG
Source organism: Cryptomeria japonica (assembly GCF_030272615.1). Taxonomy (NCBI): domain Eukaryota; kingdom Viridiplantae; phylum Streptophyta; class Pinopsida; order Cupressales; family Cupressaceae; genus Cryptomeria; species Cryptomeria japonica. The sequence continues at coordinate 346,631,007 of NC_081414.1, forward strand.
GACATCCATCAAAGCATAAAAGATAGAGGAATTTTGTCAGATGTAGTTGCAACTGCTCTGTTAGCATGTATGCAAAATGTGGAAGCATAGACAAGGCACGTGAACTGTTTGACGGATTGCCTCAAAGAAATGTGGTTTCCTGGACTGCAATGATTGCCGGATATGCACAAAATGGATTTGTTGAGAAGGCTTTAGAAACTTTCAAGCAAATGCAATTGGCAGGTGTAAAGCCAAATTCCACGACCATTGCTACTATCCTCCCTGCCTGTGCCAAAATGGGAGATTTGGAATAGGGTATGGACATTCATCGAAGCATAAAGGATAGAGGAATTTTGTCAGATGTTGTAGTTGCAACTACCCTGGTAGACATGTATGCAAAATGTGGAAGCATAGACAAGGCACATGAATTGTTTGATAGAATGCCTAAAAGAAATGTTGTCTCGTGGACTGCAACAATTGCTGGATATGCACAAAATGGATTTGTCGAAAAGGCTTTAGACACTTTCAAGAAAATGAAATTGTAAGGCATAAAGCCAAATTCCACAACCTTTGCCAGTATCCTCCCTGCCTGTGCAAAAATGGGAGCTTTGGAACAAGGTATGGACATCCATCAAAGCATAACAGATAGAGGAATTTTGTTAGGTGTTGTACTTGCAAATTCCCTGCTTGACATGAATGCAAAATGTGGAAACATGGACAAGGCTCGTGAATTGTTTGATATGATGCCGCAAAGAGATGTGATCTCATGTGAATAATCAACATGCGCGTATATGGGAGGAAGGGATTGCTGCTACAAAATTGAATGCTCACTCCTCAATCACAGTTCTATGGTTTTACAAGATTAAACTAGGGAAATTAACCACCACATGTATATTTTTTGCACAATGAAATTAAAAACTAGGGCAATTTGAATCTACCTCCTGCATGGTATTGCAAGCAATGCCACAAATGCCTTCGACGCGAGTTTGATGTTCTTGGGGGTTGAAGTCACCACGGACGCCTACGCGGGATTGCAATGCACAAATGAATTCCCCTCTTCTTCTTTTTTAAGTAATGGCCATTGTCATCAGAATTACGATGAACTCGAGCACTTTTTTGAAAAAAAGAAAATTCTCATTGCTAATGCCTTCTTCGTCAAAACCAAATGGGAAATTGTTGTCAGAATTACAACGAATGCGGGCATTTTTTCAAAAAAAATCAAATTTTGCCACAATATACCTTCTCCATCGGAAACCTCAATCGAAAATCTAGTCCAAATGTATTAGTGGGAGGAAGAGAGAAAGGGAGAGAGGGAGAGAGAGGGAGGGGGAGAGGGAGAGGGAGGGAGAGAGAGAGGGAGGGAGAGAGAGAGAAAGAGAGAGAGTGAGAGGGAGAGAAAGAGAGGCACCCTGTACATGCTTGAGAGGGGGAGACAATACACTTATATGTGTGTATATATATACTTAATATATTATATATTATTATATATATAAAAATATTATATATTATGTATTATATGTATATACACATATTATATATACAATATCATATTACACACACTCCCAAAATTTAAACAAACGTAGCGCATACGCGCTGTTTACAGTAAACATAGCGCGTACGCGTTGTTTATAGTTAAGATAGAGCGTACATGCTTCTTACACCATAATTACCCCATACGCGCTTTTTATATCATAAGTACCCCGTACATGCTTTTGACTGTTTAGGCTTGAAAATAGGCCTGGATGACAAAGCTATGGTTTGGAAGTTTGATTTCCCTCCATTTCCCTCCTTTTTGACATGTTTTATTTTATCAACTTGGTTTCTCAACTTTGTCATCATCAGGTTTACACTTCATCAAGTGGGTATTTCTAAAATTGTCACCATATTTTCACCCATCTTCTGATCTTTCTAACCATATAATTTTTTAAAAATTTGAACAACAATAACATATTATTATTGAATTTCTGTTACCAGTGTCTCCATACTTCTCACAGGCATAGGTACACCATTTTTTTAATAACTTTTGATATATTTATGTAAATTTAAAAAACTTTATATATTATTATAGTGCACTTGATTCTTTACAATTAAAAAAAAATTGTATTTTCGATTTGTTTAGTGCAACTTATGCTTCGTGCACAAACAAGTACCTAATTTTTCAGGATGTGCTCGATTGGAAAAATCATAAAAAAAAGTACTCAACAAAAAATTACAAAAAAATACACATCTTCTAGTGCTCACTCTTAACTATCTTTCTACCAAAGCATTTGTCAAAATACTAAATCTAACTATGACTTTTTTGATGCGCACATCACACACTATGTTATGTTTTTCAGAAAAAAATCAGGGTCTTTTTTTTGTGCGCGGAGGATTTGACCCCTTAATCTTATCCAATTTGGAAAAAGTTTAGTAGTTTGGAAACCAGATTCCGAGTACTACAATATTTGTTCTTTGATTATCTTCATATCTTGAGTGGATGACTTTCAAATTTTGATTCCAAGTTCAGGTTCACCTGATTTTAGAAAAAAAGTGTCCACTTATACCCCCCCTTTTGACCACCATCTTTGTGAACTTACCCACTAATGACAATGCTCTGGTTAGCAAATAGGAACTACTCAGTTTGTTTTGGCTGTAGGAATAGACACGAGAACTGATAAACTTATAAAGCACTGAGAGGGGGGTGAATCAGTGATAGAAAAAACAATAACACTTTAATCCTAGACCGGTAAAAACATTTAACCAGTTTACTTAAGACTTTGCATGCAATCCAAAGTGTTATAAAAGCATTCACAACAAGTAAAACATTCACCATAACACAATTATTTATACGTGGAAAACCCAACTGGGAAAAACCACGGTAAGATGGAACTCACAAGTTAACTATCTGCAGAAATAGGTAATTGATGGGTTAAGGTCTATAATTGCTCTGTTAGGAGCAGATCCTGTTAAAAATCCCAAAGCCCTATTAGGAGCTATACTTGGTTAAAGGTAACCTCAGTGGAGGATTTAGATCCAAGTTAATGAATCACCTTCTTAGAGGATTTCTACAATGAAGCTTGTTAGAGCTTACCCGATTAGGGGATTTAACTGTTGTAGTGATTAGAAAACAATAGGTTGGTATGTTCTAGTGTTAGTGAACAAATTTGTCCCTGAAAAATAAATACACATACTAACTCCAAATGCTCGGGATAAAGGACAAAGAGCACGAACAGTTGGATAGATTATCATTGAACTGATAATCTTCCTCTAAATTGAGAGGTATAGCTCCATCTTTAAAATATTTAAAATAAATTAAAATGTTGAATATGTCTTTAACTAGAAGACACAAAGGCACGTTAACACTCATCCATCAACATGGCATGAATGCAATTCAGGATTTAAATAACAAAGAGAAAAACAAATAAATAGCACACAGACCATCTATTTGATCTTCTCACATACACACGAACAAAGGGAAATTTAACATTTGATTCTACATATATTAATGTACAAAACCTACAGATTTTACAATACACACATATACTTGACAAGATAGAACAAAACAATAAAAGGAATATGACTTAAGTGATCAATAGATCAATCTCAATCAGAAAAATAAATGTTTGTACCAACAGATCTGAAAATATATTTCTCCTTATTCCAAATGCATAAATAAAGGTGACCAACTGATCACTCTATCCCTGCACCCAAAATCAAGCTATGCAGAATTAAAAATCAATTCTTTCTCCCTATCCCTGTTACAATGAAATATGAAAATAATCTTTCTTCCTGTAGCCAACAGACTGCTGGAGAAAGAAAAGTAGAGCCCCCTCCCCATCTTTTCTGGAGAAACTTTCCTTAAATAATCTTCCTCTTTTTTCGTAACTGAATCTTGAAAAGATTATTAATTAATCTTTTATTTTATCTTTTATCTTCTTCCCAATAACTCTTCTATTTTTTAGCTTCAAATCTTTTATCCTCCATTCCTTTCTAAGAAATATTTGTAGAAAATTTAAATTAAACACAACTAATTATGTGTTGATAGGTGGACATTTTTTTTATATTTCCAGGATAAATTATTGTCTAGGTCTCCATTTCAAAAGAGCCCACCGTGAGCTTCTCATAATAATATTTTTCTCAGAATTTTTATAGACCTGTACTCAGAGATCAATAACTTTTGAACTCAATAATATTTTGTCAATCGCTCCAATGAAATCCTGGGAAACTTGCCTCTCAACTACATATCCAAAAATGAGAAAAATACAACAGTTACATTTCAAGATATTGATCCCACACCAAGAATATTTTTTCTGGGATAGTCATGCATTCCCCTTCAACAAACCTCTATCCTTCTCCATTCAAAACACATGCCACCTGAAACATGGTTCCCTACAATTTTCAAAGAAGATAAAATACATCTTGCCCCATCTTTGACTTCTTCAATCATTTTTCCTTTACATTCTCATGCAAGATGAATCTTGAACTTTGAAGTTTGAACCCAAAACTTGAACCTGAACCTTGAACCTCTAAAATTGGTTCAATGTTTCAATGTTAAACCTAAGGCATGACATTATTCCTTTGGGCTTCCATAGAAAAACCTGCATAACATTTTACTATTGGCTCTGTTTCTTGTGAAATTTTAACTATAGAATAAATAATCCAAGTAAAGCATAACCCAGGAATCATTTTTGCATAGGACACATAAGACTTGGGATTTAATTGTTTTTGCATATGGGTAACCTAAAAATAAAGCATTAAAATCTCCAAGCCAACATGGAGTTTGGCCATAAAACTAATGATTTTGGAGAAAAAGAGGTTAAAATTATCTCTACAAAAGGATTGTGTGTCATCTTTCACAGAATTTTAAAAATAATGATTTTTTTGTGACTAGCAGGTAGGGGATGTCCATGAGCGTCCTTGAAAGTTTGAGCAATGGTGACTAACACTTTCAATATTAAAACATTAGCAACAACTAGTTTTTAGTTGATTACGGGTCTTTAGGAATGAGCAAAAATATAGGGGTAACATCTAGGAATAACACATTATGCTTGTTTAGATCCTTTTATGTTCACTCATTGCTGCATCTCCGACATACTCTGCAACTCCTTCAATAAATTGCATCAAATCTAACTCGTAACATCACTTGTATCTTGCATATGAAAATAACTCATCACAATGTCTATTTATAGACATTAGATTTCATGTCGGCTCCTGAACCTCAACGCAATTTCCTAGGTTCAGTGAATCTGGACAAACTTCCTTAACACATCACAAATCACCATAAAAAATGTCGGTTGGTAGTAACACATCACAACTGGTGATAACTCATCACACAATATGGAAACCGGCTAGAACACTGATACCGGTTGAGTGTTGACCACTTCCAACTCACAGACCGATTGTCTCCATTCGCCTCCTTGTCTCTCTTTGCCGCATCTCGAGACTAGTGACAATGGAATTGACCAAAATCGATTTTCTTAACTACATATATCGGTTGTCTACATATACCGGTTTAGACACCTTCATACCAGTTAGACTTACTCTATACATATGATACCAGTTTGACCTAACTAAGACAATCAAAACATATGTGTGTCATCAATGACAACACATGAAGTTATCCAATACAAAAATCATCATCATGCCAACAATCTCCCCCTTTGGCATTGATGGTAACACTTAGAAAAATTTAGTCAACTAAGTGTGCTTACAAAAATGTACAGACTCCCCCTTAACAGTACATACAAAATTTTCACATCACATACATATTTCTACTCCCCCTTTGACAATAATACCAAATTGAAAAGTAAAATACATATATTACATCAAAATTTGTCATCAAAAACTGCATATATATATAAATATAAGAGTTTTAAAAATTTACAATGTAATTCATGAGAAAATGTCACTGAAATGAATCTTCAACTGTTCAAGATCATTATCCCATGTTTCTAGTAGTGTCTCAGTGATCCCAACATTTCTCAAAATTTGTGCAGCAAATTCTTCCATTGCATCAATAGTGCTCATTTTCGGGGTAGCCAAAACTGCTTCTAAATCCTTGTATGCCCTCTATGGGATTTCAACTTTTAGAATTATTTGATTCTTTAGCTCTTTCAGGATCGGATTTGCTTCACCTGTTCAAAATCATAAAATTCTAATAGATGTTGTAAGGCATCAATTGATTTGCCAAAATTTAAAGCGGAATCCTGTACTAGTATGTATGCATCACTTATCTTCTCAAGTTCCTTCTCTGTATCTTCTCTCTTTTTCTTCAAATTGGAACAAAATAGTGATACTTTTAGATATAGTAGCCAAAATTTTACCTCCAATTTCTATACCAGTTCTCAAAAGATATCTATTCACTGATAAAGCAATCTTGCCTTTATCAATTTATGGAATCAGTTGCTCTCCCCTTTTCTTCTTGTAAGTTTTTTCTGCTAAGGCATGAGCTTCCTCTTCAAGTGTTTTTAGTTGTTCATGAGCATCAACAACTAACTGTCAAAGCTTAACAATAGGGGTAGATAAATTACCAGTATCAGTCTCTGGTAGGAGACTTGACAAAATGTCAGCAACAGTATGAATAGTCTCTGCTTCTTTTATTTTCTCTTTTAACCTCTTCTTTTGTGATCTGGATTCCATAACAATAGCAATCTCCATCAGTTCAGATGCACTCAAATTGTCCACATCTATAGGTCCTTTTATTCTTATTGAGTCATTATCATCATCATCAGTTTTCTTCTTCTCCTTTGCTTTCTCCTCTTCATCATTTTTCTCTTCTGCCTTCTTCTCTATTTCCTATTTTTTTGTTTGTCCCCCCTGTGTGGTTGTAGTGACCGGTGGCAGTTGACTTTCAACAATGTGTCATTTTTTCGATGGTGGTTGTATATCCACACTTTGTTCAATAACTGGTGCTTCCTCTGCTATTTGTTTCTCAATAATATCCAGTTGTTGTTCTGTTTCCTTAACTAGTTCAATGTCATTACCAGTTGTATCAACAGTATCCTAAATTTCTTCAATTTCATCCACAAAGAATATGACCGATGGAGAGCTTGTGTCATCCTTATTCTTGACAAGGTAGACTACATCCAATGTAATAATTTATTTGGTGTCCATCTCTAGTGGAGCTCCAATCTCAGTCTGATCAGGTTTATTATGACAGCTCTTTAACTGATCATTCATTCCTTGAATATATTTAGCTACCTGATGAGTATCATCTTCAACTTCCTGAATTTTTCTTGCCAAAATTTTCATTCTCCTTGATCTTGTATTAAATTGTCCTTTATATTTAGCAAGCATTGCTAATAACTCTTCATGAGACAATTCAAAAAAACAATGAGCAAAAATTCTATCAATCATCTCTTGTTCCTGATCTATAATAATCTTCCATTTATTTTCAAGAATTAAATATAAAGAATCAGAAATTCTCTTTTGAATATCTTGTGGTAACCAGTTATTTTGACATAGGTAATTGATTACCTCTTGAACCACTTCTTGTTTCTGACCTTCATCAAAGGAATCAAAAAAAAAATTTACATTATCAAATCACTTTCTCCTTAATGTTTTCAAAATCATTCATTGGTTTGAAAGATGTAACATCAATAGGAGTACTTTGTTTGGGAATTTCTCCTACTAGTTTAGATTTCTTACTACTTACCTTCATCTTCTTTGATTCTTCTTTAGGTTCAGTTTCCTCGAATTCCTCTTGAAGGATGAGATGTCTGCCTCTTTTCTTCATGACAGTCTACTTCTTTGCATATACCTTAGGTACCGGTTCCTTCTTGATTTGAATGCTCCTTGTTATTCTTGTACCGGTAGACACAGAAGCTCTTTGATCTTCTTTCTTCTTTTTCTCCTTCACACTAATGGGTTGTGTCAGTGCACTCCTTTCTTGATAAGTGCCCAATCTTTTCTTCTTAGTGTCCTCAGGTGATGCCAAGAGGTTGTTGGCATAACCGATCAATAAGTCATAAGTGACGTTGTAGATACCTAAAATTGTCTAGTCTAATTAAATAAATATCTTTATTTATTTCATTACTTTAGCCTAATTCTTCTATTAATTAATTTATTTAAATCATCCTTTTCCTAAATTAAATAAATATCTTATTTATTTAATTGTTCCCACTTCCTCTATTAATTAATTAAATCTTTATTTATTTAATTAATTCATTAGCCTTTTCTACCTATGACACGTCATTCATCTCTTAATTCATACACTACCTACCCTCTCATTATTTTCTTATTTTCTCTACCTACCCTCTAATCATAGCCGACCATTTATCTTTTACACCTCTCAATCTTATCCCTCCATTTCTTATAGTGTCTTCTATATAAGGAGACGCTTCCTTCATTATCAACCCTAGACATTCTATGCATTCAACCCTTGGACATATACATTCTAATCAAGCATCCTAGCATTCAATCTTTCATATGTGATCCTACTTGCAACCACATTTCCATTCTTTGTTGAGCTCTTGTGCACACATAAAATCTGAGAGCAAATATATCAAGCACGATCAATGGAGATAGGAAGAATGGAGATCCAAACCCTATTGGACATGTGATGGTATAATCTTTGTGATTTCATTTCATTTGCATTGTCTTAGGTAATCTTCATATGTTATGGTGGATCTTTGTTGTTTTTAGGCTAGGGTTTTGTGGTTGAATTCATTTAGCCTTTCAATATTATTATTGTTATCCATTTTCATCGTAAACATTTTGGCAAGCCCAGTGGGACTCCTGTCCCTTTTCTATTTAACATCTTTTGTTGCAGATTTTGTGTTTTTAAAGTTGCAGATCTGACATTTTCGACAACATTTTGATATTTTCGCGTCTGCGTACTTTCGGATCCTGTTTTTGATTTTTTGATGCGTCTGTGACATCTGGAATCATGTCTGCGCCTTTGACACTATATTATTTTTTTTGCAGATTCTAGGAAGCGCATCTGTGTTCCCTAGTCGCGTATGTGAAGTCTTCAGATGCATCTGTGTTCCCTAGTCGCGTATGTGAAGTCTTCAAATGCGTCTGTGTTCAGGAACCGCATCTGTGGTCAGGAACCACGTCTATGTCAGATATAACCATGTTTGTGAATTTATATAGCGTTTGTGTTTCTTAAATCTGTGTCTGTGTGCAGTTGTTGCATTTTGGTTTCTTTGATTTGGTTTTTTGTCATTCGGATTTCAGATCTGGTTTATTGTGAACTAACATCTTTAGATCTAGCTAACAAAAGTGGTGCAGCTTGTCTTGAAAGCAAAATTGTCTGGTTGAAGGCCCCTATTTTCACAAAGTCTTTTGGATCTAAAATTTACCTAACTTGTGTGCTTGCAGGAAGGGGTGATCATTTGAAACAATCCAAACTACTAATAGATCTTTGTTGCAGGACCTTGGCAAGGGTTTTTGATCTTTATTGTGTGCCTTGTTTTCATAGATTAGCAAACACTTCAATTGGTACACTAAAATTGAACTAGTGTCTTTTGTGTCTTGAGCAATAGGCTCTTTTTGTTTAATCTTTAGAGGGCCTGTCTCCCCGTGTGGTCATTAGGACTACTAGTGAGGACAGAATGACCCAAGTGGTAGCGAGGAAAACCCACCTCTTCTGAACCACTATAAACAACTATATTCATGGTGAAAACTATGGATAACGTGTGCTAATTAGTTCATACCGACACTATGTCTCCCCATAAACCCGTTTGATCAAATTTATTTGATCAGTTGTAGGGCGTAACCCCTACCGGCTGGGAGCCTTCTATATTTACAGAGCTGAAAGTGCCATATGTATGGCCACATGAGCAGATGCCCTTACTAGCACCTCTTTGTTTTAGAAGCCAAAATCCTTCTAGTTGTTGGGGCGGGAGGTCAAACCTCTAGAGCGGCCCACACACATATGGTTCTTAGTAGAGATACAAAGTTTGCCACGAGGAGTTTTCATGGGGACTGATGCTTGGCTGCCCCAAGAAGTGAGTGCCAAGGGTGGAGCCAGTGGGGTCAAGCATCTAAGTATCCGCTCTAAATAGCGTAGCCTCATGTGGGAATCAACAACTATTGTCTTGGTTAGCCATAAGAATTGTGCTTGTCTTATTTTAAACAATCAAACATTCAAGACCAAACATCAAAACATTGTGTATTTTGTGTCTTCAAGTGTATGCAAAATAATTTTACATCAAACAACACACTTTTCTTTGAGTCACTTTGAGTCTAAACACTTGCAAACATTGAGTCCTCATCAACATTGTGTCCTCTTGTCAAGAAAAACAGTCAAAAATTGCACAAAGTTTTCAGAAACGAGTTTGTGTCTGACAGAACCACGTTTATGTCATATAACAGCGTCTATGAAGGGTAGAAACGCATCAATGTCTTTTGAACAACATTGCACTTACAACATCTCAGAAACGCGTCTGTGTCTAATAAAACCATGTCTGTGTCATTTAAGTGCGTCTGTGTCATTTAAGCACATCTGTGAAGTATACAGGCACGTCTGTGTTCAGAATTGAAAAAAAATTATAGTCCAACAAACAAGAACAGTCAGTTTCAGACTTATTGAGCTTCCTAGATTATCTCTCAAGTTTTCATCTAGCTTTCAACCTGACTTTGGGTCTCACAAAGTCCATCATTTCTTTACACCTCACATTACATTCACATTTGTCTAAACTTGAGTCAAAAGGTCACTTGCTTTTCCTCATCATACTTTGTCAACACATTACATACAACAACATTTTTCTAAGTGGTCCCTCATCAAGGTCTATCACCTTTGGGTCTCATTTGGTCTTACTTAGAGTCAAGGTCAACTTACCTCATCAAGAGAAACTATCATCTCTTTGGAAGTCACACCTACTCTACTACATACATACTTGGTCTTACACTTTGGACATTGCAAGTAAACTTCAGATTCATTTACATTCAATCCAACTCTTGGTCTTCCATACTCTTTCCATTTTCATCTAGTCTCACACATCTTGGTCAATACCTAGTTCATGGTTGAAACCCTTTCTCAAAAATCTAGGAGAGAAACTAAAGAAGCTCAAGAGTCCGCAAACATGAGTTCCTATGAGTATGACAATGATATCTTCTTCAATTCTGATCATACTACATTACCAAACATGGATGCCTATAGAAACATTCCAAATGTTGAGAACATGGACACTGCAAACAACAATGATACATACAATGACAATATGGACAACATTTCAGTACCTTTGCAACAACCTTACCTCAACATGGATTAAAGGAGGCCTAATAGTGGAGGCAATAAAGGACCACATATGGTGCCTAAACCACCATCATCTTTGTTTCAAAAACTAGATGTCCCTTACACACATGGTCAAGCATATGATACTCATCTTCGTAGACCATCATGGAAGTCTTATGCAAAAAAATATACTCAATCACATGCCCATGATAAGGACCAACCACCAAAGCAATTGGATATCCAAAGACATTTTTAAAATTTGGACACAAGGAAACCCCGCGTCAAATTTGGGAGCAACACACTAGAACAAACTCATGATATTCCTGTAGAGTATGGTATACATGGACAAAGCAGATATTCCATTCCTCATCATGACTCTGTACCAAGTGTTCCATATATGCAGCATCATTATAGACCTCCTCCATATGAACATGTGTATGATCAATATCATCCATATATGCAACATGCTCTTCCCCCACTTGGTGCTTCAAGCATGGGATATGGTCCAAGAAGTTGGTCTCCACCTAAGAACAATTTGGAACAGCAAATCAAGGACTTACAAAAGAAAATGGAGGATGTAAATGCACCGAAGCCAACTTACACAATGAGAGACATATGTCCCTATCCATTTGACAAAAGCATTCCAATGCCTCCATTTCCTAGACACTTTGTGACACCTAAGTTTGATAAGTACATAGGAAAAGGGGATCCTAAGGCACATATAAGATAGTTTTTCATAGCTTGCATTGAGGTAGCAGCAAAAGAGACATATTTGATGAGATTATTCCCACAAAGCTTAGGTGATCAAGATATGGAATGGTTCTCCCAACTTCCACCTGGAATTAAGTCATGGGGTGACTTAGCATAGGAATTTATCCAACATTTCTCATACAACATAGAGACAAACATATCAGTCACTACCTTGTGCAACACCAAGCAAAAGGATGGAGAATCTTTTTCATCATTTTTACAAAGATGGAGAAATCTAGCCAGCAGATGCTCTAGTGAAATTCCACTAAAACAAATGGTAGAGATGTTCACCCAAAATGTTAACAAAGACATTGGTTATGACCTAAGAAAATCTTGTTTGTCCACCTTCAAAGACATCATTGAAAAAGGCTTAGCAACAGAGAAGGTCCTAATTGAACAAGGAGTCATTAAGATATTCAAGGAAAACAAAGATGACTTTAAAGGAAAAGATAAGCCAAGATTTTGGAATAAAAACAAGAACACAGTCAATGATGGTGTTGTTGATGCCAATACAGTACGACCCAAAATCATTTTTTCTAGATGAAGCTCTACAAACAATCAAGTGAATACTCAAACAACTTCCAAATCATGAAGGAAGTACGCTCCATTGGGAGAACCACTAGAGTCAGTTTTCAAAAAACTAGTGGCAAACAAAATAATAACAATTCCAGATTTTCCTCCATATGAGCCAAAGGTTAAACCAAATTGGTGGAATGATGATGAATATTATGAATTTCGTAAAAGAAAAGGACATAAAATAGGAAACTGTCATCGACTGAAGAACATCATACAAGATCTCATTGATAGAGGTGACATTGAGATTGAAGGACACTCATCCAATCAAGAACATGAGATGTTTAAGGAACCATTCCCAAAGCATGACAAGGGAAAAGCTAAAGCCACAGATGACCAAACCAACTATATCAGAGCATCTTATAACTATGATTCAACTATCAATCACATTTCGATGGATAATTATGTCTCTACCATTATCATCAAGGACAAAACGCCTGAGAATTCTACCTAAAGACCCAAGATTGTCCTAAAAGGCATTGGATCTTCTCTCGAACCTACCTCTGAATGTAATGTTACAACTCATCAAGGTAAATTCACTTTTCAAGGTGCTCCAGCTAAAAACACCGCTTCCTCATCAACTAAGCCTGAGTATGACCTTGTAGAACAATTAGGGAAGACACCCGTGCTCATATCCATCCTTGAGCTCTTACGCATATCCCCCGCACATAAAGCCATTCTTGACAAAATCTTGAGAGACACCTCTATCCCTACTGATCTGAATGTGGACCAATTTCAAGCCATGGTGGGATACCTTTCCATTCTACACTCCCTTACATTCACAAAAGTTGATGACACCTCCATGAGCCAACCACATAATGCACCACTACACATTGAAGCCTTCATACACAAACATCGAATAAAATGAGTCCTAGTAGATGGAGGAGCAGGTCTAAACATTTGTACATTGAACACTATTAAACAATTGGGATATTCAGATAAAGCTATGAATTCTACAAAAAAAATTACCATCCAGGCATATGATGATGAAAAGCATTCATCCAAAGGCACAGTCACCTTGCCTCTTAGAGTTGGACCAGTTACGAAAGATGTGGTTTTTCAAGTCCTAGACCTAGATCTCACATACAATATATTACTAGGACGTCCTTGGATTCATGAAATGAGGGCAGTTCCATCTACGTATCACCAATGCATTAGGTTTCCTCACAATGGAGTCGAAATAACAGTTAATGATGATCCTAATCCATTCATATACTGCAATAACTTGAGGCCAAAAATTGAGACGATCATTTCAAGTAATAGGGAAGTTGTCCCTTCTTCTACATACATTGATCCTAAATCATTAAAACCTTCGACATCAAAACAAGGTGAGCTTAAAGGGAAATATCAGGACAAGGGCATGGGTGAATACACTTTGAATCAAACCATGTGTTTACAACAATTTATGAGTTCACCAAAAGAATATGGAAGACCACATCCTAATAAGCAGGTATCTATCATTATAGTCAAATGGCACCCTACTATCTTTCAAATATGGGATGAACTGGAAGAAGAAGACTTATACAAAATGCTTTACAAAGACCCTAAAAATGATACACAAGATCACATCAGCCTACCATGTGAAAAGTATGGCAAAGGGTTCAAGATCCTACAAAAATTTGGGTATGATGGAAAAAGTCCTCTTTGCTTAAGAAAGGAAGGCATCATGGAACCTTTACAACCTGAATTGACATTCAAAAAGGAACACTCGAAAGGACTTGGTTTCATGTCTTCTTAGGAAAACATTCGAAAGATAGGAGAAGCATTACAAATCAAAGCTACCAAAAATCAACAAGAGAAATGCTATTCCACAAACTCCAATGAATGGGAATGGGATTCAAACAAATCCTCCAGTGACTATGAACTCACCAAGACATTTAGAGAACTAGGTGAACCCATAGAAGAAGAGGAATTTTATAGAAAATTCAAAGTTGGTCAAGAAACAATCCCTGAGGATCCCACACAGTCCTTACCTCTAGGTTCCATGTCGAAATCACATAGAACGAGAACACCTGTCCCAGAATGCACTACTAGTGATGATAAATTGGATTCGTTCATGATTCACTAGTACATTTGGGTCAAAATTTTGACGGCAAATCATCAGTAGTCCGACGCATTTTTGTCGCACTACCGACAAAAAAAGCCGTCGAAAACTTTTTGTCAGAATTTCCGACTATCCTTGTGGTCATCGCAATTTCGACATCAGCCCCATCCTTTTCGACGGCTGCCATTGATACTCATACCCAAAAAGAATATCGTCTCAATCTCAAGCTACTGTCGGAATTCCGACATCAAAGCATAAAAATTTCGATAGAGGATTGTCGTCGGATACACAGAATCCTCATCGGAACTATCTTGGAGGCCATTGTAATTTGAACCCCTTGGCGGCGGAATTACGACGGTCCCGAGGAGAGCTCTGACGAGGATGTTGTGCATCCGATGGCACTCCTCTGTCGGAATTTTTACGCTTTGATGTCGGAATTCCGACAGTAGGCCGATTTTTCAAAAAAAAAAAAATTATAGAAAAAGATTGGCATTGGTATCTCTATTCTATCTCTCCTCTATCTCTCTCTACTATCTCTCTTCTCTCTCCCCTCTCTAGGTCTCTTTCTCCATCCCTCTCTTCTTGTCTTCCTCTCTACTTCTCTTTCTCTACCCTCTCCAAGTCATTATCTCTTCCTCTCACCCTCTCTCTCTCTCTCACCTCTAGTCTGTGCATATGAGCCTTTCAAACCCACTCAGGGGTAAAATAGCCCTAAGTTGGCCTTATTTTGAGGAAAAATGCAAACGTTTAAAGGATAAAATCAGTAATTTTCTACATTGCCGACCCCAATCTGTGCAAACCTTCTTGTTATTTGTGCCTAAATCTGTGCATGAGAGGAGTCCAAACCCACTTAGCAAGAGAAGAGCACCTTAAGTCAGCTAGAAGGAAGGTAAATTCATGAATTTAATAATCAATTATTGGGTTGGCCGACCTATGGAGGTGAAATGAAGGCAAAGGTAAAAAGGAAGCATATAAAACAAAGATCAAATGCTCATCAAATTCAATTTGCAACCAATTAAGAGGAGAAGAATTAGGGAGTAGGTCTGTGAATTAGGGTATAAAATCAGATTAAATTTATTTGTGATGCATTATTTGTTTTTCATTTCATTCATGATATGTTCTTTCTTGCTTTCAGGATGTCATGAGGACTTCATTACAAGGAAAAGAATACCTTACCCAACACGTAGAGCATGCCAACATCATGCTTCAATGCAAGGATGAAGACACTTGATGAAATGAGGCTTCAAGGCATGAAAGAGGACATTGGCATCATGGAGGGTTTTCACATCAATATCAACACCAAGATTCACGAGTTTAGGATGGCAACATGAGGAGCTAAACCTATTCAAAGCTTTCAACAATGCAATACAAAGGAAGGAGCATGTCAAGGTGCAAGGACAATGTCAAATGATGATCAAGATATTATGAGGATTCAACAAGGAAGAACTAGAAGACTATCTTGCATTCCCTTCGAAAATCCAAGAATAGCAATCAGTAGAATAAGGAGAAATCAATAAGGATTGCTTTAAAATGAAGGGATCTACAACACGATAGGCCATATGTAAGACATCAATCACCAATGATCAAGGTATTCAAGTTAGAGTTACAAAGGTGATCAAGGTTGGATAGATCAAGAATAAGTGGGTTCTACATCAAGCCTAGGCATTACAAAGTCTATATCAAACATATTCACCAAGGTGAATTACCCCACAAAGAAGTAGATTTTTGAATCTCAAAGAGGATTTCATCAAAACAAGCCATTCAAGTCAGGTATATGCACCATGAAGTTGACGAAAGCATCATCAGTATGGAGATGCAACAAAAGGAGGACCAAGCATCATCAAACATATACTTCATTAAGCACACGGTCACATAAAAGGATCAAGAACTATCAGGAAGATGGAAGGACACAAACATGATCAAGTAGATAGTTTCAGAAGAATTAATCAAAAGCTAAGGACTTGATCATCTAGATGATACAATTTGGGAATATGTCCCACCACCTTCATCATGTTGAGAAAACTAGATAACATTGAGTATCAAGAGATATTGCTCAATCACATAAGATTTGTGATGATCGACTTGGCAAGTTGAGTTGGCATCCAATCATCGTCAACCTAATCAAGTGAAGCCACATTGACATGTCCAAGTTCATCATACTTGATTCATCTAATGAATGAGCTAGTGACACATTGCAATGCATCAAAGTTTGTTCAAGCATACCTAACCTATTTCCTCATTGGTTAGAATTCAAGGTGGACATGTGTCCTATTCAATGTAATTATTTAATTGGCTAGAATGGATTTTGTTATAACAAGCCCTAATTAGGGTTTAACTATATTATCTCGAATATTGATTTGATAGTCAATCTGGGTCATTCTTTATCTCTTTTGTCTTTTATTTTCCAAGCAAGTTAGTGTAGAGTCCAAGTTCCGGTAGAGTTCAAGAAAAATGTAAGCCCCCTTGCGATTCCAGCAAAATCACACCATATTCACTAAGTCTATCCCATGCAATTAAGTTGCATAGTTTGTATTGTAAACCTTGGAGTTGCTTTGATTGATCACTTTGTTTAGCATTCAAAGTTTCTTTGTTCAAGAGATGATAGAATACCTTGGTATTTTATTGTGTTCGTGGTGCATAACAAAACATCAATAGGTGGTTCTAGATGAAAGATAGTTGTGGGTTTGCATGCATGTTTAGTGCATGATTCAAGGAGGTTGTTTGCAACTTTCTCATTGAGGAGATGTTGGTATGCAATCATTAGTCCCTCATCATCTCTACAATATTTTCTTGATGGATTCCTTGACTAGTGGAATTGTTTGGCAAATCGGATTTGGAGTTGATTTGGTGTCTTTGTCTTGAGATCCATATGGTATTTCTTTGTATCTCAGTTTGCAAGTTATTGATGTGATGATGATTTTTATATGCGTCATTGTTTTAGATCTACAAGTTACGTAGTTGTATGGATTTAATCCACCCATTGGTGATGCAGAACCCTTGTTGCTGAGACAGGATCCTTCACTCAAGAACCCCAAACAAGGACCCTACAACTTCTACAAATACATAAATGGTTGGATTGGTTTCAATTTGATTGTTTTCATACCTCTCCCCATACTAAGCCATCTGGACAATGCGAATCCCACAATGTCTCACAAAAGTCTCTCAGGACTCAAAGGCCACTAAACCCAACCAAAGGTGGAAACACACTTCCTAAGGCAATGGGGACCTCCAATACCTTGATTTACTATCCTATAGGGTTAATAGACCTATTCCAATCATCAAACATGATGTATTGAGAAAAATTAGTACTGTTGCTACAATTAGGCTTGTCACGCCTAGTAGCCCTGCCAGTCTGAAAAACTTAAGGTTTCTTGTTAATTTCTCAAAATACCTCTACAAATAAGAGTGGATTTTGTTTCATTCAATTTATTTCCAAAGGATTCCAAAAGGGTTTGGGAAGATCCAATGTCTAAGGGTTATAAACCCAACTTCACTCCTAGGCCTAATAGCCCTAATTAGGCCACCTTAACAAAGGAAGTATACTCAAAACCTATTGCCTAGGCAAAGTAAGACCTGAGACATGTTGGGGACATGGATACAACATAAATTACCAATTTATAGCCCTTGGTTCCACCGCTATCATCATTTGTGGGGTCGGATGCATACCCAGCCAAGGTGGTCACACAGAGATACCCACCTCTTAAACTTCAAACCCTCGCCTTTACCTGTCACTTCCCTAAAAAAGGTCTTGGAAATATTAAATTAAATTATCACCACTTGCTTCACCCCAAAGGCCATACAAATCCCATGAGGTATCAGCAAGAAAAACTCATATTTGCTATCAAACCCTAGGTAGATTGTCAAATCCGGGGTACCTTCACAAAAAACCACTTTTCTCATGGCTCTAGAAGAGTTAGAGGATCATACTTGTTGAATTGGAAATTTAAGACACGTGGCTTTCATATTCAAGAGGTTTTATGCCTTGGAGAAAGCTATACTATACGAAATATGGGAAATAGCAGTAAAATGCAGGAAAAAGACAGATTTTTATTGGTTTCTTTGTTCACAAAACTTTCATTTTCCTTCAAAAAACTTGCCAAAGGTTGGAATTTGACCTTTAATGACCCTTCCAATAGTTATCAGCTAATTTTGGAAACCAACATGGCAGTTTGGAGGAAGTTGCAATTTTGGGTTAAAAGTTGTCATAGTTGCTTGACAACTTTTGACAACTTTTGACATTTTGTCCTCCTAAACACACCTAGACACTAATTGACCCCTAAGACACTTAAAACTCTTCAAATGCACTAAAAATTCCTTCAAGGCATGAATAACCCCAATTGCCATATACCCAAGGTGGTTTATAACACACCTACCTAGGGCATAGGCTTACAAGGTGGGGTGACTTATTACATCAACATGAAAATAAACCAAAACTATCCTTAAGTGTTTCAAAACCTAAAAACCAATCAAGAGGAGTTTGACTCTTCAAGAATCCCATGATTTGAATTTGAAGATGCCCCTGCATCAATTGGCTATAGTGAGATGACTTGAATGTGGACTGTCTATATCCACAAATCTATGGTCATTTGTGCATTGGTATGTTGCACTGGGATAAGAGGAAGGAATATTAGAGTACCCAGATAGTTATATATTGCCACTCTTAGTGTGGGCCACTATTAAGGGATTCTTGAATGGTCATGGAAGGCATACAATTTAGTTTTCAGCAATGAAGTTCCCTCAGAGGGCATGATGCCAAGCTTTTTTTTGGGGAGTTACCTCCCCATTTGATGGGGAAGTTGCAGCTTTTTGGAGAAGACTTGGCTTTGATTGTGAAATTTATGCTTGCATGATTATGAAAGGATATAAGTTTTACACATAGGATCTAGATGCTTTCTTTCCTTACCTATGCGGGGAGAGATTTTCCTTCAAATCATGCCCAGCCGAGGTAAACCTCTTTGGAATAATAATAACAAGTATTTCTTTAACAAAGTAAATTATATATAAGAGCAGTATATGCATGGATTTACAAAAGTGTAATGCAGACTGTAGATCTATACCTTGTTACTTAAAAATAGAAGTTCTTCTCCGTGTTCATTTTTCCATGATATAACTTGACCTCGGGCAACCTTTTGACTATCAAGAAGTGATTGCCTCAGATGAAAGTAGTGATAAATGTCACTATCAACAAAAGAACAACCAATAAATGATAAATTTGCAGTGAGATCATAGTGCCTAAATCAATCTAAAAGCTTATAAGGATCAGAACCAAGCCATATAAGCTTCAAGAACAATTTGAGAGCATCAAAGTCATCTACCAAACATTAGAAATTGTCAAATCAATGACAGATTCATATCAAGCATCTTTACTTTTTTGAAAAGTAGACCACATTTCAGATCTAGATGACACCATAATGACTTTGATTTCCTCTTGCAAGATATTCCTCCATCATGTATTGCTTCATTGAAGTTCAAATTTTCTTCTTCAAGGGCTCTCAATGATTCTCTATATAGGGTTCTTCGTGTCTATGAGATCCACTTCATTGGGAGGCCTACTTAAACATTTCACATCTGTTTGTGGACTCTCACCTTTCAAACATTTCACATCTTATAATTGAGCTTCACTTTGTTTCGAGAATAGTTTAATATTCTCTACTTAACAGGGCCAACCACGTGAAGGTGGAAGCTCATTTGGCCCCTCCCCCCCCCCCTAACATCACTCTAAATTCCCCGTTAACATCTAACATTCATTCATTCTTTCATCCATTATTAAAATATAACATTCATTCATTATCACATAATGTTCATTAACACATAAAATTCATTAACTTTCATTAAAACGCAACATTCATCAATAATCATCAACACATATCATTCATGAACATTCATTAGCACATAATTACATTCATTACACATAAAAATCAGTCATTATCAAATAAGGTAGATTACAATCATTTATTTCTTTGTTTTTTTTTTAAGCTATGAAAAGACTAAGTGGAACATCGGTTTCTTCATCATTTCCCTCATCTATGGATGTTATGCCCTCTTCTCGTGCTCTTGATGTATGCCTAGTCCTATACAAAGGATGAGGATGCTGAACCAAAGGGGGGTCCTCTGCAATAACAAAGAATTGGGTTAAATTAAAAACATTTTTTTATTATTGTTACAAGTATTTCATTAATTTAAAGAACACAACCGTTACACTCTTTACCTGATGGGGCCACATCATCTTCCACATCATTTTGTCTAGCCTCAACCTCAACATGTTGAGCACCCTCTAGATCCTCTGGAGTTGAAATACGAAACGTTACATTAATCAATACACCAATTGCAATTAAATTTGTTTAAAGGAATAACATTGGTCCTCTTTACCTGATTGGGGAACATCACGTTCCTGATGTTGTCTACCTGGATCATGCTCCAATTGGTCACCACTGACTACATGCTCTAAAATATTAACAATAAAGGTAACATTAATTACTACACTAATTTTCAATTTAAGATGTTTAATTGTATTAATAATTACATAAAAAAATTTGAATAGCAAATGAATACCTCCACTACTAGGATGCACATTTGAACCTTCATGTACAGGTTCTGTTCCACGATTATCATGCTGCATTGCAATATCACGCACAGTGTTATCATTGATTGCTTATTTAAAAAAAATATAGTCACTTTATGTTGAAACTTAACATCAAATAGATTATTGGTTAAGTATTCAATTTGAAATAATTTCCATTTAGCTTAATTACCATTGTGACAGATGCATCAGAATCTCATGTTTGCCCACTCAATTCTCGTAGCCATTTAGCCATGGCTATATAGCCTTTCTGGTAGCCAATTCTCTTGTCATCTTCCGTGGGCGCTCTATTGAATTCAGAGCCCTGCATTTTTGCTTATTATTGTGAATTTTGCTTGTATTGTTTGATCAAAAAAAAATTGTTTACAATTTATAAATATTTTGATGTGATACTTAATTTACTGATTCTTACAATTCGTGCGGCAAGTTTCATATAACCACCAAAGCTGAGTTTGTGTTGCCCATGCTTTTCTTGTCTTGCCTTGGTTGCCTTTGACATGTCACTCAATCTATGGAAAGTTTGAAATATGTTAGATTATATAAATATAATGAATAATTAGTACATATTCACATTCTTAATAGTATCACATACCTTCTTCTGGCGTCTGGTGGTGTATTTCCTTTTTTCCTTTCAATTCTCTCCTTTGCATCCAAAATCAGGTCCTTCCACTCCCTCTCTCGAATCATGGGGGGACGCTCATACTTTACGTTCTTCTCTAAATGTGTCCTATATTGGTCCCTCACATACTTCAGATATGTGCCAGCTTTTTCTAGGAGCTTAGTCTTGTCGAATGTGTCATTTCCAAACAACCCTACCATACGGTTTGTGAGTTCATCTTTTAACTTTTTTTCTTGGTCATTCCACCTTAAAAGCAAAAACAAACCTGTTAGATTTAGAAAGAAACTGGAGCTACCTTTGATATAGTTCAAGAAATGGATAAAAGGAAAACTATTCTAGCAATGATATGAAATCAAAATAGTGGATAAGGGTTAGTTCACGTATGATGTTCCACCTTTTACGTATGGTGGGCCCAAATATCTACAATGAAATGTCATTAAGATTTTTATAAAAAATATCATTTCCTGCAAAAAAAAAATGGGATCATTAGTCCAAAATGAGTGATCAGTAAGTAAATTACAATTAGACTATATATAATAATATTTTTAAAGTACCTGGAACCTTCTGTATCTTCAAGGGAATCATTTCTTCGTCGCTCACCACCAATGTGGCCTGCAACGTTCTCGTACTAGCAATAGGGGAAGATCCAAGAAATGATTGTATGTTATCAGCAGTACTCGCCTCTGGCGCATCCTTATGTGCATCTCCTGCCACAGTAAATGAATCCACTATGAAATGCCTCCAAGAAAGAACACTTCAAGGGTAATAAACAAATAACGAAAGAGAGAGAAAAAGAGGGATCTACCACTAGTGGGTAGGTCAACACGAGCTGGTGCAATAGATGATGTCTGCATGCTACGTGTTGCCGACATTGCAGTCGGCAATACAGTTGGGCTCGACCTCAGACCCATGTCAGCACCTAAAGAGTAATACATTAAATATGTAAAACATTAAAAAAGCAAGTTCACAAGTCCAAAGGAGTGGTTTTAATATATAGAACATGGTCATCACTTGAACTACTCGCAATACCCTGATCAACGCCACCAAGATGATGAGGCCCTATAAATTTCTGTAAAAACAACACATACATATTTTAGTTAATGACATAAAAGAGATAAAAATATAAACCATTATTGAACTTTTGTTATGATTAAAGCTTTCATTACTGCTTACTTGCAAGTTTTCCATTGTCGTCAACAATAGTTGCACCCTCTTTGTTATCTCATCAGTCTGAGGTCTTATGGTTGCCAAATCAAGAATCTCTTGCCTAATTTTTCTAATATTCTTATGTACAAATTGTATAGGGTTTGCGGTACGTGCGATGTCATCAGTGCATAACACTGTCGACTGCCCCACATCCCTATGGAGCTGCTGAGGTACTGCAAGTTCCTTTCCCTTATCCTGAACATCTGTCTGTGACAAGAAGATAATTAACACTATCAAAATTACTTCAAAACACTCAAGAAAAGATCATAATGTAACAGTTTGATTCTATCTAATTTGTACAATTATAATGAGGTTTACCTGCTTCGTAGAAGTATCGAGACCTACACCCCTATCTGTGCTATGTGGTGGATCCATGTGGCCCTGTGACAAAGAAAAAATATAAAAACGTTAGCGAAATGAAACCAATAGACTTAGCAAAAAAACTTAATAATACAATGGTTTATTGGATTCATTAATTGGAAGTTGGCTTAAAAGGTAAATATATAGTATGTACCACCCCCATGATAGTAACTTTGTTTGTATCTATACGATTCAAATTGTAATCGATTAGCAGCTCTTCCCCTGCACTTATTGATTTTATTGCACATACAAACACACAATTTCTCTCACGTGCCTCGAATATGCAATTGGGTTGCTTATTAGTTGACCCAGGTCGTGTACTATTTATAAAACCTGCAATATTCCTTGTTGCTTTTGGCCTTCCATCAATGTATACAACCACTTGTTTACTTTGGTCATTATCTTTTTGTTGTATATAATTAGCTGACAGTGCATACCTACGCATACTTTTTTTATATCGAACAATCTGCATCCAATCATTATAATTGTAACAAGGTCCAACAAACTCCATCAATTCAGCAACTTTGTTGTAACAGACCTTTATGTTGTCCATGGAAAATAGGCCCAAACCATGTAACGACAAAGGTGCTATGCGATATATCCTCTCATTAACACAAAAATCAGTGTTTATTGGAGGAAGTTCCTTGGGTACACATTGTTTCAGTAGATGTTTGTACCTCAAGGGCACCTCAATGTTGCCTTTGGTCTCATCATCATAAGAACATGACCCCCCTTGAGTAAGAAAAAATTCCATGCGTTTATTGAATTTTCTTCTAATCTTTTGACCTCTAGTTGATCTCCTTATTTGAGATCTACTACATGTCTCACTTTCCTCTTCTATTCTTGCATTTCCCTCACTCGAGGAAGACACATCTGACAAATACCTATTTGGTGATACCTATGCACCATCAAATGAGAGAGTTAGTTGGTAATGAGAGAGATATTTTGCAAATGAGGGTAATATTGATGAAAAATTTGGCCATAAAGTTGATGTTGAGATTAAAATTTGAGTAAGTCCAACTAGGGCCTCAAGTGTTGATAACTGTATTAGATTTGCTACTAATGTTGATGTTTGAAAAACTGAGGAAGTTTGTTTTTCTTGTAATTTTTAAAAAATATATTATTTCTATAAGGTGTATTGACTTATACCTGTCGATCCATGAGACTATGCAGGATCCTCGTCAAAGGGGTTCAGGTTCCTACACCAACAATTGA
The DNA here is from genome assembly GCF_030272615.1 of Cryptomeria japonica. Lineage (NCBI taxonomy): Eukaryota > Viridiplantae > Streptophyta > Pinopsida > Cupressales > Cupressaceae > Cryptomeria > Cryptomeria japonica. The sequence goes on from NC_081414.1 coordinate 346,655,494, forward strand.
GCATCATAAGCATTACATTTGTAATTTGATAAACAATAAATACTGCAGTATCATAAGCATCATAAGCATCACATATGTATCATCATATATGTAATTGAGCATCATAAGAATCACATATGTATCATCATAAACATGTAATCCATCACATATGTATCATAAATCACTATCCATCGCATAGCTAATAAGTAGTCCACATTCCATAAATAAACACAAAGTTCAAAAAATGTCACATGTATCATCATAAGCATGTAATCCATCACATATGTATTTTAAATAACCATCTATCACATAACTAGAGGTGCATCATGAATTAATTAAGTAATGGCATTAGAATTCAAAACATATGAATTAATTATGTAACCATATAAGTCAAATCAATTTCTATCAAGATATCAATATTAAATAGATAATATAATAATCGCATCTCATACATTTCATTCATGTCATTGATCTTCTTCTTCATCCAACTCATCATCATGACCATCATGACCATCATCATCATTATCATCATCATCATCATCATCATCATCATCATCATCATCATCATCATCATCATCATCCTTGTCGTCGTCGTCATCATCGTCATTGTATTCGTCATTGTCATCATCATCACCATCACCGAAACCATCACCATCACCATCACCATCACCATCACCATCACCATCACCATCACCATCATCATCAGCAGCAGCACCATCATCATCATCAACTTCTTCTTCGTGTACATTTCCATCAGTAACATCATTGAGAAACTGTCGATCGTGATCATCTATATCATCTTCTACTTCTTTGGTATCTTCTTCTTCCATCACATTATACATTATCGGCCTTCCTCTTAGATCATGTCTAACAACAAATGACCAACCCAGTTTATGTGGAACCTCTGAGTAAAATACCTGCTCACATTGACTTGGAAGAACATAGGGCTCATCCCCAACTCGTTCAAACGACCTTGTATTAACCATTGTAAATCCATTATCATGTTCGATAATAGTTCTATCAGGATCATTTATATTTAATCGTAGCCTATACCATTTGACGACGAACAAAACTAATTTGAAGGAATTAAAGTCACACTCAAGTATATCATCCAAAATGCCATAGTATCGATTTTGAGACACTTGAGGATGTATGTCGTTTCTAGATGAAATATTGGTCACCTCAAAGACTGCAGTTATCCCAGAATCACAAGTTTTCTTCATGTCATCCAATTGTTTGATGTGAAATTTATGACCATTGCAGCACATAGCCTTGTGGTGTTTGACCTGCAATATCGCTAACATATTAAAATTATTGCATCATGAGTTGATAAACATATGGGTGATTAAGAAAATTATATGTACCTGTTGATCTCTTAAACCATATGCTAAATCAATTTCCCTTTGTGTAACATTAGAATCTCCATTACGATGAGCTTCTTTAACCAATGAAGCGACACCATCCCATGTTAATGTGCGACCAGAATGTTGACATCGTTCAATCCACACCGTCATCCAATCAAGATTGTTTGCAATATACAAATGTAGCGCATCCCACTCCCGACCAACTGTACAAATAATTAATAGACCACTTACAATTGATTTATTTAGAAGATGAAGAATTAATTTACTACAATAACATCTTATAATTACCTCTCACTTTCTTCAATCTACCTTTCCCCATCAAGTTCTCCCCTTCGAATTTATTAATGGGGTTGGGATCCCAAATGCGATCTACGTGGATTTTTGCTGCAAACTTAGGAAGATATTCAGTAATGTACACCATAGTTTGGTATACCATATATCCCTCCACCATAGAACCCTCAAGATGTGCTCTTTGTCGAACCAAAGCCTTCAAAAATTTCAAGTGCCTCTCAACCATCCACATTGACCTAGTGTGTACAGGTCCACACAATTCGATCTCCTCAACTTGGTGTATGAGGTAGTGTTCTTGTGCATTGAAAAAAGTTGAAGGTAGACACTTTTGCATTTCACACATTAGATGAGGGATTTTTCTCTTCCAATATTTTATATCTTCCTTGTGGATTTCTTTAGATGACAACCACCTAATTAAAGAGATTGAAGATGCAAAAATATATAAACGAGACTTTACAAAATAATATACAAATATATTGCATAACAAGTAAAACAAATGGCAAATATAATATATATCCAACAAATTGAACAAACATCACTACTTACCTCATGTATTTTCCAAGATCATATATGACTTGCTTGATATTATTGTCGAAGTGGTCTGGGAGAGATAGAGGTAGAACGTACTGCAACAATTATAAAATGATCTTTTCATTGTTTTCTAACATAATACAATGAAAAGTACATGCGCAGTATACAAATATATAGTAAATACACAAGAACGCAAATTACCTTAATGAAGGTATGCCAATCATGCATTTTCATCCCTGGCCCAGATTCACTCTTCTTTGATATGAGATTGTTTATGTTCGCAGCAAATCCTGTGGGAAATCGAATTTTTCGTATGACTTCTTTTATAGAATTGCTTTGCTGCTCTGTTAATAACCAAGGAAGGGCACTTATATTAATCTTATCTCCATTGCTATTTGATTGAATGACATTTTTCATTGCATGATTGGATTCCACAATGTCACTACAAATTTTGACAATTTTTTCTTTGTCACGCCTTCCATCCAATATTTTCCATAATGTCTCTGTTATATTCTTTCCAATATGCATTGTATTAAACAAATGCACAATTTGTAGCTGCTCATAGTAAGGCAAGCTACTGAATTGTCTAGGATAACTTTTTAGTCCCTTTGGAAGGTGGCCATCCATGCCTTGATGACCTTCAATATCATCAATTACATCATCAGTAAACAAAACACGATAGAAAAATTCAAATTCCAAACATTAACCATTAGATGGAATGACATTACCTTGATGATTAATTCTATTATATTCCAACTTCCATAAATGAGGAGTCATTCTTCGTGGCTTTGATGAGGTCTCTTCTTTCCCATTGAAAAGATGTTTTTCAGTATTCCGGTACTTATGATTTTTGTGAAGGAAGTGCCTATACTCATCAAACACCTGCTTTCCTAAACTTTTTGAATGACGGGATTTCATCTTTGGACCACAAACTGGACATGCAAATTTTCCCTTTGTTTGAAGACCTACAAGATAATGTATAATTCTATTAAATCTGTTAATTTTAATAATTATAATTATCATGTGCAACTTGAACACTATAACGTACCACAAAAATGTGTTAGCCCTGGGGCATCATGTATTGTCCATACAAGCATTGCATGGAATTGAAATTGTCTTTGTCCTATTGGTCTAGAGATGTCATACATGGTCACACCATTCCATAACTCCAGCAACTCATCGATAAGAGGCTCAATATATACATTCATATCTTTAACTTGGTAATTGCCTAGTGGAATGAACAAAAACATTACATAATTATTATGACCATTTTACTGCAATATTTATAATTAAAAGTAGATGACTATTAAATGATAAAATACCTGGAACAATCATTGCCAACATTATGTGCTCCCTCTTTATTGACATCCATGGAGGAATGTTATTGTTGATAACAAAAATAGGCCACACCGAGTAAACGGATCTCAACTCTCCAAATGGATTGACACTGTCCACAGCCAATGAAAGCCTGAGATTACGAGGTTCTTCTTTAAAGTGTGGCCACTTTTCCTCTATGTCCATAAATGTTGAACCATCCACAGGAATTCAAATAATGTCATCTCGACTTCTATTGCGTGCATGATAATCCATAAATTGTGCCAAGCTAGTGCACCTGAATAATCGTTGCATACGTGGAATAATGGGAATATAACGAAGAACCTTGCTAGGCACCTTTTTTGTTATTTGATCTGTTCAATATCTACTGATATGACATTCAGGGCATTCTATTCCAAATTCATGTTGTTTATGATATATAATATGATCATTGGGACAAGCATCTATTGTTTGATACTCCATTCCAATATCTTTCATAATGGCATGTAATGCCCCGCCAGGAAACCCCGAAGGGATAAGCCAAAATAACACAAGAATGGAGTGCAATAATTTTTTTTTTTAAAGTTACAACACATAAGATGCAACAAGATACCAAAGATTCAGATTACATAGCGGAAGACTTCAACTAACTCCTAAAGAGTTTCCCAACGAGATTACTTAAATATCACAATTCACTTACTCACATGATTAATCCAATAAGCTAATTATCTTAACAACGAAATAATTCATACTCAGGATAATTCCTTTCAAAAGAGGGAAATGTAATTCACAAGCGAAGATTCATCATTTAAGATCCATTCATAAACTTCATTCAATCTTTTCATTTAGAATTACAAACCATACATTTAACGTGCTAACACACTAGGATTTTCATCGAAAACATAAGAGATCTCACCAAGCATATTTAAATTCCTTAACAATAACTAAGTATAATTCATTACTCTAAGATGCATTATTCCATATTCCAACTTATTGCATTAAAGGGACGATTTCACGCATGCATTACGATAAGTCGCATCTCAACCAATTATGCATTCGATTAACATGGCATTCAAGATAGAACTGAATATAAGCATATAAAGTTAATTCCAATTATCCACTTAACCATTTTACATAAAATAAACATACCTGAAAAGCTGAATAAAGAGACATAGGAGAATACACCACATAACACCATAATGATCTCGGAGTTCACCCCTAAAGGGCTACATCTCCGGGTCTGCGCAACTGCAAGACCCCCTCGGATAAATAATAAGGTTAAGAGTACAAGAGGTTACACTATACAATCCAGCCATCAAGGTGATACATAAGCAATATACAAGCGACCACACCGGTCAATAAATACATAAACGATCCTTACAAGGAACAGGATCCAGCTGAACATAATCAAAGCTAATAACATAAGAGTCCATGAGAGCATCCATAAAACTGAACCATCACCACCCAGGGGTCTAACATGAAACCGATACTCACAAGGGCAGCGACGAAGGACGACTCACAAAGGTACTCAAAACAGAACAAAACAACAACACACTAGCGAACGTAGGGACAAGTGTCATCACATGACCTGGTATGGATACCATGGCAAGTCTTCATAGGTCCCGGCCCATACACTGGTAACCCTGGCAACCTAATCCGAACTTCCGGCCCATCCAAGCCTCATGTGGACCCACACATCCTCTCGTGAAGACAAGGAAGGTAGTTTGCCATTTCAGGCCTTCTCACAGCATGCCGAATCTATGATAGCATTCATCCCATGTGTGAGGCACATTATCTTATTTAGAGATTATTTTCTAATCTACTTAGGTTATCACTTATTAGACTCACTTTCGATGGGTTACCCAGCAGCCACTTTGGGCGCGGCCCCCAATCGAAAGCCACTTTCCCATACGACACTAGACTAACTCAGACGAACTCAAACCACGGAATACACATGGTAAGACGAACGGAGTTCAAGAAGATACAAACATCAGGTCAAACACGACTCAAGGGTAATCACTTACTGACGGCACTCTAACTAGAGACCTGACAACTAAGGTTAACCACGAATCATTATTCGACTCACTCAAAGAGGATATGACCAATTAAGACAACATCACAATACAACAGTCAACTCGGAAATCGAGGACTAAAACAGGAACACCAAATCATCCATACGACAGGGTCCTTTTAAACAAAGCAAAACATGTCATTTCATAAATTAAAGCGGATACAAAAATTAAACTCGCACGACAATAATCAGAAAGGACAATATTCCTCAAATTGATTTAATCGTTAAACGACGATCAAGTTTTCTACAAGATCCAATCAGATTACAGTTATCCATCTCATCAAGGGTTAAGTTGTTCTTGGGTTTCTAACTCCTAAGGTTCAAGCATTGAACAGGCAATTTAAGCCATAAAGAGTTTCAACCAATTCATATTATTAAATCTCAGACAACCATTAACCAACTCAAATAAGGTATTTAATCTCCCAATCAAAACGTCATTACATACCGGTCTAAAATCAGTCTCTACAGATTCATAATTTCAATTCCAGTTACATAATACGGATTACGGAATTAAAGATAAAGAAATTCAATTGTAGATACTCATTTCCAACGCACATGATATAAACTTATTAATCTAAGAATGGACCCAAGCATAGTCAAATAACATTTGACGATGAAATTATCAATGTTAGAACTCAATTAGACGAGGTGCACAAATCATGAAATGAACTTGAATGACTAATTCACCTATAACTTCCATTATATACTCAATCAAAATCAAGTTATCATTTATCGTGATATGCCCTCCCATCATAATTAAGCGTCTAATTAAACTAAACATTTAAACACAACTCTCTCTAAAATGAAATAAAAATCATTTTTATAACTAATTTAAAACATCAAAACGCATTCAAAATAGCGTTTAAATACAACTACGTTTTTGTTTTTTTTAAAAAACTATGATTAAAAAACAAAAAAAAAAAGAAATTCTTTTAACCCTTAGCGGCGAGGGCGGGCTATGCCCTAACCCTAGCCGCAGGCATTGCCAGGCGGCGGCGCCGCTGCGGTGCCCGCAGGCCCGCGGCGCCCTGCGGCCACCACAGTGAGCCGCGGCCGGAGGCCCTAACACCAACAACAGGCGGGGGGGGGGGGGGGGAAAGCACGGGACTAAGGGAAGGAGAAGAGCGAGCGGGAGAGAGGGGAGGGGGCGGGCGGAGCTCCGCTCACCGCCTCCAAACCCCAAACGCAGTCCGCTTCAATAAAAACACGCGCGTCCCGATACAAAGGCAACGCCCGGCTCAAAATACATAAATAAATCTTTCTTAAAACATAGTTCGAAATGAACTAATGAAATTTCTTTAAACACAGTCCGGTATTATTAATCCAAGATTTCATTTCCCTTAAAAAAAAACACAGTTCGATATATATAAAACAAAATGCACGGGTTTAAGCACGACGACAACGCCCAGCACAAAACGCCCAGCACAAAGAGAAAGTATAAATTTATTTATATTAATCAAGAGAGAACCAGACATGGCAAGATAACCCATTTTTAACATAATGCTACAGCCATGCAATTTCTTGAAGAACACAGCTAAAACATGGATTTAAACTCCCCAAATCCAATATGAAACTGAAAACAATCAAAGATTAAATTTGGCAACAAGCAATCCTTTTTACAAACACAAGGAAGAACGATTTGGATAAACCCTACCTTCATACGCAATCCTGGCATGGCTGAAGGAGAGCCCACCTGTCAGATTCCCCAAAATCTTCTCCAAAATTGTCCATCCTCTCCAATTTCCCCAAATTGGGTTATATGGAAGAGTTGACTCCAAATTTCTATTTTTGGAATAAAATCTTTTATTTAAAAAAAAAATACTCAAAATTTAATTCTTTTCAACAATACAACTTGCTTTTCAGTTTTACAATCGGTTTCTTTCACAATCAATTCAATTTAACCTTTCAAATACCAGAATCCAACAGAAAGCAATTAAACCTCTTGCAATTAAATACAAATCCTTCTTTTTCATCAGCATATATAAATAATGCATTTAATAATCAAAATCAGCCATTAAATTCAAATTTACTTCCAATCTAAAACGAGTAGTTCATTAACAACGAAAAAACGCATAACGAATTCTCAATCAATTTAATCCATTAATCTTCACTGCACAAACGCATAAATACTCAAAATAATGCTAAGGACTAATTAATCAATTTACCAAACACACCAGGCACGCAAACCGAGGAAGTCAACCAAACAGACGACTCGCAAACCCAAACAAGAAGGGATTACCGACGACGACTGACGATGCTCACTTGAGCACGACGAAGGTCAACTGGGGTCTCACGACCACCTAATCCGACTCTAGGGATTAACAAGGGTACACTCAAACCTGCAAAACCAGGTGACGACGAACCTCGCACTCATGCGACTTCGTACCTGGAATCTTCTGCAACAAAAGATCATACATGCATACATTTATAAAATCTAATGAAAGCGTTAGTCCGATACTAAAATCACGAAATAGGTACACTGAATAACCTGCATACAACTAGTGTGAGAACTACATCGATAGCTATGCGTAAAATCAACATCTGATTATAATCATAATATCACGATAAACTAATCAAGATTAAACCAAGGTTAGAGATCGATTACGGTAGGGGTATTACATTCTCCCCCCCTAGGTTCCAACTTACTCCTGGAAGTCGTAAGGCTAGATGAAGAACACGTCGTACGCATCAGCCCTGAAACTCATTCAACAAAGATCAAATTGCACATAGAAATCTTTCCATAAATAAATGAAATATAATTGCAAAATCCTTTACAAACGCCATTATCCATTGGCAAGATACATCTAAACCATACATTCCTTAAAAATATTCTAGGAATCATCCACAATCATAGCAGAGAAAACAGGAATTTTCTTCCATTCATTACACCAAATTAAAACATTACAATGAGGTAACAACAATTACCATAATCATCGATCAAAAATGACAGGAAAACATGCCATAAGATCAATTTCCTTTACCAATCCATCTTTATCATAAGATTTAATAACATAGAACTAGCTCAAAATATCAATTTCTATAACCAAATCAACTTTCATGAAATAAGAGCAACATAAATAACTCAATTGGTTACACTTGCCAGGCATAAGAAAACCTTTCCAAAGACTATGTCCCATAACATAGCGACAAGCTAACACAATTTACTCCATGATACAAATAATAACCATCCACATGACTGGAATGCATAACAGAAAGGGCCACATGTGAGCATGTCTAATGCTCGGTCAATGATAACATGCACGATCAGCATCTCTATGCCTGATCTCAGAACAACAATATGATCATAAAAATCCAATATCTCACTCAAGGGCTCGATGGTGCTAGGCACACCATAGCGGTGCTACCTTCCATACAAGACCTTTGTGAATATCCCTTGTTGTACAAGGTGGTTAGCCTCCAAGAGATAGTCACCACACATAGGTAGGTAGTGGATACTAGCTGCATCACAGCCTCACATACCCCCATCCTCACGGTTCCCTACAACAACTTCCTCGCACACACTCTACCAATTCCGTATCATACGTCCTTGGAGAGGAATTTCACATTTCGACACAAGATCAGCATCCGAAAACAATAAGGATAAACCAGTTCAGCCACCAAAATACAGAAGAATAAAGATAATAAATCCTCAATTCCAACAATAAGGTAAGAAAATAATCCAGAATTTCAACACCAAATCAAAGTGCAAAAGATCACAAGATCGTGGCCAAACCTTCAAAGTCAATGGTAAAATAAACTGCTGATCCCCAAAGAATTATAAAGAATATCACAACTGCACGTAACATCACTGTGTGACTAGCATCTAGCCACCAACGAGGAAGGAAGGAACAACTGACTAGCTATTGCAGTAGCTCATCATGTGGTGCGACATAGTCACACTATCCACATGGCATGGCGGTGTGCACCTCGACATCACCCCGCATCACGTCGTCACATGGCATGGCAATACCCCAAGTGGAGAAAACACACAATGGACGTATCCCGCATGGTAGTGCACCTCGCGGAAAAAGCACGCGCAAGCCACATCCCGCATAGCGACGTATCTAGAAGGATACTCGCCGTAAGTCAGAGGTATACATGACTCTGGTCCACCCACAAGTCTACCAACACAGGCCAGTTGGCAACTTATGTAAGAGTAATAACACGCCTCTCAAGAAGACAAGGCAACAGATACTCCAATAGAATCCAACAATATGCACAAAAACTACCATCTATATGCTCAAATAAGGAAGAGAATAGGCTGACACACATAAACCTATAAATATATTCATCAAAGGGAAAGTATTGAGTACACCTTGATACAGTTTAGTAGTACAACTATATCATTCCTCGAAGTAGAGAAGCTACAGTCGCTTCGCGTCGACATTACTCGCACGCCAATCCATACTATTCAAGGAACGGTCGCTTCGAATACTACCCCTTAACATACCGAGTTACCCACAACCCGAGGTTTGGTACTCAGTAGGGAAACAAATAAGCAACATTACATAAACAGTATGGTTTCCCATACTCATAAACAACATATCCTCCATGGTTGATTACTTCACCAACCCATGGGCACACAAGATAAGCACTGGTTTCTCACAATGCACATAAAACACCAATACTGGTTTAGTCACATTACGGGGAATACTTTTCAGTACGCTAACATCTATTCAAGGAAGATTCCAATACGCTTTCTATATAAATAACTGAATCACGTTTACTCTAGATTCAAGTACTGAAATTATTAACAACTCACAATTATATAAGGAATTAACATCATTCCTATAGCTTTTTCGAATCTCACTAAGCATTCATAACTAAATTACTAGCTAAGCAAGTTCACTTCTAAAGCTTAAGACTTTCATCTATCACTATGAAGCCAAAAGCAAACACACAATTTCACATGTTTTATAAACATTCTATTTAACTCAAAGCATTCCTTAATACCATTTCTATAAAAATCTCATGATTAGGCAAAGAGAAGGGAAAGAGAGTTTGATAACCAAACTATTTCCTACAAAGAAACGCAAGATCAAACAAGATCACGCTACATAATACATTTTCTCACTATAAGCCTATCATTGCAATTACACGGTTTTCATTTCGCTACCGCTAGAAGGATGACAATCAGCCTAACAAAACATTTTCGATAGTTAGGGTTGCAACAGGAGGTTCTAGTTTTCCAAACAAAACAGAGATCAAGAGAAGCAATCCTTTCGATAATGCAAGACCTCATAAGAACACTCACATAAATAATACAATTCAGACACATGCCGTTATTCGCAACCTATTAGAGAAGATCACATTACGATCAAAGATAAGCAAGAAGCTATTACCCAAGTAACACATATTAATGCATACACATCAAACAAGCTTTTCATTCGCACTCTTTAAACACATTAAGGTAATTACACATACCCAAAAGCGAGTTCAATGGAGCATTTGCTAAAATAAATCTTCAATTAAACTGGTTTAATAAAACACATAAGACAATCTTTCGGAAAACACATAAAACAATCTTTCAGGGAACACATTAATACTTTCTCGAAGCTACAATAACATGCTCTTTTTAATGCTTCCTCTACAACCAAGCAGTTTCACATAATTCAACTATTCGCATAGCAATGCACCTTACTAAGGTAGAATTTAATCATGCTACTCCCACAAGATACACATGGAGAATTCTTTAACCAAACACATACAGTTTTCTCCCATCACCCAATATAAATTTTTAAACCCATAGCCCATTTAATAATCTAACAACATAAGCGACATAAGGCTCACTCAAGGGTTCAAGAAGTCACACCCTTTTCTCTTTCGCAATCAAGAAAACTCGAATCAAAGATAATTACTCATATCTTAATCATTTAATTTCCAGAAAGAAAGAGAGAGAGGAATAGTGATGATCATTTAATTTTTCTGCAAAATAAGCATTCAATAAGAGCCACACTAGTCCTTCAAGAGGATAACACTAAGCTAGATCATAATCTTTAACAACACAAAATGCACTTTCAGATTCAAGGCAAGCACGGACCAATCCAAACGGATTAGTCAAAAGAGTACAACACTCAAAAAGGAAGGTACATACGACTCTCTTTCAAAATAAGAGTAATCGTAGACGCAGACATCAATAAGCACACAATGCACATATAAGCACTCAACCACCAACATCAAGAAGGCGAAAACTAGGTGTGAACACACACACGTTACACACCAGCTAAGGTCTGCTCAATCACTCACATACAAAAGGAGGACAAGCAAACGCATAAGGTCGATACACCTCACACCAATAGAGGGCACACGCGACACCAGAGATCCCAATGTTTGCAACATGGGCTCTGATACCAAATGTAATGCCCCGCCAGGAAACCCCGAAGGGATAAGCCAAAATAACACAAGAATGGAGTGCAATAATTTTTTTTTTTAAAGTTACAACACATAAGATGCAACAAGATACCAAAGATTCAGATTACATAGCAGAAGACTTCAACTAACTCCTAAAGAGTTTCCCAACGAGATTACTTAAATATCACAATTCACTTACTCACATGATTAATCCAATAAGCTAATTATCTTAACAACGAAATAATTCATACTCAGGATAATTCCTTTCAAAAGAGGGAAATGTAATTCACAAGCGAAGATTCATCATTTAAGATCCATTCATAAACTTCATTCAATCTTTTCATTTAGAATTACAAACCATACATTTAACGTGCTAACACACTAGGATTTTCATCGAAAACATAAGAGATCTCACCAAGCATATTTAAATTCCTTAACAATAACTAAGTATAATTCATTACTCTAAGATGCATTATTCCATATTCCAACTTATTGCATTAAAGGGACGATTTCACGCATGCATTACGATAAGTCGCATCTCAACCAATTATGCATTCGATTAACATGGCATTCAAGATAGAACTGAATATAAGCATATAAAGTTAATTCCAATTATCCACTTAACCATTTTACATAAAATAAACATACCTGAAAAGCTGAATAAAGAGACATAGGAGAATACACCACATAACACCATAATGATCTCCGAGTTCACCCCTAAAGGGCTACATCTCCGGGTCTGCGCAACTGCAAGACCCCCTCGGATAAATAATAAGGTTAAGAGTACAAGAGGTTACACTATACAATCCAGCCATCAAGGCGATACATAAGCAATATACAAGCGACCACACTGGTCAATAAATACATAAACGATCCTTACAAGGAACAGGATCCAGCTGAACATAATCAAAGCTAATAACATAAGAGTCCATGAGAGCATCCATAAAACTGAACCATCACCACCCAAGGGTCTAACATGAAACCGATACTCACAAGGGCAGCGACGAAGGACGACTCACAAAGGTACTCAAAACAGAACAAAACAACAACACACTAGCGAACGTAGGGACAAGTGTCATCACATGACCTGGTATGGATACCATGGCAAGTCTTCATAGGTCCCGGCCCATACACTGGTAACCCTGGCAACCTAATCCGAACTTCCGGCCCATCCAAGCCTCATGTGGACCCACACATCCTCTCGTGAAGACAAGGAAGGTAGTTTGCCATTTCAGGCCTTCTCACAGCATGCCGAATCTATGATAGCATTCGTCCCATGTGTGAGGCACATTATCTTATTTAGAGATTATTTTCTAATCTACTTAGGTTATCACTTATTAGACTCACTTTCGATGGGTTACCCAGCAGCCACTTTGGGCGCGGCCCCCAATCGAAAGCCACTTTCCCATACGACACTAGACTAACTCAGACGAACTCAAACCACGGAATACACATGGTAAGACGAACGGAGTTCAAGAAGATACAAACATCAGGTCAAACACGACTCAAGGGTAATCACTTACTGACGGCACTCTAACTAGAGACCTGACAACTAAGGTTAACCACGAATCATTATTCGACTCACTCAAAGAGGATATGACCAATTAAGACAACATCACAATACAACAGTCAACTCGGAAATCGAGGACTAAAACAGGAACACCAAATCATCCATACGACAGGGTCCTTTTAAACAAAGCAAAACATGTCATTTCATAAATTAAAGCGGATACAAAAATTAAACTCGCACGGCAATAATCAGAAAGGACAATATTCCTCAAATTGATTTAATCGTTAAACGACGATCAAGTTTTCTACAAGATCCAATCAGATTACAGTTATCCATCTCATCAAGGGTTAAGTTGTTCTTGGGTTTCTAACTCCTAAGGTTCAAGCATTGAACAGGCAATTTAAGCCATAAAGAGTTTCAACCAATTCATATTATTAAATCTCAGACAACCGTTAACCAACTCAAATAAGGTATTTAATCTCCCAATCAAAACGTCATTACATACCGGTCTAAAATCAGTCTCTACAGATTCATAATTTCAATTCCAGTTACATAATACGGATTACGGAATTAAAGATAAAGAAATTCAATTGTAGATACTCATTTCCAACGCACATGATATAAACTTATTAATCTAAGAATGGACCCAAGCATAGTCAAATAACATTTGACGATGAAATTATCAATGTTAGAACTCAATTAGACGAGGTGCACAAATCATGAAATGAACTTGAATGACTAATTCACCTATAACTTCCATTATATACTCAATCAAAATCAAGTTATCATTTATCGTGATATGCCCTCCCATCATAATTAAGCGTCTAATTAAACTAAACATTTAAACACAACTCTCTCTAAAATGAAATAAAAATCATTTTTATAACTAATTTAAAACATCAAAACGCATTCAAAATAGCGTTTAAATACAACTACGTTTTTGTTTTTTTTAAAAAACTATGATTAAAAAACAAAAAAAAAAAGAAATTCTTTTAACCCTTAGCGGCGAGGGCGGGCTATGCCCTAACCCTAGCCGCAGGCATTGCCAGGCGGCGGCGCCGCTGCGGTGCCCGCAGGCCCGCGGCGCCCTGCGGCCACCGCGGCCCTGCGGCCACCGCAGTGAGCCGCGGCCGGAGGCCCTAACACCAACAGCAGGCGGGGGGGGGGGGGAAAGCACGGGACTAAGGGAAGGAGAAGAGCGAGCGGGAGAGAGGGGAGGGGGCGGGCGGAGCTCCGCTCACCGCCTCCAAACCCCAAACGCAGTCCGCTTCAATAAAAACACGCGCGTCCCGATACAAAGGCAACGCCCGGCTCAAAATACATAAATAAATCTTTCTTAAAACATAGTTCGAAATGAACTAATGAAATTTCTTTAAACACAGTCCGGTATTATTAATCCAAGATTTCATTTCCCTTAAAAAAAAACACAGTTCGATATATATAAAACAAAATGCACGGGTTTAAGCACGACGACAACGCCCAGCACAAAACGCCCAGCACAAAGAGAAAGTATAAATTTATTTATATTAATCAAGAGAGAACCAGACATGGCAAGATAACCCATTTTTAACATAATGCTACAGCCATGCAATTTCTTGAAGAACACAGCTAAAACATGGATTTAAACTCCCCAAATCCAATATGAAACTGAAAACAATCAAAGATTAAATTTGGCAACAAGCAATCCTTTTTACAAACACAAGGAAGAACGATTTGGATAAACCCTACCTTCATACGCAATCCTGGCATGGCTGAAGGAGAGCCCACCTGTCAGATTCCCCAAAATCTTCTCCAAAATTGTCCATCCTCTCCAATTTCCCCAAATTGGGTTATATGGAAGAGTTGACTCCAAATTTCTATTTTTGGAATAAAATCTTTTATTTAAAAAAAAAATACTCAAAATTTAATTCTTTTCAACAATACAACTTGCTTTTCAGTTTTACAATCGATTTCTTTCACAATCAATTCAATTTAACCTTTCAAATACCAGAATCCAACAGAAAGCAATTAAACCTCTTGCAATTAAATACAAATCCTTCTTTTTCATCAGCATATATAAATAATGCATTTAATAATCAAAATCAGCCATTAAATTCAAATTTACATCCAATCTAAAACGAGCAGTTCATTAACAACGAAAAAACGCATAACGAATTCTCAATCAATTTAATCCATTAATCTTCACTGCACAAACGCATAAATACTCAAAATAATGCTAAGGACTAATTAATCAATTTACCAAACACACCAGGCACGCAAACCGAGGAAGTCAACCAAACAGACGACTCGCAAACCCAAACAAGAAGGGATTACCGACGACGACTGACGATGCTCACTTGAGCACGACGAAGGTCAACTGGGGTCTCACGACCACCTAATCCGACTCTAGGGATTAACAAGGGTACACTCAAACCTGCAAAACCAGGTGACGACGAACCTCGCACTCATGCGACTTCGTACCTGGAATCTCCTGCAACAAAAGATCATACATGCATACATTTATAAAATCTAATGAAAGCGTTAGTCCGATACTAAAATCACGAAATAGGTACACTGAATAACCTGCATACAACTAGTGTGAGAACTACATCGATAGCTATGCGTAAAATCAACATCTGATTATAATCATAATATCACGATAAACTAATCAAGATTAAACCAAGGTTAGAGATCGATTACGGTAGGGGTATTACATGGCAGATAATTCTCGGTATGAGCGAGGTAGAATATTTGATGGTGGTAAGAAAACTCACCTATCAATATACAGCAAAAAAAAAAGTTTGAGGTTTTAATATAAAGAATATTAATGGTACATGATTCACCATTTATTAACTGTAATGACATGTATGACACACCTTAACATACGAGAGATTGTTATGTTGGATAAACCATTCATAACCTTCAAGTTCACCAACAACAATATAGCAGAGAGAAGAGTTGTTTGGGAGCCTTTGTAAAGGGGCTCATATGCCTTCTCAAGAAGAGGTAAATCATGAACATCAAGGTCATCCTGATCATCATGATCAGCTGTGCCAGTACTAAATGTGTCATGGATCAATGTATTTGTACCATCATCTTCAATTGTGTTTTCTGGTGCATGATCATCATCTTCCATGGGATCATTATCTTCAGCTTCGATATTCACACCTCCATTTTCCTCCACTTCCAAAACCATATTCTCAGGGTTTTGTTGATCCATACCATGTGCTCTAGGGTGCTCCACCTATATAAAATTGATATACATAAATAAACCGTGATCATGATCTCATTATCAAGTGATTTCTTATGTATATAAATTGTTAAAACGATATAATGAACAACTTACCAGTGGATGATAATCATGTCCCCCTTCAATGTGACCATGTTGTCTACAATGTTTCTTAGCTATTTTGATTAGAAGTCTTCTAGTCTTTAAGCCCTTACAAATTTTGCAAGGACAATAACATTTCCCATCACCTTTTCTTTTCAAGTTAGACCATAATCTAGCAATTGTCTCCTTATTTTGTTCTTCGCTAATATTATCTGACATGGTCTTTCTTCATAGGCAAAAAAATCAGGCTATGGAAACTTCAGTGCAAAAGCTTCACAAAAATTGCAAATCGAACCAAAACCATTGAACTTAATAGAGAACGTATTTAATGTAGCTAATTGTGTGAATTTCTGAGCATTGTGTCTGCAAATTCTTACTAAAAGTTTGCCTGTTGTAGACTTTCTGAGAGACATTTTTGAGTATTCTAAGCAAAGCATCTATTTAAACATACACTTATTCATCCACATTGCAGGGATAACAATACAAGGCTCACATATTGGTCTAAGAGGATGCCATGGTCTCACAAAGTAACCAAGAACCATATGAAATGATGGTCATCTTGAATCCACACACAACTAGGGAGGATCCATATGATTATGTATGACTTCCCCCTTGTTTGTTTAATGGGATTAGCCAGCTCCAAGACATAGCCATCAATAATCACTAAGAATGTACAAGTGGATCGTAGCTACCCATACAACAAACACTTACCCCTATCCTCAAATTTTCCTAATGTTTGATTCCTTATATACACTCATCCAAGGTTATCTATGTCGGTCTTGGTGAGGAATCACATCACAACAAAGAAGGTAACATTTAAAAATAGCAAGAGTTTCACTAAACTACCAAAGATCATAAATATTGAAAGAAAGAAAAAATAGTAAAATAATAAGTCAAATAAATGTGTTCAATTCCAATAGCAAATCAAGCATAGCCACAATAACTACACAATAGAGAAAACTCACAATAGTGATTAAACTAATTCAAACAAGATAAAATAAAATTGTTGGCCCATGCAACAAAGATGAGAGATCATCAATAATTGAAGGAAACTTCACAATCCTTAAAAGTGCACATTACATAACTATATGACTAGAAATTGTGGCTAAATAGAGTGAAGATTCATCATGACTCCAATAATAGTCCCTCATGTGTGCATTTGTGGCATGAACACAAAAACTCCCACACAGCATGGCCATGTACCTAATGTAGAAGACATGCCTAGGCTACATGCCCAAAAAACATGACTATAATAATAGTCCCTCATGCATGCATTTGTGGCCTGCACACTACAAATCCTAACATATCATGGCAATACTCCTCATATAGAAGACACACCTAGGGCCACATTGCACATAGCAACGTGCCTCACAAAGATGACATGCATAGGGAACATGCCACATAGCAATGTGTCTTATGGAAAAATGTGCATGCATGTCACACACCAAAGCTATATGTATACATCATGAGGCACATTCAAATGTTATCAAACACAACCTATTGTATCTAACATGAGTTCCTCTCTACATGTGTGCAAATCTTCCAACACTAATCGCCACTAAGAAGGAATAATATAAAATGCATCTTCAAATATTTGTGTGTGTGTGTGGAATTGTGTCTTTGAACCCAAATCGCTACCATCAACAACATGTAACCATCACCTACACTATATCAAAACATAAGTATGGTGTGACATCATATCTATTTGCATAATGTCAAAACACATGCAAACATGAAAATCATCATAGCATGACAAAAATCAATCTCCACATGTTGGAACAAAGATATAAATAAGATAATAGGGTAAGAGGAAACCCGTACCAAGAACCACATACCAACTATCGGCAATGCCATCAAGATAAATGTAGGATAGGATACCACTATGAGCCATCCAATGGTCCATTCTATGAGGAGAACTAGGGGATACTATCTTTGAAAGGTGTGGTCAATAGAGATAATCCCTACTAATGCCACAATATGTCACCATAGCTTCTTGAGTTTTCCATTCTTCTACTTAACACCACATTTATTGAGTTCCTCAACAGCGAGGTTGGTTCTCAATAGGATGCACAAACATGTAAACACACAAGCATGGTTTCATCATACTTGTACAACAATACAAATTCATTTTTCTAGTTAATTACTTAGTGTAAAAATAACTCCATTACATAACATAGGGCAATAATCACCATAAGTTTTCAAATAAACTGCCCAAACATCAATTGGAGTTACCCTTTCTAAGGTACAAACATAATTTATTTATAACTTCAAAATTAAAATAATAACAATACATCCAAATAAGTTCAATAGTGCATGGAAATAGACAACATGATCCATAATTAAACCCATAAATTACCCTAATTGGATATGCTAATAAAATGGTGTCTCAAATAATAGAGATTATGTTGGACCTATAATAGAGATCTGGACTTTGTTTCATCTTACACAAGCATGGTTTCATCATACTTGTATCCAAATACACCATCCATAGATAGGTACTCAATACCACAATCTCATGGGTACCCTTTTAGCTGAATTTACCCTATATTTAGGTGAATCTACACTTGTATCATTCCTTGATCTAGTATGTCATTCCACCAATCAATAATTTTTCCATATTCTTGGGAGAATACACTATCCCTTAGGTAAATATGCCATATCCTTAAATGAATCCTCCTTGTCATCATCCTAAGTCCTCTTTTTGTTAAGTCTTATCCCTTCATCTTTAGGAAAATCCACCTATCATTATGTGAATCTGCTTAGTCTCTTAGGTGAATCTATTTAATCCAATTCACCCACTCTCACAATCACAACCTATTTAATCATATTCCCCACATTCCCCTCCTCAATAACGTCTAAAAATGGAATCACCAATCTCTACCCTAAACCTCATACTACTAATCTCCCTCATTCCCCTCGCATACACATCCTCTCCTCCCTCCTCAGCCCTCACCCTAACTCTAAGGCACAGACCCAACTCAAACACCACACACATTCCGGATATCCACCCACCCCTGGTTTCCTCGTCCGGTATCTAGTTTCTATCTATCCCCGGGTAATGGTTTACCCGCCTTCCTGTTCATGGATTAGTGGTTCTGACTTCCATCCATATATGGAATGGCAAGTTTCTCGATTTTGGTTGTACAGCTATCAAACTATAGGTAGGGTGGGATAGCAATAGTTCCGGGAAGTAATAGTTGCTTGGACACCCGAACCCGAAGACACAACAACCAATTCCAATCATGGGGTAGCATCAAAGCATAATCGAAGGGGGTTTTAATCACAAAATGGGGTAGCATACACACAACATGTGAACTATATGATGGAATACCTCAAAGAGATGTCATTTCATGGAATTTTAAGATCGCAGGATATGCACAAAATGGATTAATTTGAAAAAAAAAACCAGTTGCGAAAAAAATTTAGTTGCCTTCATTGAAAAACAAAGAGTTCTTACCTTGCTTGTGCAGAGATCGCTCTGGCGAGGGGGGCAGGGAGGCAAGGCGGCTTTGGTTTGCTTTCAAAATGAAAATACCTTGTGTGTTTTTTTTTTAAATAAAATGCCCAAGGTCATCGGAATTTCGACGAACACGGGCATTTTTTTTTTTTTTAAATCAAATTTTCACACAATGCTCCTTGTCCGTTGGAAACCTTTGTCAGAATTTGACCCCAAATGTATTAGTGATTAAGACAGATGAGAAGAGTGCCAACAATGACCTCGATGACTACCACGACATACCTAAATATAACTGCATTTTCACTCTTAGCCCTGCTAACTTTGAAGACATCAAAGGCCTTCCCCTTGTTCACCACCAACTCATTGACTGGGACCATGAAGGACCTGCATAGTTCGAAACATTCCAAAATGATGAAGCTTTTATTGATTATCTAGGCATACAAGATGATCTTCCCCTTGGGGACCATAAAGCAGGATACACTATAGAACTCAACAGCATGGCGTATTTTGGTGAGGGTGTCGGGTCTTATGGCGAAAACCATGTTGTGGCACTGTCTGACCCCAAAAAAGTAAAAAGAAAGGACGCATCTGAGGGCAAAAACCTCTCTGAGGCACCTGAAGATGGAAGGCTCGACATTCTCCCGACATCATATGAAGAAAAATCATCTATGTTGGTAGAAGAGATCATCGAAACAAAGATTAGTACAAAAGAAAGTCCACATAACATATTCCTGGCTCAATCCCTGACAGAGACAGAAAGATCAAAGTTCATACGTTTCTTCACAGAGCAACAAATCAATTTTGCCTGGTCATATGGTGATATTCCTGGATTCAATCCAGATTTGGTTCTGTATCATTTGACAGTTAAACTGGGGGCAAAACCAGTGAAACAAAAATTAAGAAAGATGCATCCACAAGTGGCATTATTAGTCAAAGCAAAGCTTGAGAAATTACTGGATGTTGGATTCATACACCCAATTGATTATCCTGAATGGATCTCCAACTTAGTGCCTGTCAGTAAACCAGATCGTAGCATTAGAATATGTACAGATTTTAGAGACACAAACAAAGCTTGTCCTAAGGATGACTTTCCATTACCAAACATAGATTTGATTGTAGATCTCACAACAGGTCATACGAAGTTATCTTTGATCGATGGATTCTCTAGTTATAACCAAATAAAAATCACATCTGAGGATCAACACAAAATGGCATTTACTTGTCCTTGGGGAACTTTCTGCTGGAATGTCATGCCCTTTGGGCTAAAAAATGTAGGTGCTACATATCAAAGAGCCATGACTACTATCTTTCATGATCTCATGCACGTTAATGTGGAAAACTATGTTGACAATCTCTTGGGAAAATCAATAGATAGAGATACACATTTGGACATACTTTCAGTCATTTTTGATCGGTTGGAAAAATACAAAGTAAGATTAAACTGCAAGAAATGTGTCTTTGGAGTAACCTCCGGGAAACTCCTGGGATTCATTGTCTCAAAAAGAGGAATCAAAGCCAATCCAGCAAAAGTCAAGGCCATCCTAGAGATGAAACTACCATGAAATATCAGTCAACTTCGATCTTTGCAAGGGAGACTCCAATCCATATGAAGATTCATAGCACAACTTGCGTATAAATGTAATCCTTTTCAGCACTTGCTACATAAAAACATCAAATTCAAATGGGATGATAATTGTCAACGGGATTTCCAGATACTCAAAGATTATCTTTTGAATCCACCAGTTTTGATGCCACCAGTTCCAGATCAACCTCTATTACTATACATATCAACTACCTCAACTACACTGGGGGCACTCTTAGCACAATAGGTTGTCGAGGGCAAAGAAAAGGTAGTCTACTACATCAGTTGCACATTGGTGGGATATGAGCTAAACTACGCACCAATTGAGTGTGCATGTCTTGTCATGGTCTTTGCTTCACAGAAATTACAACATTACATGCTAACTCATAAACTAAGTTAGTCGCAAGGATCGATCCATTGAAATATCTTCTCAATAAAGCAATGCTTACTGGGTGACTAGCCAAATGGGTGATGCTCTTGAGTGAATTCGACATTGAGTATGTGGACAGAAAAGAAATAAAAGGACAAGCTATCACAGATCAGTTAGCAAATGCTCCCATGATAGATGATGTTCCTCTAACTTCATAATTCCCAGATGAATCCATCTTGACATTATCACACACAAAGCCCTGGCAGCTATACTTTGATGGCTCATACACATAGCATGGGGCAGGAGCTGGTATCCTCTTCATAACTCCTCAAGGGGATTCTATACCAAAATCATATCAATTATCATTTCCTTGCACTAATAATATAGCAGAGTACGAAGCATTAACAACTGGATTACATATTGCAGTTCAGTGGAAGATCTAAGAACTTCATGTTTTTGGGGACTCTCAACTTGTAATTTGTCAAGCAACTGATGACTACCAAACAAAGGATGAGAAATTAATGCCCTACAAAAGAATGGTGGATGACTTGAAACAACATTTCACGAAGTTAGACTTTGAGCAAATACCAAGAGAGAAAAATCGAGCCGTAGATGCCATGACTACAACTGCTTCATTAATCGATCTACCACAGAATGAGACTCGCTATGAGTTCTTGGTGGATGACCTTTTGGTTCCCTCATATGAGATCACTCCTACTAAGATGATATGTGTCATCGGTCCTGAGTCCCAGTTATATGGTTCCATTTTCACATACCTTCGTGACAATACCCTTCCTCCTGACTTATCTAATAACCAACATCGCACTTTCATTCGCCAATCTTCTCGATACGTCATTTTAGCCGATATCCTATACCATCGAGGTCTAGATGGCACTCTTCTTAGATGTTTAGAAAGAGATGAAGCTCAGATTGTGTTATGTGAAGTTCATGAAGGGATATGTGGTCCACAGTCTAGTGGTCCTACCTTAGCCAAGAAACTCATCAGGACTGGATATTACTGGCCCAATATGGAAAGAGACTCATATCAGTTTGTCAAAAAATGTAAATAGTGTCAACTTCATGGAGACCTCATTCATGCACCAGCACACGAACTTCAACCAATTGCAACTCCTTGGCCCTTTTGTTAGTGGGGACTCGATCTTATAGGCAAGATTCACCCTCCTTTCTCCAATGGTCATAAATTCATCATCACTGCCACAGAGTATTTCACAAAATGGAACGAAGTTGTGCCTCTCACACAAGTCACTAGAAAAAAAATTGCTACATTCATTCTCAACTATATCATTTGTCGATACGGTATTCTTGTTTCCATCATCACCGACAACGGGCATCCCTTCAAAAATCAAGATGTTCATGAACTCTGTGACCACTTCCATATTACCCATCATTTTTCCACACCTTCTTACCCCCAAGGTAATGGTCAAGTTGAGGCATCTAATAAAACAATCCTTAAAATCCTAAAAAAGATAGTCGACGACGTTGGCTGCAATTGGCATATCCAACTTAATCCCACACTTTGGGCCTACTGCACAAGCATTCGCACACCTACAGAAGCTACCCCTTTTTCACTTGTCTACGATGCTGAAGCTATCTTGCCTATTGAGGTTGAGTTACCCTCTTTACGATTCTCTTTGCAAAACATTATCAGTGATGAAGACTATAGGATCTCTCGCTTACAATAACTTGAACTATTGGATGAACGAAGACAAACTACTTTTAATCATCTCAAGGCCTATCAACAATGAATGATTTGTAGTTACAATCATAAAGTCAAGCCTCGCACATTTGAGGTTGGTGACTTAGTTCTCAGAGAAAATCCTAAAAATCAAGAAGACAGAGAGAAGAAGGGCAAGTTTGAATCGAACTGGCTTGGTCCTTGCATCATCACAACAGCCTATGGATCTGGTGCATATCAACTCTCAACCATAGAGGGTGAACCTTTGGAGGATCCTATCAATAGCATGCACCTTCGCAAGTTTTACACATAGCTCTTCAGAGTATCCTCATTCAAAAATACAAAAAAATCATAAAAACATAAAAAATCATTACTTGGTGAAAACCTAGCAAACAGGCGCCTTGTGACACAAAAAAAATTGAAAAATAAAAAAACATTTCATCCAATGGTGAAAACCACTTTGGTGGCACCTTGGGCAAGTACCATGGTGAAAACTGGGTCACCGGCGCCATGAATAGAGACATTTCTCCTCCCTCCTTCAGGATTCCATTTCATCCTGTCACTTTGCACACACTCGCAGCCTATTCATCCACAATAAACTTACCCATTCCCATCATGGCTTGTTATTGATCTACCTAAGATTGGCTAGCCATCCATAATAATCCCTCCTTTTCACCCCTTTCCATTCATAATAAATCAGCTCCTATCTATGGCTAAGGCAAATCCTACGTCTAGTAATGGGTGTGGAACTGAGAGCATCACCTATTCTGAAGAGTATAGTTTCTTCCAGTTTTCTTCAGTCTATCTGCACACAATCCACAATAAAGCAACATTTGCGTCACATATCCACAATAAAGTTCTATCTTCTCCACAATAAAGTATCAATTTCATGGATTCAGTCAGTTTCAGATGAGATACAGTAGCAACAATGGGCTTCAACAAATCAAATCCTTCAACAGTTTCAGACAACATTATGGTTCAGTGCTATCTATCCTTTTTGTGAAAGTAAACATTGTGACCACAATCAAATAGACTTATACAAGTGACAAGAGACACTAAACTTGAGGACTATAGTGGATGTTGGTGTCAAGTCTTGGTTTTATTTTGATGTTATCTTTTAGTGACATGTCTTTTAGCTTTTCTAGGATGTCTCTGACTAGAGATTTTATCTCCAAGATGTCTTTGACTAGAAAGGAAAGGATGGGGTATCATCACCTATTTTTCTTTGCTGGTTATGGATTGTTTCTTAGTAATGCTATGACTTGTCCAAGGATATGAGGACACTATGAGTCTAGTATGAACTGGGGCATTTCTTGTTGCAATTGTCTTATCTCCATGCAAACAGGTACAATGACTTTCTGGGTCGAACACATGCCTCGATTGTCATAACCTACTTGCCATAATAAAGCTCAATGATAATAATGCACAAGAAGCTCTTTCACTTTCATATCTTCTATCTTCCATCCCCCTTTCTTGATTGACTTCCATCATCCTTCTTGAGTCCGTGTAGCCTGCTATCACATGACTAAGTATAATGACACACCAAAAATATCTGCATTTCATGTAGTTTGCACCTGCATTATCACATATTAAGCATTTCATACATACATATAGATATCACAATTGCATCACACCCTGCACACAGCACATGTTAGCACATTTTACATTTTCATTATGTAAATAGTCATTTGCATTATCGTATTCATTTGCATTACATACATTCACAATTGCATATGCATAACATTTAAAAACATACAAGAACAAAAAATATTGCATTTCATTATGTACATGTTTGCATCCATATCATAAGCATCACATAGGTACACATGCATATAGCTATCGCAAGAAATCATCTCATATATATATATAATCAACCAAAGGTGTCTACATCATCATACAAAATGGTACAAAACTGATACATAGGGAGCCCTCTAAGGCTATGATGAACTCCCTCCCTCGGAGCCACCTGGCCTTGACGGAGTCTGAGCCCTAGAAGGACCCACCCTAGGATCATCCCTCCTACCCTCTCTATCTGATGGTGGAGGAGGACCCATAACCCCACTGCTAGATGCCTGTCTCATGTCCCTCCCTCCCATGGTCGTCATTGTCTGCGATGGTCTCCGAAAGCTCCTGGCACGCTGCTCTGATGGCACAGCTCCATAGTATAGGTCTCTCCAATAGCCTATATCCTCCCCAGCTCGCAGAACATAAGCATAACCAGCTCATGTGTCCTTTGTCACCTGCCTCCTTTCCCTTAGGGCTATCTCAGCCTTGGTATAATGCTAGATAGCCTGATCTCTCTCCTACTCCATGTCCCTTAGCTATCTCCCGCTTGAGATCCTGGATCTCATCTACATGTCCTTGGTAGATCTCCCTCAACTCTAGTAGCTCATCATCCTCCTCTCCCCCTATACCTGTGGCTGCTCTTGCCCCTGTGGCTAATCATGCCCCTCTACCTATTGCTACTCATGTGGTTGCCCCTGTCCTAGTCCCTATCCCTATACTTGCCTGAGACCCTGTGCTGCTAGCGCCTGTAATGGTAAACCACCTCGACCTCTCATCATGCGAGCCTGTCTCTCCTCCCCACCCTCTCTTTGTGGAGCCACTCTCCTCTCTCCTATCACACCCCACCTCCTTCGTTGGCCTCTACCCCCACCATCTCCATCATCATCCTCATCCCCCCGCCATCTCCATCTATCTGCTCACCTGGAACTATCAGTCGAGGAAATGGATGCTCAACCCAATATGTAGTATACTCTGCATCCATCCCTACATCCTCTATATCTGGCCACATATTCCAAGGCAAGGGAATAATCTCTTCTAGCTGCATCACTGCCTGATCATATGAAAATAATGGCCCGAAGTGTGCCTGATCCCTCACTGTCTGAGCATACATCCCGGAACCCTGAGGCATCCACTAAATCCTACCGAACTTCCTGCATACTTTGTCAACCAATTGCCTCTCCAGTACATAGGGCATCTGCCCAATCAGATACCTGCTTATGAAGATGTACAGCAGCTCCACTTCATCATCCTCCCACTCCTCGCACTCTCGGTATGGTCTCCATACCACAGTGTCAATCTCATCGATGACCCTGTGCCAGTGCTCCAGTCTCCCGATCCATGGCTGTGATGTAATCATGTCATATAAATGCACAAAACTATGCCCATGGCCCCTGCCTCTGAAATGTATTAGTGGGGTCACCGAAAGATGCTCATAAGCCCATACCTGTAACAATGTCACTCTACAACCCAATCCTATGGATCCATGGTATACAAACTAATGGAGCTCATAATACAAATGTGCCAGCATGCACAATCCCCAGGCATATCTGGTATGCTATGTCACCAGTGTCTCCAATGTACTCCCCCAGCCCACAGCCAACCCTCGTGTCGACCTATCCGAACATAGGAACCTATTGATCACTCCTCCCAACACCATTGGTAGCACCAATCCAGTCTGTGTCATGGTATCCCATGCCACATGTCTAGCCCTCATCTCTAGTCCTGGATCTTAAAACACTCATCTCAGGGCATCCATGTCTTTGTCTTGATCGTAAGGAACCAACTCCCCCTCAATCGGTATCCTCATTATCCTATATACATCCTCTAAGGTGACTATCATCTCACCCATCAACAAATGGAAAGTGCATGTCTCTGAGTGCCATCTCTCAGCTAATGCAGTCAGCAACCCCATGTTCACCCGAAACTCAGGCACATACAGAATTAATCACAAACCCATAACCTCAATCATGGCTCTATCCTCAAATTTCAGCTCTAGTCGTAACCTCTGAGTCGATGGGAATCTCTCCCGTGACTCCAGCATAGGTAGGCACTCCTCCAGTCAAGCAAATCAACTTTGTCAGTCAAAGTGGCATTCCCTGATCATCACAAAATGTTGCTTATTATCCTAAGTGCTTATGATACTCTATCCTAGTGACACTCACTGTTCATCACAAAGTGTTGTCTCTATCCTCGTGGCATTCCCTGTTTATCACAAAATGCTACTTTTTATCCTAGTGGTACTCATTGTTCATCACAAAGTACTACATTTTTTTGCACTCCCCGTTCATCACAAAGTGCTGCTCATTTTTGCACTCACTATTCATCACAAAGTGCTACTCTTTTTAGTACTCCCTGTTCATCACAAAGTACTATGTCTTGGTACTCACTCTTCATCACAAAGTGCCTTGATCTATCCTATCCTAGGGCCTCTGCTTGAGTGTATCCTCTTGAGTAGTTTCCTAATTGGCAACGTATTTTCTATCATGGAATTGTCAATCCTAGCCCTATCTACTATCCTAGTCTTCCCTAGAGGACCTACTTGAGTGTATCCTCTTAGTAGCTTATCCAATCGACAGCGTATGTTTATCACAGAACTGTCGATTCGACCTTGAAGACACAGACGCGCCTCGGCATTTTTTGACCTTGTTTGACATACCTAAATGCGCATTTATTGCTCTACCTAACATGCATTAATGACAACATTTATTGTGACCAAGTACAAGGATGTTTTGTGGTACTTACCAGCTCTCCTGCATCTACTAGCCTCTGAAATCAGCGAACGTGATCGAATTTGTGAACCAATGCCATCGTTGTTGACTAATGTAGCTCTATTCTCTCTCTGCACTCTGAACCCTTGGATGTGTGGATGACAATGAGGATTTTTTCCCCTCGTGGTCTATCTTATAGACTACCCTAGCCCTAGCCCTAGCCCTAGCCCTCATTTCCTGAGTCAGTCTTCATTATCCCGTGACTCTGTGACTCTATCCAGTCAGTTCATTCTAGCCTTTCTTTCTTATCGAGAGATTGTCTGCAATCTTTCTAGAGATTTTCATCCAATCTCTCGAGGGGGTATATCATTCCTATCTTGGGGCAACTTTGTATCAATTCATATTATCTTCTTTGAAACAACGCGACAAGCTGCATTGTCTCAAAGAAGGGCAAAATGTAGACACCTAAAATTGTCCAGTCTAATTAAATAAATATCTTTATTTATTTAATTACTTTATCCTAATTCTTCTATTAATTGAATAAATATTTATTTAATTCATTCATTCATTTATCTTCTTCTAGCCTTATTTCTCATTTAAATAAATACATTTATTTATTTAAATTATCTTTTTCCTAAATTAAATAAATATATTATTTATTTAATTGATCCCACTTCCTCTATTAATTAATTAAATCTTTATTTATTTAATTAATTCATTAGCCTTTTCTACCTATGACACATGTCATTCATCTCTTAATTCATACACTACCTACCCTCTCATTATTTTCTTATTTTCTCTACCTACCCTCTAATCATAGCCGACCATTTATCTTTTACACCTCTCAATCTTATCCCTCCATTTTTTATAGTGTCTTCTATATAAGGAGATGCTTCCTTCATTATCAACCCTAGACATTCTATGCATTCAACCCCTGGACATATACATTCTAATCAAGCGTCCTAGCATTCGATCTTTCATATGCGATCCTACTTGCAACCATATTTCCGTTCTTTGTTGAGCTCTTGTGCACACATAAAATCTGAGAGCAAATGTATCAAGCAAGATCAATGGAGATATGAAGAATGGAGATCCAAACCCTATTGGACATGTGATGGTATAATCTTTGTGATTTCATTTGATTTGCATTGTCTTAGGTAATCTTCATATGTTATGGTGGATCTTTGTTGTTGTTAGGATAGGGTTTTGTGGTTGAATTCATTTAGCCTTTCAATATTATTGTTGTTATCCATTTTCATTGTAAAAAGACTTCATAGCTCATTTCCTCCATTTCTTCTTCTCTCGGTTCAACAGCCTCCATAAGATAGAAGTCAGTGGTGATAGTGAAACAAATGTCTTTTTCAAAGTGTTTCACCACTTCATCTGATAACCTTAGTCTCATGCTCATCTTCTTCTGGAATTCATTGAAATACCCATTGATTGCAATTGGGAATGTGTTCTTCACAACCTTTATACTATTCTTAATTTGGGTTGTAATAGGTGTATCCTTAGTGTGTGTGTGTGTGTGTGTGTGTGTGTGTGTGAAAAGTGGACCTGTATCTGTATCTGGAATACACAACACTTCAATTAAGGCGTTAGATGCATGGTTAGTAAATCAATAACCAATGAATAATAAACTATTACAAAGCAACCCATTTCCTTCTAGTAGATGCGAGTTTAGATTGCTCTCAGATTGCTAAGCTATCCAGTGACTAGACAACACCTAAGTGAAGGATTTTTAATCTATATGAGCATGGATTTAAGCTAGATGAATGCAAGATTTAAGATAGATATGCAAGATTAATCTAACATGATTTAAGCAATATATGAATATTTAAGCTAAATGATTTAAGCAATATGAAATAACTAATATGCAAAATTCTCAATGAACCTAGAGCAAAAACATCATAATAACAATATATTCTCTAAGATCCTTGAATGAGAGATGAGAGCCTAAATTTATAGAAAATTCAGAAAGAAACCAAAGGCTGAGATCAAATGATGATGAGCGGTCAATATTTTCCAAGAGGAAGCACAATCCAAGTGAATTGATGTGATTGGATGCTTTTCTCAATTTTAAAGGAAATTGAACTAAAATTAAGATAAAATAAAAAAAAATGATTTATTCTCTATTTCATTCAATTTTTATATTTAATTGTTTTAATTGCTTTCTCTAAGATTATTTATCAATTTATAATTTGTTTTTCAAGATTATCTCCAATTGATTTCTTTTTCTTAATTTTTAATTCTTTTTTGGTCAATTAATTACTTTTTTGGATTTATTTCCTTTTTTGAAGATTTATGCTCATAATTTCCAATTCCTCTTTCTTGATTTGTTTCCTTTTTTTGAAGATTTGTGGCAAATTGATTTATTTAATTAAATATGCTAGGATATTTAATAAAATAAATAAGATAACTGTTTAAAATTGATTTACTTGGAATGGTCAAAAATATGTAACTAATATTGGGTGATTCATTTTGCCATGTGACATTTGATGATTAAAGAATTAATTGTGTGCTCAAGATTTATTTAATTGCCTTTGGTTAGGACCTTGGTGATGTTGTCTAGATTAGGGGTTCATGGTTTAGATGACCATTTTTAGGGTATTACATTTTCCCCTCTTTGAATTAATGTGCGAGTAGCGCGTTGGTTCAAAGAAAATTTGATGTCTAGGAGAAAGCAATTCTGAACTTGATTGATCACAAACTAGATGAAGGCGAGGTGTTTAGCTTGTTTCAAAGTGAAGAAGTTGAATGAAGTTTGATTAAAGTGATACCATTCCCGAACTTGATTGAACTTAGGAACGATAGAAAACAAAAGATACCGAACTTGAACTTGATTGATCAAGAGGTGAATCTTACTGATCTAGAACTTGATTGAACTTAGATACAGTGAGTGATGATAAAAATTAATCTTGAACTTGATTGATCAAGACACAATGAGTGAAGATAAACTGTCCATCTTGATCCAAAGTGACGAAACTGGACACCTGCTTAGATTGAACGTGATCAAAGAAACTCTTTCCCTTGATTGAGTTTAAACGAATAATAATCTTGATGAAAAGCGATGAAACTGATTAACGTTAAGAGATTGATTTATATAAAAGACAAATATCAACTTGATTTGAAGCGATGAAACTGATATGCCCCTAGCGATTGATTTGATTCAGATGATTGAGAGATCTCAACTTGATATAAAGCGATGAAGATGAGATGTCCCTTAGCAATAAGGATTTGATTGATTTTCTTTAGTTGAAAAAGATTTTTGCTCTACTTTCGATGAAGATTTGAAATTTTTTTCGACATTTGAAGATGTGAGATCATAAGGTCATGAGTATGCCCCCTCGAGAGCGAAATCAAAAGATAGTGAGGGTACGTGATTATAGGCAATATTGAGCGATGATAAGTTGTTTTGAGCACAAATTGATTCAGTGGAATTTTTGAAAATTTTGCGTTGATTGACAAGAAATTGAGTGCAAGGTTGATTTGTAGAAATTAAATTGAGATTCAATGTTGATTCATGAGAAATTCAGCTCAATTAAAGAAGAGAGAATGAGCTTTTGATGAAAAGCACTAAGTGGTCCATACTTTGTGAAATTGACTAGTCAAGATGATCTCGAATTTTGATTTCGATCCCCAAAATGGAGTCAAAATGGGCAAATTAGCTAAGGGTACAATTTTCATGACCATCGGAGCAAGTTAAAAAATTAGGTTTTTGACTATATATGGGACAAAAGGGTCATTTTCAATTCATTTTAACCCTCCAAAATTTGAAAATTCAAAAACCCTTCTGTGAGAAAAATGGTGGTCCCTATTCGTGAGCATCAATTCGAGCACCAGAGATGACATAATTGACTGCGACACTATGAGCCACCAGTAAGTGATCTATCTTAAGCCTGTTATTCATTCCAAATTTGAATTTTTTTGTTGATTTTTCAAGTTTTTTGGCATGTTGAGTCAGATTTTCTCATTTTGTCATGCGAGACAGGATCCTGTCTCGTACGACAAACTGCTAAATTTTATTTTGTCGTTTCATACCATTAGATTTGTCGTTCTAGGGCCACCCTTGTGTTGTATGACAACCTTCTTGAAAGACCATTTTGTCGTCCAGGGTCTACTCTTTTGTTGTTTGGGATTCTTTTGGCATACGGGGCTCAATCCTAACTCGTACGAGTTTCTGATCTTCTATGTTTTGTCGTTTGGAAAACAGTGAGCATTTTTGAAGGTCTAAACTTGAAATTTTGTTTTTGCAATTGACGTAGTTGGATTTGCGTGATGTTTTACTCCTCTTGTAGGCTTATTTGGAACATATTCTGATACTCCATTGTTTGATTTTGCAGGTTTGATTGCCTCATGTGCTCTTCAGGTGTGTTTATCCACCTATCATGACTTTAGTTTGCCAACTATCAGAGGTTGAGCAGGCTCATATTGACTTGTGCGGCTTGACATATTTGTTGAGATTACCCGATATCCATGTGAATCGCGGTATGCTCACAGCATTGGTAGAGAGATTTCATTATGAGCATAATACCTTTCACTTGCCAGTTGGGGAAATGACTATCACTCCCAAGGATGTATATAGGATCCTTCGTATCCCTTTTGTTGGGGATAAGGTGGACTACGATTCAGGACACCTTCTCGGATTACAGGCAATGAGGCATGTCTTCAGGGATCCTGATATCCTGACACGTTCCATCAGTTGGGATATCATGATGAGCAGGTACAGTGATGAGTTTCCTCTAGCTTGCATCCTAGCAGGTTTTATCGGTTGTTTTCTGATGCCAGATAGAGGTCAGTAGGGATTTCACTCTGGATGGGGTTGGATGCTGGAGAGATTGATGGAGAACCCCCAGAGGCTTGGCTGGAGTTCTTGCATTTTGGCCCACATGTATCGCGATATGCATGAGATAGTCTATAGGGATGGCAGGAGCATGGCCGCTGGTGTTTTGATTTTACAGGTTTGGGCTTGGGAGCACCTCCCAGTTTGTCTACCTATCGTTGATGATAGCAGAGAGCCTAGGCAGCCAGTTGTATATAGGTATGTCAGTTACATTACACAACCCCTTCTAGGCAAGACAGATTTTTGGCGGCGGCAGTTGCATGACCTGATAGCCATGGTATGGAGGCCTTACAGGGGCTTAGAGCCATGGGATGACTGGAGGCTGGTATGTAGGGACCTTTTTGTTACCCGCCCTCTTATTGGTAGATCGCAGATGATAGTGGAGTGGTTTGTAGTATCATGGGTGATGAGGCAGTATGGCCGACCTCAGGGGGTATCACAGGAGTTTACAACATATGCTCGATATTCTGACGAGGAGAGGAAGGGATGGTCCCCAAGGTTGTCCTATGCCTTGGCCATGTAGGAGCTGACTAGTCTACAGAGACTGAGATGGGATTACCTGAGTGATATTGCAAATGCGGGGGTATTGCCCCAGTATAAAGATTATTTTTCAGCAGCATCCATTCCCTCGTTTGATGGATCCACCTAAGAAAGCTCCTCACATTGAGGAGGTTGAGGATGATGCCCCCACGCAGGGACAAGGACAGGGTCAGAGACAGGGATAGTGAGTTGAGGCTCCGAGGTGGACAGGTGGTGATCCTGGTGCTAGCAGTAGCAGGGTTCAAGCTGATGTGGGACAATAGAGGGGCGAGGGTGGATCACTTGGGAGGATAGGTGTGAGATTGGGCAGAGCTGAGGAGGAGCGAGCAGCTCTAAGATAGGTCCGTCAGCAGTGAGAGGAGCAGGGTGGAGCTGGAGGTGGAGATAGGGGTGGAGATCCTACGAGAGAGCAGGGGACAGATGTTGGACAGTCGATGAGGGCACGTTTAGCGGAGCTACAGTCACAGTTGACAGTGGCTCAGACTCAGCTGGCAGAGCGAGAATGATAGCTCACCAATCTTAGGGTTGAGCGCAATTGCTAGATCTCAAAGATGAGAGCAGAGATAGAGCCCTTGCGACAGGAGGTCCTTCACCAGACTAGTAGGGCGGCCTACTGTGTTGTAGCATATAGTGTCGTAGTTCCAATTGCGCAGTAGGTTATACCATACTTGCAGTATATGGCACGTTCAGAGGGAGCTTGGGCACCTCATCAGGATCCTGGTCATCAGGATTCACCTCCTCCACCAGGTGATGAGGGAGAGGCCCAGAGCTAGATATTCTTTTTGTAGCTCAGATATTTTTGTAGACACGCCTATTTTTTGTAGGCATACGATTCTTGCTCCGATGGGAGTTTGTACATGTTATTGGACATCATTTTGTACTCTTAGACGTGGTACGATATATATATATACACGATATCTGATTTGACTTCATTATACTTGTGTTGATTCAATTTTTGAGATGCTTTCTATATGCTTTATTCTACATGTATGCATTTCTGATTTATTATGAATGTATGTAATGCAAATGATCATGAATGTCTATTTTTCTTTCTTTTCATATGCAAATAAATGAATGTGAATGAGTAATGAGTAATGCAAATTTTTCATTTTTCTATGCAATAACATGAATGCAAATGAGTGATAGTGAAATGTATGAATCTATATAAGATGCTTATGTATGCAGCTAACATCTCAAAACACAAGTACTCGATCGGAGAAATGATGAAAATAGACCACTTAGCTAAGAAATAATGAAGCTTCCAGCTCTTATTTAGAAAATAAGGAGATCATTGTTACCATACCGAATTCACTCTAAATTCACAAGATGCAAAATGAAATGCAAAATGAGATGCAAAATGCGACCTAAACCTAGTCACTGGATTTGAAAAGCTTAATTTTCATCATTGAGCGCTTTACAACCACAATAGGCAGATTAGAGTTCCTAGCTTTTCATGTGCAATATTAATTATCTTGTCCACAATGACCCTTTTCTCGTTCATATCCTTGGATAGATTACGCATGGACCCAAACTGCACAATAAAGAAATTCCATCAAAACAGACAAAGAAATGATGGGAACCTCCCTGTAGCATTCAAATAAGCGGAGTCAAGGTATGTGAGGCGATTTCACCTTGATGTGAAGGCTCTTATCATAGACACCCAGCTAATTTAGATGTTTCCTGATCATTAGGATCATTCCTACAAGCAGAAAACAAGAAAATATTATGCCCCCAATCCTTGCTCCCCTTAGTCAAGATAGACTTCCTCGAGTTACTCAGAGGGATAATAATCGAAAACCAATATAAAAGACAGCACACAAAGAAAATTTTTATGCATAGCTCAAACTGTTTAGTGATTGTTTTTCGTTATGTTGTTTTGCTTGTTAACTCAATGATAAAACTCTTCAGTAGTCAGGAGACAGGTAACTGACTCGGAGTGGACGACCAGGTTTCACTGACGTAAGGTTGACTTGGTTGATACTACTTAGGACATGTAATGTGCTCTGTCGATTAACCTAAGACTAGGACAATGATCGGTTTCAAGCCATGAGGGTTCCAACGAACTAGGATGTCACAAAAGTGACTAAAATATGTACAGGCGAAAGCAAAGATAATGAAAGCGGGAATGCCAACGTTGCATTGATAGATAGAGTGCTGGAGTACAAGAGGCGCCTGTTCGCCAGGTTTTCACTTGCTTGGCAGAGATTGATTTTTTATTTATTTTTTAATTTCTTTAGGACTTTTTCTGATTTTTAGGATTTTTTTAGGACTTTTTCTGATTTTTTTTATTTTTTCAGAACTTTTTCTAATTTTTAGGATTTTTTCAGGACTTTTTCTGATTTTTAGGATTTTTTCAGGACTTTTTCTGATTTTTATGATTTCTTCAGGACCTTTTCTGACTTTTAGGATTTCTTCAGGACTTTTTCTGATTTGTAGGATTTCTTCAGGACTTTTTCTGATTTTTAGGATTTTTTAATGTTTGTCCCTAGTGTCTAGCAAGGCAAAAGGGATTTTGAGTACATGAATGGATAAGCGAATGATGGTGGACCCTTTCAAGGACTATCTCACAACATTAATCCAAGCACAGGGTCCAGATATAGAAATGTAAACCATGGATTTTAGTGATGTAAAGCAAGGATATAGCATAGCGAAGCAAGGATATAGCATAATGAAGCCATATGGTCCAAAGATGTGGCCATGTCAAGAGGTTTGTGGAAAGCATGTTTTTTGCATTTTTGCCATAGTGTTGATCAAGATCAAGGGATAGATTTGGATAGGAGACAGATATGATAAGCAAGATCAAAAGGGAGTAATGAAGGATGTAAGCAATCAATGGATAGGAGAT
This sequence comes from Cryptomeria japonica, assembly GCF_030272615.1. Taxonomy (NCBI): domain Eukaryota; kingdom Viridiplantae; phylum Streptophyta; class Pinopsida; order Cupressales; family Cupressaceae; genus Cryptomeria; species Cryptomeria japonica. The sequence continues at coordinate 346,692,038 of NC_081414.1, forward strand.
AAAGGGTCTCAATCAAGTGCAATATATAGGACATACAAAACCTGTAAAGATCCTTAACCTTGTCAAGATCAAAGGTGGAAAAGGGATATGAATGTAGATAAGAGCGAATGAGGGATAATGGAGGATGAAGGATAATGGAGGAAGAAGGATAATAGATGGATGTACATGGATGGAACTTGCCCCCAGTGGAAAGTGCAAAAGGATAATGGATTACGCATGACGCCTGTTTGCCAGGTTTTCATCATGGTACTTGCCCAAGGAGCCATAAGAAGTGGTTTTCACTCGTGGACGAAATTATTTCTCTTTACTTTTTTTTCTGATTTTTTTCTTTCTTTTTCATCATTTTTTTTTTCTTTTGGAAGATAATGGAGGCATGATAGAGGATGGAAGAAGGACACACACATCTCACTGCTTTGGATGGTACCCTTAGAATATGAGTTGCAATAGACAATGGCTATGGGGGTATGCTCAAAGACATTGGCAGGATAATGAAATAAAACTAGGCCAAGGATTTATGCAAAGGATTGGATAAGAGGGATGGAAGGGTGAAAAAGAGGTGTTGGATAATGGATGGGATGTTGGAAGAATTGTGTATGGCTAGATGGAAATGTTGGAAAGATCAACATTGGCACACATCTTGAGGGATGGTGGACATATGGAAGAGAAGTGAATCTTAGATTTTGAGATTTCGATGGAGGAAAGGTTACAGATTTTGGGGCATAAGAACCCAAAATGGATGAAGGAGGTGATGGAGGAATATACTCGGAAGGTTTGGATGGAGGAACAACAATTTTGGATGCCAATTTTGATTTTTCTTTAGACTGTTGTGCTTCAAGCAGACGCTTAGGGATCCACATGGTTTTTGAATTTTCATGCTTTTGTAGTTCCTTAGAGCGCATTGCTTGTACAAGTTCCTTAGGAACCCATATAAATTTTGACTTTTCTTCTTTCTTTGTGGGCCTTTGTGGCATTTTGTATTTTTCTTTTTCTTTTTGGATCATATTTTTCTTTGTTTTGACATGTCGATTAGATGGGACATGTTGATCCTTGAATACATGTGGATTGCGTGATTTATGACTTTTATGCTTAGCATCCAAATTGCTTGGAGGGAGATGCGTGGGTAGATAGGAATGATATGGAGGTCTTTTAGATGGATGGAAGGTACTCAAAGATGTGTGCCTTTGTTGATCCCGCATAAGGGATGGAGGGATATAGGGACCTAGAATGGATGGAAGCGATGATGGGGAAAGTGTATCTTTGGATTTAACTAGAGAAATGTAGGATTTATGAGAGATACCAACATCTTGAGAAATGTCCCTGAGGCTAGGACCTTTAACATTTTCTTTAATATGAAGGGGTTCTTTCTTGTGGAGATTTACCTCTTTGCCTTTATAAATATTTTGACTTGTAGGAAACACTTTTCTTTGGAAAGAAGGTGTGAGTCCATTATGAGATGGAGGTGGAATGTAAGGAATGATAGGATCATGAAGGGGAGTTGTAGGAATGATGGACTCTTGAGGTGAACATGGAGGATTATGACAAGGAGATGAAGGGATACTTTGATCTTGACATGGAAGAGGACCATTGGATAGAGTAGGAAGGGTGTTTGACTCTTCATTTTGAATAGGATCATTTGAAAAGGTGGAAGAGGCATCATGATCAGGAAGTGGATTAGGAATGATATTTGGAAGGATGCTTTGCACTTTGAGATAGAAGTGATTCATCTCAGAAGAAGTGAAAAGGTATAAGGGGATCATCATGGGAATCTAGTGAAATAGGATCTTTTTCAATCATTAGATGGGATTGGAGAGTTTTGGTGTCTTGATCTTGATTTATGATAGGACTTATTTTTTCATTTTCCAGATTATCCTCTTGACATGAAGCCATTTCTAAGGAAGAGATAGTTTTTTTTATATGCATAGAGGATTCTTGGAAGGTGTTCATATCTTGGTATGATGGGGAATATTTTTGAGTGGGACTCTCTGGAATGGGTACGTTTGGAATTGGAGTGCATGATGGCATAAGATCTGGGATTTTTAAATCTTTATAGGAACTTGTATCAATATTTCCATTAACTTGGATTTCCATAGGAGATAGCACTTGAAGGTAAACCTGAGAAGTTTTATTGTTTGAAGGAGATGGTATGGATTATTGTTGAGAAGTTTTAGGAGATGAAGGCATCATGGAAGGGATGAAGGCTACATATGGAGCCTTGCTAGACATAGGTTCATGATTTTGATCATGATTAGAAGTAGTTCCTTCTTTTTCTTTAGGTGAGTCATTAGGATCTTCAATTTCAATGACACCATCATCAAGGAGATCTTGAATCTTATGTTTTAATTCCATACACATTGAAGTCTTATGTTTGTTATGCCTATGATATGCACAATAACTACTCAAAATTGTGCATCCCCATGTGGTCTTTTTAGGCAATATGATAAGATTGTTCTTAAGAAGCTCTTCCAAAGCTAACTCAATAGATTGCCCCAAAGGTGTAAATTGTCTATCTAGGGAATAGATGTCTTTTTGTCTTGGTGAAGGTGTTTTGTGATCTTTTTTGAGATTTGGCTTTTGATAGTCGATGGTATTTGATTGTCAAATCATATAATCATTTGAGCATTCCTTGAAGTTTCTCACTCTTGATATCATGCATTTGTTTTTCAAATGGAGTCATTGATTTATTTTGTTGGATTTTCATGTCATATATTTATTTTTTGATATCTTGAAGAATTTGAGCCAAGGTAGCCATGGGAATTGGAGCTAAGGTATCCATGAGATTCTTACTTTTGTCAAAAAATTTAGAAGAGCTTCTGGTTTGAACATGCATTTACAACCGATGGGACTGAGAGCTAGATGTGTTGCAGAAGTCAAGATCAAATTGTAGCTAGTTGTTCGTTTAACATAGTGAATGAGAGAAGTTACTAAGATCTGGTCTAGTTTCAGGAATAATCTATCCCGTGTAAGACGTTATCCAAATTAACTTAGGTTTGATAAGATGTTTGTTTGAACTAGCTAAGAGATGATCGACAAAATCATGCAACACAATGGCAGAGGTACACTATCAAGATTGTTTATGCTCCGGAGGATGATAACCAGTTTTAGGCTTGTTGTAGACTATTTTAGATGGGTTTGACTATTCTGGACTGGCAAAATTAGAGACTCATACGACAGAATTTCTGAGACCGTACAACAGTAAAACATCTTCAAGATGACAACAGTTCTGTTTCGTACGAGTTGTTGCCTAGTACCATACAACAAATGGGTAGGTCCCGAACAACAAAAGATTCAATGCAGTTCTATCTCGTATGACACAGGATTTAGCTTAAATGACAAACTGTTGAGTCTCTTACGACAGAGGATTTAGCTTGGATGATAATTTAGAATACTCGTACTACACAAGATATGGTGTAGGACAACAAATGATCAGGCTCGTACGATTGTTAATAGGACAAAGACATGAATTTTGAGTTTTTTTGATTGCTGAGTATGACCAATTCTGAGGTGGACTGATTTTTTACCAGGATAGACTAGGTTCAACACGGATAGAGTTTTGTCACTAAGTTGTTGATTTCTTTGATTTGTTTTCTCCATTTTTGGTATTCCAGTTTTAGTTTCAGGGATGAAAACAAAAAAAACACGCAGTATAAATAGTAACTCCAATCACAGCATGCAAACCCTATGGAAGTTGGCTTAGAGAAGAAAACATTTGCTTGCTAACTTAGGTACACACCCAATTGCTAATCAGAATACGGTCGCTGAGTCTCACGCAATGGATTTTCAACGCCGTATTAGCCAACTCCAAACGCTAATGGGGGCACGATATGGCAAGTGTCTTGGGAGAGTTACTATCTCTCTTGCACAAATATTATCAACCTTTCGGAGGTGAATTAGGAAGCTTCTAATTTTAATTGGATCTAGTAAGGGTTCCATTTGGCGCATCGAGGTATAAACTCAATTAAGAGGTCTCCCAGCCTTGAAAAACAAGGTTCAATATACCCGAAGGTACTGAGGAGAGCTATTCCCAAGCACTGTCGTTGACTTGATTATCATCAAATCATGTTTATTTTATCATGGGTTGGAGTACTTGGTGTTTAGCCATTCCCACTTAGTTCGTTCCCCTCACACCGGTCGTAAAGGCTTTAAGAGTTTTTAAGCTCCTCGAGAGGGCAGGCCTATTAAAGATGTACAAATCTCAAACAAAGAAAATGCCTCAAGGGTCTAGATTTATGATTGTCTAAAAAAAGACAAGAGCATACTCTCCTACCTCTTAGAAGTTTCTAAAAACATGAAAGACAGATTTGTTCATTAACCAGATAGCAAGTTAGGTGCCTAAAAAATTAAAGAATACACGATGTTTGGTTGATTCTCTTTAGGCAACCTGCAAAAACAACGTATCAATAGTCATGTTGTTTTTATTCTTTGACAGGCATATGTTTGATTGATAAATTCTTTGACAAGCATCCTACAAGAAATTGGTTAGGCTATGAAAATCTCAGGCAGATAGAAGACAATTCAGGGTTAGCATCAGCGTAATAAAAATTTAATTCAAGAAAACCCTGAAAAAGTGAAACTTGCTTCAATCCAACAGAATATAGAATCGTACGACAATTCCCATATAATGAAACGACAAAAGGATTTTGTCGTATGAGTTAGAAATAAGCACAAGATGATAGAAGACAAAATCAAATATTCAGAACATAATGTCGTACGACACCATTTTCAGATTCGTACGACAAATAACAAGCTTCAATATAATGTCATACGATGCAGTAAAACTACTTGTACGATATTTCGCAGAGCTTGTACGGATGAAACCTGTAGGATTAAAAAAATGATTTTGAGGCCGAAAAAGCAGTCTTCTACCCCACGATGGGCACCAAAAATGTGTGTGTGAAAAGTGGACCTGTATCTGTATCTGGAATACACAACACTTCAATTAAGTCATTAGATGCATGGTTAGTAAATCAATAACCAATGAATAATAAACCATTACAAAGCGACCCATTGCCTTATAGTAGATGCGAGTTTAGATTGCTCTCAGATTGCTAAGCTATCCAGTGACTAGACAACACCTAAATGAAGGATTTTTAATCTATATGAGCATGGATTTAAGATAGATGAATGCAACATTTAAGCTAGATATGCAAGATTAATCTAACATGATTTAAGCAATATATGAATATTTAAGCTAAATGATTTAAGCAATATGAAATAACTAATATGCAAAATTCTCAATGAACCTAGAGCAAAAACATCATAATAACAATATATTCTCCAGGATCCTTGAATGAGAGATGAGAGCCTGAATTTATAGAAAATTCAGAAAGAAACCAAAGGTTGAGATCAAATGATGATGAGCGGTCAAGATTTTCCAAGAGGAAGCACAATCCAGGTGAATTGATGTGATTGGATGCTTTTCTCAGTTTTAAAGGAAATTAAACTAAAATTAAGAAAAAATCAGAAAAAACTGATTTATTCTCTATTTCATTCAATTTTAATATTTAATTGTTTTAATTGCTTTCTCTGAGATTATTTATCAATTTATAATTTGTTTTTCAAGATTATCTCCAATTGATTTCTTTTTCTCAATTTTCAATTCTTTTTTGGTCAATTAATTCCTTTTTTTGATTTATTTCCTTTTTTGAAGACTTATGCTCATAATTTCCAATTCCTCTTTCTTGATTTGTTTCCTTTTTTTGAAGATTTGTGGCAAATTGATTTATTTAATTAAATATGCTATGATATTTAATAAAATAAATAAGATAATTGTTTAAAATTGATTTACTTGGAATGGTCGACTAATTAAATAAATATTTAATTAATATTGGGTGATTCATTTTGCCATGTGACATTTGATGATTAAAGAATTAATTGTGTGGTCAATATTTATTTAATTGCCTTTGGTTAGGGCCTTGGTGTTGTTGTCAAGATTAGGGGTTCATGGTTTAGATGACCATTTTTAGGGTATTACACTTAGACCATTGTATATCATTGATTCCTGGAATAAAATTATGAAAGTAGGAAAACGGACCGATCAAAAGTTGCCCATATTTAAACTTTTGATTGTTGTCCTTCTTTATTGATTCTAGATTCAACATCAATTGACTTCTCATCACCTTGCATAGATCATAATCTTCATCTTCTTTCATCATCCGATAGGCGGCATGCATAGCAACAAATGGTACACTATTTGTTCAGCTGGAATGAAATATTTGGTAGCTAATAACCATTGTTGCAAACTTGACTCCTTCATCTGCAATGTTATTGACAGATATAGCACGACCATCAGTAGTGGTCTTTGTCAACTCAATAACAGTCTCCTTTGATATTTTCCTTAACTTGGGTACTTCACCAGTTTGGCAGAAACATGTTACTACATGAATAGCCTCCTTTGTGATAGTGTGAGACCTATCAAGATACATGTTTCCTCCATGTACACGATTGAGGATAATCCTAACATATTCTTCCTCAAAATCTTCAATAAAATACACTGCATTATGAAAACCCTTTTCATAATCCCTAATATATTCGGGTTTGATCTTCTCGCTCTTGTTGCACAGAGATTTAAGCTGAGAATAGATTGTCAATGACCCTGGATCCTCAATTTTGCAATCTATATAGCTTGTCAAATCACCTTTGATCAAAATACCTTGTGGTACTTGAGATAATGCATTATAAGACTCTATCTTATCCATCCTTATTGACTCCATAGCTTCACCAGTGATAAAAAGACTCTCTGCTGGTGTAGACGATGATACCACTCTAAATAATCTTGATTCGAGAGAGAGATTGACAAAAATACCTCATTCCCTCCGTGCTGGTAGGGTTTCCAGTTGTTCTCTTGCTTGCACACCCAATTCATCTTACGTTAGCTTCAAATCCAATTCAACTTTTTAATCTGTAGCACAAATTCATTCTCAATCTGCTAAGAATGCTCTGTTTTGCTCTGCTCACAAAATGCTTCTTCGAATGCAAGTAGGGTAAAAATGACTTAGTGAAAATTCCTTTTATTAACTTACCCACTGCATTAATTACACTACCGAGAGGGTAAGAAACCCTAATTACCACTTAACAAATTCGCCTATATCGATAGGTATATCAATCGGTTGGTAATCCTTAGAAAACCAATTGACAGAAATATCAAAATTCTAATATTACAACTCGAAATACAAAATTTTCTTACCATGCTCTCTTCAAGGAGTCCAGAAATAGATTTACCGATATGCTCCCCTTAAGCTTGTTGAAAAGCTCAGTTTACCAATGTAGCATTCTCCACACGAGGTAAAAGATTTGATTCTTCCGATGGCTTGTCCTCACTTTTCTTCTTCCAAATTATATTCATCTCTGCTCTAGTTTCTTCAACATCAACCGTCTTCTTTCCTTCCTGATCTTCAAAGTGATTTACCGGTTGGTTCTTCTTAGTTCTGCAAAACTTAGTAATGTATCCAGATTTATGAAAATGATAGCAGGTCATCCCAAATGCTCTCCAAGGTCCTGCATTACCTCTTTTAGTCCTTCTTCTGCAATTTATAGCCACATGTCCAAATTTGTTTCAAATTGTGCAAATCACATCGGTTACCTTCTCCATCTCATAGGGACTAAACCGGTTGACATAAGGTTTTTGCCAGTTCATGTTTCTCCAGTTGTCATAAGTCCTTCTCTAGTCACCGATAGGTCTTGAATTCATGTGAGGTGTTGGGCTATTTGCTCCATATTTGCATCCAACTGATCTATGTCCATACATATTACATGTGTAACAATGACCTTCAAATCTTCAAGACACATATCTAGTATTAGAATTATAGCCCGTGTTCTCATTAGATCTGCTTCTATAAACATTAGCAGTATGTCCAGGTTTGTGACAGTTAAAACAAACTGGTTTAAACTTATTCTTACCTGATTTCATGCCTTTAGATATCGGTTTTTCTTTTGATGAAGTATCCTTTGTTTTAGAAGACTCACCTTGCTCAAATGTATTGAATCCTAATCCAGATGTGTTACCTTTCATTCTATGAGATTGGATCTGTTCATCCAGCATAGAGGATCTCTTGTTGAATTTGTCAAGTTTCCCATTAGCCTTAATAAGTTATTTGGTAAGATCTTCATTATGCTTCATAAGAGTCTCTCTAAGAGAAATTTCCATTTCAAGATCTGACTGTAATGCTTCTTTTTCTTCCATCTCCTCATGCCAGTGTTCATGCAAAGCTGCATTTTCCTACTTGATCTTATAGATCTCATAATATTTCTCTTTGATCAAGTTTTCAGCTACCCTCCTTGCTTCAAGTTCTCTCCTCAGGTTAAGTTTTTCACCATTCAACTTCTCCACTTCTTCAGCCAATGCATCAATGTTGGCCTCATCTGAAGAGTTGTTGTCAGAGATCTCCAATAATCGCTCAGTTGGTTATCTCCTCTTCACTTGTGAAGCTTTGAATCTTCCTCTCAGGGTTTCAAGCTCATCCCTAGTTTCATCAAGTACTCTAGCCATCTCTCTATAACTCATATCCCCCATAATGGCTTTAGGTTTTCCTTCCAAGAGGTTAAGCTTTAAGGAAGTTAGGCTCTAGTAGAAATTGATAAACTTATAAAGCACTGAGAGGGGGGGTGAATCAGTGATAGCAAAAATAATAACACTTTAATTCCAGACCGGTAAAAACATTTAACTAGTTTACTTAAGAATTTGCATGCAATCCAAAGTGTTATAAAAGCATTCACAACAAGTAAAACATTCACCATAACACAAGTATTTATACATGAAAAACCCAACTGGGAAAAATCATGGTGAGATGGAACTCACAAGTTAACTATCTTCAGAAATAGGTAACTGGTTGATTAAGGTCTACAAATGCTCTGTTAGGAGCAGATCCTGTTAAAGATCCCAAATCCCTGTTAGGAGCTATACCTGGTTAAAGGTAACCTCGGTGGAGGATTTAGATCCAATTTATTGAATCACCTTGCTAGAGGATTTCTACAATGAAGCTTGTTAGAGCTTACCTAGTTAGGGTATTTAACTGTTGTAGTGATTAGAAAACAACAGGTTGGTATGATCTAGGAATAGCACATTCTGCTTGTTTAGATCCTTTTATGTTCACTCATTACTACATCTCTGACATACTCTGCAACTCCTTCAACAAATCGCATCAACTCTAACTCATAACATCACTTGTATCTTTCATATGAAAATAACTCATCACAATGTCTTTTTATAGACATTAGATTTCATGTCGGCTCCTAAACCTTAACATAATTTCCTAGGTTCAGTGAATCTGGACAAACTTCCTTAACACATCACAAAAAACCACCAATGATCACTCATCACACAATCTAAAAAACTAGCTAGAACACCGATACCGGTTGAGTGTTGACCGCTTCCAACTCACATACCGATTATCTGCATTCGCCTCCTTTTCTCTCTCTACTGCATCTCGAAACTGGTGACAGTGGAATTGACCAAAATTGATTGTCTTAACTACATATACCTGTTGTCTGCATATATCGGTTTAGACACCTTCATACCGGTTAGACTTACTCTATACATATGATACCGGTTTGACCTAACTAAGACAATCAAAACATATGTGAGAAATCAATGGCAACACATAAAGTCATCCAATACAAAAATCATCATCATGCCAACAGGAACTGTTTCTAGTTGTTGCACGAATAGACAAATACCAAAATAGCAACTATAATAAAATGGAAATTAACTAACGAATGCACAGGAACTACTCACCAAGTGGGCCCCCTTGAGTGAGTATGTCCAAAACTCAGATAACAATTGATAAGCTCGGAATACCATCATATTATTCATTTCAAGTTGATTTTAGTATACATAAGTTTGGAAACCAGAATACTACTAACTCTATTGTCACACTATCTACCCCCGCGAGGAAGTAGAGACCTTTATTTAATATAATAAAAACTTATAACAAACTTCCAACTGATCAGCCCATATCCCAAAGGAATAGGTGAGCAGGGTTTATTACATCAAGAGAAGAAGTCAGTGCATAAATGTATAACAAACAATTGTCCTACTGCTGAGAAAATATACCACAACCTCCTTTCCTAGATTTATGATTCATCATGAACAAACATGAATGCTCCACTAATCACTCTAATGAAGAAGCAGTCAATTGGTTATGAACTACTTCAATGCTGATCCACTTTGACTGGGTTTGCATCCATCAGAATGATGATATGTCTCTTTAACCACTATCTTTGTCATCCTCTCATTTTGGTTATTCCTACATCATGGCATTAATGTGCACAAAAGCATGTGTATCCATTGATGCTAACATAACATAAATTAAACCATATTGTGAGGTTAATTCAGATAATTTGCATAGTTTGACTGTATAAAGATAATCAAATAACAATCTTAGGTATATCCAATAATACTAAAAAGACATCAAGTAGGGGAGTTCTACAACCTAAACATTGTCCAAACGTAGGACCAAAGCAAGAGTTTTTATGACAAAATTTGACAAAATGGAGCGATTATTTCTGCTCATCAACCACCATGAATATGAAAATAAAAAATCTATAAACTTGCATCTTCATTTATCTTCAAAATTTAATAATAAAACACTAGCTCAATTTCACTAGTATCATGATTCCACAAAATTTTGTAAAATGAATTATAACTAATTATATAGAATATAAGAAAAAGATAAAATGAAAATGGTAAAATTTACTACCTATGTATTTCAAACATATCTTGAACCTTCAAACCCTTGCAAATAGTCCATGAATTACATCTACAATGAAAAAGAGATAAGGTGCACTTGGATGCCTAAGGACACGCTAGATAAATATCTTTGTAATTATTTAATTATGACATGTTGTAATTACACATATTAGATGCCCACAACTAACGGTGATGAGGATAAGGTATAATGGTACAAAATTCTTTCTAGGAATTCACTTTAGTATTGGAGCCACATGAAATTTAAATATTGACACATGTATTTTCATAGTATTTGCATGTTGTCCATAATGGGATACTAGGTATTGGATGCCAACCTTGGAACTCATTGGGAGTAAAACAGCAATTAGAGTTGACCAATTTTGATTGGCTATGGGTTGGGCACCCATGTGAAGGTCATGTGCTTATTTATTATTATTTACTATGTTCAAAGGTGGACCACTAAAGGGGGTATATGGTTTTGGAGGTTTTGTTAGTCTCTTATTTTGAGATACCATAGTGGTCTTGTCATCCCAACTATCCTATAAATTGGTAGTATTCTATAATTGTTTATAGATAACAAAATATTGTCAAATTGAAGGCACAGAGGGAGTTATGGAAGTGAATGCATTGTACTCTCATATGTTTTAAAGATAATACATGATTGGACTCTTCTTGGTGGAGTTTTTTTGCAAGGGTTTCTCCTTGTAAATATTATGTTGTGAGATGATCTTCTTATGTTGCATTTTTTGTGTCATTCTTGTTGTTTCTATCTTATCCAATGGAACAATCTTAATTTGTTTGATATTTTATGTTTATAATAAGTTAGTTTTATAAAGCATGTTAAGTGATTTATTTAAGCATATTAAGTGGTGAAGTAATCTTCACAAGTTTTTCATATTGTAATGGTCTAATATTTGTATCTCAACCAACCTAATATTGGGTTAGAGATTGTTCTATTGTTCCAATACTATCTCCTCTTTTCTCAACATCCTACCCTAGGTCCATTCTATGGGTGTAGGGTCAGGATCCAAGACTTGTTAATCTCTAAACCATAAAATTTCAAATTTTAAACTCAAATTTTAGCTCCCATCTATTCTTTTCCTACCCTAATACAACTTGATACAAATTTCACATGATTATTGATATGCACTTGTTTTAAATCCATTCAGTTACGTCAATATATCATTTACAATAATTATTGATCATCCTTTGTATACAACAAGCAATAATTATGATAACTCAAGTCAAACATGGTGCACTAAAAGAAAATAAATATTCCAAGATCATAATCTAGGACATTAACATGATAAGTATAATCTCTCTAGGGAGTTGAGCTATGATAGCTAGTCCCATAGAGATCTAGTGGGCTCCTTAAGTGTTTTAAAATTTCCAAACCTTAACAACTAGCAAGAATCAAAGAATATTATAAATCAAACAAAAAAATTATGTAACCAATAGAATCAAATCTATGGGATGCATTATGGATCTATGACCATGGAAATATTCCACATATTTTAATTACAAAAAACTTAATTTAATGCAAAATTTTGCAAAGAAATAATTGAGTCTAACAATATTTACTTATTATTTTTCAATCATAAATATTAAAACAATACAAATAACTCATAAATATTATTTCCTTAATACTTACAAAAATAATTGTGTGGGAAAATTATAGAAATCTAGGCTAATTAAATAAATCATTCAAGGAATAAGCATAAAAATTAACCTAGATTTAATTAGGTAGCTAGGTTTATTAATAAAAAATAACGTTTTTCTAAGAAATTAAATATAGTAGATAGGATACATAGATTTGGGAATTATATTTGGAAGAATTAATGTTGATATTGCATATAATTTAGTCACCAATATATATAAATGAGTGTTGCTGGATTTATGATAGAAAAAGATAAATGTAGGACATATATCCATGTGTTAGTTAAAATATAAGAAAAAATACTTTTATCCTATGTAGGCCTCTTGGATGAGTGAGTAGGATAAGGTATGCCATTAGGTCACCGGTTAACTCCCAATTAGGAAATGAGTTAATCTAGTCAAGTGAGATAGAGTTGAACCTGAGTTAGACAAAGGAACCACAAATTAACTTTCATCAATCAATACTAGATGGCTCAATAATGTTACTTGATGGCCTCAAATCAAGAGTAATATATATGTCTTTATTAGCTACCTAGATTAAAGAAAATAAAGTATCAAAGGTGAAGTATAATATTACACCTTTAAGTGTTCTTAATCTACTAAATGTCTCAAGTCTTGAACAATCTCAAACATCCTTCTAGGTCAATATGAGCCCCTCTATATCAAACACAAGCATCATAGGAATGAATTGTTGAATGAAATTGAATTATGTTCCGTGAGAATGGTCTAATACAAAGTTGCATCAAATGTCCCTTTACCTTCCCCTTCTTTATGTATAATTTTGGTTAGGTAGTGTTTCTAAAAACCTTAGAGGAGATTGTTGGATTACTAGGGCCATGTTCTCTTAGGTTAGTCCACTATAAACCAACTTTACATCTTTAAGCAAACAATTGAATATAAGATGTGCAAACTTTAGGTAAAAAGGGATAGAAATTTAAAATTTTAATCTTTAAAATTATATTTTGAAATCAATTCACTCAACACCCAAGCCAAAGAAATAAAGATCTTTATATTAGAATAAAAACTCTAATTTAAGTGCGTACAAATAAGAATGAATTAAACAAGAGATGCAAAGCGTCAAGTTCCTACCAATAGTTTGATTAGTTTTAGAGTAGATAAAAGTATAGATGGAGATAGAAGGGGAGAGGAAGAGAGACATAAATAGATTAAACAAATAAATTAAAATGATTATTTAATAATTGAGTTATTGTACAAAACTAAAATTGAAGTATGTATTATAATTAAATAAAATGATAGGTGTGTGTAGTCTTAGAATCTCAGAAGATAGATCTAGATGATGTAGGTATTGATTGGAATATTTTGCTATTGTTGAAAGATTAGTTATCTTAGTTTGATGAATTTTTAAAACTCTAAATAGATAAAGAGAATGATAGATGGATCTCGAGCTCTATGAGTTTGATCTCAATTATCATGAACTTCATGTAATGCACAAAATTAATCTATGTTGTGTGGGAATGGATTAATAGAATGTAATCATGAAAATTGTGTCACCGTTGTCTTATAGATATATGCATATATTGAGGTGGGTTCTAGTCATTTGTTGTTTTTTATTTAACAAATTATTTTTGTTATATAAATTTTAAGAATTCATATGACCTATTTAAGAATTTTTTATTTTTTTTAATTTTATGGAATAGTATGAAACATTGAATATATAAGTAAATTGACTGTTTTAAATTAAAATTAAAGATTAAATAATATTTTTCATATTAAATTTAATTAAGACTTCAATCTTATTTAATTTATTTTTGTATTAAGTTTTTGAATTGTAATACCTAGATTGTGTGAGTCAAATATTCTCATAAATAAACTATAGTCATTTAACATATAATTTTACTTCAAAATTATCTTGCTAATTAGGTGTTGATTGGAATATTTTGTCATGTTTGAAAGATTAGTTATCTTAGTTTGATGGATGTTTCAAACTCTAAATTGATAAAGAGAATGATGTAGATGGATCTCGAGCTCCATGAGTTTGATTTTAATTATCATGAACTTCATGTAGTGCACAAAATTGATCTATGTTGTGTGGGAATGGACTAATAGAATGTAATAATGAAAAGTTTCTTTCCATTGTCTTATAGATATATGCATATGTTAAGGTGGTGTCTATATACATTAATTCGGTAGGTGAACAAGTTCTCCTACGCCAAACCCTTTAGCGAATTAAATTAATGACAACGATAAATATTAAAGACAACATTTGCAACCATGTAGATGTCCTATGTGACGATTCTACATTTTTAGTTCTTTTAATAGTCTATAGAATTTAATTGTTTTGTAATTATTACTCTTTTGAGCATGATGATAATTGGTCCATATAAATTTAAATACACATTGCATTTTATTACATATCATGACATAACAACATAGTGTATGAAAAATGTATTAGACTACTTCATAATGATTAATATAAAGGATTGAAGAAGTTTAAATTTGAATATGAATTTGGAGTATTAAGATTTAGATACCATTTTGTATACTTTTTAGGATTGATTCTTATCAATCTTGAATTATTTGAAAATGATCCATACAAATGAAATAGAGATTTCAAAATAGAAAAAAAATCTATTAAAAATGGATTCAAATGAAAATAAATAATAATAAATCAAAATCAAAATGTGAAAATTAAACTTAATACAAAAAGATGTCATGTATCAATATATTATCACATGAAAACATCTTCAAATAAATATACACAAAATTAAATAAATGTTTACAAAAAAATATTCTAATTTCATACACCTATATTTTATTAAAATTACAAAAAGCAAGGAAGATTCACTTGCGTGTAAGCCCCAAAGATCACGTTGGATCTTTGTTTTGTTGTGTAGAAATACATACAAATTTATTACATTATAATATTATTACTACTTACTAAACAAACATTGATAAATTTAGTAGTGTTGCATCTTTGAAGAAAGAGATTCCTAATGTATTGGCTATTCAGATTGTAAGTATCTATTTATGACCCTTATTAAAAATATGAATACATAAAAAAAATTATATTGAAATTTTTTTCTACATTAATACTTAAATCTAAAATAAACCTCACATTAAACAAAATATATTAAAAAAATTAAATACTTAATATTAAATATATATAAAATCATTTGAAATATTGACCATCCATGTAAATACCACCACAACAATGAGAAAATTAAGAGAACATTATCAAAATTTTGAATTGATCATATGTGTATAATGAATTTAATATTGGCTCTTTAATTAAAAAGTAGTTGTAAACATTATAAAGTTTCTCAGATTTACAAATCTGTGGGCCCCGCCTGTTAACAAGAGACATACGCCTTTTTATTTGTTCGTTGTGAAATGATGGGGTACGACTGTGTACAACTAGTATGCTTTTTTAAATATTATTTTTCTTTGTGTGTAGAGTAAATAGTACTGACAAATGTATTAAATTTATATGACATTTGTTCAAAATTTTATATTTTTTGATGATGAAAATTAAATTTTATACCCACATAAATTAATATAGACCAATCATGTGACAAATAAATCAAATTTTAAATTATTTTTGTTAAAAATTTGACATGTTAACTTTTGAAAAAATAAAAATAAATTTGAATTTGAATTTTTTTAAAAATTCATTGGTTGACAAAGAATGCATAGGTATGCTTCCATGGAGGAACTAATAAATGCAAAGAAAAATGATGTAAAATCAAGAATGTAAAAAATAAATATAAATAAATTTTAAAAAGATAAAATAAATATGAATTTGAAGCCAAACATAAGATAAAATATGTTATTCATTAATATATAATTCTATTAAAAAATAATTAAAATCAAATAAAAATTAACATAAATACACAAATTTTAGCATTACAAAACAAAATATAATATTATTTTAAACTATTTAATCTAAATGATATAAAACTAAATTTTAATTTTAATTCATGCAATCTTATTGAACAGACTATTATAGATTGAAAAAAAAATCTTAAAACCATAATTCAGAATTTAAAATTAAAAGAATAATACTATCCCTACACAGATGAACGTCGTCTCAAATTCTTTGCTCTTTTATATTAAATTTTAGTGGTTTCAATATTTAGTTTTATAGCAATGGTTTCACATAAACAATTGGTCTATTACTATAGTCTTTGTGCAAGATCAATATTAAAATTGAGATTGAGAATTATGTTTTATTAAAAAGATGTAAGAATAAATTAAAATGGTTTTAATATAAAATTAGTATTTAGATTTTAATAATAAAAATTATGCTTCACATAAATAGTCAACATGTTAATTACAATATAAAGTCAATTATATTAATTGATTAAATCTATTTACATAAAATTAATTTAAATCAGAATTTAAAAAATAATCATTAATAAAATTGAATAGTTCACAACTCATCACGTATAAACTTCTAAAAAATTAACATAATATATTATAAAATAAAATAGTATAATATATTACATTGTATAATTAATAATTTCAATAGATTTATTAAAATATTTAAGTCAATTAACATGTTAAGTGGACCAATTTCTATCAATGAATTTAATTTAAAAACTACGCTATTGAATCACAATATCATAATTTGATACACTATTGAAAATACCTTCTACTTATCATATTAATAAATTTTACAAAAATAAGAACCTGGTTGTAGTGTCATAATCTATTTATTGAGAAGATAGACTCCCAACTTGACGAGATCCATCATTCTATGTTCCACTAGGAAAAAAATTAAGCTCAATAAACTTAAAGAATGATCTAGATTTATTTGTTAACCTTCATTGTACACAATTCATCATATCTTATATATTGACCAAGGTCCATCTTTCTATAAACCAGTCGGAGGAAATATAAGCTCAACTAAACTTAAAGAACGATCTAGATTTATTTGTTAACTTTCATCGTACACAAATCATCATTATCTATTTCCACCAAGATCCATCATTCTATAAACCAGTAGAAAGAAAATTAAGTTCAACTAAACTTAAAGAATGATCTAGATCCATTTGTTAATCTTCATTGTATACAACTCATCATATCTATTTTGACCAAGGTCCATCATTTTATAAACCAGAGGGAGGAAAATTAAGCTCAACTAAACTTAAAGAATGATCTAGACTTATTTGTTAACTTTCATCGTACACAATTCATCATATCTATTTCGACCAAGGTCCAGCGATCTATAAATCAGTAGGAAGAAAATTAAGCTCAACTAAACTTAAAGAACAATCTAGATTCATCTGTTAATATTCATTGTACACAACTCATCATATATATTTCGACCAAGGTCCATCATTTTATAAATCGATAAAAAGAAAATTAAGCTCAACTAAATTTAAAGAACAATCTAAATTCATTTGTTAATCTTCATTGTACACAATTCATCATATCTATTTGACCACCAATCTCTATTTTAGTTTAAACAGTACACTTTAAGTTTTAACTTGTTTAGATGGCTCATTCAAATCACACTAATACATAAATCCTACTGAAAAACTAATGTAATGAACCGCCTATACTTTCTCCAATCTCTATGAACGTCCCTTCAATCTCTCCTGTCTGTACAACGGACTGAAACCACATCTACCATGTTTACTGACATATCTAAGCCACAAAAGTCTCACCCTTCTGAAAAACCCATTTCTTGATTCAACAGATTCATCACAAGTACAAAGCATTTGTTTATCAGGAATGCATCTGGTGAGCTGCTTGAAACGATCAACATGGCAGGGAATCCTGAGAGGACCAGGGTGACAGAAGCCATAAGCTTCCTCTGCACCCTGCAAGAGCTCATGAAACACAGGATGGCACAGATAATCCACAGGAATACAAAATCTCTCCTGCTCTTCTCCCACATAGACAACCAAGCATCCCTTGGGAGCAAACTCCACCTTCTTCCCAGCACCATCAAATCTCTTTTTCTTCTCCTGCCCATCAGTTCGGCGGGCCATTGGAAACTGAAACAACACTGACTACCAAAAAGATTTGAACAAAAACTGAGCTTTATTCAGATAATCTGACCTAATTGTACACGTTTTGTTAGAAGCCAAGATGAGAAGAGATGAGATGGGATATTACACTGACAGCATTGTACAGCTTCACTGCGCTGCATAAGGCATGGAATGAGTAAAGCAGGACGCGACAACAAATGTACAGTGTTTTATGACTGAATGGGCTCGTGCTGATTGATCATTTTGCATGTCCCACGGAATTGCAGGACTATATTCTTGCATGTGATTGACAAGAAAAAACTATGGAATTGTCAAATCAAGAATGGAATGGGAGAGAATAATGGTGCGAAGAATGGTGGTATAATTTATGGGTGGCTGTTCATTGTGATTGTGATGCTGTGCTTGCTTATCGAATATCAGGCATGAAAATGATGGCATGAGTAGTTTGTAGATAACGTAACGGCTTTGTTTAAAGCAACGTGAAATGTGTGCCATGACTTTCTGCTCCTTATTGGGGGAGGAGGATCAAATTTCCACACGCTACCATTTGCACTTGTCTAACGGCCTGCATGCATCATGAAAATCAAATATCACCAAAATTTATTATTATTATTCATTTTTTTAATTCTTCCAAATAAATCGGTTATTATTGAACATTAGATCGTTTAGGTTTGGCTTAAACAACACATGTTAAGTTTTGACTTGTTTAAGCCGTTCATAGAAATCACACTAATAGGTGGACCTTATTGGAGATGCTAGTGTAATTCCCCAAAGCAAGCTAAAAGTTAGAGTGCATTATTTACATGTCACCAATGGTTAATAGTTAAAGGTAAAGCAGTTACTCTTAAACATTAGATCGTTTAGGTTTAACTTAAACAACACACTCTGAGCTTTGATTTGCTTACGTGGTTCATCTGAAATCATACTAATAGATAGTCCTTATTGGTGAAGCTAGTATAATTCTACTAAGCAAGTCAAAGCTAAGAGTGTGTTGTTTAAACATTGTCTATGGTTGAATATTTAAAAGTAAAGTGGTTACTCTTAAACATTAGATCGTTTAGGTTTGGCTTAAGCAACACATTCTAAGTTTTAATAGAGAAAAAAAAGCACAATTAAGCTTCTTTTAAAGGTTCACCCTAGTACATTGGACTACGACAATGTAGCATTTGTAAGCATGAATTTATTGAGTATTTTGTGTTCTTATATTAAGGGTTTACGTATCCTTATCATTTAAGATTCAAATTCAAATTTATGTCACTAAGCATTTCACATGATTTAAAAGTTGGATTTTGTGAG